>NC_084475.1:37883552-38521436 GCF_027409185.1 Cynocephalus volans | reverse complement strand
GCGCGCGCGCATACACATAATTTGCACATAATTTGGGATATTGTAGTTAAGTATTCGGTGAGCATATACATGTGCATGTACACACATATGTGTATTATATTTATTTACACATAATATATATAATATATATATTTATCTATACATAATATATGCTCATCAAATATTTAACTACAATACAGAATTAGGAAGTCTAACAGGTGAAAAATATAGGCCAGAGCACATGGAGGGTGGGGAGAGATGTAAGGGATGAATGCTATTTTCCAATATATGGATGGCTCTCACATAGAAAAGGGCCATAGGGAAAATTTGGAACCAGCTGGTAGAATATAAGTATTAATATTTTGTGGCATCAACACTTAAAATGTACTCCTTTAGAAATTTCCAAGAATACAATACATTGTCATTAACTGCAGTCACATATTATACAAGGAACTTACTCTTCCTATCTAACTGAAATGCTGTACACTTTGACCAACATGTCCCTAATGCTCACCCCCGACCCTCCCAAGCCCCTGGTAACCACCATTCCACTCCTTGCTTCTATGAGTCTGACTTTTTGGACTCAACATATAAGTGAGGTCCTGTGGTATTTGTCTTTTTGTGCTTGGCAAATCTCACTTAACATAATGTCCTCCAAGTTTGTCCATGTTTTCGCAAATGACAGAATTCAATTACCTTAAAACTGTGAAGGAAGCACCCAAACATTGTTAAGCATTTTGATCTGTGTTTAGAAATTCTTGCCTGGCCCAATGATTCTTTACTATTTTTAATTTTGATCACAAATAACTTATACCTTTATCAACAATATAAGTGAAGAGTAACTGACCAAGATGTTCAAAGAACTGAGAATTTTAAAGGAACACTGTGCATACACACATGCAGGCCAAACAGGGCAACAAAGAGAACAGAACAGAACAAGGCCATTTACCTCCTCTTTGGCAATGCGCATCTCATCTGTAACATTAGAGAAAACCGTGGGCTGGATAAAGTAGCCTTTATTCCCCCAAGAGCCTCCACCACATTCCAGTTTGGCTCCTTCTTTCTTTCCACTCTCAATGAGGTCAAGTATTTTATCATATTGTTCCTTGTCAATCTATTTGAAAAATATCACATTAAAAGGAAAAGATTAGCACTATGTAAAGATAACACATTGCTGGGCCTGTGAACGAGGGTTTCCAAACTCTAGGATGTTGCTATTAAGTCAAATATTGAATCAAAACAGTTCACGGAAGCTCAGATTTACTCTAGGTATATGTTCTTCTCATGACTTTTTAGGAAAGAAACCTCGAAGATAGATATTTGTATTGAGCACCTGTTTTACAGTTATGTAAGAAAAGCATATTGGCACTACGGACACCCATTAACCTTTCACACAACTGTCATTTATTCACTCTGGAAGAAATGCCTGTTAATAATGCAACACATTTACCTGGAAACTGTAGCCCTAACTGAAATAAAAAGGATAAAAGGAGAAAAAAAGAACTTTGACACTGGGTGTAATTAGATATGACAGTCGAAATGCAGATGCTTTTGGACTTTAAGAAGACTCCTGTAGCTGTGTCTCTGAGCCAGCCCCCTGGCCTAGTCCGTGCCCTGGGGTACCACATTTTGAGCATAGTTTAGGCATCCTCCCCAGGTCAGTTTTCGTTAGGGCGGCCAGTAGGTTTGGTTCCAATTTCTGGCCTGTCCTAGTTGTCACCATCCTGCATCATTAGATAGGCCATATCTAAATATGCGACAAATATCACAGAAGTTAAATAGCTTTCTAAACTAATTTTTATAAGGAAAAAGAAAAAGTGAGTTCAGAGGAAAGCAAGACATTTATAGCATTTGTTAATTTTCCTCCCATCTTTAATTCCCAGCATGGCTCTGAAACTGTTTATAGGCATGACAACCAGGTAACACAAAAATAGAATGATTTCATTATCATTGAGAATTAGATTGTTTGTTTCTTCATCACCAAACTGGCACAGCCTTGTTACCTAGGAAGATGCATAGATGGAAGTAATCTTAATAAAAACTAGGCCTAAAGAAGATAGTTTATTCTTGTCCCCTGCAAATGCTATTCCATCTAATGAGTACTCACCTGAGGGCCTTGATTTACTCCAGGGGTTAAAGGGTTTCCAAGAACATACTTCTTAGCCCGCTCAACACTCCTTCGAACAAACTCATCATAAATTGATTCTTCCACAAAAAGCCTGGATGCTGCTATACAACATTGGCCCTGGTGGTAGAATAACCCGTGGTGTGCAATTTCAACAGCAATGTCCACTGCAAAGAAGACATTCACATTAAAGAGGAAATATTTTCTAAAGACAATATATTTTATATGTATTTCAGAAGCAATAAGGTGATACAGAAAAATCATGAGTTGTATAGTGATACGTGGGTTCAGTTCAATACATTGCACCTTTTAAGAGTCAGATGACAAATTGTCTTTCTGATCCTTTATTCATTGTGGAAATATAACAACAAATAGTAGAATCTGAAAAATGGTGGTTATCATCACAACTTTAATATAGACATTACCCAGAATGTGAATTTGATCAGAAGATCAAATCTCATTACAAATGATTTTTATAAATATCTCAATTTACAATTAGATGACTAAATATTTCAGGCTTCAGGTTTTAATTAAGTAACAAAGAAAATCTGAAATGTCTTTTGTGTTAAATAATTTGAAAACATTTTAAAACACCCTGATCAATAGGAAAAGAGATCTTTCTGAAAAAAACAAAATAAAACAAAACAACTAATAAACAACAACAACAAAAAACTAATACTCAGAATCACTTGTCCACCTTGCTGTCTTCTAGGAAAGATATTTTCAAAACCTGGCTAAAGTATGCCATATTATCTCATATATGCCTATAAACTCTTCTTATCCATTTGTTTTAGATGGAAGAATATGCCTTAAAAGGAAGAAATAGTTTACTTCATTAGTAGATTATATAAGAAAAGAATAAAGTTTTTATGGATTTTAATTTTTTAAGTGCTGAAGATTCAATTCAATGTTATAGCAATTGCTTGTTATTTTTATTTATTTTGTGAATTAATCACACCTTAAATTGTAGTAGAAGCAGTTTACAGACAAGGTTGGTAAAATTAGGAATCTTGTCATGTTTGTAGGATTTTTAATAAGGTAGCGTATTCTAAAAAAACTTCAATTAAGATCGCAATAACAACATAGGCCAATTTTATGAACTATTTGTGTTTATAGCCTCTTACAGATAATGCGGCTATAAGAGAAAGAGTTAGAGGAATGTCTGGTTTGACCAGCTCTTTCTGCTAATTAACTCCTATTCAGGAAGTAATTTTGGGATTCTACTTGATAATATAATTAGAATGAACCTAGAATATTATATAGTAGAGTCACATCATAATTGTCAATTTAATATATGTAAACTCAACTACAATTGCTAGGAAAAAAAGGAATTATTTAAATTGCAGGTGTAATTTTCTTATGGCCACTTTTTTAATGAGTGAAGGGAGATGGTGAATGTGAAACTTGTGTCTCTGTGGCTGGTTTCATTCTAACATATCTGGGATATCTCATTATGCTTAATACAATGCTAATAATAAAGGTATGAAATTACAAAAAGAAAATACTTCGTGGCCTCTTAATGCAAAACATTACATTATCTAGGGTTTAGCTGAGGAAGTAGCAATCTATTCCAAAGCAGGAAGAAATTGTGTTAAAATTATCTAGGAGTTATAACTTCAGGATACTTTCAAGAGTAACTTTAGATTCTGATTCATTCCTTATACTTTGATGTTAGAAGCAAACCCTTCTGTAAAATTCAAGTTCTCCGTATGGCATTATCAGGCACCAAAAAAGGACGAAGGGTGGAGGGTTCCCACAGCGGCTTGTACTCACAGTCGGCATCAGCAAACACAATGCACGGGCTCTTTCCCCCCAGCTCCAGGGTCACCCTCTTCAGATTGCTTTTCCCGGCAGCTTCTTTGATCATTTTGCCAACCTGAAATGGAGCATTACAAAGGAGGAGGCTTAATCTGCTCTCATGAAGACAGGCTTATTTAGCATCTAAAATTATATGATGTTTGTGCCATAGCTAAATTTCACCTGGGAGAGACAGTAAATGGCATGTTTCACAATTTAGTGCCTTTCAGATATAAAAGCTTCCACCATACAAACATCCAGACATAAGAGAAATCAGAAAAATGCTTTTCAGCAAGAGTGTAGAGATATAGAACATGATAGCCCATCTTGATGGGTATGAGAAGAAAGTAGGTTAATTTTTACTTTAATCAGAACTTCATCTCTCTATGCGTTGATCAGACATATCACGACCCAACCACAGCTCATCTGTTTCACTTTTCATACCTCCACTGACATCCAGAGGACTCTATCTAGCCAAACTGGCACAGTCCTCACCTCCTGAATCTCATCTCTCTTCCCTTCATGATATGCTCACCTCGACCTGAAGCACCTCCAAGTCCTGTCCCTCTTTGGGGTGCAGCTTGGATCTCCGCTCCTCCTTGAATCCTTCTCTGATGACTCTAGGTAGACATGACCCTTTCCCTTCCCGGCCTCCCACAGAACCTCAGGAAGACTCTTTCAGAGTAGGCTTCAAATTAGATTATTTGTAAACGCATAAGTTTCTCAGATTGTTACCTCCTTGATAGCAGTGACAATGTCCTATCACTGCATATCCATAATGTGGGGAGGGTTCTGTTTTAAATGAATCGGATGGGACATTACAATTTCTGCCTGCCAGAGTGTTGTTAGAATGGGTGTCCTTACTACAGTGACCACAAGGCATCAGTAGTTTCTATTCCAGTGGACTCATTTAACTGTTAATTGACAGACATCTCTCTCTCATTCACTCTTTCTCTCTCTCTCTCTCTCTCATTCTCTCTCTCTCTCCTCTCTATTTCTCTCTCCTCTCTCTATTTTCTCTCTCTCTCTCATTTTCTCTCTCTCTCTCTTTCTCTCTCTCTCTGCCCCCACTCTCCAGCCCATCACATACATCTTTGAACAGTGGAGTGAGAAGAAGGAAATCGGATCTGTGCTCTGCCCTGCTACTTCAGATAGCTGGAATCCTACTGTTCTGGTTTCTTCTTTAATACTAGTTGTCCCTTTTCAGAGAAAGACATTGTTTTCAATTTTTTTCTTTGCGGATCACTTCTTATCAAGATTATTTTCTATAGTTGTTTTGTTTTTCCATCTCTAAAACTTGGACTGTTTTATAATTATTTCTTCTTTATTATTTTTATTGAAGCCTTAATCCACTAGAATATTCTTTGTTAAAAATAAACATTTTAAAATGTTAAAAATAAACATTTCCAACTTTCTCAAGATAATTCATTTTATCATGCTTCTTTAAAATTCTCTGGGTTTCTTTTCCTACTCCTCATGTTGGATTTTAATAAAAAGTTTCTGTCTCAACTGAACGAAAGATAAGCAGATGCTTGCTGAGTGTATGTTTAAATTATATATAGTTATTGAACTGATACTATGCATTACAGAATAGAGCATTAATTAATCTACTAATGTTTTCATCTTATTTAAAAGATTTAATGGGACTAAATCAAACCCTTAAAAGTAGATTAATAAGAATAAAACTTAGGCTTGCATTGAAAAAACCTTGTCCAAAATTTCTCTCATATCCCATTTTCCTTCGACAACATACTTCTTATAACTACTTTCGAAAATTAAATTTTCATTTAAGGTGATTAAGAATTTTCTGTTTTCCAGATAACATTTTTTGCCTTTCACCCCTTGAGTTTCCAGAATTCCTCCTGCAACTTTTTTCTTTTCTTTTTCTTTCTTTTAACTTAAGTTTACTGGAGAAACTCTATTAAAGTAGCTAACTTTTGTCTTGGGGAGGGGAGTAAGATCAGAGGTATTTTTTGAAAGCTACAGATGTCAAAAGAACTAGCACGAAGATTGGTTACAAGTATGGGTGAGGAAGAAAGGCTACACTTTTGCTTAAGCAAGTTGATGGCAAATAAAAGACTTGCTTGAGTTTTCCCAAAAGTCTAACTAAAGCCAAAACAAGGAAACATCAATTTTTTGTCCCATGATTTCATTCCCCTACTTGGAAAAAAGTAAAAGTTCATCATTTTTTCTCAAAGGAATCTGAAACAAAAAGATAAGAACTGTTAAGACTATGTAGGTAAACTAGTATGTCCCATGATACTGTGGCATTGCTGTGTGAGGCAGACGTAGCAGACGCTCATGAGAATGTTCAACTTACTGTGTCTTGCATAATGTGGGGAGGGTTCTGTTTTAAATGAATCTGATGGGACATTAACATTTCTGCCTGCCAGAGTGTTGTTAGAATGGGTCTCTTTACTACAGTGACCACAAGGGATGCAACCTATTGCTTGCCTCTTTTGTGGCATTTGGTAAATTCCCTATCACAAGCCAGATAGCAAACCTGAGGCTAAAAGAAAACCCAGAGAGATTTCTGGGAACATTTGATTGGCACTAAGACTACTTTTTTTCTGTGTGGCTTCTAAAAACATGTCATTCATACTTAATTCTTTAGTACTTATCCAGAAGTAGTTACTGTATTGGTCTCTGAAGATAACCATGAACAAGATGGTCTTTGAAGATAGCCAATAAGGGAGAGAGGTAGGTAACGAGGCAATGAGCATGCACTTTTATAATTTTATCATCAACAATGGGAACACAGATGAGGAGTTTTTAATTCAGGATGCTCCTGGGACTGCAGAGATAAGGAGGAGGAAGGCACAGAGAGCACACGTGTTAGGAGCTACATTAGAGCAGGTTATGGCCACGCATGAGCAAGAACGTGGGGAAATGAAAAGATAGATGGAATAATCAGGAAGTGATGGGGCAGAGTGGCAGAGACGGAGAACACTGGTACAGAGAAGAAGCTCTTCCCTCCCATCTTTTAAATAGTGTTAGACAATTAAAGAGTGGGGGGAGGAAAGAGAAAATGGACATGGGAAAAGAATACTCATAATAATCACGCCAATGCTTGAGTGCTTGGGAGGGTGCTAAATGTTTTACTACTCATTAACTCACTCAGTTTTATTCTGTACAACTCAGTAAGGTAGATATTATTGTTGCCATTTTACATATGATGGAACTCAAATTTAGCAAGGATACTTCACTTTTTGAAAACACACTGCTAGGAGTGGTTGAGTCAGAATTTGAACTCAGATGTTTCCTTGTCTTTTAATCTCAAGGTTTCTTTTTAAGTAGGTAAAGTGCCCTCAAAATACTATGGGGGATCAGGGATGAGTCAAGATAAATAAGCAGTGATGCTGGAGTTGGGATCAGGGAACAGTTGCCCCTGGTCCAGATGAACTGGAGAAGTAAGTGTAAGATCAAGACCTGGAAATGTACATGGGCTCCCCATTGAGGAAGGTCTACAATGGTAGATTGAGGAATATGTGCCTTCCTTCCTTTACCTCCTCTGCTACAATTTCAACCTGTAACTTTGCCATCTTTAAATTTATTACCATGCCTTCAACATTTCCAATTATTTTGTCTACAATAAATCCTGAACACAGGGTTGACTTTCCCCTACCTCAATGAGGGATTTGCAGAATGTAAACTTTTCCTATTCTGTCTATAAAAAACAAAGAAAAAGTATATATTTATTTACCTAGTGTTAAAAAGATCAAGAAAAATTAAATTTGCTTTTCCATCATTTCAATTCTGTATGTAAATGTGTCTTCTTACTGGAGTGACTAATTAGGATTATAAAATAGTCAAATTACCCTGACCTCACTATTTAGAAACCTCTTTTGCTTCTCTGTCTCCAGAGAGCTGAAAAAGTAATCACTCCTCAAAACCCAGAGGAAGTTCTAGCACCAATTTGGATGTCACTCTTTCTTCCTGTGAACCCCCTTACAACACTTAATACAAGTCTTAGTGACCTATCACATCCTGCCTTGCTTCTTACTTGTGTCAGCAGCTTTATAAGACAGGGTTATGCTCACCTCTATACTGTACATCATTAAAAAGCATGCATTATTTTTGCATTACACATCTAACAATGTCACATAATCTAATAGAATGACTCAAGAATTTTTTTGCTTGATTTTAATACTTTCTTTTGCTTGGGACAGAAAATCATAATAAATGTGAGTCCATTCTTCCAAAGTCCACCTTTCGGGCTGCTCTCTCTCTTTCTTTCCTCCTTTTTTTCCTCATAATGTCCATGCTTGCCTTTTTCTTTAACCTTTTGGCCACACTGGGGCCTGAGAGGCAGAAAATTTAGAGTAGATGAACAGTAACACTAAGGGAAGCTGAGTTTCTGTCTCCTTTTCAGAATGTTCAGGAAAGAGAGAAAGCCCCAAATAAGGAGCTAAGGGTGAGGCTCTGCTATTTGATTTTTATCATCTACAGGATAAAATTACATTCATTCATACAAATCACTGTGGCCTAATTTATACTTCACATCATAAACTTTACTAATCATATGACAAATTCTCAGTGGCCATATTTCTCAGAGAAGGTAACGAACACACTAAAAGTTTATTCTAGTCCTTCTGAGTTTGTAATAGGTATTTCGTTTCATCTAAACCACATCTGCTTATGTTCTATAAACATATTTGAAGGCTAGAATAAGGAACAAATCATTATAAAGAACTTTTGTTTTAAGGAAGTGTCGGCTCAAGAATAGTTACATAAAACATGCTTCTGATAGCTGGAGATGTAGACTTTCTTCACTACTGGACTGAGTAAATGATATTACCTCTGTCGATCCTGTGAAGGCCACTTTGTCTATATCCATGTGATAAGAAATGGCTGCCCCTGCAGTGGGCCCATAACCAGGGACAATATTCACTACTCCAGGAGGAAACCCTGCCTAAAAGGTAAAAAGAAAAAAAAAATTACAACAGAACTAAGAATTTAATTCACAAAAGATGAGAGTATGAGATCGAGGCTGCCTCTTTATGCTAATATGATGAGTTTCTCTACCAAGAAAAAAAAATTCACGTAAGTGGTTTTATTTTTTTCTTCTTCTTTTTATTTTCATTTCTTAGCTCACATAAAAATTACTTCAAGGGTTGCATTATTAAGGAACCATTTATCCTCGGGTTAAGTCCATACTTTATGGATCATTGCTTCAATGACGGCTGTCTCAAATTTCACAGTAGTCACTCAAAAAGATTGTATGTATACAAGCGTCTGGTAAATTACTTAGGTAGAAGGAAAGCAGTGCGTTTATTATCCCCATCAGCAAAAATAAGAAGCTAAAGAGACCTTGCATTTTTAGTTTTTAGCTGCTGAGTGCTCAGGGTGTAACAGCTGAGTTTCAAATCCCTGTTGGCATTATTTAATCAGTAAAATGTTAGGTAAGTATAGTCATCCCATTCATGATTAAACTTTAATCATGAATTAATTTCAATGCCAGTTGAATTCAGATAGAAAGCAGTGTGGCAACTGAGTGGGCATATTAAAATTTCATGTCATTTGCATCAAAATGCCTCATTTTGGCATCTCTTTTGCCTGTTTTTAATTTGAAATATAGAATTTTTGGAGATGGGTAAAGATTTTCTAAATTTTAAGTTTCTAGTTACTGACACTTGTTTTTTAAGTTTTAGTAAGATATGAAGGACAGGGCTGGCCAGCTTAGCTCTGTTGGTTAGAGCACAGTGTTATAACACCAAGGTCAAATGTTCAGATCCCTGTACAGACCAGCTGCGGGAAAAAGAAAAAAAAAAAAGATACGAAGGACAAAGGACAATTAATTGTTTGCAAGAAAAAAAAATATTAACACAATTTGGATAGTTGATGGAGATAAGTTTCATGTGCTTTTTTTTTTTTTTTGCCACTTTTGAACAGAAAGACAAATGCAAAGGAAATCATAATAGAAAAGTGAATATAAATATAGCCACTCATGGGTAGATGTGTTTAGAAATAATATGGCTCAATATTACAAACAAGCATACCGGCACAGAGGCCTCCCACCTTCATATAGACTAGTTTAAACAAATTTGCAGAAACTGCTAGGCTGTTAGCAGTAGTTACAAACCAATTTAATGTTTCAATTTTTTAAAAATAAATATAAAATTTTATTAGACAGAAAACATTTGCATTAGTTGTTTGCGAATTAATTGTTTTAAGCTAAAAAGTTCCATATTCTTTTTTTTTATTAAATGTATTGATTACACATATTTATGCAGTACTGAGCTATACTTCAAAACATGTATACAATGTGTGATGATCAAATCAGGGTAAGTTGCATATTCATCACTGCAAAACTTAATCATTCTTTGTGAAGTGAACATTTGATCTCTCTTCTAGCCATTTGACAACATGCAGTAAATTATTAATTACAGATGCCTAGCTCATTTGTACACCAATGGAACTTATTTTTCCTATCAGGCTGTAATTTTGTGTCCATTAACCAACCTAAACAATGCTATACTAATTTCAACATGAATTTATGTTCGTGAGAGTTGTACAAAAGAAACATAAAAGTGATCACCAAGTGACTGTTTGACACCAAGTCTTTGAGCCTTTGTGTGCATTTGTGCAGAGACTCTTCTGGGTTGACTGCCAGAAATCCCAGCCAGCAGCTGTGCTAAATGCATCCTCATTGCAGGACAGGAGACATTTGTAAATAATGTACTTTATAGTAGCACCAAATGAGATCTTCCTGTTGTAAATTAGGACTCCAGTTCTTGTGCATATTTCGATTCAGGAATCTTACCTCTTTTATTAAAGATGCCACATGAAGAGCAGTGAGGGGAGTTTGCTCTGCTGGTTTGACAACCACTGTGTTTCCACAGCTGAGGGCAGGCCCTATCTTCCAAATGAACATAACCAACGGGAAATTCCACTAGAAGGAAATATATAACAATAGATTCTTTGTATTGCTGAAAGGCACATTTGCTAATCTCAGTTCTACATTATATACTTCCTGTAGATGTTAAATAATAATTGTAGTAATTCTGTGTAATCATTTGGTGAATTCTACTTAAGCAAGTAGTAAATGCTGAAAAAAGTTCTAAATAACTCAGACATGGGTAGGGGGCTGGAGAGAACCCCAAATTTTATCAAATGCTGTTATTTTGAGTTCTTTTTCTACCAGGAAAGAAAAAAAAAATCACTTCATGAGTTAGCTTATTATTAAGTATATTGTAAGTTATCTGTAAGTGCTTAAAAAGTGTGATTATTCCACCCTTCCTGTAGGTCATTAATGGCAATTCTTTACCCAATATTATTATTTAGTAGCATTTATTTCTAGGACAAATATCTTATTAAAGACAAATATGTCTAGGGTCCAGAGGCCGAGTGCTTGGGTACAAATCTCATTTCAATCACTGACCAGCCATGTGAACTCAGACAATTTATCTGCTCTCTGTGTATGATTATTTCAACTGTAACTGCTGATAATAACCCTTTCTAACTCAGAAAGTTGTCCTGAAGATTAATCAAGAAAGTGGGCTGAGTACTTAACACAGAGACTAGTTTATAATAGCCACGCAGTACATATTAATTACTGTTAGTGTTTAGGGTTATGTAGTTTTTATGGATTTTTATTGGGATTTTTGAGCTAATGAGCAATTTTATTAAAAATGTTTATATGGATACATTTCAATCTCATCGGAGCAAAAGACAAGTTATTACCACTTCCTCGTCTAAGAACTTAAGGACACTTCACCATTTTTTTATTTGGCCTTTTTAAGCATGTTGGAAAGTAAAATCAGTTAGACAGTCTGCAATACTCTAGTATTATTTTTTCTTTTTTAATTAAAAAAAATATCTTTCAGGATTTAAACACTCTGGTTGCTACTATTCTCCACGACGAGAAGTCTCAACAAAGGGATAAAGGGAACTGGAGAGTGATAGGCCATACTACGTTTCACAAAAACAGTGTCCTGCTGCAGATGTGCCAGTGATGAGCACTTTGCCATATACATGTGAAGCATGGTTCTTAAAAAAAGTCCAAAGTGCAACTTTTTAAAAACAACCCACAGAGTAAAAGATTAAGATTTGTTGATAACTGTAATATCGAAAAACACTCAAGAGAGATGCCAGGTTTCTGGACTACCTAATTCATATCCAAGAAGTTCAACCACAGAGAGACCAGGATCAACAAGTCCTACATTTGCTACACATTTGACAAATAGATAAGCATCCATTTGTGTTGCAAAAGGCTTCATCATTAAATCGAATAGAATTAGAACTCTTTTTTGTTGTTGTTTAAATTGAGAATTATATAGGAGACCAACTTACAGGAATGATTTGGCCACACACACCAACAGGTTCAGGTCTTACGTAAGAAAAAAAGTTTCCATCTGGAAAATAAAACACACACAATTATACACAGACAAATGTATTTGTACATTCACAGAATGATGTTTTGGGGATGATGTGAGAGGAAGGTGTAGACAATAATTTTTAGTAAAAGAACATGACTCCAACTATTTATGAAGTGAAAATAGCTCTCAAATAGTAATTTGCAATGTTAGGAACCATACAATTGAGTTAGGTGAAAGTAAAGATGCAAAATTGGAAAAGATTTGGAAGATAATTCTTTCTATCATTATCTTGGAGGGTTGTTTTCTAAATCATCCTTTTTCTCAAAGTTTTTTAAAACAGGGATGAAAAAGGAGGTAGGAGGTCTCTGGCTAAGAGAAGAACCATATTCAGATGTGTTTCTGGAAGCTCAAAATTCTACCAGTAATAGAATTTGATTTTTATTTTTAATTTTTAAAAAATTTTATTATTTACTATTAGCATATTCATTATTACAAATAAGAATTTTTTAAGTAATACAATTTTTAAAATAGCAAAATTTAAAAAGTATGATTTAAAATGTCTCTATGAGTAATAAGCCTTTCCTACTGACTTATTCTAAAATGTTGTTTTTTATTTTGGCTATCAAACAATTAAGCAAATTCTCTTAATCTGTGAAAAAAAAAAAGAAGGAAAAGACTTTTTTTTTTCAATATATATTTGACTGATTCATGTACCTCGAATTCTAATGTGTCATTCTAAGAGTTACAGTTGTCCTTTGTGTTCAGTTCTGTTCCTGTTCCCACAAAAGCCTTCTGGCTATCACAGCAAGAACCTTCCTTATCAAGATCTATCTGTACTTTAAATAGCTTTTCTCATTTTTTCCAAGGGTAAGGGAAGACAGTTACTAAAATAGCCACATTTCTTGATACCAGCATGGTCTCAGTCTCCTCTTTTAACTTTCTTGCTATCACTTTTAACCTTCTGGATGCTCCAATTAGATTGGCAATGCGCATTAGGACCAGTTACATAGGGTGTTGTATTCCGAAAGTCAATGTGTATATGAATAAAATTCTATTCATAATGTTTCCCACATTGATGCTTTTTCATATTTAATATGAAATATTTTTCATATTTCTATCCCTCTATGTACATACCCCACTAAAATAACATATACATACACATTCACACACATGAATTCTTAACTCAGGCTATAAACATAGTCCTTTCTTGCTTTGAAGTTATTTGACACAAATCAAGGTGAATCAGTTTGTTTAATTAGTCTGGTGTAACTATACAGAGTTTGAACAGGCACAGATGACCATAACTGACTCATACTGGAACATGCAAAGAGGCTTAAATAATTACATTATAGAAAGGATATAAATGTCACTATTGGAATAAAACCCAAATAAATAATTTCAGAGGCCAGTTTTGAAAAGTTTGGGCCCTTACAGAGATGGCTTCCTCAAATCAGTAATTGTGACCATAAGCACGTTTTTCCTTGAATATTTTCTAAAATATCCATAGGTATCTCTTCTACATGATTATGTTGAAACAACTTTAAAAGTCATTTGATGAATCTTAACAGAATTTCCAGTTTCAGAACTGCATTGTCTCAAAGTCAAGGGGAAAATAATTTAGCTTTATATGGTTGACATCTTCAAAAGGGAGAGTTCGAAATTTTTCTGCTCTGTAGGAATCTTCTCACTTCTACTCCCAGCCCTGGTGGTTTCCCAAAGCTACTTACCAACTGGTATTGTGCGGCCATGGATCTTGTCAGCCCAGCCTGCACAGTAGCGTAATGTTTTTATGCATCCTCCTAAATCCATCAGATATGCATTGGAGAATAATTTTCCACCATTCATTGACTCCATTGTCTGAAAAAACAGATTAAACTCCAAATCTAAAATTCTGTAACATTTTAGATTTTTAAAAATATAGCCGAAATATTTTAAATAATCATGTACTAGAGAATTTTGGAAATAGAAGAAATCTTAAGTCATCTTGTCTAACCTTCTTTTTTTAAAAAGGAGACTACAAAAAGAGTTAAAATGACTTGCTTGAAGTCATACAGCCAGATTCCTATGCAAAGAGTAGTGAGATTCTGGTATCCAAACCCTAGGCCTCTTCCTATTGAATTCTGAATGTCCTCCAGCTAGCCACCTTTCTGGGAATTGGTCACAATTTGAAATCTACACAGCCAGTGAGATAGTACCTAGTCTCCTTAGTTCAGAGTTCCAATAAGATTTCATTTGTTGTGTGATCTGTTAGTGTAGTCACTAACACTAAATTATCAACTGTGGGTGATAATTTAGTGTTAGTGACTACTAATAATGCGTTAATAATCATTTTCAATTTTTGCATTTCACCTGGATATAACCAAACTACTCACACACACTTAAGTAACACCTGGCTCTTTAATCCATGAATTTTCTTCAGCACAATATTTAATTATAAAACTCCCAGTTCTGCCACTATTATAATAATTAGCCTTTGAATGGTCAGGCTACAAAGCTCAAGATTTTCTAGTCTAGTGCCCTAACTGTGACAGGATGATCTATTTCCTCTTTACCTGATTTTCTTAAGCAGAACTTTAAAGTGCTCTTTAGGATCTAATGTTCTGCTGGGATGGTCACCTGGCAGAAACACACAGGTGATACACTGTTAAAGCTGTCCTGCCTCTGTATTATACTGCCTACCATCTCAATACTGAATCAAATCTGATTTTTGTATGCTTGCACTTTTTCCCCCATGGGGTCTTATGCTGACAGAGGCAGTCAACACTCTGTAATCCACAGGGCAGATAAATGGGGGAAGTCAAATTTTACTATCTTCTGCTTTCTTCCTACAGAACATTTTGTTCATATAATTTTATAGCACACATCTTCTGGTTCCATATTTTTGTATATTTTGAATTATGCTGAATCTTTGACAGAGTAATACATGGTCCTTTGATTAACTATAATTGCTGATGTTGATTTTTTTAAAAAAATGTAGGCCTCTTTGTTACTTCCATTTTAAGATTTTAAAGGTAATAAAAAATTATTCTGAAACCTGATCTAGGTAGTGGTTTGTGTTAAATTGGCTTCATGATAATGCCCAACTGAGAAGACAAAAATAAATATCTCCCCTACCCATCTTATGTGTTGACTCATCTAACTGCTAAACTGTAAAAAAATAAACAAAAAAACCCAAAACAAAACAAACATACCAGTATACATAAAAATGCAATTTTTATAAACACATCAATGATTGGATTTTTTTTTCTTTTTCTTTTTTTTTTTGCCTTTTTCACCTATAACAAGAACATCATTTAATTATGACCGTTGTGAACAGACACATTTCAGGAAGGGAAAAAAATAGCTCTTTATTAAATATATTGGTGGGCTAGAATAAGGAGAAATAAGATTTATTTTAGAGAAATATTTTGGGTACCCTTTAACAAACTTGATAGATTTTCCACTGAAAGAGTTCAGTGGTCAAGTAAGTTTGAGAAACCCAGTACATCATTGTAGGAGATTTACACTGTACTCCTTGACCTTTTTAAAGGTTCTAAGAGTTCTAGAGTAAAGGAAAGAAATTTCTTTAATTTGGTTTAACTCAGGGTTTGCCAAAGTTAGGCTGTGGAATCTATTGTGGGAGCAGAAATTAACATTATACATAACTGAAGGGCAGATTACTATTTGAGAACAAACTCCATGGTTAACAGTCCTACATAAGGGCTGGGGGATGACGTTTTCATTTTGCTGTAGGGAACATATAGTGATCACTAAAACCTAAATGACTTGCCAGTTCAACCAACTAATGCTTTTGAGAGCTTTTGCTACCCATTCAGTTTGGTTAATACTCACTGCCAGCAGCAGACGATCTCTTTCAATTAAATCAGCCAACTTGTATAGTAACCGCCCCCTCTCGGAAGCATCCATAGTACGCCATGGAGAACCGATTTGAAAAGCTTGTCTTGCAGCCTTCACTGCTTTGTCAACATCCTCCTGTGAGTCAAAGGGAATTCAATTCAGTAAGCTAAGTATATCGGGTTAGCAAATCCAACAGCAACAACCCTATAAAATAGACTGAAGCTCTTCATAACCAGGCATTGTGTCTCCATTAGCCCACGGTCTAGCACATTGTATACACTGGACTGCAGAATGCTGGAATTATAACTGCTGAATAATCTTAGCATGATGAACCTCACATTCCTAGCACATGTTCCTAGAATATAACTATAATAATATTTTAATAGATGTTATTATTTGAGTGCTTACCCTATTTCAAGCAATGTTGTAGTAACTTTACACATGAATCATTTAATTCTCAATATTTTTACAGGACAGGTATGTTTCCCATTTCACAGATGAAACTGAAGCACAGAGAGAAAGGAGATTTGCCCAAGGTCAACAACTACAAGTAGCTGAACTGAGTTTTAAACAGAGCCGGACTGTGGATCTCTTGCTGTTCACGACACATTTGGTGACTGGATTACAAGGGTTCCAGGCAAAGCTCACGATCCAACATAGCTAATATCTTCTTGGGTGTCTGGGGACTCTACAGCCTGTCCACTCTCATGAAGAGCCTATTGAAGGGTGAATAAGAACTTTTCCTTGCTGCTGAAGAGTAACCATTGTAAACATGTGCTTCTTCCTTTTGTGCAGAGGGAAACAGCATGGGGTAGAGGAACTGGTATAGAGAAGGGTCTGCATGTGACAACCCTGCATTTCCCACCTGGGTACAAAGAGATCCCTTTTAATCACTCACAAGGCAAAGAAGTCAGTTTCTTCTTCTTGACTATGGCCCACTAATCAGAAGTCACAGAAGAAAGGGATGCCACACTCAGTCGAGCCTCCTTGCTGTCACCACGTTACCTTCACACATGCTTTCTTCTCTGTTGTGTTTTTCTAAACCAGGTGTGCTCCTCTGGTCTTTCCTCATCTGCCTTGGTTATAAACATTGCCCTGGCTGCTTTGCTCCCCCACAGATCCCTATCCCAAACTCTTCTGAGCTCCTATAGAAAGAATCTACCTACTACAAAAACCATGGCCTCTTTTATTACTAATTCTTGTGTCCTTTTTCTTCCCGTCCTAATCAAATCAGTTGTAAATACCTTAAACACATAGATCTTTCTAATGTTCTTTTGTACATAGTACTGACCACTGCATGGAACTATGTATGTTCCACAAATCATGACTGCATCACCGGGTGTGTATGTGTTTGTGAGTGTGTATGAGTGTGTGTGTGTGTATGTATGAAATTACCCTAATTTTGTTTTAAATTGCTCACAATTAAGCTGAATACCATCCAAGGATGACACTTTCCCCTTGGAGAGGCATGGACCTCAAATTAATATCCCCCTGAAGGCTGTATTCAATGAAGAATCTCCAAACTTAGAAGCCTGTAAACTAAAATACAAATAAATAAACTATTTTTACAGTATTTATCACCAAACTAAATTGGTCTGGGGAAAGAGGGATATTTTAGAAGTGTAATTTGGTCTGATTAAGTGATAATATTTACTGACCATAAGCAAAGATTCACTGTAATATATCACACACTGGTATATTTCATTCTCTAACTTTTGAGAGAAAGATGAGAATATATAAAATATATGCATTTATTGCTTGCCTTTCGTGAGAAATACATATACAGTGTATATTTTGGGCATTCAGTTAATCACATTGTTTCCTTATATTTTATGCCATAGATTCTAACCTTTTCCAAGTTAAATTCAGAGAGCACTGCTTGGAGGGGAAAAAAAAAAAAAAAAGCAAACACCAAGAATCTGAGATTGCCAGAATGATCTGTGGATAGCACAGCTTATAAAATATATGCTGGTCTGTGTTTAAACAGCTCTGTATGACACAGCTTTCATTTGGATCCTTCTGTTCAGTGTTCTGCCATTGGCCTTAGCCAAATATGGGCTATCACAGGCATGCTGGCTTCCCAATAGGAGATGAAGAAACTGGCGTCAAGACAAATAACTCTGCCATATGGAAAACACGTCCCTGGAGAATGCTGCTATAAATAAAGATGTTCTTGGGGTTATGCCCTTTGGATCACACTCCTCCTTCTCTCACATCTTATATTTAATCTTGCAGGAGCAGAAATACATTAATGGTAGTCAATATATAGTTTGGAACAAAACAACTGAGACTTGATTTCTGATTTCTCCTTATTAGCTATGTAAACTTTGAGGCATCCAACCATCCATCCATCCATCCATCCATCTATCCGTCCATCCGTCTATCCGTCCATCCGTCCATCCGTCCATCCATCCATCCATCCATCCATCTTTCTAAAGATTTGGTAAATGCTTCATTCTGCAACATTCTTATCAGCAATGTGCTAATGATAAAATAGTGATGTTAGGAGATTACCCTTTTGAAATATTTAATCAAATGGAAGAAACATATGATGAAATCATCACCCCAATTATTATTATAAACTATGAAAAATATTCTAAAGTGAAATATGTTGTGACAAGACTTCTCTGAAGTTGTTTTTTATCTTTAAAATAGGGGTAAGTTACATCACTGGGTTGTCTTAAGGATTAAATAACATTTAAAGCACATTTTTTTATGTGACAGACATTAAGTGTTCATTAAATGGTGGCAATTGTTGTATTCCTAGCAATCAAAACAACCTTAAAATAACTCCCAGCAGCCCTCGTATATTTTAATCCTTCCTTTTAGTTTTCACTGCCCTGTACTATTTTAGGCATTTATTATTTCATATTGTTAACAGCCTTTCCAAGTTCATTCCCTTCCCTCCCCAAACTGTCTTGCCAATTACAACAGGCTAATGTTCCTTAAATAATTTTATCTTATCACTTTCCCTTTCAAATGTTTCCAACTATTCCCTTATTTCTAAAGTCTCAAGGCCAAACTCCTCTGCCTGATTTTCCACCTCACCTATCCAAACTTAGTGTTCTCATCTTTTCTATTCTATCTGACCCAGGTCCCTCTCACCTTTTCTCCTGTACTTCTCTTTGCTTAGAATGTTCTACCATCACACCACTTTACTTTCAAAATCCTACACATTCTTTAAGACTTAGCTCAAATATTACAACCTACCTAAACTCTCACCAGACTAATCCAGCTTGATGATAGCTACTAGCTATGAGTCGATTAAGCTCCAGGCACTAAGTTAAGTCCTTTACAGCTCCACAGTTGCTACTATAGTTAAATGTCGTGGACCTTGTTTTAGAGCGAGTAGACTATGGCTCACAAAACCCAGCAGATAGTAGAATGAAAATTTGATCCCACATCTGACTTCAAAATCTATTCACATAGTTCTGCAAGGCTGCTTTCATAATGAGCTCCCTTGCAATGAATATTTACTGCTATGTGCATTATAAACTATAATAGTTCTTACTATTAAGGGCCTACAATAGGCAGTTAAATAATATTTAATAATTTAGTTACCTATCTTATAAACTCATCATGTTACATTGACTTCATATAAGGATACGCCTTCTATAATTAAATTACTTGTAATTTATGTAACCATTTTTTAACAGATTCCACGATATAACAAAATGTTTACATTATTCAAAATTACTAGGCATAAGAGGTTTTGTTTGTTTTAATTTCAGGACTAGCATTTCTTGGATTTTTTTCTAAGACTGGCATTTCCAGAGATAGAATTTTTGAATTAACTAGAAAGCAATTTAGTATATTAATTCGGATTTCCCATCATCACTGACACTTTTGACTGTAGTATTTGAAGTGTTCCTTTTTTTTTTTTTATTTTTTTTTATTTTGTTGATATACATTGTAGCTGATTATTGCTCCCCTTCACCAAAACCTCCCTCCCTTCTCCCTCCCCCCCTCCCCCCCAACAATGTCCTTTCTGTTTGCTTGTTGTATCAACTTCAAATAGTTGTGGTTGTTATATCTTCTTCCCCCCCCCCCCCCCCCCCCCCCCCGGTTTGTGTGTGTGTTGAAGTGTTCCTTTTTTGAAGAAAGGACCCACAAGCTGAATGTACGGACGACAATTCAAATGATGAGATATCAAACGCCTCTTAAGCACAGTCCAGGAGGGACTGAACTCTTCATTCACTCCCAGATAGTACATTTCCATATCAAATTCATTCAGAGATGGAGAAAATAGTTATCAGACCAGTTTTACTTTTACACCTGTCATAGGCACTTACTCTAATGGACATTTACTTTTATCCCCACCAATTAGTTTTTAGGTCACGCTTTAGTATTAAAAGCAGTTTTTGGAATTAGTCAATATCAATTGACTGAAAGAGCCACTGAAGTGAAAAGAAAACAGTTCCCACCCACGTCTGTCCTTTGCTTTGTGACCTCCATTTGTTCTTGCCCCTTCTCCTGTCTTTATAATGCCACTGAAAGGCGGTATATAGCCCATTGTCAGCTCCATTGTACTCATAAATTTAATCCCTAAAACCTTTTGGCTCATTATCTAAAGAGTTAGTTCCAGAATATTAGGTTTACTGTGACTATGTACTTTACTAGATTTGTACCTTTCACCGAGCAATGTCATTAGAGTTTACTATAGGCTTGTGGGCAAAATTATGACAACAGCCATAATGATTTAGAGACAAAAATTTCTGGATAATTCCAAAATAAAATATAACTATACGAGTGCCAGATGTTAAGCAAACAGTTGCTTACTATGAAAAGTTTGTATTATAAACAATTTAGTTTGAGAGATCAAATGTTCAGCCAATTTGATTAGCGTTGTGACCTGATTTGAAGCTTTGCTGGATGTTAATGAGGCTTCTTGATCAAGAGCAAGAGTAATTGTCAATAAGAACAGAGCAAATGGAGGGAAAACATTTCTAAGGCTTTTGGTGTGATCATCAGTTTTCTTTTCTTCCTTTAAGAAGAAGATAAATCCCACAAAGTATGCCAGGAAAAGTCTTCAGACTGCCTGACAATTTTTCAGCTGGAACACCAGGCATAGATTTTTTTTTTTTTTTTTTTTTTTTTTTTTTTTTACTGCTGAAACTAATCCCAGTGGCAAAGCAAGATGTTCAGCTTGGAAGCCAGTGCCAAAGCTCAATGTCCAAAGCTCCACAGCAAAAACATCAAGAATATTTTTCCTTTTGTTAATTGCAAACTGCAAACAGATCTGCAGTCTCTCTCTCAGTGGCATTTATACCTATGAAGAGAGAGAGCAGGCAGCTTTCAGGAGCTCACTCTGTCCTCACCTTGTCCTTTATTGCTTTTCTCACCTCCCCAGGCTTGCTAGAGTGACTCAAGCAACTAGAGGGACATTTAAGGTAAAGCAGTGGTGAATGGATCTCTAGAAGTTTTTGATAAAAGGTATTCATTCCTCCTTGTTGAATGTGAAAAATGAATTTATTATCTCTTTCTATCTTACATTACAGAGATTTAAAGCTTGATAAGTCTGGACAACCAAATACCAGAAAATTTATTTCAAATTAGACTTAAAAACACATACACTTTTTTAGGTATGTGTTCAGATAAAAATTCTGAAGGCTTTTACTATCTTATCCCCAGGCTATTTAATATTACCCTATCTTACTTTTATTGTGATTACAAGTAAAGTAGTAACCCTCCCAGTCTCAGGCCATGGGGTCAGACGGACAACATCTGAATGCTGATTTCACTATTTATTAGCTATGTCACCTCGAGTAAATTACTCAAACTTTTAAATCTGCCACTTCAACATCATTTGTAAAAGTCGCTAACAATAGTTTGCTCCCCATTAGGCTGATTCAAATATAAATTAAAACTGTATTTAGAATTTTAAAAAATTATCACCAAATGAAAGTTGGTTTTCATTGTTACTGTTATTAGCTAGAGAGTAGCAATACTTTTAATTTGTTATTCAATTTAAATCATTTAAAAATAGTTTAAGGTATTAATGAATATTAATTCAATGATTTTTAATGAAATATCTTGGTAATATATTGTTCGAAAAGTCCTATATTAATTTTAGTTTTAGTTTCCTCTTGTAACTTGAAAAGAACAATTTTATATGAATAAAGCATTTCTGTCTCTTTTAAACTTATGATCAATTCTTTCTTATGCAGTTTGTTTGTATAATAAATTTAGGCACTATTTCAACTGAAAAACAAATAAAGAAAAAATAATGTGAAAAAGTCATCACAACACTCAGAAGCACAGGCTCGTCACCATTACATGACTACTGAGTGCCCTGTATATACCAAGGACAACTTGGTATATACAGGGCACTGTAAATACCCCAGACTGCCCCCAAAGCCATATTTTCATGTCATGTCTTCTTAAAGTTGCCGTGGGGTTTGGGAGCTCAGAATAATGACAAGGAACAAAGAGACCTGGCATAAAATGAAACTAGTGTTCAGAAACTAACCTTATCTCCTTCTTCTACTTGGCAGAGTTTCTCTTCAGTTGCAGGATTAAAGACAGGAAATTTTTTGCCACTCACTGAATTATGCCATTCATTGTTTATGAAGATCTGTAGGGATGAAGAGAAAATTGGTAAAAAGTCATTTAAATATACAGCAAAGTTTGGAAACTTTATAAGCTTAAACTAAAGCATTACACAATGCCTAAATGAAGAATATCCCTTACCCCTCAAAAACTCTTTGGCTGTTTAAGATATTTTACACATACATATGCACACACGCACTAAAATAAAGTGATGCTTGTAAGTTTCACAAAGGTTTGCAGTCATTTCAACACTAGAAAATACAGACTGGAGAAAACAATCTAGAAAATGATGCTTTTACCTGGAAGAGCCATTAATTTGAGGCAAGAGCAGAGCCTTTGGTGGACTTGATCTTCATAAATCATTGCTTCTAAATTTCCACTTCAGATTTTGAATATACTCATTTTGGGCTACTGGTGATTTGGTATCAAAAGTGACTATTTTTGGATCTTTTATTTTATTGTTTTAAAGCTAGCTTGGGGGGAGCACTTTAAAAGAAGTTTCCTTAGGAAAAGTTGGCTAGGAATATTTTTCATTGACCTTTTAAAAGCATAGTGGTTTCATTCTCCTTTTTAAAAGACAACCTAATAATTTATTTGTCCTCAAGTGAAATCAGCTACTAGACTTTTTAGTGATCCCTAAGAGAAAAAGCCATACCTCCAAAGAAACAGAGGGGTCTAGAAAACATGGAATTTTGGTCTGTGTGTACTATAAAAGAATAGAAGTATTAAGAAGCATCAATATGTCATTCAAAAAGTCTCAGTTTTGACTTTTGCTTCCTTGAATTTGCATATCATTAAGGAACCAGCTTTGATATTTTATTCACCTTTCAGTAGACAAAAATATTTGACACAGCCAAATTAAGAAATACGTCTTTTGTGATGAATAAAGCTATGTTCTGTTTCTGACAAAAGCTAGGATTTCCTTTCTCTCTTTTCATCCCTTTATTTCTTGTTTATTCCCTTTTTTCTTATTTATTATTAAAGTATGAAAACAATCATAAGTATAGTGTGCAATGTTACATATTACAACTTTCTCTTAAACTTACGACAAAATGAACTAGTTCATTTAATTTTGAATCACGGGTATTTGATACATGTAATTTTAAAAGAAGGGTGATATATGTGCTAGTTCATAACATGTAATTTAATTCAGACACCCCTTCTTACTTGATATTTAAAGGTAAGTTAGCAATAGTTTAACTCTGAAGAAGTATGTATTGGAACACTGCCCCCCCAACGAGGTTTAAACCAGTTGCTATACTAAACTCAAATCACTTAATTATTAAAAATTTCCTGGTAACGTCTATCAAAATCATATATTGTTAGATTAGTTACTTATATTGTGCATATTTGACATAAAAGCAGTCTTTTAAATTAACTTAACATTTTCACTAAGTTAGATACTCTATTATGCAGCATCTACAACACTGCTTATAATTTTACCAAATTAATAAAATGTATATTACTATGTATCCTTAAATGTTTGGATAATTAATTCATTCTGTATTTACAAGATTATTTAGACAAAAATATTTCCTTAGTTTCCAAAACTACTATTGTGAAATTTGTCCCTTTTAAATACTCATTTTTAAATGTCTGCCTTTCCTTTCCAGCTGTAAGCTCCGTAAGGTCAAGGACTATGTTTCCCGGTTTTCTGGTTTATCCTCAGTGTCCAACACAATCCCAGCCCTCAAGTGATTTTAGCCTCAGTAAATTGTTATTGAATAAAAACTTAGAATTGAATCAGAGAACCTACAAAGAGTCAACTAGTCACGGATAAGACCCATAGTATTCCCACGAGCATACTATATTCGTGATTTGCTGCAAGATGGGAGGAGGATCAGCCTCCTTGTTTGCCTGTTCACACCAACAAGTATTCAACATAACATAAAAATACAACAAAACAGCATCATCCTATATAGTTGAAGGAGTTCAAAAGAATTGTAGTGCTAGCCTGGAACTGACTGAAAAAAGATGTGGGCATGAATAAGTAAAGGGTGAAGGGGTCCAAAGCAGGTCAGATGAGGAGACTAAATGTGCAGAGACATATATGGGGGTAGGAGAAAGAATGGAAGTATCAGGAAAATCCTTGTATTCTCATTGAATACAGATAAAGATGATAAAATTCATCATAGTATCCTTCGAGAAAAAACACTAGCATCTTAGTTCGACTGGGAGAAAGATAACTTCAGATTAAAGTGTTGACTTGCTTGATGTCTCAGTGTAAATCAGCACTCTAGCTATCAGAAACACATTTTCCAGTATGCCATAATTCCTCTTAAAGAGTATTTTCTTTGCTTCATCCTTAGCCATTACCACTTAATATTTTTCTTCCCAAGGGATGGCTGGAAACTACCTTCATCAACTTGTCCCAAATTCAGCTCATTGTCATTTCTAGCTTTATGCTGCTCTCACCCCAAACTAAAGTTCTAAAGTTTTTGCTCATTCACATTCTCTCTCCCTGTCTCTCCCTCCTGTGGTTTAGCCCGTTATCTCCTTCTGAAGCTTTCACTAGTTGCCCAATTGGATGTAACCTCTTCTCTTTTCCAGTATAACCTTTTTTTAGTCTACTTCGATTAAATTACTTATGCTCTGCTTTGTGTTACAGTTAAATATCTATATACCAGTCCATGAAATTCCAAACAAAAAACTAGAGACGTCATGGTACCTGCCCTCTATTTTTTTAATCAGCCTTTCACAACCTGCATCAGATTCACTCACACTTGCTAATTCTGCCTTCCCTCTGCCTAAAGATTGTATTGCCTCCTCAGACTTTATATCTCTAAACTGAGAGAACGTACCTAGAACTCCTACATTTTACTATAATACTACTATTATTTTACTATCATTTTAGTAAAATTATACTTCTACAGTATAATACAAGAAAAACGGCATGCGGAACTAATTACATTTTGTTAGGCCTATGGTGAAAATTTCCAGCTCTCACCTGAGTTCTCTTATTCTTAGGTCTGTGATAATTTGTGGATTCGTGCTCTCAATAATATTCTCTCAACACATGAGAGTTTATTTTACTCTCTTCATGTAATCTCTTCTGATGATGGAATCATTACAACATGTATGTACCTTCTAGTTTTATTATCAGAATCTTGTGTCTAAGCTTATGTAAAACTCTGCCTTCAGATTAAAGTCAGTAAATGTCTTGTAAATGAGCATTAACCGAAAGGAACAACACAGGTTTATCTGGCAGCCTACAGGCAACTGAAGTGATCAGCTGTAGATGATTCCAAATTACCAGGAACTGCTCTGCATTATTTAGTTTCAACCTTTAATATAAACATCACCATGAACCCAACTTTTGTTTGAACTTGTGCTCACATTTGCATAATCCTGAACGGTCACTTTTATTTTATCAGAAAAGTGTTTGTCAGATAATGAGTAAGTACTTGAGACATACTCCGGGAGGTACTGTGGGAAAATGCAAGATGAGTTAGCTATGGCCCCTGCTCTCAAGGGGCTTATAGTCTAGAGGACACTGTACTTACTTCAAGACCACCCAGTAAAGAATTAAAGGTGGTAAAATAAAATGGCCAAAGCATTGCTTTAGCCAATAAGTTGCATAGCAGGACTCATAGAAGAAAGGGAAGCAGGCTGGAAGAATACTCCTTGAAGGAAGGAACTGGACTGGTGGGAAAACAATGAGCAAGGGGAGGGACCAACCTTGGGATCTTCATAATACAGCAAAGAGATCGGCCCCAAACAGAGAGTTCCAGTGGAAACAACTCATAGATAAGGTCATAATGTTTTTAAAGGTCTGAAAATGAAGTCAGTTTGTGATGGATCTTGATCCCCAGAGTGAGAAGCTTGAACTCTATCCTGGATGGAATAAGAGAGTGACAGGATCAAATGCATATTTTAGGAATAATGATTTTAAAGTACCTAAAGTTGATCTGGAGTAGAGCAACCAATGTCCAGGAGACTAGCCCAGAGATGACTTTAATAATTCAAGCATGAGGTTAGAAGGCTTTAGAGTTGAGTGATGTAGCAGTAGGGTCTGCAAATTATGAATTACGTACATTCTCCCATTAACAGAGATCCTATAGATTAAAAACAGAACTTAGCATAGATGAAGTGATGATCAAGTTTGCTATAAGGGCCAGGTACTGCACCATTCTTTTCTTTCCCTTTGCTTTGGAGCACTTACTGGTAGGAAGTACCTTATTATCTTTTTTTCTGTTATAATTTTGTCCCAGCTTTACATTTGGCATCGACTTCCTAGTTAACTGCGTGATCAAATGTTTTTGAATAATCACTCTTCCTGTAGCTACATTAAAATGATTACATGGAGAAGTCTAGGCAACTGCAAGTTTGTTGTAATAATTATTAAATCTGTTTTAGGCCCGTTGAAATGATCTTTCATGGCATCAACCTCGTTTTCCATTTACCATTTGCCTTCAGTAAGCTTAGAGGAAAAGGGATGATATAAGTAAAATATTCTTGGGTCCTATTTAACTATTATATTAACTATACTCTAATTATGAATTTTAAATGCAGGGTACTTTCTAATATATATGTATAGTAGACATCAACTTTAAGTTCACATTACTGATTGGAATTTACAGATGCTTACACGTACCCTTGGACTTCAAGTTATTTTTATACAGGCAAACAATCAATGGGAATGTTGAGGCAACTTAAAAACTGATTTTTACTCTAAGTTTCAAATATGTCAGATTTTAAGAGATATATCATATTACCTTTCACACACTAGTGGCTGTTTCCTGGATGCAGTTTAGTGTCCAAGAGGAAGCCATAACTTTAAAAGAAAATATTGCCTTTCCAGAGTAAAAGTTACTATGTCTTAATGTATTTAGCTATAAAGCTAAATTCTAATGTATTTAAAATTCCAAATTCTAATGTATTTAGGTATAAAGCTACAACTAAATGAGTAAATACTTTCTCAAAATATTTCTGGCTTGGATCAAGCTGGATTTGACTAATGGGCAAAATAAAGAACTATTAGCCTTATCTGCTGCTATAAGATTTTGAAGCCTACTGACTAATGCAGAGAGCCCTGACTGCCTCCAACAGATACTCAGGGTGCCCTAAATTCACATTGTCTCTGCAGGGCTGCAACTGGGCCAGCGGCTCTAGGTCCTGTAAGAGAAGCCAATACTTTCTTGGTGGCAGACAGATTTTAACAGATCACATTTTCAATGCACAAAGGATTTCTTTTAAGATATTGCAAAGGAGGGGGAGGGTGATGAGCGTCCCCATTTTATGTCAGCTGTGTGGATTTCCAACCTAAGAGCCTGGGTCACAGCATGGAGAGGGATGGGTGGTGGTGTAAATGCGTAGAGAGTGATGTATGCTGTGAAGGTGTAAGCCTTTTCTCAGCCTTAGAAATCCAAAAGTACCAAAGACCGTGGGGACTAAGGAGAGAAAGAGGTAGGGATGAATATTAAGACAGAGACTGAACAAAAGTCAGGTGGGGTGTTAAACATTTAAAAGAATCAAAGCTAGATCCTCTGGCAACTACTTTCACTCCAAACCCTGAGGCAGCAAAGCAAAACACTGAGACTCAAAGCAGAAAAATATAGGAGGAAATTAAGGAGGAAATAACAGATGGGAGGAACATATCTAACTGCAGCCAAAGGAATGAAAACAAAATGAGAGAATGACCAAAACAAAAATAGGAGAAATAAAATTTTCCTTCCATTTCTGTTTTATATTATAATCTGACTTTAGTAACATGGGTGTATACTCTTTTTTCTCTTGTTTGAAAAACCACTTCAGCCTTTTCAATTCAGTCAGGGAAAAAGAAAAGATCCCATAGCATTTTTTTTTTTTTCTGAGCTACACTATCTCTACGAGATGACAAAAATACTTGCCAACAACTTCTGTACATCATACATGTATGTATCAAAGAGGTAAGATGCAAAAGCATGAGAAAGTTCTGTAAGTATTTAATATTTAACAGTATCAAGAGGCAATAACATGATTGATTGCATGTAAGCCCTCTTCCTTCTAAAGAAAATGCCAAATGTAGAGCATAATTCGATTATTTGTTATTTGTATTCCTTCAACTTCTAAAAACACACTGCAAGTGCAGCAAAAGTAGATAATGGGACCTAGGCTTGGGGAAGTAGCAGTTCACGCAAAGTTTTGAGAACTGTAATATTTGTGCAAATTCCCAGCAAAAAAAATTTCCATTAACAATTCCAACATTACAATAAATGAATGTCTGTATTACCATGAGGTTTCTTTTATGCTGATCTGAATTATATCATCCTATAGATTACCCACACTATTTCAGAGGCATTACCTTCACTCTGGGTTGCTCTTCAGAGAAGTTGTTTATCATATTCTTTAAGTGTTTCTCACCCACCCCTCTCATTCTGTCAAGTAATTAGTGACAAATTAAAGAGGTAAAGTCCATGTTAAAAATAATCATGTGAACACCTGTAGTACCCAGAGTCCTTGTGAAATGGATGGGCGTAATACCTCTTAGGATATGTGTTATTTACTTTAGGATTTTTGTTGATTTTTGTTTTTCTTGAAGCAGGAAAGAAAACAATTTGCCAACGTAGCAGTCCTGAGAAATTAGCTAAAATATTGCATTGTATGTAAATGATTATGCTTTAGGAGTAAAACAGATGGTTGGTTCAGATTCTGGTTTGTGGCCACAGTCTGGTTCCTGCTGGGCCCTGGCACTGTCTACAGGCGAAGGTAAGTGGTCTGACCTGGCAGCGTGTGAGTTAGTTTCTGAGAGAAACAGGACTCCAGATCCCTAAATAACCAGTGGTGTTTGCTGCAGGTAAAGTTATAAGACTGACCCAAACTTTTAGATTGTTGCTGGTCAACAGACTACATTTTAAGTAGCACCACCCAAACTTGGATGACTATCAGGAATGAAGAATCTCAGAGCTCAGCCCACACCTACTCTCTCAATCAGAGTAAGGAATGAATGATACGAATGCAATAATAGGTGTGAAAGCAGTTGTTAGAGACAATTACGGGGGATAATACTTTCTCTTAGGATATGTGTTACTTTAGAATAGGATTTTTGTTGATTAGGTTTGCTTGAGTGAGATTTGAGTACTACTGTTTTTAGTATTTGGGAGAAAAATGATATATGGAAAAGTATCAGATCTGAAATGAAAAGATTCCGAATCCAGTTTTTTGTGTCTCAAGAGCTGTGTGACCTTAAGTGAGTCAGTTATACTCTCTGAGCTCAGGTTCCTCAGCTTTAAAATGGGGCCATAGTAACATCCTCTCTAGCTCCTTCCTGTGGTTAATTATGAGCCTCTAGTGACATAAATAGATGAAATTGGTTTTGGACTGTGACAGGCTACACAAGTATAAATTCTACTTTCCTGGGAAGCTGAATCATTTTGGGAATTCTAGGAGTCATCTTGGAAAGGGGAGTTAAAGAGAAAAGGGACCAAGTAGTTAATAATGCCAGGCACTTTCCACAAATGACCTTACTGAATTTTCACAGCTACTTTCCTTGGTAGTCATTATTATTCCCAGCGAACAGATAGGAGAACCAAAGCTCAAGGAGATTAGAAGGTTGGCCAAGGTCACATCTTTAAATAAGTACAAATGCTAGAAACTGAAGCCGGGTTTATCTCGTTAAACCACTGCACCTTGCAGCCAAGCAGCTATTTGTCCAACTGCTTCCAAGCCCAGAACAAACAAAATATCGCTTCAGTTAAAAAGATTTCCCAAATGAAAGCAATGCCACAGAACAGTCAGCTTTGCCTTGAACCTAAATCCTGTCCTGTTTTAAGCACCCATCAGTGGTTTCCCTCAAATAGAACCCCTGAGTCAACCCCGGCCCCGCCTGTATCTCAGCAGTTCTTTCCCCTACCCACTTTACTCCAGCCGTTTTAGCTCTTTGAACATAACAAGCAATTGTCTGCAGGGTCTTTGCATGTGCTGTCACCTCTGGTCTTTGTTCCTCCCAACTCCACACCTTATTCTCTGCATCCCCTGGGATTACCTTCAAAGTTCCTTCCTTAAAGGCACCACTCCTAACAACCTCATCAAAAGTAAGCTTTTCCCCTCCTATTCTCTCGGCTTTCAGTTTTCTTCAATTTAGCATTTGTCATAATCTGTGACTAAAGTATTCTCTCACTTGCTTTTTTTCTGCCCCACACTCTCCCACATACCTTCCAGGAATAGAAGCTCCACGACACAAGAATCGTATCAGCCTTCTTACATCATAAGACCTAGCACAGATCAGTCATTCAATGATATTAAATAGATGGAAGAGGAAAATGGGAGAAAGGAGTGAAGAAACATGGTATTTGGAAATGCACTTGGCCTGGATTTGACTGTTGTAAGAATTTAAGAGAAAATAGTGAAGGAAAAAAAAAAAAACACACAAAAAACTTCAAATTGTGCCTAGCACATAGTATTCGATGATTCATAACTCTTCTCTATTGAAAATATATCTTTAGCCCAGAAGGGTAAACAAACCAGAGATCTCAGAAAGTAATCTCCTACTCTAACCAAAGAGTATTCCGTAGGAGTTGAAGAAAGGTAGTTCTCATAGAAATTGGACACCTGTGTCAAAGTACTCTGCTTCACAGCCTCTCCCAGCCCAAGCCCCATCTTTTCAATCAAAGCAGAAAACCTGTTTCCTTCCAACCTTCCCTACTGTTCTCCACTTTTTCTGAGTCAATGGCAAACTTCCTCCTGTTGGCCTGGGAACAGCTGAGCAGCAGTGGAAGCATTCGTGCAAGCCTTCAGTTATCAGGAACAGGCAAAGGAAAGTCAGAATAAAGGACAAAACAGGGTGCTGGCAACTCGATGCCCCAGCGTAGTGGTACTGGCCACTGACAAGTCATTTGTGAGGGCTCAGACCGGCAGCAGTCCAAGCCTAGCTTTGTCACTTACTATCTGTGTAACTTTAGGCAAGTTACTTAGCTATGCTGTCCTGAGTTCCCTCATCTGTAAAACGGGAGTTGTAACCTACTCATAGGGTTATTGTGAGGACTGAATGAAATCATTGTAAGGAACTTCAGCAATCGCTGGCAGAGGAAACTCGATGAATTTTAGCTATAATTCTTTCCTGTGTGCGTGTGTATGTGTGCGTGAAAAGTCATCAGCTGAGGAAGATCTTTCCTAGCACGAACAAACTGTTGTTTAATATGTTAAGTTTAATAATTAAGTTAAACATTTGGGGGGGTTGAATCCTGTCTGAGAAAGCTGTCTTCTTGCATTATCTATTCATCTTTTTTTTTTTTCTTTAATAAAGGTCTAGTAACCATATTGTGAAGAAAGAGTGGAAAACAAAGTTACCAAATCCTGTAAGAGAAAACTCTTGATCCCTGAAATCCTGGATAAACCCTCGGAACTTCGCTCCAGTGCAATCTTTGTCAGATGGGACATGACTGTGCAAGACAGAGTGACAGAAAAACTAGGAGAAGAAAATTAGATGAGAGGAACACTTGTGGGAAACAGGTCTAGGAAAGATTGGGTAAAAGAGAAAATTCTGGAAAAACTGGAAAGGATTCAGAAAAGTAAATAGGACTAGTACAGTTAATATTAATCAATCACTTCCCTTGTGCCAGACACTATTTCAAGTGCTTTATATGCATTAAATTCATTTAATACTTTCATCCACCTTAGGAAATAGGTATCTTTATAATCCCCATTTTATAAGCAAGCAAACCGAAGCAGAGAGAGGTAAAGTAGTCTGCCCAATGACCATATACCTTTCAAAGAAGCTCTTCATGTAAAGGCTCAATAAAACAGATGTGGGATTCATTTAGAGTTGGAAAAGGGAAAGATGAGGAGAGGGATGGGATCCGAGTTCATGTGGATTTATAATGATGTTATTGAGGTTTTAAACTCCAAAAACTTTTGTATCATTTTAGAAAGTATTTCTTAAGTTCTGATCTCCGCTGTATCTACCCGCAAAAAAATAATCAGGCTGTACTAGAAAATAAGTCATCAAAAATATGCATCAATGAATTCTTTTGTTTGGATGAAAAGCAGTCTCAAGCTTGAGGGTTTGTAGCTCTTCCATAATAGTTGTAATAATTTTTTGATACTTAACCCTACTTGTCTCTTCCTTCCGCCTTGCCCCACCTACCAACATATTTCTAGCACTAATAAAGAAGGGCATTAAAGTAGTAAGAGGAAAAAAAAAATGCAGGGGTTTAGGGGCTGATCACAGAAGGTAATTCCTCAGACACTATAAAATCCCTGCTTACTGGGTTTGAAACCAGGAAATTTAGTTAATAACCATCATTTTTCCAACTCCTCTGGCAAATCCAATACAATTCTTTAGTGGGACACAGTAAAAAGAAAATGCAAAGGCATTTGAAAAAGCTCACCCATTTAGATTTAATCACATACATAACTGCTGTCCTCCCAAGTGTGAAAAAGTTTTAACCGGTAAGTCAAACAATAAAATGCTATCTAAGCAGAACAGATTTATATAGAATATGTGAGAAATCAAAATTCACTGACTTGCATTGGGTATTTTCACTCAGAGAAGTTCGTAAATGCAGAGCAAACGCCTGCATTTGAATCTTCCCCTCTTTTTAACACTTAGGCCAGTCATTTTCCCTAGAAAGATGTTCTTCTCCAATGACTTTGAAGGGAACAGGGCATTTCAATCCTAAAAACCTCTCTCTGTGTTAAGGGATTGCTAGATCTGTGCTCGTGTGTTAGATTTTAAGTTCTCTCTCATTTACCTAGTGCTTTCTTACATGGTTAATTAATAACTACTAAATGAAGCGTAATTCAGCAGAAAGATTATTTCACATTAAAGCTTTCTTGAGATACATATATAAGGAAGACTTTGCAAACTTCTGCAAAGCCAAATTAAAAAGTGGGGGAGAAGTGGGAATCCAGACTACCAAAATATCTTCCCAGGTAGCATCATAGAAAAACTAAACTCCTTTAAATAATAGTAATGAAATAATCTAAGCAATGTCAACACTTTTGATCTTCATGAATTATTTTTAAATGTACCTACTTTGAATTGAAATTTCTTATGAATGAAAAACTTGGAATAAGAAAGTGAGGGAGGCTGGAGTCCTGGAATCTTTGGGGCATATCTTTGCCAAATGTAAATTGTTTGGGGCTATCGACTCACTACATTTTTCATGTTTTTGTTTGAAATAAAATTAAAGGGAAAAAAATTTCCCCTTTTATGAAACCTTGTGAAAATAATACCTGAATAGAGTTCATAGCTGCCGGTCAACATGTTAAAGGCACAATGTGATTTCTGCTGACACCCCTAAGGAAAAGAACCAATCAGCTGAGCAACTTCCTCATTCCCTGGGCTTGTGAAAATGACAAAGTCGCAGATCTTAGGATTTCAAAACTATCCGTGGTTACAAGTAAGGAAATAAACATATAATAGTGGGAACTTTTACTTTATCATTAAATATAATGCTCTTGGGTTTTCATTGGTTAATTCAGAAGCAAAATGGCTGAGTCATAATAGTTCATTTCTTACCTTACTTTCTGCATCACACCATAAAGCTAACTTGAAGTGATTTCGGTTAGACTGTTATTTCGTTTGTTTGTTTTGTTTCGTTTGTTTGTTTTGTTTGTTTTGGAGTTCTAGGCTCTGACAGGATACTGGCATGTAACGTGTGAAACAGACAAAGTTCAGAGACACTCTCAGAACGACTCCAGCAGGATCCATTTCCTAGTTCTCCCTAGCTGTAGATTTTGAAATCGGGATCTGGCTTCTGCTCTTGTTTCTCTAAATATTTTTCAGTTAACAATTACACATCTGCTCCAATGGCAACAAACGTGTCTGAAGAAATAGATAAGAACGCTTTCTTTTGCAACATACGCAAAATAATGCAAGTCCATTTGAAGTTTTTTTGAAACAGGAACTTTCATCCAATTATCAGAGTTAAGTCTTCCCATTTCAATCCTCATTTTTATTAAACATATTGAAAAATTATGTTATTTTGGTATGCTCTGTTTCTTCTCTTAAAAATCATTTCTCACTTGTTTGGCTCTTTCCAGTAAGTTTCTCTAGTGAGTGTTTGCTTCTCTTATCATACATGCTGATATACTGAGCTTAACAGAACTGCTTAGGAAAGTCCACTGGATCCTGGTATAAGAACCTTTTATACAGAAGAGAGTTCCTTTCACTTGGAAATATTTTAAGAAATACATTTATGAAAAGTTGTCTGATATGACTTAGAATTTACTATTTGATCACACCTGCATTTTGCAAGCCTTGTTATTTTTGTATTTGCAAAGGACTCTTTACACAAGTTTATCTAAATTGACCTTTAATGCTTTAAATAAATGTAGTTTTTAAAAACCCAAGTCAAAGCAGCAAATACAATTTTTACTAACCTGAGTATATTGTATCTTCAAATTGGTGAGTGGGGCTGGTATGTCTGGCATGCCTGAGGATGACATTGCTGGTTTGGCTCCTGGAATGCAGGTGACAGGCTCAGAAATTTGGTTCTGATAGAGCATTTGGCTTTATTTGTTCCTTTTTATCTGCACGGGCTAAGGTTTATTTGCATACTGGGATATGATTGGATGAACGAACTCAGAGCAAAAAAGAAAACGACACTACTTATTTGTAACACCTAGGGCAGGAAGCCTTTGACTTTAAACTTAAATCCTTTAGAAACCAGCGCTCCAGCATTGAAGTTGCATCTGGAGACAGTGCACTATTTGCAGATGAATTAATTTACAAAGCCGAAACCTCTGATAAGGGTATACAGCACAGCTGCTCTGGCCACTAAAGCCAGTTATTATTTTTTTTTGACTTTTCATGCTTTTTATGCTACTATGTAACTTTCTGTTCTCTGACAGACTTGGAATCGGAGAATTGAGGATTGAAAAAGTCTAAAAGGACACTTGTTCTCAGTAGAAGCTGATGAAGGGAGTTCCCTAGCCAGGTGACTTCAGGACAATGCCGTCAGCAAAACAGTCCATCTCCCAGAAAATCAGGGTGCTGCTTGGGGAAGAGAGATCCTCTGTCTAGAACCTATCCTAAGTCAGCTTTAAAAAATCAAAAAATCAAAAAATCATATCAATCAAGTATTTTCAGTGCTAGGTAAGTAGACCTACTGTGGTTTCAGAAGTTGTACGTGATCTTTATTTTATATATGCGAATAGAAAGGTCAGCAGGACTTTTAGGGAACTCAGAATACACCGTCACACACAGCCACCACAATTAGCAATATGGCAATATCATCTGTGAAAATTCTTTTAAAGTTTCTGGTTTTGAACATTTTCTATTTTAATCAGTCATTGATATAGGCAGTTGTAAAAGGAAAAAAATAAAGAAAAACTCCCAAATAACTCAAATTCTTGATATTTTAAGCTGGGAACATTCAAAAAGGACAAATTTTAAATGTACTATTCCCATTTTAAGTATTGAAGGTCTAGCAAGAGTTACAGTATGAATAATGTGGAGTACTTTGGACACTCTGATTATTAAGAATTAACAACAATTTTTTTCCACTGAAAATTGCCAGCTCCCCTGAATATGGGATTTAGACAGGGAAAGTAAGAATAACTGAATTGATTTTTCCAAATCAGGTACGGGAGTTTTAGTTTCCCTTTTCATCCTCACTTAGTATCCTCATTTTATAGACATCAAGAAGGTGTGTAGCTTGCTTTTGGTCACAGATCTAATAAGTGCAAGACCAGAATTTCATTTCAGGCCAGCCTGACTCTAAAACGTGGGCTCTGGTTCCTATTTATTCTCTCTGCCCTCTTCTGCACAAGGGGATACCCAGATGGGTTCAAGAATCAGCTGCTTTGGTTCTCTATGTCAATAGTCACCCTCATAAGCACTTAAGCTTAACCTTTTACTCATGGAAGGCAGGGGCACCAAATTTTTTTCTATAGAGGAAGAGATAGTAAATATTTCCATGTTTCTAGGCCAGATGGTTTCTGTTGTAACTTAGTTGACTACTAGGCAATAGGTAAATCAATGGGTATAGGTGTTTTCCGATACAATTTTAGTTACAAAAACAGAAGGCAGCCCAGATCTGATGCATTGGCTAACCCCTTAGATTCTAAGGCAATACTGTTTGCTACGTCCTTGACTCCCCTGTGACTGATGTTTGAGGACCAGAAAGAAACTTCTGCGTTGTTTCTACATTTCTCTTTCTCTCTCTCATTTTTTTTTTTTTTTTTTTTTTTTTGGAAAATCTAATTGTTTTCTCTTTCAAAAATGTGTTTTGAGTTAAATGCGCAATTACACAACAGCTGTTACATAACTTGCAGAGTGGTGCTCTGGCCATGCCCAAACAGCTGTGCTTTGCAGCTTGCTCCTGCTTCCAGCATCGCAGTTGTTAGTGAAGTCAAACACTGGTTTATTTGATGTCTAGGCAGTGAAAGCTTCAGGCTTCACAGCACTTTGGGCATATCATCTCCCTCCCTCTATCCTCTTCCTTGGTTGTATTTTATTGGTTAATTACATAAGAACAGTCCCTTTATTCCAAGCATTACTGAATGTAGGCAAAAGGAGTAGCTTTGGAGACAGGTTACCACACCTGCCCATTTAATTTCAACAAATATTTATTAAGTATTATTTACGCATCCGTAATTCTCCAACCTTAACCTCACTTGAAGGGAAGTTCTTTTTTGTCCAGAAACCACAGGGCCTGAGATAGATGTTTTTGAGGTAACATCACCCTGCCTCTAGAGCTTATCTTATAGAATAGTATATTCCTGGGAATCCTTACAAGGGTAAAAGGCTTTATCAGACCACTTCCCTCCCTTACAGAGGGAAAAATGGCTTTGGTGAGAACATGGAGGCCACAGAGGCACACTTCAAGACTGGAGCCAGGGCTGTGTATTTTTATGGCATGCCAAGATTATGCAACAGGGCAGGGGCTGGTACTTTAACTTGGGGGTAATAGACAAAGAATGTTTAATCTTCTTTTTCTTCTTAGGAACAAGCTAAGTTACACACACACACTCACACACAGGGAAGCGGGAGAGAAATAAGAAATACAAGAGAATAGTTTATTCATCTGCTGAATGTGCCTTCTTCTAGCCCTTTGTGAAAGCTGTTATTATACCAAGAATCACAGAGTCCATGACTTCAACCGTTACTGAAAGTTCTCTCTCATTTCACAGCAAACCTCTCCAGAACTCCATTCGAGCTTCAATTACTGAAAAGATAAAAGGAGTCTAACCACCCACCCACATTAGTAACTGAAATAAAAATAAAATCAAATTTGTTAAAACTTAATGTCTGGTAAAATAAAATTAGCTTTAGCTATGGACTGAGTGTTTGTATCCCCTCAAAACGCATAGGTTGAAATACTAGCCCCCAAGGTGATGGTATGGCGGGGAGGGCTTTTGGAAGTAATTTGGTCGCAAAGGTGGAGCCCTCATGAATGGAATAAAGAAACTGCAGAGAGATCCCTCACCCTTTTCACCATGTGGGGCAGAGCAAGAAGGTGTTGTTCAGCCTCCAGGACCGTGAGAAATAAATTTCTGTTGTTTACAAGCCAGCCTGCTAGTCTACAGTGTTTCTGTTACAGCAGCCTGTATGAGCTAAGGCAGCTTCTTTGCACACTTTCTGATTTCAAAATCCTAGATCAATTTAGTGAAGCTGGCCTTGCCCACTCACGGTCTTCCCCGGCTCTTCAATATAGCCTTAAGCATGGCTGGGTGAGTCTGCCTGTCTGCTAACCCAGCAATAGGTATATCCCTGTGCTTTCGATCACTACAGTTTTAGCAGATCCCACAATGCTCTTGTACCTATTTGGGTTTAAATAATTTGGAAAATGTGGATCTTGTATGCGGTGAGAAAATCTGTGCTTAGTTGGCAAGTTGGTGCTAAAAATGCAAGTGGAAGGCAGAATCTCATATGTGTTTATGGGCTAATTTCTGTTCATCTGCTATTCTTCTCCAATTAGCAAAAATTTGTTGCCTCTGATTTCTCCTGATCCTCAAATAGCCCATCATTGTTTTTCTCTTTGTCTTGTATACTGAGATATGGTAGACGCCACTCTTATCTGATATAATCAGGACACTAACTGATTAGTAAGGTCACCAAAAGAAACATAAATTAAAACCTCTGCAAGATAATTATTTTAGTTTAAATAGGTTTTTGCTGAACCCTATGGACCAAGGCCATTTCTTGGAACTGGGTCAGCTGCTTGGAATTTGAAATAATCTTGCGTAGACAGTGTTCACAGTGTGCTGTCTACAGTTTCCAGTTTGTTTCTTTAAAGTGGAGGTAGGAATTAAAGACACTAAAGACATCACTGTGGCAATCTGAAAGTAGACTACTTCGGGATTTTTGCAATTTTTCCCATTTTTGTTTACAATTGTCTTGTGCACAGATTACCCAACAATGTGTTTAGCAACTTCATGATGTTAAGTGTTCACAAAATATTCAGTTTAGTTTTCATAGAAATAGCTCTCTTTCCCCCCAATAAATTAACAATTTAGATAAAATTTAATTCTATTATGTAATTGAAATACATGCATACCTTGGAGATATTGTGGATTTGGTTCCAGACCACTTCAATAAAGTGAATGTCACACTAAAGTGAGTCACACAAATTTTTGGTTTCCCAGTGCATATAAAAGTTACATTTATACTATACTGTAGTCTATTAAGTGTGCAAAAGCATTATGTCTGAAAAAGTAATGTACATACCTTAATGAAAAATACTTTAATGCTAAGAAATGCTAATGATCATCTGAGCCTTCAGTGAGTAATCTTTTTACTTGTGGAGGGTCTTACCTGGATGTTGATGGCTGTTGACTAATCAGTGAGGTGGTTGCTGATGCTTGGGGGGGCTGTGACAATTCCTTAAAATAGGACAATGAAGTCTGATGCCTCAACTGACTCTTTCATTAAAGATTTCTCTGTAGCATGTGATGCTGTTAGATAGCATTTTACTCATAGTAGAACTTTTTCAAAATTGGAGTTCATCCTCTCAGACTCTGCCACTGCTTTATCAACTAAGTTTATGTCATATTCAAAATACTTTATTGTCATTGCAAAAATGGTCATAGCATCTTCACCAGGAGTAGATTCCATCTCAAGAAACCACTTTCTTTGCTCCTCCATAAGAAGCAACTCTTCATTCGCTCAAGTTTTCGCATGAGACTGCAGCAGTTCAGTCACATCTTCAGCTTCCATTTCTAACTCTATTTCTCTGGCTATTATTTCCATCATATCTGCAGTTACTTCCTCCACTGAAGTCTTGATCCCCTCACGGTCATGGATGAGGGTTGAAATCAACTTCTTCCTCCTCTCATGAATCATAAACTTTCTTAATGGCATCTAGAATGGTAAATCCTTTCCAGAAGATTCTCAGTTTACTTTGCCCAGACCCATCAGAATCACTATGTATGGCAGCAATAGCCTTACAAAAAGTATTTCTTAAATAATAAGACTTGAAAGTCAAAATTGCTCCTTGATCCACAGGCTGCTGAATGGATGTTGTGTTAGCATGCAGGAAAACAACATTAACCTCCTTGTGCATCTCCATCGGAGTTCTTGGGTGACCAGGGGCATTGTCAATAAGCAGCAATATTTTGAAAGAAATCTTTTTTCTGAGTAGGTGGTCTCAACAGTGGGCTTAAAATATTCAATAAATCATGCTATGAACACATGTGCTGTCGTCCAGGCTTTGTTCTTTCACTTACAGAGCACAGGCAGAGTAGACTTAGCATCACTCTTAAGGGTCCTAGGATTTTCGGAATGGTAATTGAGAATTTTCAGCAACTTAAAGTCGCCAGCTGAATTAGCTCCTAACAAAAGAGGCAGCCTGTCCTTTGGAGCTTGGAAACCAGGCATTGACTTCTCTCTAGCTATGAAAGTCCTAGATGGTGTCTTTCTACAATAAAAGTCTGTTTTGTTTACACTGAGAATCTGTTGTTCAGTGTAGTCACCTTTATCAATGGTCTTAGCTTGATCTTCTGGAACACTTGCTGCAGCTTCTGCATCAGCATTTGCTGCTTCATCTTGTGCTTTACATCATGGAGACAGCTTCCTTCCTTAAACCTCTGTTGAGAAAATAGAATAATTTGGTCAGGCCCTGTCAACTTGGGTCCAGTTGGGAGTGGTACGGCACATTCTTTGTAAACGAGTTGTGTGTGGGTAGAGTTAGTGTGCATGCGTGTTGCTGCAACTTGGCTGGTGACTGCCTCAGGTGTTGGCCCTGTGCAGCCATGCTCTAGAACCTACAGCTGCAAGGACCTTTTGGCCAGTTACCCAGCTCACAGACCTGTGTGTGAGGGGTCTGGTGACCCAACCTGGCATGTGAGGGATCTGGTGACCCAGGCTGGCATGTGAAGGGTTTGTGACCCAGTCTGGACAAGGGGCTTGAGGGGTCTGTCAGCCTCAGACCCAGCCCTAGCCTGACAATTGGCCCCATCAGCAGGATTATTGGCAGGTAAAAGAGCTTGATAACCTCATGAACCAAACTCCACTAGCTTCAGGCTTTTCTTCTGCAGCTTCCTCACCTCTCTCAGCCTTCAAAGAATTGAAGAGAGTTAGGGCCTTGCTCTGGATTAGGCTTTGGCTTAACAGAATGTTGTGGCTGGTTTGATCTTCTATCCAGGCCACTAGAACTTTCTCCATGTCAGCAATGAGCCTATCTTGCTTTCCTGTTATTTGTGTATTCACTGGAGTAGCGCTTTTAATTTCCTTTAAGAACTTTTTCATTGCCTTCTCAAGGTGGCTGTTTGATGCAAGAGGCCCAGCTTTCATCCCCTCTCAGCTTTTGCAATGCCTTACTCACTAAGCTTAGTCATTTCTAGCTTTTGATTTAAAGTGAAAGATGTGCAACTCTACCTTTCATCTGTATACTTGGAGGCCATTGCAGGGTTATTAATTGGCCTAATTTCAATAGTGTTGTATCTTAGGGAATAAGGAGGACTGAGGCGACCAGGAGAGATGAGGAAGGGGAGTCAGTGGAGCAGTAGGAACACATACAACATCTGTTAAGTTTGCCCATCTCATATGGGCACGCTTTATGGTGCCCTAAAACGATTACAATAGTAACATCAAAGATCACTAATCACAAATCACCATAACAAATATATTAACAATGAAAAAGTTTGAAACAGGGACACAAAGACACAGAGACTAAGTGACCATGTGCTGTTGGAAAAATGGCACCAGTAGACTTGCTCGACACAGTTGCCACAAACGTTCAATTTGTAAAAACACAATATTTGCAAAGCACAAAAAAGTGAAACTCAACAAAGAAAAATGCAATAAAATGAGGCATGCCTGTAAGAGGTTCAAGTGAATGATCAGGTTTTGGAGTGAAGGGATTTGACTATGGGCGAGCAGAGTAGATGGTGCCTTAAACTGAGCACTCATAAACATGAGTATCAGCACTATTATTGTTTCACTTAAATTTTTTTTTAAAACTTTTTAACAGTTAAATATACCATATATTAAAAATTTCAAAAATCATAAGTGTATGTCTCAATAAATAGTCATAAAATGAACAAAAATAACCATCACCTAGGTCAAAAAATAAAACAAAATCAGCACTCCATGGCCTACTTTATACACCCTCTGGACTACTAACCCCTTCTTCCTCCCGCCCCCAAATTACCAGTATCATAACGTCTAATGCCTCACATTCTTTCTCTACTGATTTTGAATTTGACATAAGCAAATCATACAGCTAGAGTATTTTTACAAAGGAAATTCAAAGGTGCAAGTTAATCTGGCAAGTTACTTAAACCATGGTTATAAGTAAAGGAGGTTTCTCAAGGGGTACTGCCCAACCCAGTATACACAGATGAGTGATTTATTACTCCCAAGAAACATATAATAATAAATGCAAAATAAGCAGCAGTGAGCATTTTATCAGCAAGGGGTACGTTTTCATCCCTATCACAGTACATTTAAGAGAACTGACGCTTTTCCTATACAGCATTTGTTGGAGGGTAACAATAGCACTTGGAAAATTGTACCAAAATGTTAAAGATATTCAAACCCTTGATTCAGTTATTCTACTTCTACAAATTTATTTTAAGGAAACAATCAAATATTTGTAAATGTTATGAACAAGTATCTTTAATATTATTTATAAAATAGAAAAATATCAAATGGTTAGATAAATCATGGTTCAGCAAAAAAAAAAAAAAAAAAGTGAAAAAAACCTTAAGGTCCTGATAAACTATTGTGACATATTGTTAATTAATTAAAAGCAGGTTATAAACCTATGTGCTGTATGTGGGGATGCCAAGAAATTGGGTTTCTTCCTCAGTATTGGCCAAAAATCTGCAATTTGCTTTTGACCACAGCCTCAGCTTTGGAAAGCTAAATAGCTGAATTTCTACTTCAGTGTCATTTCTGGCATTCTATATTAGTGTGTGATCAAAAATGGTGTGATTTCCCTGTATATAGTTTATATAATTGTCCTAAGGTGAATGATGGTCCCCAAAGGTATCTCTGGGACCTGTGAATGTCATTTTATAGGACAAGAAAGTTTGCAGATGTGATTAAATTAAGAATCTTGAGATGAGAGATTATGCTGGATTATCAGGGTGGGTCCTATATGCAATCACAAGTGTTTTTATAAGAGGCAGATGTGAAAGTGGAGTCACTCATGTCAAAACTAACAAAAAATATAGAAAGCGTAGAGGTTAAGAAGAGAGGGCTCACATACATATGCCTATGGTAAAAAAATATTACAAAGATTCTCTAAAAGGCTCTAATGCACATATGCCTGAAACAAAAACTTTTGCCAAGGACTTTGTAAACTGTAGCTTGCTACATAAGTCACAAGGACAGCTAACCAGCTGCCTGAAAACACTTGCTTGATACACTGTCTCCACTAATAAACTGGTGTGAACTCCTGAAATAGGCCTCTGTAACCAATGTTCTCTGTTTCAAAACAAATTATGTGTACTTTTCCCTTTTGCCTCAACCCCTTTGGATATGCCTGTGGGCTCATATACAGTCTGCATATCTCAGATTTGCAAATTCCCTGCCCACTCCTGAATAAACTCAATATCTTTGAAGAATCTCTGTTATTTAGGTTGAAAGAGGCAAAGGGGATTTGGCTACAGAAGTTTATGGCAGTTGTTACAGCAGCCGTGGGAAACAAATACACACCAACCAATGAAATTTCAAGTTCAGAGATGGCAGACAGAACGTTCTGTGATTGATCATGCACCAGTCATTCTGTATGTCATTCAGATTTATTGCTAATATCTAAATAGTCACATGCAAACAAAGGTAAGCTTTCTATCTGTACCTTGAAATGAAAAACTCCTCAGGTGCTTTACATCTTAAAAATCTTCCAGTTTCAGTTGCAGTGTAAATGAATATTTATTATATTGCAACAGTAAAATGCAATAAATAATGATGTTTGTGAAAGCCTTTAATTTTTAAAATAATTATTTTATTTGGACAATATCAAACTTTTGGTTTGCATTTGCTTGCTTGAATTCATTCTCATATTTCAACATTACACATACACACCCAGGTCTATGACCACAATCCAAATTCAGCTTCTAGGCCTTGGCTTTACATTTCAGCTGCTTGTAGGTTACCTAAGCCAAATGTCACACCTAGTCAGGTAGCTGGGTTTGCAAACCTGAGAGCCTGCATATTTGTTTTTTGTGGACTGCACAATGTTATACAAATTAGAAAAATTTACGTACAAATGCAAATTTTAACTATTTAAACTTCAGAAGACCTGAAGAGTGGTTCTAGCCTGTCTGCCCATTGGAATCACCTGGGGAAACCTTTCAGAAATACAGCGTCTCAGGCCCCATCTTAGACCTACTGAATCAAAAACTCTGGGTTGGTGGGGCCCAGAAACCTGTGGTATAACAAGTTCTCCAGGGGATTCTGATTCATGCTAAAGTTTGAGAAACCACTGCACTACAACACAACCCCCCACCAATCTCTATCATTTATTCTTTCACTCAATTAAATTACCCACCTCGTCCTTTAGTTTACATTTTAAGACCCCTAAGTGAACTCCTTATCTTTCCCCAAACCTAATCTTTTTCTTGAATTTTCTATTTTTTATTACAATAAGACACCACCAACCACATTTTAGGCATTGGCAATTTCTTCCTTTTTTCCCATAAAACTATTCATTTTATTTAATGAAACAATTGATACTTTCAGCATTCCAGTGTTCTGACATTTTAGGGCTGGGTTTTAAAGAGCATATAGCTATATAATCCAATCTAAGAATTTCTCCCTTTAATATGTATTTATGTTTAATGTTTAATTTATGTTTAATATGTATTAAATATGTATGAGTGTTTAGTTCTTTATATCTATTTATATCTATTGTGATTACTGATGTACTTTGTGCTTTCTGTTTGTCCTAAGATCAGTTAGGATTATGTATGGCTGCCCATAAAGGAAAACCCCAAATAAATACTCAGGATGGAAATAGATTTTTCTCTCACACAAACAAGGAATATTAGTCCATTTCTATTGATTATAACAGAATACCAGAAACTGGGTAATTTGTAAGAAACAATATTTATTGCTTACAATTTCAGAGGCTGGGAAGTCCAAAGTCCAGAGAAAGTATCTGGTGATGGGCCTTGTTCTTGTCAGTGGTGACTCTGCAGCAACATAGGGTTGTCACAAGGTGAGAATGGCTGGGCAAGACAGAGACTAACCTCCTTACTTGCTCTCCTTTCAAAGCCATCAGAACCACGCCCATGACCACAATTAAACCATCAATGGATGAATCCATTCACTAGGTCATGGTCCTCATAATCTAATCACCTTTTCAAGGCCCCACCCTTCAATTACCATGACAGGATTTCCCACCCTCTTAACACTGTCACAGGGGGAGGTTAAGTTTCACTGTCACAGTGGTGGTTAAGTTCTGAAATTCAAGGGACACAATTCAACCCATATCACAAGGATTGTAAGTAGGTCATCCAGGGCAGCCATGGTGGCAAAGGGGAAAGACAGAGGTTCCTTCCAGTTCATCATTCTAGTATCCATCAACTATGACTCTTGGCCTCCTGATAAAAGAAGTCTGCTAGAAGTCCAATCATTACGTTCAATTTCCAGGATGCAGAATGCAGAATGGGGAAGAAAAGTGACAAAGTTCTAAGGTCCACCTACATTTTGAAGAAGTTTCCCTGAAGCTTAGAGCTTATTGACCAGAGTCACATGTCTATACCTAGCTGTAAAGAAAAATAAAGATAGTGAACTTTTTCTGGCAGCCAGGCTCATAGTTAAAAATCAGCAGTTATATTATTAAGGAGAGTGGGAGGAATGACTACTGCAGAGGTCACTAGCAGTTTCCACCCTATATTTTTCTTCACCTTGCCTATCTTTTATTGTATTGCTTATAATTTTTTTATTCCTCCTTTTTCACCTCTGTTCTTGTTTGGAAGAAATACTTTCTATTTTTACTCATTAACCTAAAAATCTTAATACACGTATAAACGTGTAAATTTAATCACCATCTCTCTTTCTTATAAAGAATTCAAGGAGTTTTGAACCCATTATCATCAATTTTCTGGCCCTGCTCTACATAATATAGTTATCTTTTATAAATTTTTTTTCCACCTTGATTTATAACCCCCAAATTAGTCATAACTATGTCATTATTATTTTATTCAGTCAATTGCTATTTTACTTTATTTATTAGAAAATTTCTTTGCTTATTATTCATCCTTTTAGCTCAGTCCTTTCTACTGGGTTTAATTTTCTTCTCTGAGAGTCTGTTAGAGGTTTACATTTTTGACCAGTCTTATTAGGAGATTGTTAATTTTGTTAATTTTTCAAAGAACTTTTGGCTATGTTGATTCTCTCTACTATACGTTTGATTGTTTTCATTAATTTCTGTTCTTATTATTTCCTTCATTTTTTTTTTTAGGTCATTTTGCTATTCCTTCTCTAACTTTTTGATACTTAGATTATTTGATTTTTTGCCTTTCTTCTATTCATGTAAAGTTCTAAATTACCCTCTAAGCATGTTGTTATCAGCATCCACAAGTTTGAATATAGTATTTTTTTCATTCAATTCAAAATACCTTTTAATTTACACTGTTATTTGTTCCTTGACTCGTGTGTTATTTTGTTCTGCATTACTTAATTTCTCTATTGATCAGCAATGAACAACCCCAAAATCTTTGTAGCTTACAATGGTAAGGTTGTTTTTAATGTGCTTACAAATTTAGAATATGTATGTGTGGATATATGAACATGGCCTATGTAAGTATGCATGTATATATACAGACCATTTACTTTTTCTTTAATTTTTCTCAGTAATTATTTTTTACTTTTTATATTTAGTATAAGGGTTATACTCGATTTTGGTCTTTTTTTTTTCAGACTTTTTGAGGTGTACTTGACAAATAAAAATTGTATATATTTAAAGTGCACAACTTTATGTTTTGATATACCTATACATTTTGAAATTATTACCACAATCAAACTAATTAAGCTATTCATCATCTCACATAGCTATGATTTTAATTCTTTGTTCTATTAGCTGGGGAATTATATATTGTACTTACCATTATTCTAATGGTTATTCTAGAAATTACATGTATTTCTTTTATTTATCAAAGTCTAAAATTAATGAGTACTTTTTTCCTTGGCTAATCCAAATACCTTACATTTTAAATTCCATTTACATCCCTCCCAACATATATGTCATTGTTGTTGGATATTTATTGGAATGTTTGAGTGCATTTTAATATTACTGGATATTGTGTTTTCCACTCCAGATCTACTCTCTCTCTCTCTTTTTCTTTTTTCTTGTTAGGAGAATACTTAAAATTAACTCTCTTAGCAAATTTTAAGTACACAATACAGTATTTTTAACTATAGTCACCGTGCTGTATATTAGATCTCCAGAACTTATTGATCCCATATAACTGAATCTTGGTACCCTTTGACCAATGTATCCTCATTTCCCTCACTTCCCAGACTCTGACAACAAACATTCTACTCTCTGCTTTTATGAGTTAGACATATAAGGGGGGGTCATGCAGTATTTGTCTTTCCACCTGACTTATTTCATTTAGCATAATGTCTTCCAGATTCATCAACATTGTCACAAATGGCAGAAATTCCTTCTTTTTAAAGGCTAAATAGTGTTTCTTCATTGTGTATATTTTCTTTTATCCATTCATCTTCCAATGAACACTTAGGTTGTTTCCATATCTTGGCTATTGTGAATAATGCTACAATAAACATGGGATGCAGATAACCTCATTAATATACTGATTTCATTTTCTTTAGATATATACCCAGAAGTGAGATTGCTGGATCATATGGTAGTTCTTCATAATGTTTTATAGTTTTCACTGTACAGATCTTGTACCTGATTTTTTGTCAGATCTATCCCTAAATATTTCATAGTTTTTAACGCTATTGTGAATTGCCTTTTTAATTTTCTATTTTGTTGCTAGTACATAAAATGCAATCAGTTTTTGTATATTGATCTTGAATACTGAAATCTCGCCAACCATACTTATTAATTCTAGCTTTTTTTTTTTTTGGTAGATTTCTTCAGATTTTCTATGTGAATAATCATGTCATCTGCTGATAAAGACTATTTCACTTCTCCTTTACAACCACAGGACCTTTTAATTTCTTTTTCTTGTCAGATCACATTGTTTAGAACCTGCAGTAAAATGTTGAATAGGAGTGGTGAGAGGAAAACATCCCTATCTTGTTTCTGATCATAAGTAAAAGCTTCCACTATTATAAAATTCATCCTTTGACTATTATAATGTTCACTATAGATTTTTCTGGAATTCCCATGATCAGGTAGAAAATGTTCCTGTTCTTAGTTTGCTGAGAGTTTTTATTTTTCTTATTTTAATCAGGAATAGGTGCTGAAATTTGCCAAATGTTTTTTCTTCATTTATTAAGATAATCATATGGCAAACTGCATTGATTGATTTTCAAAAGTTAAGCCAACCTTCCATTCCTGGGATAAATCCCACTTGGTCATAAAATAGTACCATTTTTATATACTTTTTAGGTTTGGTTGCTAAAATTTTGTTTATAATTTTTGTATTTCTGTTTCAGAAGGATTTTAGTCTGCAGTTTTCTTTTCTTATGTCTTTGTCCAGTTTTATTATCAGGATAATACTGGCTTAACAGAATTAGTTCAAAATATCCCTTTATCTTCAATTTTTTTGTGGAGTTTGTGTCAACTTAGTTGTTACAGCAGGCTGGTAGGCAGATTCAGTCTATCTTTTTTGTTCCATCTTGGCTGGAAGCAGAAATCTGTTCTTTTATTTTCTTTTAAGTATTTTTTTATACATATGCATGGCCCAAAAGTTCAAATAGATCTTAAACACGTATTTTAAATAAAATCAGACATTATTATTAGATTGTTGTATGCATGTATTCCGACATATTTGTCTAGATATATTGACTTATTTTTCTTTTCTGTTGTTCTTTATTCCTGCATCTCCAAACATATACCTGAGATAAGTTTACTTCCACTTGAAAAATACTCTTTGGTGATTTTTTTTCTTTATATCTCTTAGTAAGAGTTTGCTTATAATGAACTACATTCAATTTTTTTTTGTCTAATGATGTCTTTATTTTATCTTTATTCTTGTAGTATATTTGCCTAGACAAGGAATTCTAGGTTGGCAGTTATTTTAGCACTTTAAATATACCATCCCAGTGCAATCTAGTTTCCTTTTCTTCTGCTGTGCCATCAACTGTCAGTCTATGGTTTCTAAAGGAAATTTGCTGCTGCTAAAGTTTTCTCTCTCTCTCTCTCTCTCTCTCTCTCTCTCTCTCTCTGTGTGTGTGTGTGTGTGTGTTTTCTGTTCGGCTTTACTGACATGTTTTTATGATTAGATTTTTTTTTAAAATCCTGCTTCAAGTTCATAGGGCTTGTCGAATCTGAGTTTTTATGCCATTTAGGAAAGTTCTCAGATATGACTTCTGTTTTATTCTTTCTCTTCTCTCCTTCAGGGACTCCAGGTATGTTTTATTAGATCATGTCAATATACTCTTTAGTCATTCATCCTCTTCTCTCTACTTTGTATAATTTTATCTATGCTTCATTATGGAAATTTTCTTCTACCTTAACCAATTTATTAATTTTTCCTTTAATTGTGTACATTTCTATTAAACAATTTGTCCAGTGAACTTTTGATATACATCATTTTTAGTTCAAGAATACTTTCCTTGTAATTATTTTTTAGTTTCCAGGTATATTTTTAAATTTTCAATTTTGTCATCTAAACATAGGTATTTTAAAGTCTGTGTCTAATAATTCCAATATGCTAAGCCTCTCCATTTCTCTTCATGTTGTCTGTTGTTTCTTCAGAATTTTGTTCATGATTTCTTTTTTTTTCTGACTCTGCTAGACATTATGTCTTAGGCATTGTGTTAAAAGACTTGTTTGTAGAAATAATCAGAGACTATGACAATGTTGTCTTTTTCCAAAGAGTATATATATATTTGCTAATGCTAGGCTCTTGGTGTCTTCAGCTCTTCCAAAACAACTACAGGCCCTAAAATTCTGGTATCAAAATAAGAGGTTTTCATCAAAACTATGTACCACACCCCCTTCTCTGCACATTCTGCGCTAAGTACTACGGGGTTGTCAAATGTGTGGAACAGCCTTTCAGATGTTCAGGTGCACCTTGCACAATCAGAAAATGCCCCTAGGGTAAATGTTGCCCAAACACTGGATTCCTTTCCAGAACTTTCATCTTGCCCTAGAATCTGGCCAGATACTGCTTCACTATCTGGTTAGCAATTCTATGTCTTTAAAAGATTTGTTTATATAAATATTTTGTCCAGCTATTCTAGTTGTTCTTTGAAAGATGTGTCAGTCAAAATTATTTGTTCCACTATTACCAGAATCAGAAATTGAAAAAAATTTTTTTTCTTAAATTTTCTTGACTAAAAATTTAGGTTAAATAATAATTCTATGTTATTTTTTTTTTTCTGCCAGTCATTTATAAGTGTCCTCTTCTCTCTGCCTTTTTCATGGTATTCTCATTTTTATCATGATATGTCTAAATGTACATTTTATTTTTATTTTGGGGGGAATTCATTTTGATATTTAATTCTGGGTTTCATGGCTTTCAGTTTTAGAGATATCTGGCCTTTATTTCTATTAGACATATATTGGACATTCTCACTCTAACCACTGTATTCTTACATCTATTTAAAAATTCCAATATCTCGATCTCCCTGTACTGCATATTAGATAATATCTTCAAATCTATACTCTAGTTTACTTATTCTCTATTCAGCTCTTTTTAATCTGCTATTTAGATCATCTATTGAGTTTTTAATTTCAATGACTTTTTTTTTTTTTTTTTTAGAGCTTTCTTTGATCTTTAAAACAAATATGTTCTTTTTGGTACTGTCCTCTGTTGATTTAAATAAGACAAATAGTCTGAAATCATCTTTTAAAGAATTCAACAGAATTATGGGATGTATTATATATCTTTATGCATAAATGATAGAATGAAAAATCTAAACTTCTTCTGGACTAACAATGAAATCTCAAAGTAATTTATCAGTTTAAATAGTATTACATGGGCAACACACTACAACTTCATTGGGAGGACAATGCGTTTCACAAAACACAGCAACAATCTTCAATACCTGAATGTCTTAAAAGGCTCACTTGTTGAAATAACACTTTGAAGAATGTGTTAGGGAATGGAGCAGGATTAGACACTTTTATAGAAATCTCACTGTGGGAAAGGGGAATCATTGAGATGATTCTGTAAATGTCCTCAATTTACCACTTTATCAGAACATTATATTATAATACAATTATTATTTTATATTATTATATTATATTATGTTATAATTATATCTGTTTCTCTATTACTGTGGAGGAAGAAGAAATATTCTATTCTTATATTTCTGACATTCCTTTCACTGGTATTTGGGAGGAGCTGAAGTTTCAAGGCTAAGTACTAGAACACTGACAATGATTATTAGCCTTTTTTTATGAAATCTCAAAGAAAGAAGAATTTTTTTTTTTCCACCCACAGCCCAGGCTAAGGAGCTATGGCCGTGTTGCCTTTCAATCCAGTCATTCAGAGAACATATTTTTCTACTAAATTCTTTAGTGAGTATAAGCTGTTCAAAGATGTTGCATCTCAGTTCCTGCCTCCTCTTCACATAACCTTGACTGTTCTACTTACTTGGCTATTAAACCCTTTTGCTATCAAGGCAGAAAATTCTCAAGGGCAGGAATGGTTTGTTTACCTCCCAATTTTTAGTTTCTTCTTTGTTCTTTTGACTTCTGGAGATTTCTCTTCCTTTCTTATTGGACCAACTATGCATTTGATAACTATTTATTGTATTTTTATCTTGCATTTTTAGTGGTGTGTTAGAGGGAGAATTTTTACATTATGTAAAATTCCCATTTGCTAAACAGCAAAATGGAAGTTATTTTTTCAATCAGAAAAGAAAGAACACAGTTATTTTTTAAAAAATAAACCTGATTAGTTCATACTACTGCTAGATTTTACTGTTTGTTCCTTTTCAGTTTGTAGGTATTTTTGTGAAGTTTTTTCTTATGAACAGCAATCAATATCAAAAGATGTTCTTACTTTATTACATTACAGTTTTGGGGGGTTTTTTTTTGGTTTTGTTTTTGTTTTGCTTAATTATTACTTACATGCATAGATGCATGTAGGTTGAAATATCTTTTCTGATTTGGGTCTGTTCCCCTTCAGCTTTTCTCTTTTATATATACTCTGGGTTAATTTAATGTTAGAAGTTAAAAAAAATCATCTCAGTTTGTTACTGCTCTAATATGAAGTTTTATACTTGTAATTAGAGTTCCAGGTTGAGCCGAAACTTGAGTTAAAATGCAGTGTAGTCAGACATTTTTGGATGTGTCTGGAGGAATAATTACACATGGCTTATCATGAATATTTTTAAAGGAGGAGTTAAGATCTTCTTGGGAATAACACTCTAAGTGAAGATAGCAACAGACAAATATATTTGTGTTTATAATAATGCTTTGGGTTGAATCTGATCACGATGAGCCATTTGTTATTAAGATTTGCTTCTGACTCAGGGCCCCCTCTCCCAAAGATGGTCTCTAATCATAACAGTAAGGACTGAAATTAATTAACGAAAAAGTACTTAGTTAAAGAAAAATCATTCTCCCACATACACAGAGAAATCTCAGGGGTACTCTATTTATCCTTGTTACCCGCATGATAAAGAGAAATGCAAAAGGGAAAGGAGAGACATATTCTCCCCACAATGTTGTAGGGGCATGAATAAACCCAGAAAATACATTATCACTGGCATTTTTGAAGAATCTTTATGTCACCCATGGCCACAAAGATGTAGGGGCCACAGCAATGCCCAGGAGATAGAATGGTTGGGGAGATAAGATGGGAGCCAGGCAGCAGAGGGATATTGGCAGTTTAGTAACCACCAAGAGAGAGATTGTGACTTTGGCTTTGATATAAGCTTTCTTAGGTTGTAAGTGGCAGCAGCAAGGTGCTGTCAGATGACTTTATGGACAGCAAAAGCCCTGGTAAGAACCCTCACTAAAAAGAATGGATCCAGAAAGAGGAAGCTGAGGAGACATAATGCAGATTGGCCAGGGCCTGGGGAGAAGGGTGTGGAGAGAAACTGCTTTTAGTTTTAGAACTAGGTAAGTGTGGTGGCCGTACCATAATGTGAACATACTAAATGCCACTGAACCATTCGCTTTAAAATGGCCAATTTTATGTTACATGAATCTCACCTCAAAAAGTTATTTTTAAAATATAAAGGGGAAGCGGAAAGAAGCTCACTCATCACCTCCTGTAACAACCCAAGGCCTACCCCAAATAATGGATGACACTTTGATGGGAGATAGAGACCTTGCAACACTGTGGATATTAAAAGCCTGAGAAACACAGTTTTTGTGACTTTCAATCTGAACTAGGAATGTATGCCCTGGGGAAATATGAATTTCACACCATTTAAAATATTTTGTATCCCATGTCCTATTGTTTCAGTTGCAATTCTCAGATATTGTGACAACATAAATAATGATTAGCATGTATTGGATAGCACTTCAAGAATATTCTAAAAGGGTAACTTTTGTGTATTTTTTTTGTTAGTTCTGATCATTTTCTGAAGGATGAAAGATGATTTCTCTCACATTCCCCCTCCTTCAAAGACTAAAACAAAGGTAAGTATTAATCCAAAATCTTTCATAAGAAGTCCCAATTAGTTTCGGAAAAGGTCTGAACAACATCCTGAGAATCAGAAATTCATTTCTCTCTGAAGTCAGACTGCTTTAGCTTTAAAGCATGCAACAGCAATTTAGAATGCAGAGTTTAAGCATTTTAAAAACAAATGGTGTGTGAACATAGGAAATAGTTTCTGTCAGGTGATAGTATCATGGTTTGTCCTGGACCTGGATTTCAAAGCCTCCCTCTAAACCATTGGGAGATAGTTCTCCTAGGATATAACTCTCCTAGCCTGAACAGCAATGGCACATTTATTTCCCTCATATTCCTGCATGCAAACTGATTTCTTATACAGATGTGTCATAAATTCCATAAACACATATATGTAATCTCCTAAAATTATCTGGAGGCGATCCATCTGTTTCTCCAAGAAAATGGACTTCAACAGTTCAGAATCCCAGAAGGGCTTTGGAAAGTTCAGTTAGCATTAACAAGTTGACTTTCTGTAAGATTTTTTTTTTTTAATGTGAAGTAGGTTTCCAATTTAATCCTGCCAAACTTCAAAATTCTAAGAAGCACCCAACCAATGCCAAAAACAGTTTCTTTGGATTTTAAGAAGCACCCATGTACATAGATTCTACTCTGCTTCATAGAATTGTGAATCATTCATTCCTCATCACTTGACTTAAGTATTCCTCTTCCGGGGAATTGAAATTGACTTTATATAACTATCCTTATTTCAATTACCATTTGAGTCAATCTGAGGACTGACCCTATAGAAATGTTTTTGATGCGCCTCCATATCTGGGCTGTCCTTGATATGTGCATGAACAAATTCTTTCATATGTAGAAAGAGACTGGTGGAGTTCTCCCTTCAAAGCATGATACAGGAAATTCATAAGATTGGGTAAATTAAATCATTCTTTCTAAATATGCAACCGAGGTCAGGAAAAACTTGGTGCCCTAGAGTCCTTTTTAGGCATCAGGCTTAGGAAAGGCATTTCACTTAGTAAATCCGTATTAAATCCTGTTGCATTCTAGATTCATGCCAATTCAGTACCCAACAGCTGATGATCCTGTCCCATCTGCCTGGCACTCAACTCTGCAACATTTTCAATTGTTGGAATCTTGTTCATCATTTAAAGTCAAACTTTCAAAGAATTATGTTAACTAAAACAAAAGTAGCAACAATGACAACTGATGGTTATTTCTAATTACTATGAATAAGATTCTGTTTAGTAGTGGAAATTACTACTATATTTCCCATTGTACAGATGAGAATACTAAGGTTTGGTGAGGTCAGCAATATCCTCAGGGTCCTACTGCATTCCTGAGCCTTTCCACCATTCCAATTCAATTTAGTCCTTACCTCCTTTGGTCCCCCACCCTCTGTAGAAATTTATTAATCTTATCTCGATAAATCTCTTAGTCTGGCACACACACACATACCCTTGCTCATCCTTCCAGCTGCCTGTGAATAGAAGGAATAGCCTGTCTCACTCAGCTTTGCACCAGATGTGGTACAGAGAGAGGAGACATGCAAATAATAGAATCTTCCATAATTATTTTTAAATTTTGAAAATTATTGACTGATATTAAAGAGAAGTACCTAGATTTGGATATAAGCCACTCAGTATGTATTTAATGAATAGGTAGTGCTTTATTGCTTTCAGGTTTCCGGAGCAATGTTTCAACCTGAGTTAGCACAGATAGAATTACTCACATTATAGCTAAGAATCCGGATCCCCAACCAGCACACCTGGCCTGAAGAATTTTTAGAAAGTTGCTAGCACCATAGTTTTCCATTCGCAAAACTGTGGTTAACCTGCTTAACAAAATAAGAGACTTGGTGTTTCTTTTTGGTTAGTATGTGAGGGTACTTCCCATGAAACTGTTTATTTGCCTTGTGTGGCAAGGAGACCATGACCATATCACCTTGCCAGTATTCTTTTGTGTGGCAGTTTTGCACTGCTAGTTTTTTTTTTTTTTTTTTTTCCTTTTAGATTAAGGTTAATTTATTCTGTGACCATATTGTCATTCTGCCAACTTCGTTATCATATTCTGAATAACTAAAATAACTAAATGTAAGAGTCCTTCAAAAAGTTCATAGAGAGACTTGTATTATCTTTCAATTCTATTTTTCTAGAAACTTTCTAAAGTACCCCTGTATATAGAGGTTTCAGTGACTAGAAAAACATTATCTTTCCTCCTCTCATTCTTTAGTGAAAGGGAGGGGAAATCTCTGCATATCTCTCCTAATTCAGTTTAAAAGTAGAAAACCCTGAAGAATTTTTATGTGCTTTTCTTCCAAATAAATACCACTAATCCATTACAATATAATGAATACATGACTTTATCATCTCCACATTTGGAATCATATTCTTTACATCTCTATTTAGTGTGGATTGGTCTGACTTTCTTCTGCTAGATAGAAAACTATTACTTCGTGTGAGGGAGAGACTGCTACTTTTCCACCCAAATCTATTACTCTCATCTTCCACTGCAATAATATTGAGGCCAGTGCATGACTGCTCAACATGTTTCCAGAAGTTCAGTGTGCCACTTTTGTTCAGGACTTCAGACACTGAGTGTCTCTCCTCCATGTTTGCTTTCCCTTTCCCCCCAGCAGGAAGCTAGATGAGGTGAGAATTCAGTCTAACCATACAAGCAGTGACAGTGTCTAAGGGATGGCAGGACAGTGATGCAGGAGGAATCTGGTCTATGAACGATCTCAAAGAGTACGGCATCCCTGTAAACCTGGAGTGAACTTTCAGGGACCTTTACAGGAGAACGACATGAGCTGTTTCTTATCATTAAGCCACTGGATTTTCAGGCATCATTTATGGTACTTTAGTTTTATCCTGACAAATATGCCAGGTCTGCAAGTGGACACCCTGTTGGAGACTATTGTCATAACTACAGGAATCATACAAGGCAACAGAATGATCAGAGACTCTAGTAGCAAAACTCAACCTCTCATCATTTATTTATTTGTTTTTAAAATCTTTTTAATTGAGTCAATTATATCTATGTCCACATGATGGACATTTGGCAATTTATAGAAAATATTTGGTCTTCTATTCCGGCTTTTCTGCTCTGCTTACTAGATATCAAAATGTTTGCTATATTTAGTCACATCTTGACATCGGTTTGGCATCATCACACTCTGGACCGTGTTATCTTCCAGTTTTTCTTCAATTTAGCAAACATGAATTCTTTAATTCCTCTTCATGATAGTAATCCAAGATTTTTTTTATTGTTTCATTAAATGTGTTTTTAAAATTTCACCAAGACTTTTGATTTTTTTGCTTTCCATAATCTCTTAATCTAGGGAACAGAAAACTTTCTATAAGGATGAGATAGTAAATATTATAGACTCTGTAGGTTATGTGATCTCTATCACAGTTGCTCAAATGCACTGTTTAGAGCAAAGGCAGCCACAGATGATATGCAGATAAATGAATGTGGCTGTGTTCTACTAAAACTTTATTTAAAAGAGCAGGTACTGGGCTGGATTTGGTCCATAGGTTGTAGTTTACTGAACCGTATCTTAGTCTATGTACTAACATGGATACCATGAATGATTATTTCAATTTGACTTCTACCTGCACCCTCAATTTTCTAGCCCCTTGAATTTTAACCCCAGCCATCATTCTGACAGTTTTTTTTTGTTGTTGTTGTTGTTTTTCCAGTATTAATCTGCTTTCTTCATTTTTGTTGCCAACTGCTAAGTACATCTGGAAAAAATTATGCTGATTGGCTCCATTTTGCGTTTTTATTTTGAATATCACTGGGCGCTCAACACTGGTCATTTCTGTATTCATCACTTGTCAACACTCTTTCCATTCCTCTCCTAAACCTGTTATTTAGTCATAGTAGATAATGACAAACTGTTCTCCAAAGTGGTTGAATCAATTTACACTTCATTAAGCAACGACTGAGATTCTCATTGTTTCATATCGTTGCTGATACTTGATATTGCAGACTTTTGAGTTTCTGCCAGTTTGGTGTTTGTAAAGCAGGGCAATGCCCTGCACAGCTCCTATTAGATGCATATGAATGCTGTTCCCTGGAGTTGAGCAATATACAACCCATGCAGCTACATATAGCAACCCTGGTATGAAACTTGTCTCAGTGGGGTTTTAATTTAAAATTGCTTTGTTACTAATACGTTCAAGAATATTTTCAGTTCTTTAATGGCTATTTATAGTTCTTCATCTGTAAAGTATATTTTCATGACTTTTGCCCATTTTCCAATCCTTTCTGCAGTTTGCATACTAATTCTTTGTCAGTTTTATGTGTTACAAATATCTTCTCCCAATTCTTGGCTTAAATTTCTACTCTTCTTAGGGTGTCTTTTGATGAATAGAAGTTCTTTATTTTTATGAGACAATTATATCACCTTTCTTTTTGGTAAATGCTTTTTATGCATTTTTAAACGAGGCCAGAAAAACTTACTCCAAGGTTGTCTTCTAAAAATTTGACATTTTTATCATTCATATTTAAGTTTTTTATTTACTTGGAATTGATTTTGCCTTTTTGTTGTCCTAGCACTACTTATTGAAGAGTTCCTTTTCTGTCTCTCTTTTATTTCTCAGTCATAAATTAACTTTCAATGCATGCATTACTTTGTATCCATTTTCTTTATTTAATTCAACTTAGTCTTTGCCCAAATGTATATGTTTAGTTCACACAGTATACAATTTTGTATATTGGCTCTTTATTTCAAAAGTTGCCATAACTACTTCCCATATTTCCAGTTTCATAACTATGATATTTATGACTACACACATTTTCACAGCATATTTGGTACCCATTTGCCTATTATTGGCCAGCTAAACTTTTCCCAATATATTTGATATTATAAAGAATGCCATTGTGAACATTTTGTTCATCTGGCTTTTTCTTCTGCTGAATAATATCCTTAGAATATAATCCCAGGAATAGGAATATTGGGTAAGGGTAAGGATATTATATGGTTTTAAATATTATAAATTAAATACTGCCATACGTCTTTCCCAAATGGTGATTTCACTTTAATGTTTTAGTTTTCTGCCTCCAAGTTGTTAGTAGTGAAATAATATGTTAGCTTAGTTTTAATTTAATTTAATAGTGGGTTTTACAAATTGTGAGGCTAGGTAGGTTTTCTTGAATCTGTCTATTGTGCACGTCTCTTCACAAGTGGGCTTCCTGCTTATTCCCTTCATATTGAAGTGTTTACATGCATATTTGAACAAGCTCTTTACAGGTTACAGATTTACATTAGATGATACGTAATTTTTCTTTCTTTTTTTTTTTTTTTTTAAGAACTAACATCTATTTTAAGCCCCTGCCTGGCCTGTTTTTTCATTCCATCATAAGGAGCAAATCCCCCAGGATTAATCTTGAGCTTTCGAATAGAGACAGTCGAGTTTTTTCAAGCTGCATTTTGGCACAGAGGTGGCATCATCTCTCTGAAACCACTGTCACCTATACCTCTGGGATCTGGAGATTGAATTACTGCTGTGCTTGGAGTTACCCACAAAGCCTGGCTTCAAAGATGAGGGCTTACGTTTCCATCCCACTCCCAGCAGCGGCGGGCACGTCCTGTCGCGGGCACTCGGTGTCTCGGCTTTGACACGAAGGGACATCGGTGCTGCCCCAGCTCGTCACACCATGCTTGAAGCCCAACTCCTCGAGTACCTGCAACCAGGTGTGCGCCCGGCCTCCTCCTCTTCACACAGGCTGCTCACCAGGGTGCACAAACCGTACACCTTTCCTTGGACTGAACCCTGAGGAGAAGGAAAGGACACCCACTCCTCCATGGGCTCATTTGAGTTACAAAGGTGCCCCATTCACTCGTCTGCCTGTTCTAATGGGAAGGGATTTATAGAGGACGTCAGTGGCTCTCAATTCTCTCTCAGCCTTCCTCGCACGTCTACGAGGATCCTTCAAAGGGCTTGAGGAAAAATAGAATGAAAAGATAATATAGGGCTGGCTGCTTAGCTGGTCAGAGTGTGGTGCTGACAACACCAAGGTCTAGGACTCCAGCCCTGCACCAGCTAGTCGCCAAAAAGAGAGAGCGAGAGAGCGAGAGAGCGAGCTTTACCTTGCATGAAAGAAAAGGAGAAAAGAAAAGATAATACAAATCTTTCCACTGACTTTTTGAAGACCCTTGTAATAAGTCACTGAGGTTGCTCATTTAAGATTCATACATTTTGGATATATCCTCTTTTCTTTAGTTCCATCATCATCATTCATCTCAATTAATTCCTCTTAGTGCAGCTCTCTCTCTCTCTCTGTTTCCATCCTTATCTGACTTTTACTCTGTATTAGTGAGAACATTTCAACTACAAATACAGAAACTCAATTCAAACTGTTAACAAAACTAAATTCAACAGAGAGAATTTACTGGATCAAAAAACTGTAATAAAAAGAGAGCTGACTTTCAACACAGATGGATACAGGGGTTCAAATCATGCCATCAGGATTCTGTCTCTCTCCACCTTCAGCTCTGCTTTCTTCAGCACTGGCCTGGCAATCTTCCTACAATTTTAATCATATTGTTCTATAATTGTGATAATGAATCTGTTTTCTATCCTGGACTTTGAACAACTTGAGGACAAGAATCATTTCTTAATTGTCTTTACTGTCTCAGCTACACCCTGTACTCTAGCCCCTAGCTAATGCCTGAACAATGTTGATTGACTGAATGCATGCATGAAATAAGATCCCAGATTATTGTGTTAAAAGGTTATTGAAAGTATGATGTTTCCGACCAAATGAATCTAGTTTACTAAAAAATAATTTGTGCTGAGGGAACTTATCTAATAATGTGGCTCGATAAGTGGCAGGAACATGTTGGCACCGTAATTTGTTTGCAAGGCTGAAGACATTCTGTGGTTTGGAAGTATTTCCAAATAGTGGAGTGAAACGTTATATAACAATCTGCGAGATTAAAGGTCTAAATAATGCAGTACATTTGAAGTGTTTCCTTCTGGGACTTGGATCCCCTGGCTCCCATCCAGTACTCTATATTTCTACCTACTTACATGCGGACAGTTGCTTCAGGACTCACATATTTTAGATAAACTATGGTATTATATGTTCATGAAATAATATGTCTGAAATAACATTCTAATCTCCTTCATGATGTTTCCCTCTCATGAATATCTGCAAAATGGTTATTAGAGAACAGAAGACAACCATTTTAGCAAGACTTGAACTATTATGATTAAGCACATCCAGAAACGTTTTACTATGTGGTGTCTTTCTTAGAGTGAGGTCCCCACTGATCCCTCAAGTCCATACCAAGGAGGTTATTATTTTCACTAAGACTAGGGCACAGAAGTCACAGAATTCTAGGAGGCTCTGTTCACATACAAAACAATGTAGTCACATGGAATTCACTTGTGTTTGCTAGATTCTGGTGTGTCTGTAAGTCAAGTTTGAATTAGAGTTTTGGTGTAAACAGCAACGCTTACCACAAAAATGCTCTTGTGGGTACCACTACAGTAACCAAAGATAAACAAGACTTCAGGTGTGTACACAAGGTGTATGCCCTATTGCAAAAGACCATACATAAGAGTCTTTTGGGTTGCAATGAAGTGCAGGGTTATGAGAATGCCATGGGGAAAGAAAAAAAGCTTTAGAGTTTACTTTTATGGGTTATGTAATAGCAAGTGTGGAAATTAGTTTATATCCTTCATGAGCACCAGATTATGCTGACTCACTGTGCAAGAAATTAAAGGCCAAACCCTAATTTTATAGATTAAATCCAGGGAAAACTGCATTTTCCCCAGATTAAAGACATGGTCTTTGTCAACAAATGCTATATGAAGTCACATGCCCATTTGTGGCTTTCATTTAACATATTAAATTATCCATCAAGATGGTAGTAGTGTTCAGAGCTCCATGAGACCCATATAGTGGTTCCATCCATCTATCAGAAATGTCACAGTTCAGGTGTGTTTTCTACTGACAAAATCTTTTTCTCAGAGATTTTAGCACGTAGGGTCTCAAGGCTGGGAAGTGCCTTAGAAATCATCTGGTTTTACTGTTTCGTTTTGCAAATTAAAGGAGTAGTAAAGAAATATTCATTAGATATTACAAACTACTTACAAAAATATGGAATAACAATTATCTGGGCCAAGTGGAAACCCATTAATGGTTTGCCATTGAACTCAGACCCCCTGACATAACAATTTACTAGGATCATTTAACAGTTTTCAAAAATTCCTTGTTTTTCATTTAGCACTTTAAATTTTCTACAGTGGTTTTGTAATTTGGGGAAATGTGGAAAAAATAATTGGCAATTTGGTGAGTGGGGGGAGTGATGAGACAGTCTACAGATATCAAATAGATACAATATTTTAATGCCTCACATTTCAAGGGTCCACTTTAAACTATAGATTACTGCTTTATTTTCTTTTTCTTCACTTCGCTGGAAAGATATTTTGCCCATTTTCTTCTGCTGCATATCCTGAGTTAATCTGAAAGACGATTCTGATCTACATTTTTGGCTCTTTAACGACTAGATTTCTTGATATAGTCTCAAGTGTTAAGTTCTTTGATCTTCTACCGAAGCCTGCTACTCACAGAGGGAGTTATTGTGCATGCTGGGGTTTGGGGGAAATTGTGCTTTGAATAACCCTACTTCTGTTCTGTGTTACTGCTCAGATCTTTATCTTATGTCCCTTAGTATTTTGTAAACCCGTTTCAGCTGTTGCCAGCATTACTTGCTGATAGCTTAAATTCATTAAGGGAGATGTGCTTATGAATAATGGAGAGTTCTTTCATTCATCTTTGGGTTTTTCATGATAAACAACTGATTTTCTTAATAGTTAACCTAACATGTTTTGAAAAGGCATATAAAGAGATTATAATGAAGGATTAAGGGGATGCCAACTCTCTAAAACAAAATCCAGAACCTCAAAAGATTTATCACTGGAAGCAGGGTCTCCACAGAGAAGTCCATTTGGAACCAAGTGACTCTAGATTTATTCTCTCAAGTTTCCCCTTTCCCATGGTGCTGGTGGTAGGAAAGAGGGTTCTTTTGTTTTGTTTTGTTTTTGACACTAGAAGTTCCTCTCAGTACAACTAAACCAGGCTAGATTTTCAGAGACTTTTACACAAGAACAACAAAAGAGAAATAAATACAGAAAACATGATGTGTTTTCTTTCAGGGAAAGATGTGTTGATGTCCTTCGGGCCAGAAATTACCCTTATTTCTCTAAATTCCTGACACTTAACAGTCTTGACACACAGTAGCTACTTTATACATCCTGAGTAAATGAGTAAGTGAGTGACTAAAATGCCTGAGTCATTTAGATGACATGCTAACATGCAACAAAGTGCTTTATTTTGAAGTTTCTAAACTCCAGCCCCAAAACACTGGACTGACTTCACAAACCCTGTGCTTCACTTCCTTATTTCCTAGGTCCAACCTCTGCCAAAGTGGAAATCACCACAAACCCTCACCCTCTTGTTGCCTCCAGGATCGGCAGGCCAAGCCATCATAAGAGGAGGTGGATCCCTCTCTGCTATTCAGTGAGGCTCCAGGCTCTTGAACTGGTGGTTGACACCTAGGATGTCCCCATCTCCTCCACACCATGCTCCATGGTGCAGGCAGAATCGTCTTTAAAATACTCAAAGGATCCATTCCTTTGCTTAAAACTCTTCAACAACTTTGTTATTGTAGCATAAAGTTCAAAATCCTTAACAAGGCTTATAATTTTTAAAATACTTAAAAAAATAATTTTTAATATGGCTTAAAGCAGTATTTTTCAACTGACAAATAAAATGATCAGTCAGATAACTATGAAACTAAAGTATAATGATACCAATTTTGTGAGCTGAGACTAGCATTTTAAAAAGCAAAATGCAGTAGAATATAACATAGTGTGTATTGTATGTAGTAAGGGTCAGTATTATTTCATGAAATTTTAAAAATTATGCTTATATGATAATATGACATATGATATATGACATTATATGTATAGTCTATAGTAAATATGACATGATAAATATTGTATCACATCATACATGAGTGAGAACACTCAATAAAGAGAATTCTCACACATTAACTCAATAAGTATTTGCTGGAAATAATGAAACTTGCTGAAAATAATCATCCCTGATGAATAACTGTCATGGGTATAGGCATCCTAAGAGTAGATTTTTGAAAGAGAAGCAGCATGGCCCACTCAAAAAAACACAAACTCCTAAGAAGGAATGCCAGGGCTCTGTTTTCAGCAGGGCACTGGGCCCAGGTATCTTTTCAAATCTGACCTTCATGGTAATGGTTGGATAATGATCCGTTGGATCCACCAGTCTTATAAGTGAGGGCACTCAAAAAAGAGAATTCTCATCAATACCATCATTTCTTAGGAATAGTCCCAGGTTCAGAATCACAAGCCCTTTCCAATTCTTTACCCCTACTCACTTCACAGTAACGGTGTAGAGGTTCTGCTTTACATATCTTTCCCCAGGTTCCTCTGTCATATTAGAAGATCTACATTTGGTCTATATTTTAGGAGACTATGAAACATAAACTATATTTCCTGAGGCTATACTGAACCAAGTCAGTTCATTAAAAAAAAAAAAAAAAAAAAAAAGGCTTTGAGTGAAAGAAATAAGTCATCTCTAATTTAGATATCATCTGTGAGCTAGAAAATGGCTTAATAGACAACTTAGGTTAATATATCACAGGAGTTACCAACTAATCAAACAATAATGCATTTGTGAAAACTAGTCAATGATTACTTTAATCCCAAAGCTTTTCCAAAAAAAGAGTTAATCTGAGTTTATGTACCTACTGGGGAACACAAAATTATATACAAAATTCACATGTTTATGAAATTTAAGCTAACCACTGGCAGTAGAAAGCAAAGAGGGAGATCATAAACTGAACTGTCTTGCATAGAGATCAGTGACTGCAATTGGTGATCAAAATGTAAAGATATTCCTTGCAAGTGATTTTTTTTTTAAACAACATATTAATAGCTCCCTTTCAGAAAGCCCTCACAGAAAATTAAGATGAGAGATGGAATGGAGAGTCCTGATTGCAGTCGGGAGTCAGGGTCTCAGTTCCAACCCTCCAAAAGTCAGCAGTGTGGATCTGGACATGGGGAGCTACTTGAACTCTCAAGTTCTCTGTGTTCCCAATTGGGAAAAAATGCTTTGGAATAGATGGGCCTGCTTCCAAGCTTTGCAATGCATGATTCCATGTGTACTTTATACTTTTGAGCTGCTTATTAAGATACTTATTTGCCATGGATGATGATAATCTAACTCAAATCATATATCTAGAGAGAGCAAATTAAACACTAACATGGGGTTTTCTACCTTAAAAATTAAATTTGTTTTCATGCAACAAATGTTTTCATCCCCATTCCCACAGGGGGTTGCAGATAAAGTTGTTAATCATGAGCTTGTATTGTTAAAAGCAATTGGGGTTAAGCAGCTTTCAGCTTTCCCTGCAGCATCTTCTTTCAAAGTCAAGATTCAGATGGACTCTTGATTTTTACATATTGGATATGTGGGTAATAAATCTGTTGATAAATATTTTTGCAATTAGGCAATACATTAGTGACTGCATTTCGAGAAAGGTAGGGAGGAGGACTGATTCCATGAATGTAGAAACATATGATAACAAGGAACAATTGCTTAGGGGTGAAAACTTTCTCCTGTATAACACTGAGAAAGGCCATGTCCAAAGTGCTTAGTCATTGTGTAATGATTGGGGTTAAGTTAGTTCGATGCTGAAGTTCATAGATAAGATAAAAGTTATTCTTTAAAAGACTCCCTCCCCCATCCCACCTGAATGCTTGGTGAGAGGATATTCTTGATAAGACTGAGATTCCTAAGGAAAGCTCTTTAGCTTTAAGAAAAAGCTAAAGATATGCACAGACATTTGCTAGAATTCTATTGTTTCTTTATATTCACATTAATTATTTTAAATAATACTTCATTAGATATTTATTGAGCATCTACAAGCACTGTGCTTTAGAATTATTTGTAAGGGTAAGGAAATGCTGGAACAGATCACTAAGTATTCTGCCAATCTTGGCCTGTCTAATTCTTTCTCCAGAGAGTTAGGCAAATGCTTCTAAAACACAAATCTAGTTGCCACCTCACTGCTAATGCTAAAGTCTGTTCAGTGGCTCCCCGTTGCTCTCTGGATGATAAAATCCAAGCCCGTTAGCATGACCTGTTAAATTTGCTTCATGTCCTGCACCTTGCTTACCTCCCGGCCTCATCTCTCTGCTTCCCTGCCCGTAAATGTTGAACTTCATTATGCTACTTTATTTCCCTGAACAGAATGCCCTGTTTTGCTTTTGTGCATTAGAACATACTATTTTCTCTAACTTAAAGCTCTTCATTTCTTTATTTTCCTTTATTTCTTTATTTCTATTTTTTTTTTTTTCTCTTGCCTGTCTTCCCTCTCGCTCTTCATTTGGCTAATTAGTATTTCAGGTCTCAGCCTTGTTAGGACATTTTTTCTAGGAAAACTTCCCAGACCCCTTAAGACCGCGGTCAACGTACTTCCTTCAGGACTTCCAACCATGAAACTTAACACGCTATAGTCTCTATGAATCTGTCACATCCACTCAGCTATTATGGGACTGTGTCTTGCTAGCATTGTATCCCTAGAAACACATACAGCACATGGCTTAAAGCAGGTGAATTCAATAAATAATCACTAAGTATAGGAATAATATGTATCATGGTCCTAGGTGGTGATGCAAGAAAACATTCCTTTTAGGGACCAGTTTCATAACAGATATTTAAAAAATCTGTTATGAAAATAGAGCACGCTAAATGGGTAACCACCATGATTTAGAAGCCTAAAGTTTGTTCCAAGAGAGCTGTGGGCAACAAAATATGAAATGATTTAGAACTCTCTGGCAGTAGCATTGGAAGTGTGACGAGGAGAGTAAGTCCCCGTGAGGAGCATGACTATAAAAAGTAACTGTGCTTCCATTTTTAGGCACCTAGCTTCAGTCCAACATGGTGCCAGGTACATGCTGTCTCTTGCTGGCAGCCTGGGATCAAGTTCCACCCTCTGCATTGCATTTCATTCCCTTGATTGTTTACATAATCCCTTGGGCTGTGCCTATCAATTTACAAACCAAAAGGAATCCCATCATGAGTACACTAAGTCATATACTTGGCTGCATCATACAAACATGTTTTACCTGGATTATGTCTGGCAGGGCAAACCCTCAAGGGATGGTAATTCCACTGTACTTAATGCCAAATCTCCCGAGAGACAGTGCATAGGGGGGAAGGGACACCTGAGGTATAGGGAAATCAAGCCAGTTAAGTATAAGTATTTTTGATTAGCTGTCTTCTTTCAAAAACTTGTGACTTTAGAAATCCATTTATATACAGGATATTTAAAACTTATCTACTGCAATAAAATGGTTCCAGTGCCAGCCTCCTTTGAAAACTTTATAGTGATGCCAAACTATCATACTGTGATCATTTGCAAAATAATGACTTGGAGAAAAAAGATGGTTAGATTGTTTTTTCTCAAAATGATGAAACTTGTTGGATCTCTAAGTATTTCTAAGGATAAGACAGGCCACCATTTTAACACTTTAAAAATTTATTAAATGAAAATACATAGAAATTACTGGAAGTAAATTAAGAAAGAAGCTATTCTGTGAGTAGACAGAAACAGAGTTAATCTTGGTTGCACAAAATAGAACAATTATGATGGTGCCCATAGTTCACTTAGGTGCACACAAATTTATAGGCTAATAAAAAACAGAGTATTGATGCATTATTATGTGTGAAAGGGCCAAGAGCACTGGAAACCATTTCACTGGTGTGCTTTAGATGCATTTCCTGATAACAAGTTGTAGAAAAGTAGAATGGTATTTGAGCTCATCAGTATGGTTTAGCCATCAATGTCCTACTAGAGAGACTCTTTACTTCCCAAACAGCAGCACTGAAGCTGACTTCACAAAGATTTTGTTGAGCACTTTTAAACATTCAGATGTTCCTGTTCGTAGAGCCTGTTAGTAGAAATTAAAATTACTGGGTGTAATTGGAGGGCCATTATCTCCAATACGATTTTAAAACATTACACATTACATTCACATTTACTTTTTGCATTATTAAAATCTGAATATCCATGCTGTCATTAATTTCTTCAATTTAAATAAAGTCCTGAAGAAGTTGGGTTTCAAGTATTACCTACATAGGCCTTAAGTACAGGCTCAAGAGCAACCTAAGGTTCACACAAATGTAAGGACTTCGGTGACTGGATCTGAGCTGAGAGTTGGGGGACTTGTGTTCTAGGCTGGTTCTACTCAGGGTGACTTCGGGCAATTCTGCATTGCCTTTCACTATGCCAGTGCTTCTCAAACTCAGAATCACCTGGAGGACTTGGTAAAATACAAATTGCGGCTTCCCATTCCCAGGTTGCGGTGGAGCCCAGGAATCTGGATTTCCTAATAAATTCCCAGATATTGCTAATGCTTCTGTTCTGGGACATGCTGTGAGAACTGGGATAATGTGTGTGTGTGTGTGTGTGTACTTCAAAAAGCTCGTAGAAAAGTAGAATTAAAAGATAATACATGTCTTTCCATGAATGTTTTGAGGACCTCTCATGCATCTCCCAGTCTGCTCCTCTTTACTTAAGAGGGAAGCACAGGGCGTTGGATGGAGTGCTGTGTGGCAGAATGTGATGGTCTGTGGACAGCCATGTGGGGCTGCGGGCTTTTATGGGAATGGAGGCAGGAGAGCATGGAGGAAGAAGCACCCATGTGGATCCACCTCCCAATGTTTTCAGCAAAAAAGAGATGGGAAATGAATTGTAACCAAGGAAAAAAGAAAAAAAATCTAGAGTGGTCTAGGGAAGTGTGAAGACAGTGCCAGAAAATTTCAAGCGCATCCTCTAGCTCCTCATCTCTGACCTTGCCCATTCTATTTCCCGCAGCTCAAAAATCCCAAATTATACATAAATGTAAAGGGGCAAAGCTGACCTACAGTTATCCTTCTGGTAGAAATACGAAGGTCTTTTCTAACATCCAAATGACAACTCTTCTCAGCTTTGTGTTAAGAGAAGAATGACAAAGTTGGTTGCATTTTTAAAATAAAAAGTATGAAGAACTATTATGCTTTAACAAGAACATGTTTAAATTTAAACATGAGTAGGCATGTTCTTTGTGATATGTATAAATACTCATATTTAAATGGCTAAATATGGAATTATACGTTTATGAAAAACATTTTCCAATAGGAGCAACAAAATATGAAAAAGATTTAGTTAATTCATAAACTCGTAAGGAATATCAAGGTGGAGCTCCCATTTTATATTCTAGAGCACAAATCCCACTGTAACTATTGCTATTAAGTAAAAACATATGAAAAGGATGTTTTTCTATGCTTATTTGATGTATTACAAGCAGCATTACACACAATAAAATGCTGGTATAAAAATTGTCAGGTGTAGTAACAGACTTCCTGCAAAGGGATTTGTCTTATAAAAGCTATTTTCTTTTCAAGAGATGAGGCTGCATGCTTTTCTTATTTGCACATCATTTTCCGCACAGAACAGTCCTTTGTCACTGCAATTCACTGCCTCCTCATGGAATTACCAGACAGTTCAGCATATTTATAGTGGCATGAATTACATTGCTGAAATAAATATTACAATGCCTCCCTATTCAGAGGACATCATGAGCAGGAACACAACAAGACATCTGCTTTCTCTGAAGGAAATTGCATGAGCTCTCTGTGTAATTTTCAATGGAAGAGAGAACAGTTTGTGAACCTAGAACCAGTTTGTGTCATTTACCCGTAAAAGTCATTCCAGTTCACACCGAGTCAAGTGTAGACACAAAGTTGTCTGGATAGCTGAACAGATTTTGCAAACTGAAAAGAGTCTGTAAAGGAAGACTTGCAATTTTAATGATTAATTGGCCCCTGGTACTTGAGACATTTTCTCACTGGCTGGTCTTGGGTAGGGAAATTCATATAAAACATCTAAACAATGAAGGCTTGTAGTCTGAGTTTTTCAGTACATAGTTTTAAAACATTATCATTTTGAAGAAAAATAATTTTACATGATTTTCTGTCATAAAATATTTGATTTTTAAAATCTCATCAAAGTCCCAAACACAAGGAAGTTACTTCAATATATTTTTTTAAAAAATAAGGTATAGATCATTTCAATGAATAAAATCATGAATAATAAAAATATTTAATTTCTGAAATATTTATTAGGTGCACACAGTTAACATATGTTTTTACATAGAGAATTAATGCAAATTTTAAGTTCAGTCAAGAAGCACATCGATATTTTGAATTTTCTCGAAAGGGAGAAAGTTACTATATTCAGTTTTGCTTTTTATTTAATAGTGACTAAGGTAGCATAAAATAATATAATAGAACAAATCTCCAAGGTTTTTTCCCCATCAAAATAATAAAGCTTATCTCTAAAGGGTGAATCTTCTTCAGAACATGGGCAAGGATATAAAAGTAGAAAAAATAGTTCAGTACAACTTGCAATAAACATTGATTTATTTTTTTTAATGCTCTGTATATCTTTGCGACTCCTTTGTTCCAGGGACTAAGAAAGTAAGTAGTGGAGTGTGAAGTGCTCATAATTTCATTTTCCGAGTTTCAACTTAAAAAAAAAAAAATAAAGCATCAAACTTGTCATTTCCAAATCTTTCCTCTACATCAAAAAGCCACTCTTCTTAACAAAGCAATGAACTGAATTTTTCCCTCTTCTTTTTTTGAAAATAAAAACATGGAAAATAGAATCAACTTAGAAGATTTATAGGAGATTTTTTTCCCCGAAGTTAACAGTTGAGTTTTTCTCATTTTAGACAGAAAATTATGAATGTGACCATTATAGATATCAAAGTCATTTTATGACACAACTTGTTAACAAGTGAACAGAAATGATGTAGTGGGGTGGGGGAGGGGAGAGAGGGAAGGGGGAAAGAGGAACTGGTAAAGGGACAAGAAAATCAACTACAAAGTATATTGAGAAGTTAAAGTAAAATAAAAAAAAGAAAAAAAGATATAAATAAATAAATAAATAAATAAATAAATTTGTAAGAACATTAAAAACAGACTTACTACTACTGTAAACTACAAAGATTTTGGGGTTGTTCATTGCTGATCAATAGACAAATTAAGTAATGCACAAATACATTATTAAAATTTTTAAAATTTACCTTTAAATTTTTTTAAATGGCTTCTAGAAAATTTAAAATTACATACTTGGCTTGCACTATATTTCAATTAGATAATCTTGATACACATTGTAAACAGCAATGAGAATTCACCAGTCTTTGCAGTTTATGAAATCTGTGGCCACTTATCATTTTATGCATTTTTGAGCATATCCATTAAAACCAACCAAAAATTGGGGTTTTGAATAGCCACAACTAATCTAACTGCACAAGACACAAGTTTCCCCTTATTTGTGAGGCCATTTCAGTTGTTAGTAAAGTGTTCACAGCCCATATTTCCTAGTGAAAACTTGAGTTTATAATATTCAAGCACCTTTGCCAGGCCACAATGTACAGTTGTAAAGGTTATTCACTGCACAAGGGCTCCTGACTAAGAGACCCAGCTTATACTACACTCAACAAGACCTGGTCTTGGCAAGGCCTTTGTTTGTTTGGAGAAAGGGGATTTTTCCCCAAACTGACACAAAAATAGTATATAAGCTAGCTAACTCTGCATCTTTCCATCAACATGCAGTATTACAACATGCAAATAAAAAAACATTCTTGGAATATTGTTCCCTGCCCAAATCATCCAGATAAAGCATGTTAATCTTTCTAAGTGATATGCAGTGAGAATTCTGGTATTATCTTACATTTGCCAAGAGTTTTATTATTTTCCCAACTTTCACATATATTTTATCAGTGTTATGGTAATACTAGGAGATAAGTAAAACAGGTGTTTTATAGACAGAAAACTGGAATTGAATTTCCTCTCTAGATTGGTATAGAACACAGAATTATCACATTTTCCCTTGCAAATAAAATTAGAATTCTTATAGCTCATAATGCAGTCCTATGGAAATAAACATTGCAGCTAAAATGAATATAACATTTATAGACTAAGAACACAGACCTAACCATATGCCTCCTTGGATTTTGGTTTCTGATAAAAAAAAAAATGTAATCCTGTTTTATTATTTAATTTACATGTTTTAAAAGGGCCAAAAAAGGTAATATAATGTCTCTCCAAACCTAATTTACTTACTGTAATAATTATTTTTGTATAACTTATCTAAGTAAGCCTATGAGAAAAGTTCTCCTTGAAAATGTTCCTGAAAATAACTGCTACCTTTGAGAAGCAACTTTGCATTATAGTCAATTAAAATCTATTTTTGGTTAATGATAAACAATGATTTCATGCTATATATTTCATTTAAAGATAATGCAAAACAACTTAGCTAGTGCTCTTATGATTCTAGAGGGCTCTGAGGAGAATATTTTTAAGATAATTCCTTAATATCCCTTTTGGAAGAGTATTAGTAGTTTCTTATTCAATGTAGATTTCTTAAGTAGCTGACATTTATTTTGTTTCCTACCACCTGATCTTGGTACCTTAAAATCTGTTTTTCATTTGTTTTACATTTATTCATGTTCTAATGGCTCCTAGTGATTTTCTATTAGAATTTTCTTAAGGAGTAAGTTTTACAATCTTTCTTCATATGCAATGAGTATTGTTGGTAACTACATGTTTATAAAAACCTCTATTTGCCAAATATTAATGACTCATTCATATTGATTATATTCTTAACAGTTACTAGCTTTTAACTATTAAATTAGAGGCTTATCATTCATTTAAATACAGTATATAATATGTTTATTTATATTTAATTATATCAAATATTATCCCTCTTTTGCTGTTTTTATAAATAGTATATCTGTGCATTGAAATTTAGACCAGGCCTAAACCACATAGATTTTGAAGAATGCAATGTCTTACCTTTATAGTAAAAGTTCCAAATCTATACTCAAAAGAAGTTTCCTGTAGAGGTATCAAACCATTACCAGATCGTCAAGGATTTGGATGTAATGGATCCACAGAGCTTTTATATTTCTTTCATTCTCCTGTTTATAAAACCATAGTAGACATCAGAAGAGATTATTCAAGCACACACTTTATCTATGTTGATCTGAAGAGGGATTTTAAGAAAACATGACAAGAAGGGAATTATTTTAAAAGTAAAACCATGAATTCACCCACAACTATCACACATGCTACTCATTCTGTAAATCATGTAATGGACATTGTCATTTTGACATGTAGAACCTTTCCCAACTTCCATCACCTTTGAAATTAATTTGATTGCAAGGGTTGGGGGAGTAAGGGAATGTAGAATGGAATTTGGAATTCCAATGGCTCCCATTGCTATTCATATCACTGCAACATTTTGAAGTCAGGTAGATGTTAACCTAATCAGGGAAGCCCCACTGGCTTTCTGTCTCCTCCAGACAATAAAATGGCATAATTGTGTCTGTGCCTCTCTTTTCAATTGTTCCACTATGACACAGGTTGAGAACTAACTACAGATTTTAATTAACTCAAATTAGACTAATGGAAGAGATGATGAGTACTACAACATAAAGATTAAGAAATTAATCCTTATTTTAAACCTCAAAGATGTTGGGAACAAAGAAAATACATGTTAAAAAGACAAATTGGGCCACTGCTTCATAGATGTTGAAAGCAACGCTAGATGGTTAATGGCTTTAGTCCATTTGAATGAATGTTCCTGACTTGTACAGGAAGAAATTGAGCACATAAAGAAGAGCAGCCCACATTTCATAATGGCATTAAACCTTTTTTGCACTTGATTCTGCATTTATCATTAGCTTGGAGATGTGAAGGTAGGTGTAGCAGAAATAGGAAAATAATTTATTGATTTAAAAATCTGTGCTCAGTAAGTTTCACTTTAAAGTATAGAAAATTTAGAAAAAACTGAGTACTACCACACATTATTAAAGACACTATGTAAAAGATGTGTAATAAGAACTTTTATTCTAATTGTATTGTTTGAGAAAACCATTTATTAATCATAAATGTGCACTAATAAAATTTCTTATTAAAAATGTGTACACTTTTTGTTTTTATTTTCATGTAATTCATGACTCATTAAAAGTTGTTACTTTTACAATGAGCTCTCAACTTTTATACTGTTGCTTCTAATGTTCATTAGCATTTCTGAATTCTGAATTATTTTCTATTAAAAATAGGCTTGTAGAAAAAAAGGTATTTTTCTTTAGTGTTGCAAAATTCTTCTACAGCAGTTTTGCTGTTTGAAATCCATTGTTACATGATATGCTTATTTGTAAATTTATGTTTTTATTCTAATCCTTGTGCTTACATAAATGATTTAAGCTAGCTCAGAATAAAATAGAAACTCATTATAGTAATAAATATAGAGAAATTTGGCTCAAATTAAAAAAATAAAATAAAACCACATTTGAAAAGGAACTAGAATGAAAGCTGTTTTCATTTTGTTTGGATCAGCCCAGATATGTAATTGAACATCAAACTTAACTCAGAATTTTCTGAAAGCCGAAGTATAAAGGGAGAAAAAGTATGCTACGTAACTCTCATCATTAAAAAAAAGTGGAATACTATTAGTTCCTTAAAGGAAGCAATGCTTTCAAAACATATATTCTTTGAAATCTTTCAAATAGGAACTCATTTTGTGACATGCTAAGAATCTCCTCAAAATCTGCAGTTTATAAGTAGTTGTTTGGTATATTCACAAGGAAAATTTGGATTGACATTTCAAATAATACTAAAAAGAGAATTTTCATAAAGGGAGTTAAGGCAATTTGTCCATTCACAATTATTAGGTTCTTTTAGTTGAATTGCCACCCTTCTCTCCTTCTTTCCCCAAATTAAGGTAGCTGTGGACTCTCCAACACAACGAGCATATGTTACATGAAAGCAAGTTTCCAATACAATCCATCACACACAGATTTATTACCAACTGGGTACAAAAACATTCAAACAATCTGTTCTTTAAACTAGTTGAAATTTCAGCTCTCTATCCTTTAGGCACTTACTAGTACCTCATACAGCAATAGTCTTGAGGAAGGATGAGCTAATCATCTAGTCATAATTAGGGAGGTTGTCTATTATTCTGTAGAGCTAGGGCTGGGTCTGGAGCTCACAGACCCCTCATGCCCATTGTCCAGACTGGGTCAGAAACCCTTCACACGAAGGTCTACGAGCTAGGTAACAGGAAAAAGGCCCTTGGAGCCTTGGTTGAAAGAACAGTAAGCTTTATTCAGCACACACATGCCTAAGAGCTAGTCAGTCCAAAGAGAAATGCAACTGCTACCAGCAAAGTCCAAAGAAAAACTGAGCAGCCGCCAGCAAAGTAAACATGCTGTTTTTAGACACAAGCTCTGCCAGCTGTCCAGCAGTTCAGGGTTACTGCTCCACAAACTCAAGAACACACAGTATCAACAAACTAAAAAGATACATTGCCTCACATGTGCACTAACTCCACCCACACACAACTTGTTTACAAAGAATGTGCTGCACCACCCCCAACCAAACCTGAGGTGAGGGGGCCTGACTAAACTACTCTATTTTCTTCACATATGCCTAGGGGCCATGGGCAAAAACAGGATTCCTTGGACTGGGGTACAGCACTGAAAGATGTTAGGGTGCTGGCTCATAAGTTTCTCATACCATCTTTATAATGGGAAAAAGTATTTCACACATCTCCTCTGTTCTATTGCAGGTGGAGATACTGATGTTAGAAGTCATTGAACTTAGAATAACTACCTTTAAGTTATGTAATACTGATTAGGGTCTTTTGAATGCTTTAACCACCCTAGATTTCTGATTAGAATATTTCAAATGCTAATAGCCACTCTAGCATGTAAAGTATAGCTAATTTATCCACTCATGCTCAAGTATTTAAAATAAATTGAAAGCAACATAACCAGAGTTGATATAATCTACCCATGAGAAGACTCGAGGAAGACTTGATAAAGAATCTCTACTGAGATGTCTTTCCCTCAAATATCTGCTAATAAGACATTCTTCTTTATTAATACATACAAGATATTTAACTTATAAGAATAAATACAAAATTCTTCTTTTTACTACCTTATTATGCATAGAATTTCATGATATAAATGATTTCCCATATATCATTACATTTATCCACTGAAACCTTGTAAATTGGAATACAATAGAGACTATTACCTGCTTTATTCAAATGAAGACAGAAGGGCCCATCCTGGTAAAGTGAAGTGTCCAGAGCCACCCAGCAAATGTTGGTAAAGCTGGAATTCTTAGCCTCCTGGCTTTTTATTGAGTAATTTTTCTTAATGATCTTCTCTAAATTTCCACCAACTGTTTTTCCAGGAAAGCCTATAAGAAAAATGCATTTATCTTCCTTTACCTGTTTCACTTCCTCTAATTATTCAACAAAACAGTTTTAAAACATTCTGCCTAGCTGGTCAAGACCATGCTTTTATATTCTCTAATGATTCCTGGTGGGGGGAAAAGTTCTTCAATATGGAATTTAACTATAAATTGAGCACTACTCTTATTTAGCAAAATTGGAGTGGTAGCTTGTGCTTCACTAAAGTTACAAAACATTCACCACACAATAAACCTAATTTAAGATATAAATGGAAAATCTTGCCCATTTACTTTGTATTGAAGATTTAGAAAATTGGTATATCACAGACAAAACTTCTACATTTATTCTTGGAGGTAATTAGTTTGAAGTTATCTCCATTTGTGATTCATTTCTTCTCCACCATCAATGCTTTCTTCAAAATGGAATTGGCTCTTCTTAAATAATATCGATTCATGAAAACTGCACTAAACATGAGTCAGAAGAGGTTTTTGTTCCATTTCTGCCAGTTATTTGGTAATTGACTCCCTAGTGCCTATAACTGCATTAAACCTGGATAGAAACATCTGAAAAGAGGCATTAATGTACATGAGAATTTCATAGGGTTTATGTTAGAACTAAACAGGGGTAAACTAAAATACATCAGGGTCTTTTGCTTTTTGTTTTTCTGGCAAAGTCTTGTTTCTTCCGGAGGTTTCAACTCAAGCATCACCTCCTCTAAGCAACCAGCCTTATATGTACCCTCTTGTCCCACCTTATTTGGTACACTCTTCTATGCTCTTTGCTTCTCTCTGTCATTGCATTTACTTTGTGTAGTATCTGCCTAACTCTATTCTTCTCCCATAGGGCTGGAGAATAAACAAAAATATGCTATGAGTCTTTGTAGCTACACAACAAGAGCAGTGCTAGATACAGAGGAGATTCTCAAAATACTTTTTTTTTTTCTTCAGTGAATGAATGGATAATAAAGGAATGGAATTCAATGGAATGAGATAATTATATTTACCCACCTATCTTGCAGGGTTTTTGTAAAGATCAGAACTGGTAATGTGTGGTAAGTTAAATTAAACCTTTTAAACTTACGTGTCACGTACAGTTTCCCTTAGCTTGCATAGCTTTAGGAAATGATTGGGAATTTAAATTAAACTAAACTAAAACTTAAAATATTTATCATGAATTTGGACCCAACCATATGCAATTTGTAAATGCTGACCTTGCACAGACTAAATCTAAAAGCACTTGAGTGAAGTCATCTATGCTAGCAATTCACCCTCCTTGGCCTGGCCTCTGCTGAGATTTAGAAGAACTGTGGATATCTCAGACTGCCAAAACATAAGAAGATATGACAGAAAATCAAACGGGAAGCTGCTGGCTGCCTTGGGCTCACTGAGATCTGTGTCTAACAAGGCAGACTTGTCGTTGGGCTCTTTGGATGTGAAATGAAGCGATGGACTAATGCTGGGCACAGGAGGCGCCAGGTCCTGACAGGCCTAGGTGTGACCTGCTGAATCCTAACCATCCCGGACAGCTTTAGAAAAGGTGAGCTGGGCGATGGCCAGCCGGGAGCAGGCAAGGTTGCAGGGGGAAGGAGGTGTACACAGAGCCCACAGAGAGTAGAAAAAGAAAGGGCAAGTGAGATTACTGGTCATCTGGTGTCTTAGATCACACGCAAAGCAAACGTCAAGCACAACAGCAAACACAACCTTTGAGCATTACTGTCTCCAAAGAGTATTTACCAAGTGCTCTCTGGCTTGATCTCCCAGACTTGGTTAAATATGCATTCTATTAAGGTTGTGTTTCTGACTTTCTTTTCTTTCCTTTTTTGTTATTGTTGTTATTATTATTTTTTTTAAAATTTCTTTGACACTGTAATTCTAAGAAAAGGGAAAAATAAAAGAATAGTAAGGAGAGAACAGAAAATTCCACAGAGCATTTTTTTAGAAAGCTTTTCCAACAGAAAAAAAATGCAATTAGGCATTTATAACTACACTATTAAATATAACATATTATTAGATATAATACGTTACTAGATATATAATTCTTTAATTATTTTATTAAATATAATACATACATATAATTCTGCATGTTAGTCTCCACTTTAAAATAGTATTTAGAAATAAACAGGCAATTATTTAACTTATGTCACTTTTAGAAACCACCTTTTCTTAAAATGAAAAACAGTATAGGTAGTAACATTAAAATACATTTTATTTGTTGACTACAAACATATCAAAACACTTAAATATATCATTGTACTTGATTATCTTAAGAGGAATTGAAAAAATGGGAAGATACACATGAGGTGAAAGTTTTTATATGCCTTTATTGTGGTCATTTCATCACATTTTATCAGTTTTTTGTTTATGTGACCATCACTGCAAATGAATGCAATAATTTGTCCTTCATACTAAAGGGCAAGGTAGCAGCAGTAAAAGAGGCAGCAGTGATTTAAAAAAAATTATAGCCAGATACAACATGGGGTTTTGTGTGGTTCCCAAACCTTCCAGGCATGAACGGTTTTGAAAAATATAGAATTCTAAGCTTCAGCTCCAGAAATTCTGATTCATTTTGTTTGGTATGGGTCTCACGCTAGGGAAGTCTGTTGACCATCAGGTTGAAGAACCATCTAATCAAGTCCAAGCAAATTTATAGGTCAGAAACCCCAGGCCCAGAAAAGAGAAGGTGCTAAGACCACATAAAACATTAATGTTAGAGCGAGAACTACATAAAGATTGTAGTGATTTTCCATTTTCACCACATCACACCCTTGACTTGGTGGGGCTTAGAGATTTTGAAATCCATTGTTTGATATTGAGTTAAACACATCCTTTCCCCATGTGGGATTTATACTATTCATTAACTTGAAACTTTTATTTCTGGTTTAGTAAAGTTCATCTTCAATCCCAGCCATTCTCCAAAGTATCATAATTTCAAAAACTAAAAAATAACACAGGTAGCCCAAGTTCAATGGCTTTAGAATGTAACAATAACAAAATATTGCATATATTATTATTTATATCCCCCACTGATTATATAATTATATAAGCAATGCATTATCTTTGCAAAACTTCAAAAAGTACATCAAATTACATAAAAGGATTTAAAAAATCATCTGAAATCCTGTGATGCTTATATAGCCATTTGTAGCATTTTGATTAAATTCATTTATGCATCTTTATGTAATCATGCACATTCATATACAAAATAACATAAATAAAATAACATACATGCTTGAACATGTATTTAACAAATACAGTTATTTTTGTGAACTGAAATCTCCTCTTCCTGTACTCCACATCCCCTCTCCAACTTCTCCCTTACTTACTGACCACATAGCCAAAAGTTCACTACCTGTCTTTCTATACCTTCCTACATGCTTATAGATTCATACACACATACATACAGATAAACATGATACGTATAAAACACATTTTGCAATTTTGTTTCACATACATGGACTATCGTATATATTTTTCTGCATCTTGCTTCTGTCCTATAGCTGTATATCATGAACATATCTCCAGACAAATATATGTAGATATAGTTCATTTCTTTTAATGGCTAAGAAATAATGAATAAAATTAGGACAATATATTAAATTATTCCTCACTTGGTAGACATTCACTTTGTTTCCAAAATTGTCAAATATATCCTTGGGACTATATCCATATGCACGGAACTTTTATTTCTAAGAGAGAGAATACTACGAGTGGGATTCCTGAATACAAAGACATGTGGGTGATTAATTTTAATATACAGTACCAGAATGCTTTCCTAAAAGGCAGCAGCTATTTATGCTTTCACCAGTAACGGACGAGAGTTCCCTTTCTCACTTGTTACTGCTCTAATGTTTGAGGAGGCGGGGTGACATCCTGTTGTTACATTCATTTACATTCTCTTACTGAAGCTGAGCATCTTTTTTTTGTTGTTAATAGCCATTCATACTTCTTCTGTGAAATGTATCCCCCGCCCCATATTTTAGTCCAAAATCTCTAATACTTTTCTTTGCAAGGTCTCAGAGATCAACATAGCAATATCATAGAAAATTAAAGTGCTCTCTGTAGGACAGCCTTTTGGGAGAAATACAAACATATACAAAATAGTGGTTTACTCAAAAATGCACAGCATTCTCTGAATTGATTTTAGGTTGATTAATAAAGATAAAATAACCCTATTTCTAGAGTAAAAAATAAGGAATTATTCATCTCTATTCAATGTTTCATTATTTGGTTTTAATTATTAGTTTTAGAACTTTTTCTTCAAATAAAATTTACACTCTGTAAAACCCATCCTTTGAAAGTGTACAGTTCAGTAGTTTTTAGTATATGCACAGAGTTGTACCACCATCACCATATTTACTATTAGAAGATTTTGATCACTCCGAAAAGAGACCCCATACTCATCAGCAGTCCCTCCCCAGGCCTTCCGCCTCACGCCTATGGCAAACTCAGATCTATTTTCTGACTGTAGATTTGCCTGTTTTGTACCTTTTATATGAATGGAATCATACAATATGTTGCTTTTTGTGTCTGACTTTTTTCTTAGAATAATTTCAAGATTCTTTCATGTTGTAGGATGTAGAACTACTTCATTTCTTTTTGTTGCTGAATAATATCCCATTGTATAAATGGATATGCCACATTTGTTTATCCATTCGACAGGCTTTTGGGTCAATCTGATTTGGGTTCAAATCCAGACTTTGATAATTTATTTCCTTTGTGACCATGGGAAAGTTAAAAGAAAAAGCTTAAAATCAGTTTCCCCAGCCCCAACAGACTGGAGTATATGAGGGTATTTCAAAAAATTTGTGGAAAAATAGAAGGAAAAGATAATACGAATCTTTCCATGAACTTTTGAAGTACCCTTTTATCTGTCTGTCTTTGGACATTATATATCCAATACACTGGAATACACACACACACACACACACACACACATTATTGACTTGACGGGATTGTTGTGAAGATTAAACAAAACGATATCTGGAAAATGCAGTATCTGGCCTGTGTGATAAGTACTTGTACCAGTTGAAGTCCAGTCAGGAAATCAGAAACCATACTAATTATCATAACAGAGAGAATTCAGCATGGGAACTGACTAGACAGGTAAATAGGGACATTGAGGGAGCAGAGAAATTAACCACAGAAAGCAGCTATACCGATAAGGCTGAGAGAAAACAGGAAGGTGTTGAAGTGGGTTATCAGAGTCCAAAAGCTGGGACGAGGGGCCCCCAGAGCCGAGATCCAGGCTGCTGAGGGGAGGTTCTGCTCGTCTCGTCCCATTGTCTACGGGTTTGTTTCTGCTGCTGCGGGGGGGGGGGGGGGGGGGGTAGAGTGGGGAAGGACCACTGCTAGGGAGATGCAGAAGGAATAGTAAGCAAATAGGGTGGAGCCTTCCTCCCTTCCTCCCTCTGATGCCCATTCTCCATCTAGTGCCCCCTACCGACAGAACCTAGAAAGACACAATCCTGCAAAGGGCGAATGCAGATTGCAGAGTCTCAGCTACTCCTCTACACATTTTTTAATTTCCATAAAGCATCACAAAACTAAGAGGAGAAGAATGAGATTGGAGATGACATGTAGCAGCTTCATAACCAGCACAGTTTGGAACTGATAATCAACTTACTCAAGTGCACAAAATTTATGTAAGTACCTTGAACTGGTTTATTTTTCATACTATAAAAGTAGTGTGGGGCCGGCCCCATGGCGCACTCGGAAGAGTGCAGCACTTGGGAGCGCAGCGGCGCTCCCGCCATGGGTTCGGATCCTATATAGGAATGGCCGGTGCGGGCGACACCAAGTCAAGGGTTGCGATCCCCTTACCGGTCACAAAAAGACAAAAAAAAAAAAAAAAAAAAAAGTAGTGTGTATTTATTGTAGAAACTTTAGAAAAAAGAATAAAACAGAAATCGCACATAATTCCACTATTTTCTAATTCTCTTTCTTCTACTGCCCTTATTGCAACATACAACACAAACACACATCTTCATATTTGCAAACAAATTCAGATCCTATTCTACATGCAATTTTTGTAAACAGTTTTTATACTTAATAATTTAATATACTGTTAACGTCTTTACTTGTTGTTAAATAATCCACAGCATCAATGTTAATGTCCACATAAGATTCTAATACATGGATATACTAATATGTTATTAATTATTCCCTTATTTTGGAATGTTTTAAAAGTTTTACATAACTTGTCTTTACAAGAATACTATGATAAATACCTCTGTTGGAAATTCTTTACAAACACCTTCTGGTATGCTAAATTTTGGAGAAATGCTCACCGTACTCTTATTACATTGTGTTTGAATCTTAGAGATATTTTCTCTCTACATAAGTTTTTTTAAAAGTAATATTTGCCACATAAAGAAAAGCAATTTTTTGAATGACAGTTTAGATGTAAACTCCCTTCGTTCCTTCGTTCGTTCCTTCCTTCTGTCTTTCTCTCTTTCTCTCTGTCTCATGTTGTATGGTGTTAAGCTGAGGGCGTTATTTGGATTTTTACACATTCCTTTCTGGAGTAGTAATTATGACTAAAAATGCACATGGGGAGAGATTTTTTGAGTGTGGGTGGTGATGAGAACAGCTGGGATAGAGACTGAAGGAAATGGCAAGGATACTTAACATAGATATAAATGGAATTGTTTTGTACAAAAACTTAGAATTTCTTGTGCTAAGAGAATAAATTTAAATCAAATATACTTTTTCCTCACAAATATAAAATGCTAAATCTTAAAACCATATGTGCTCTTTTTGAAAGTTTGAAATTCCAATTTAGGTAAGTCAAAATAAAAAAAAAAAAATCTAGGGTATGCTGTTGTGTTGCCAAGCAACATTGCTAATCTAAGATCTCACAATCAAGTGCCATAAGAAATTTGGCTATAATAAATGTGTCCCCAAGCGAGTGAGTCAGCATCAGCTATTTCAGGAAGAGTTTGTAGGGAGCCCAAAAGTCCCCAATGGAAATGAAATTATCTTCAGGCTATTTGCCTTTCTTTTGCAATGCAAACTCTTATCTATCAACTAGCTGGTCCCCAAATCAGACATAGGGTGCTATAATGTATCACGTTCCATCCTGTGAAGGTACTAGCAATGAAATGAGAGGATCATCTCAATATGCAGAGACCAGGAGCCCATACCCTTTATTCAGACGAGAGAAGCCTATGGCTAGAGTCGACTAACTGGGAAGTAGGTGTCCCATCTGGATCTTCTTATCAGATTGACGAGAAAGAAGAGGATGAGAAAGTGTGCCTGTGCTCTTGTTCATGGAAATGTTCTGTTTAAATTCATATATGTCTCGTTTCCTTCTTGTGCAAATGAGGGTTCCAGCTGTTATTTTGTTTTTCCCATTGAAGAACTGCTTTGAGATTGAATTTGTTGAAGATAAGATTTTGTCATTCTCTATGAATGAGTCTGGACAAACTGGAACTTCTGGGACTTTTAAAGAAATGAGTCAAAGTTGTTAATTGAACATCTTGCCCCCCCCATGAAGACCTACATTTATTTAAAAGCCAAAGAACTTTAAGCCTTGATTTCTTATGGGGTTAAAAAGGAGGATTCATAGAGACAAATGACCCAGAAGAAAGTCCTTTTCCCTGACGTAGGACCTGACAAGAACGAGAAGACTAGCATGGATGATGATATTCACATCTGCACATTGATTTCTCTGTTTTTATTGTTTGGAATGCATATACCTTTCCTAGCTGTCCTTGAATGAAGAGATCAGAATCTGTTCATTGTTGCCTCGAAAAGTTGTGATTGGATTTAGACCCGTTAGAAAAGGTCTGTTATGTACCTAAAGAATTTAATTAAATGTGGAAAAACAGGTTTGGGTTTTAGTCTTTAAGAAGGTAGGACCCTCTAATTTTTATTATTCTTCTCCTGTTAGGACATCTATAATTGTTTTGCATCTGGATAAATTATGTTATTTGGGTTAGCTGTTATAAACATGGGTATGTGCATTGCTTCATATGTTAGGACAATGTTATTAACCTGTTACTGTTAATTGTTATTGCTACGTCAAAATATAGAAATGGTACAATACTCTAGTAATTCTTTAGTATGCTATTGGAGAACACTGATATAATTTTTTGAATTTTATGGGAATGTCTCAGCAGAGGTACCATGAATTTATTATTTATGTTACTGAGATGCTGAAACTTATTTAATGCTAAACTGACTACTAAACTTGGAATTATAAGGGATATATATATATATATATATATATATATATATATGGTTTTCAGGTTTTTTAGAAGATGTGTTTACTATTGAAAATTGCTAATCTTCTTAAATAAATTACTTCCCCTATTTTTATAGCATAATTTTGTAACACTTTTTAATGTTTTATAAGTAATACTAGTTGATTCTAGAAAATATGAAAACATTAAAAACACTTGAAAAAAAGGAGGAAATCCTTTTGCAGTTTTAACATTCAAGGATATAAATGGTTAATTTCCTTCCAGTTTTTGGCATTTTTATCATTTTTAGACTATCTTTTTGTCTCTAGCAACAATTTTTTACATTCTCCCTACTTTATACCCTGTGATTACTATATATTTCTATGTAGAAACTACATATAAAATATTTGTATGTAAAATACTGTATATAATAATACAAATATATATATATATTTGAATAAGAAACTAATCTTTTTAAATTTAAAGAAGTAATGATTCATTTCCATATGCAATTCCAACACCTTATTAATAGATCTGTTTGTGATGGTTCAGTAAGTCTTACACAGTTAAGTATGTATTTTGGTAGCTAATGCCTTTTTTTCTCATTATGGATGCATCTGAAAAAGAGAACTAAATATAACTCTTAGTGATGCATGCTCGTACTTGGTTCAACAGCAGTTTGTAATTGTAGTTATTGTTTTTAAACCTCGTTTCCTTTTTTGGGAAAATATTATTTTGTTTTCATAATGTAGTTGTACTCAAGAATATGAGCAAAATTCCGAGGTTTGTTTTGATAAAATATGCTCTTAATCATCTCTTATTTTATTTTCTTTTGGAATATGAAATTACTACTCTGGAGGATATAAAGGAAATTCATGTTAGTTTTCAAAATAATATGTCTAGAGAGGAATCATTATCTTTTCTGATAAAATAGTCATTCCTGGTTTGGAAGTTTATTCTGGCAATTATGCTTTAAAAATGTTAATGATTCATGGTTGTTTTTACTAACGTTTAGTATTATCTAAAGGAGAACAGCTAAAGAACAATATTGAATGAGTGCAAAACATTACTGTGATTCTCAAAAATCATTTAAAATTGGACCTTTGTTAAATGATCAATGTTATTAATGAAGAAATTACAGCTGTTGAGAATTGTATATTTTTACAAATGTACTTCCTAATGCGTACAGTATGATTCACTAAAACCTAGACTTTGTTCTTATGTGGTTCATCCAAGAGTATAAATCTGGGACTTGGATAGAAAAGCATATGGAGAAATCATGCGTAGAATCATATTACCCTATAATGAAATATGTAGCTCATTAGAGGCTTTAATCAATCACAAGCACTCAGTAAATAGAACAGTGTGATGGTTAAAAGCACTGACCTTGGACCACTGACTGGGTCTGATTTCTGCTTTTGCCATTTACAAGTTGTATGGCCTTAGAAAAATTACTAAATCTCTTTGTGCTTTAATTTCTCATGTACAAAATAAGAATAATAACATTACCTACTGCTGTAAGAATTAAATGAATTAATATATTTAAAGCATTCAGAACAGGCTCTGGCAATAGTAAGTGATATAAATGGTACCTATTATAGGATTATTGTGAGAATTAAATGAATTAATAAATGTGTTGGGCTTAGAGCAGTGCTGGCATATGGTAAATTTTCCATGAGTATCAGCTATCATTATTATCATCTGTATTTTACATTTTGTGTAAGGATATAGTCTTCAGAGTTTCGATTCAGTGATAACAAACACTTACTGAGTGCCTAAAATGAGTGAGACCTTTTTAGGAAGAGTATAAGTTAAAATGAAAAAAAAAATCAGCTTCAAATAACAGTCATAATATTTATTAATTAAGAACCTTTTATTAACCAATGTATACTATTGTGGGCTTTAATTATACCATGAAGAAAAAGTAAGAGAGTGAGAGTGAGTGAGAAAGAGAAATAAAGATAGATACGTATTGAGAAAGAGAGATCCTTGTATAAAGGAACTCATGTTTTTGTGCAGAGGAACTAATAAATTATTAAATTAATAACCAATAAAGTAACTTCAGTTACTGATCATAATATGGAGAAACTTAAAGGAAATGAAAGATTGAGAGTCATGGCATAGAAGGTCTCAGAGAGTTTAAACACATTCTTTCTGAGAAAGTGACAGTTGAATTGAGACCTAAAGACTAGAAGAAAATATAAATCTTCTAAAATATAAGAACAGCTAAAAATTAGCAAAGGAAACAGATCGTATATGAGTATTTGTATACAGTCTACATAATATAAAGTAGTAGAACTCAGGCAAAATATATCAACTGTGGCAATATAAAAATGGACTTTTTAAAACCTACTATAGGCAAATATTTAGAGTGATTCACAAAACAGAAAGTAAAACCCATATTGTATACCTGAGATATATCATTTAAAAAGTAATTCAGAAAGTTTAAAATGAACTAGGCAATATATTGGCAGGAAAATATAACAAAAAGGCATATTGTTGATAACACACAAGGTGTAATTCAGTCCAAAAAGCATTTAATGAGATTGAGAGGAAAACATTCTAATGCTAAAGGCTACAATTCCTGATGAAGATGAAATGGGTGCCTCAGTAATAACAAATACATATGATTTTGAAGTGTTTATGAAAACGTTCGCCCAAATTGGTATTCTGTTAGGTCACAGAAAAGAACTCATTATATTCAAAAAAGTAGACACAATGTTAACAGCATTCTCCGAACATAAATCAACAAACTAAAGAGGATCAAAAATCTCTCCACTGGGAAATAATAAGAATTTCTGTTAGATAATTATTGAGTCAAGGAAGAAATGTAAACAGAATTGCAGCATTGCTAAAAACAATGAAAATTAAGACCTTGTATATCAGGACATATGAGATACAGCTAAATATAATGCTTACAGGAAAATTTCCCTAACTTTAAACAAAGGTAATACCAATACAGGAAAGGAATAAAACTTTCCAAATTTATTTTATGAAAAAAGAATAGCAATGATTTTCAAAATTAATGATTGAACTTAAAAAGAAACTACAGATAATATTATACATAAATATTGATACTAAAATTGTAAATAAAATATACAATTAGAATTCTGCAATGAATATTAAAAGAATAATGTACCACAATCAGAGGAGATTCATTCTTGGAGTGCAAGAATGCTTCAACATTAGGATAAGTATCAATAAATATAAGGAGAGCAATTACATAATCATGTCTAAAGGCATTTGACAAAATTAAACACTCATTTCTAACCAAACAGGAACCTTCAATAATATACATATGCATATGCATGTGTAAACTTTATACCACAAGTCACATAATATTTCCTATATTATTTTATAGCACCCAAATGATTAATTTAAGATCCATCAAGCTTTTAGATTTAGCTTTTTGTTTACAAGATATTATGAACTTAATTTTGTTCCCCCCAAATTTATATGTTGAAGCTTTAACCCCTGGAGACAGGGCCAAAAGGAGATAATTAAGGTTAAATAAGGTCAAAGAGGTGGGCCCTGATCCAATAAGGCTGGTGTCCTTATAAGAAGAGGAAGAGACACAGGGAGTGAGCAGGCGCAGAGGAAATCCACGTGAGGACAGGGCAAGGCTGTCTGGGAGGAGCGAGACCTCACCGGAAACCAACCCTGTGGGCACCTAGAGCTTGGACTTCCAGCCTCCAGAACTGTGAGAAAATAAACTCTCTCTTGTTTTCTGTCATGGCAGTCCTCGCAGACTTACACACAAGAAATACAGGGGTAAGAGCAGGAAGTTAAATAGAATCACAGGAAAGTGACAGGCAAATTCAGAACATGGGTATTTTACGGGACAAGTCTCCTGGTTCCTTCAACAGACAATTGCCACACAGAGAGAATAGTACAGATTACAAGAAAAGCTATGTATGGCCCTCACCAGGATCCTGGTTTGGGCAATGAAATGGTAAAGGCCATTTTTGAGACAACTGTGGAAATTTGAGTATGAATTGGATATTAGATAATATTATGGATATGTTACTAATTTTGTTAAATGTGAAAAAAAATTTTGTGTGGAGGAAATATTTACGTAAAGTGAATCCTGAAGAACTTATGTTTGGGGATTTCATGTTATCTAATTTATTTTAAATATTTGCTTATAGAAATCTGGAAAGAAAAAAAAAATGAAAAGAATAAAAAGATTCCAAAACCTCTAGTGGGTCTTAAACTACCTATTTGACAGTCTATTTACTTCGGGAGAAAATGTTCATGAACCTGGGCCAGCTGAATTCTTCCCCTGTGACCCTCTGCTGTCCCCAGTGCAGGCATTTTCTGAGCCTGTTTTATGAAAGAACAGGCCAGAGGCCTTTGTCAACACACAGTTAGTACTGAGTTTTGGACTTTGGAGCTGAAAAGGGAGATTACATGCCATATAACTGCAGATGCTAGGAATGTTAAAGAATTACTCACGCAAGCTGCCCTGAGAGAAATGTGTAAGCACTCTCTCACCCCATGTCCCCTTCCCCCTCCACATGCAGGACAAAAATGGAGTTCTGCTTCCAGTAAGGTGGCATAAACTTTAAGAAACTGAACCTTCTACATGTAACAGCTCGAAACTCTCAATAAAATATAAAAACAACTACCAGAGGGCTCTAGAGAATGAACAAAATCAGGCAGGTTCTGGAGGGGAGTGGAGGATGCAATCGACCTGGGGGAATCCCCATGTTGTATGCCACCTTGGTGGCAGCAGCAGGGGAAAGGGCCAGCTGACACACCAATAGAAAGCATGCCATTTTACTTCCTAGAGGAGCAAGGAAGAGACCAGATCAACCAGGCTTGCCAGAGTGAGACGGGAATACCAGGAAAACAGCCAGAGAAGAATCCCAAATTCTGAATAGCAACTCTGCCCAAGCCTCTGACTCCTTGAAATATTCACACATGGGGCAGACTGACAGAGATCAAAGTGACATCTGAGCTGCTGCCCAACAAGGTCAAGACAGAGTTCTTAGTGGGGATGTAATCAAGCTAATTTCCTGATGGACCATAAGCAGCAATGCTCTCCAGAGGGACAGAATAGACTAGATTAGACTACACTAGACTACAATAGAATACAGTACAATGCAATACAGTAACAATCTACAATGCTATTTTTTTTTCTTTTAAACTGTTGAGTTCAGTTCTTCATTTTTCAGACCTTGTATATATTTTCCAAAGAGAAATTCAATATTAGGTTGTTTGACTAATTTACACTTTACCATTCAAAATGTTTTGTTAGAGACATTTGATGTTTAAGGAAATCTTGTAACTCTTTTTATTTTTTTAATAAGCTTTTATCAACACTCTTTGAGGTAGAAATTTGTGTTTTGCCAAGAAAAAACAGAATTCAAATGTTGGCTTCATTCAAGGGGTCCATAAATCTGTCATATATGTGCTCTGTTTGAATTACTCTTCTTTAAAGGAAATTCGACTTTATCACTAAGTTGTTACGGCATCTTTTATGTCTAGTAAAACCTTAACTAGCAAAGTAATTATCCATAATTCAACACCGCAATAAGTTCTATCTCTGGAAGAGCTGATATACATAGAAAACATGCCCCAATTACTCTTCTTTAAAGGAAATGTAACTTTATCCCTAAGTTGTTATGGCATCTTTTTATGTGTAGTAAAACCTTAACTAGCCAAGTAATCATCCATAATTAAATACTGCCATAGATTCTATCTCTAGAAGAACTGGTATACCTAGGAAACATGTCCTAACTTTTAAAAATCATTTTAAATTTTAAGTCAGGTATTCAGTTAATTAAATTGACTTTCTATATTTAAGAGCATAATTTGGAACCAGCCCAAATGTCCATCGTCAGATGAATGGATATGGAAAATGTGGCATATCTACACAATGGAATACTACTCTGCTATAAAAAAGAATGAAGTACTACCATTTGCAGCAACATGGATGGACTTAGAGAAAATTATATTAAGTGAAATAAGTCAGGCACAGAAAGAGAAATACCATGTTCGTACTTATTTGTGGGAGCTAAAAATAAATAAATACACAAACAAACGGTGGGGGAACAGGGAAGAAGACAACAATCACAATTCTTTGAACTTGTTAAAATAAGTGAACAGATTTGATGTTGATGGGTTGGACGGGGGAATTAGGGGGAGAGGAAGGAATCAGTAAAGGGACACGAAAATCAACTACATTGTATATTGATAAAATAAATTTTTTTTAAAAAAAGCATAATTTATCTTTATTCCAAGAAACTCATGTTTTGTTTTGTATTTTTACTTTGGAAATCTTTACATCATTTAAGCCATCAAAATATTATTGAGCAGAATGACCTGCTGACTTTTACACATAGTATTATGTAGCACGTGTGCCTGAGAACCTAGAACTCCTAATTTCCAACCATGAGTTCTTTCACTGTAGTTTCTTGCCTTCTCTAATTTATCAATGCAGACACCAAGTTAAAGTTATCTTTTTTTCCTAAATTCAAAGACTCTTTTGATTTCTGAAGTAAAATAAAGTGAAAATAATGAATTAAAATGCTCATGAATATTCCTTGCCTTGTAGATACAGCTAACAGGAAGTGTCTAGAATTGCCAACTATTCCAGACATAGATTTAGGCACTGATGGAGCAAGTTCTGTCCCCTTTGAGAGAAACACGAAATGATTGAGACACTTTTGTTTGCTTCTCTAACATGTGCACAACCATTCTAATCCTCCACATTCATTCATCCATTTGACAAATGAATATAGCTCACCAAAGAGGCATGAGTGCTGTTCCAGGATGCAGGAAAATAGGTGGTGATGTTTTCTGTCTCCAGTTCAGCTAAATTTGGAGCCAAGAGGAGTGCATTGCTCTGGGGAGGAGAGGAGAAGAAAGGAAGAAAAACAGATAGTTTGGATATATATTATTTACCAATATTCTAAAAATGAATGAATTTTCCCTTATTTTCTTCACTTTAATTGTTTAAATTGCCTTAGACTTTTACATTGATCTATGTCTCTCCATTTATCTTCTATTTATCCAGACTCTCATCCCCCACGGAAAATTACTAAGAACTGTGGTCCATGTTATTGGGCTTGAATGTGCCAATTTGATTTTTTATATTGGATATCTTTTCTTCATCACTGTCATCCATTTCGAACATCAAAGTGACAGTAAATTTTGTAAGTTGGCCATTAGATTTACTATCTCAAAAGTTTGAATTTGATTTAATGTATAGTTCTCTTTTTATGGTTTTTTTTTTTAACATGCTGTGTTTTTTTGGGGGGGGGGGTATATGTACAAACAAACTTTATTGCCACCTTCTGCCCTTCAGAGATCCAGTGAGGGGAAAAAAATAAGGATACTCTGTCACAGAGGAGTTATCTTTTCTCCCTACTCCAGGCAGGGTTTGGTGCTTACTCTAATGGTAGAGATGGGCAAGCAAATATATCCAAGCAATCCTACAAGTCTTCAAGGAAGCTGGGTCTCTTCTCTTTTTTTTAATTTAAATTTTTATTTTTGATTGACAAATGATTGTATATATCTATGGGGGACAATGCAATGTTCTGATATATTATACATTGTGGAATAATTATATCAAAGTAATTAACTTTTTTTTTTCTCTTAACCCTTGACTTGGTGTTGTCAGCACCACGCTCTCCCAAGTGAGCTAACCGGCCATCCCTATATAGGATCCGAACTTGTGGCCTTGGTGCTATCAGCACCGCACTCTCCCAAGTGAGCCAAGAGCTGGCCCTTAATTAACATATTTATCACCTCATATACTTATCATTTTTAGTAGTGAGGACATTAAACATCTATTCTTTTAACAATTTTGAAATATGCAATTCATTATTGTTAAGTATAATCACCCTGCTGTGCAATAGATCTTGAAAACTTATTCCTACTGCCTAACTAGAACTTTGTACCATTTGGTCAACTTCTCCACAATCCTCCCCCCACCCTCCCACTGCCAGCGTTTGGTAACCACTGTTCTACTCTCTACTTCTAGAAGTTCAACCTTTTCAAATTCCACGTGTAAGTGAAATTGTACAGTTTTTGTCTTCCTGTGCCTGGATTATATCACTTTGCCTAATGTCCTCCAGGTATCCACATTGTCACAAATGACAGAATTCCCTTCTTTTTTTCAGGCTGAATAGTATTCTATTATATACATATATACAAACCTATATATCACTTTTCCTGTATCCATTAATCCATCGATGGGCACTTAGGCTGATTTTATATTTTGCCTGTTGTGACTAATGCAGCAATGAACATGAAAATACAAATGTCTCTTCAACATACTGATTTTGATTCTTTTGGATATATACTCAGACATGGGATTGTTGGATCATATGGTAATTTTATTTTTAGGTTTTTTTTTTTGAGACCCTCCATACTGTTTTTCATATGGATATACTGATTTACATTCTAACATGCTATTTTCTTGGGATTCTGCTTGCTCTTTCATTCCTCCTTTCCTCTCTTAGTTAATGAGCCACTTATTCATTTGGAATGCTGAATGTCAGACTTTTCTTTAAAATTGTTTTGGTGTTATACTAATTTTTTTAAGGAAGTAGTATCAAACAACATATATTAGCTTTTAAAGAAAAACATGCAGCTGAAGTCCATATGACTAATAAATACAATTAGTGGACTATTCAGAGCAGTTCTAGGGATTTTCTTTCTATAGAAAATGGAAAGATCCAGAGAAGAAGTACTAAAATGTTCAAAATATTTAATATTTTCATATTGAATATAGATTAATATAAATAGTAAATTCACCTTAGGCAAAAATACAGCTTGGGGAGGGATATAATAAAGACCTATCATTATTAAGAGTATAGAGGAACAACATAAATGATTTCAGATTTATGATTTCAACATAAACAGATTTCAGATTTGAGAACTATGAAGTATATTCTTCTGAAATTGAGTAAAAGAAAAGACCTGTTTGTGCATCAATGGTAAATATATATAACTTGTTATTCTGGAACATTAATTAGAAAGAAAACATGAATAGGTCTGGAACTGCATTTATGGTGGGTACAGACTGGTAATAACACCAAGTTAAGATCCATTCTAATCTTTTTAAGAGGCTCATACAAAATAATCAGCCACATTGTATATTGACAAAATAAAATTAAGTTAAACAAAAAAACAAAAAAAAAAAAGGAAAGAAAAAAAGAGGCTCATACAGGACTTCTGTAATGGCCTGAATGTTTGTTTCTTCACGGTATATATGTTGAAAACCTATGATAGTTGTATTAATAGGAGGTGGGGCCTTTGGGAGGTGATTATGTCATGAAGACTCCACCCTCATGAGTGGGATTAATGCCCCTATAAAAGGGGTTGAGGGAACTGGTTTGCTCCTTCCACCATGTGAGGATGTGGCAAGAAAGCACCATTTTTGAAGCAGAGCAAACACTCACCAAACACCAAATTTGCCAGTGCCTTGAGCTTGGACTTCCCAGCCTCCAGAAGTGTGAGAAACCGATTTGTTGTTTTATAAATTGCCCAGTCTAAGGTATTTTGTAACAGCAGAAGGAACAGACTAAAACTACTTCTATGAGGAAAGAAATATACACTGGAAATTTCCAAACATTTGATATCACCAAGTTTTTCAATGCTCTATTGTATAAGACATGAAATACATGGAAAGCAGAGTGGTACAAATGAATTTGGGAGGGGATCTGTGACTGTTGACCAGTAAGAGTATGGCAGAAGTGACACTCTGTGACTTCCAAGGCTAGGTCATGAAAGCTTCCCCCAGTTCTCTTTCTCAGGACACTTGCCATTGGAATACCATCACTATGTTGGGAAGAAGCCCAGACCACATGGGGAGGCCACATATAAGTGTCCATTTGAGATCCCCAGCTCACAGCCATCATCAATCTCCAGACATGTGGGTAAACAAGACTTCAGATAATCCCAACCCTCAGCCTTCAAGTATTCCTGCTGGTTCCTCAGACACTGTGGAACAGAGACAAGCTGTCCCTATTGTACCCCGACCAACTTTCTGACAACCAAACACCAAGAGAGATAATAAATTATTATTGTTGTTTTCATGAGCCCCTGAGTTTTGGAGTAATTTTCTTTGCAATTTGCAATCCAGACTTGGAATGGGATCTCAACTGGTCAGTGATTTGGGAAAAAGCAGTTTCCTGGGTATGATTGAAAGACATGAACAGTTCCAGGAGACTGACAAATAAATAAGAGTTCAGACAGGAGAAGCAGTGAGTTTGGGTAACTCTTTCAAGAAATTTATTTGTGGGGAGACGAGATAGCTCTACTTCTCATTTCCTAAATAGAGAGTAGCTGTTAAGGAGCATGGATCTTGGGGAGCATTTCTTTTTCAATAGGAGAAACTTGATCATGTTAAGTGTTGAAAGGAAAGAGCTAATGAAGATGGGGAAATGTTGAAGGTGTGTGTATATGCGAGAGAGACAGACAGACAGAGATTGAGAGAGTGAGAGAGAGTGGGAAAGAGAGAAATTATTTATAAAAAGTGTCCCCTGAGAAGGTGAAGACATGGGGAGTTTATTGCACAGTTGAAGCATTAACCATGGATAGAGGGGATTCCTCACCAATTGAGGTCAAGTGTTTCTAGTTGCAGGACCTGTTTGTTGGTAGGTGAGCTATGTAGTCAGCCCTGGTGATTCAAGGTAAGCATGTTTGCTAACAAAAAGAAGTTATAGAATTCAAGAAATTGGTAAACATTTGGGGGCATGAGATAAGGAACTTGTTAGGGACAGGTAAGGAGATTAAAAATAGTGCTGAAGGTTAGAGAGTCCCTTTTATTTCTGAGTGCTTTTCCCTCAGGACCCATATTTCTGATGTTCTCTCTTCCAGGTAATCACACGCATGCTGTATTTAGTTAAGTTATAAATAATAGTGAAATTAATAAAAACTCATTCTAAGGGTGTGGTACTTGAAATTGAAAGTTACTTCAAATTCAATGCCACCTCCCCCAGCCAAAAAGGTATATGTCCAATCAATGGCTTGGTGTTTTGTTTCTGCTCAGCCTTGACGTAGTGCAATCACAGCCTTTGCATAGCCTCAGAAAGGAACCAAACTCTTCTCCCAGAAACTTGTACTGAACAGAGTCTTCTGAAAACCTCCAGAACTTGTGCTTCACTGATCCCAGATGGATTTGGGTGAATCAGGTGCTTTCTGCTCCTATTTGCCAGTACAAGTTTATGCAACTCCGGTATCACTGAACCATCTAATGTTAATACGAAACCTCAAACCACACATAAGATACAGATCTTGCCTTATCACAGTCTTCAGGCTGCAATCTCTACTCAGTTTCTTCTCATAAATCCTTTTTACATGTCAAACACTCCCTTGGGCGACAGCTACGGCTAATAATTGATGCTGGTGGATTGGCTTTTTTCCAATATTCATTGGTTTATCTTCTCGGTTGACAACATATAGACATATAATCTTGATAAAAATTACTCAAGAGATTTTTCCAAAGATTATGTATGCGGGAGAGATTTTTGAGGGCTGTTGCACTTTCAAATTCTTATCTGTAATTATAACAGGGAGCTCAGTCCAAGGAATGCCATGCATTCTTTAATAAGTAAAGAATGTTATTTATCTAACTTCATAACTAAATATGACTTTTAACCTAAGAAAGAATGCAAAAATGATAAACAAAAGTGTTTACTCTTGAAGTTCTATTACATGCTGGCTAAAATCTGCCTGCTCAGACAAAGAAACAGGCACAGAGAGCCCTCATGTGGTCCCCTTCACATGCACCACTCTCACTGGGAAGACTCACTCTGAGAAAAAGGAAAGCAGCTTCTGAAAGCCAGGAGCTACCTGGCACTACTGCAAGTCCTTGGTGCTGCTAGAAGCTGGCCTGCCATTCACATCTAGCAATGGTATTCCCCCAATGAACACAAACAATTTTGGAGAATGACAAAACCAGACAAGGCCACTCTGTGACTTTGATGGATCAGGGCAAAAACAAGAACTTTCTGTAATCATGTCCTAACACACAAAAATGAGGACACTGTCCAAACCACACAAAAGACCAAATGATATGAGGAACTGCTGCCTTTTTAACAATTCCAGTTCGAGCCCATCCAGAGCAAAAGCCCTGCTTCTTTGAACTCTCCCCCTAATGACCAAACATAATTCCAAATCCTCTAAGCCCTTTTTATAATCACCTTTCTACTGAGATGCCCCATGGTTTCCCATAGTGTGTGGTCTCCCTCTCTGCAGTAAGTCAAGAAAAGCCATGTGTTCCACTACAAGGGTGTTCCTGGAGATCTTTGTCTGGAGAGATTTGACAAATCTATGGCACAAGCATTTGGGGACCAAAAAGCGAGAGCATGAACCAGAAAAGACAGACACATGCAAAGGACGAGAAAGTAAGTTAGTAACAGAAATTTCACCAACTGCAAAAAGGAAGAGTGATATGAAAAGAAGGAGAAAGAATCATCATCAGAAACAATCTGTGAAGTCAGGACTTGAGAAACCAGTCACATGTCACAATGGGACATTGGAGGCTGATGATGGTGGAAGGAGGGATAATCACCCATGCCTTCATTCATTTATTCAGTCAGTCAACAAAAATTTACTGAGTGCCAACTATGTGCTGGGCACTGGGTCCTGGCGATGAATGATAAACTGAAGAAACATACTGCTCCTTCCGTCATGGCTCACACATTTTAATTGTAGCAGGTAAAGGGAACAAACGTACTCAAATAATTGCAAAGTTAAGAATTGTCACTGTGACTGGTGCTCTGACGGAAGTTTCCATGAGGCTACGAAAGACTATTTTAAAGAGAGGAGGCCACAGATGACTTCCCTGAGTAAGCAGCTTTGGGCTAAGACCTAAAGAACTAGTAAGGGCTAATCAGGTTGTGTTAGTCCACTTCTATTGCTTATAACAAAATACCTAGAACTGAGTAATTTGTAAAAAAATGAAATTTATTGCTTACAGTTTCAGAGGCTGAGAAGTCCACAGTCTAGGGTGGTAGCTTTATAGCAATGCAGGGGTATCACTTGGCAGAAAATGGCAGAGCAGAGAGAGTGATCGTTCCTCATGCCTTCTCCTTTTAAAGGCCGCAGAACCATGCTCATGGCCACAATTAAATCATCAACGTAATTACCTCTTCAAGGCCCCACCTTTCAATTATCAATATAGGACTTCCCATACTTTTAACAGTCACAGTGGAGATCCAGCCTCCAACACACTGAACTTTGGAGGGACACAATTAAATCCACTACACAGGTGAGGAGACAAAGAGAATCCAAGGGAGAGAGATGGACATTTGGGAAGATTCTATGGTGGGAATAAATATGATGTGTACAAAAACATGAAAAGGTGACATTGGAATGGCTGTGGCAATGGGGATATTCTGCAGAAGAGAGTGGAGAGGTAAGTAGTACTATGTTATGCAGGATGTTATAGGACAGGGGTTGGCACATGAGTTAAACCTGGCCCATAGTTTGTGTGTACATACAAAGTTTTATTGGAATAAAGCCACCTGTTTGTTTACATATTGCCTGTGGCTGCTTTTTCACTACAGTAGCAGTGTTGAACACTTGCAAGAAAGACTGTATGGCCCACATATCCTAATTTACCATCTTTAGGGGAAAAGTTTGCTGACCTCGTTATAGGCTATGCTGAGTTTTGTCTTAAGAAAATGATGTGGAAAGAGGCTTCTGGCTACAACATGGTGAACTCATTGAACAGGGTCTAGAGAACATGTGGGTAGACCAGTTATGAGGTAATGAGGCAGTAGATTCAAATGAGAGATGAAGATGTTTTAGGTGATATCTCATTGTGGTTTTGATATGCATTTCCTTAATGATTAGTGATGGACAATATGTTTTCATGCATTCACTGGCCATTTTTATCTCTTCTTTGAAGAAATGTCTCTTCAAGTTCTGCCCATTTAGTAACTGGGTTGTTTGTTTTTTGTTGTTGTTGCTGTGGAGTTTTAGAAGTTCATTATATATTTTGGATATTAGCTCCTTATCAAACGTATGATTTGAAAATATTTTCTCCCATTTTGTAGGCCACATTTTCACTCAGTTGATAGTGCCCTTGATGCACAGTAGTTGTCAAGTTTGATGTAGTCCAAGTTATCTATTTTTTCTCTTATACCATGAATTTTTGATGTCATACTCAAGAAATCATTGCTAAATTTATTCTCATAAAGTTTTCCCACTATGTTTTCTTCTAAGAATTTTATATCCTTAACTCTTACACTTAGGTCTTTGATTCATTTTGAATTAACTTTTTATATGGTATAAGGTAAATAAGGGTCCAACTTCATTCTTTTGCATGCAGTACCTAGTTTTCCCAGCACCATTTGTTGAAAACTGTCCTTTCCCTCATCGAAAGGTCTTGACAACCTTGTTTGAAATCATTTGACTATATATGTGAGAGTTTATTACTGGGATCTCTATTCTATTCCACTGGTCTATATATCTGTCTTTATGCCAACACCACACTGTTCTGATTATTGTAGTTTTGTAATAAGTTTTAAAAGAAGGAAGTGTGAGATCTCTAACTTTGTTCTTCTTTTTCAAAATTACTTCGCCTGCTTAGGTGCCTAGAGATACCAAATGAATTTCAGAATGAATTTTTCTATTTCTGCAAATAATACCATTGGAGTTTTGATAGAGATTGCATTAAGTCTATAGATCATTTTGGTAAGTATTGACATCTTAACAAAATTAAATCTTACTATCCTTAAATGTAGGCTATCTTTCCACTTATTTGTGTCTTACTTAATTTCTTTCAGCTACATTTTGTAGTTTTCAGCATGCAAAAGTCTTTAATTTGTTAGTTAGGTTTATTCCTAAGTATTTTGTTCTTTTTGATGCTATTTTAAATGGAATTGTTTTCTTAATTTCCTTTTCAGGTTGTTTCTTGTTAGCATATATAGGAACACAACTGATTTTTACATGTTGGTTTTGTATTCTGCAACTGAGCTGAATTCATTTATTGGTTCTAACAGTTTTTTATATGGAATATTTAGGATTTTCTACATAGAAGATCATTGTCATTTATCAAAAGAGATCATTTTACTTCTTTCTTCCTTTTTTCTTTTTTCTGTTTTACCTAATTGCTCTGGCTAGGACTTCCAATACTATGTTAAGTAGAAGTAGAAAAACATGCATTCTTGTCTTATTTCTGATCTGGGAGAGAAAGCTTTTAGTCTTCCATCAGTGAGTATATGTTAGGTATGGGTTTTTCATATATGACCTTTATTTTGTTGAGGTAGATTTCCTATATTCCTAGTTCATGAGTGTTTTCAACATGAAAGGATGTTAAATCTTGTCAAATGCCTTTTCTATATCAATTGAGATGATCATGCAATTTTTGTCCTCTAATCTTTTAAGGTGGTCTATTACATTGATTGGTTTTTGTGTGTTGAAACATCTCTGCATTCCAGGAATAAATTCTAATTGGTCATAGTCTATGATTCTTTTTAATGTGTTGTTGAATTCAGTTTGCTAATATTTTGTTGAGAATTTTTGTATCAATATTCATCAAGGATATTGGCCTGTAGTTTTCTTGTAGTGTCTTTGTCTGGCTTTAGTGTCAGGATAATGCTGGCTTCATAGAATGGGTTTGGAAGTATTTCTTTCTCTTCGGTTTTGGAAGAGTTTGAGAAGAACTTGTGTTAATTATTTTTTAAATGTTTGGTAGGATTCACCAGTGAAGTCATATGGTTCTTTGTTGGAATATTTTTGATTACCGATTCAGTAAAACAGGTCTGTTGAGATTTTCTGTTTCTTCTTAAATCAGTCTTGATAGGTAGTGTGTTTCTAGAATTTATCCATTTTATCTAGATTATCCAATTTGTTAGTATACAAGTCATTCACATACTTTTGCAGTAGTTTTTTTCTCTAACTCATGATCTTTGATTTTAAAATTCTTGAGCCCTTGGATGTCCAGTTTCTTGTACATCACAGTCAGGCCAGTGACTCCTGCCTTGCCTGGGCCCCATGGAATCCACACCAACCAGTGGCTGATTTCAGGTATGTTTGTTTAGGAGACAAAATAATACAGTAATATTTTTTAGTGAGAAATCTGATATGGAAATGAAGATGAAGAAAGGTCAGGGAAGACTCTGGCTTCTGACTTGCACAATTAGAGAGAAAGCAATGACTTTCCCTGAGACAGGGGATGCTTGAAGGAGGAACAGTGTTTTGCTCATTTATTTTAACCCAGGAGAAGAGATTATGTGTTAAGTTGGGATATGTCAGTTTTAAGGCCACTTTGAGATGCCAAGGAGAAGATATACATTAGGCACTTGGATATACAGTGCTGGAGCTTAAAGAAAAATTCTAGTTACACATCTTCTCCTATGGGTTATAAACAATTTAGAACCAACCCAAAGAGATAAATGAAGACTGAAGTCCAGAATCAGGATTATTTTGAAAATATTGTATTTGAGTACCCAGCAGTACCTCTGCTCACTGGGATTTGGTCATTCTGACCTAAGGTAGAGAAACTAGAGAATGGCAAACATCTCCTACAGCTAGGCACCAAATGCACAAAGAAGCACTGGAGGAGGAAAGTCTGCATAAGGATAGACCACTCCAAGAGAAAAAGAAATAGATAAGAGGCAGGGCTGTTCATAAACAAGATCTTCAACACCAATCATCTTACCAATAGAGACACCTAGCATAGGTGAATGCCAGATTCACTCTGAACTTAACAGTAAGCTATTTCTTCATCCAAGGGAGACACTGCCAGGTAGAGAAAGAGACTAAAAGTGTTTGTTCTGATAGTGTTCTGTATTGGGGAGTGGAAACTGAAGTATCATTTCCTTTATGACATTGTGAGGCACGGGGTGCCTTTCATAAAAGATACCCAAATTATAAAGAGGACAAAGAACAGGTATATGACTTTAAAATTATTTTGCTGTATTCTAATTTTAGAAGGAAAAATTTATGGAGTTAAATTGAAATACAATAAAATAATTAACATAATTACATTTTAATAAGCAAAGCTGATGGGGAATTAGTGTACATAAGGAGACACTAGTAGGAAGTCTAGAGAGGGTTGCCCACAGTAGCTTTCCAAGTCCTGGCCATTTTCATGTGCTGAGAATTAGTGGAAAGGGAAAATCTTCTGAACTTGAACTTCATGAGCAATAATAAAGCCTAGATCTATTGTCTCTTCAAGAAATTCACTGTGGTGAAGAGCAGATTTTATGTAAGTGATGTACTAGGAAGTATCTCTTGAGAAGTTTTTTAAATTAGTCCTGTAAAACAAGTCTATTTTTTGTTAGCCATCATTCAATATGAAACTACTAAGAGAACTAAATTTTAAGATTTTATTATTACGCTGGTTGAACATTGACTATATTTTTACTGGGAAAATAACAGATGTCTTTGGTGTTATAAAGTTCAATGGCTTCATGAAAGTGACATTCTCTTCCCACAGTAAGGCTAATGGAGAATTTCCTTTTATAATTTTAATTTTTACCTTTTAATTATTTGTAAACTCAAAAATTATGAATGTTTGTTGTTAAAAAACTCAAATGTTATGGAAGTAGACATAGCATAAAGTGAAAGCCCCTCCAGAGGGGCTCTGCCTGTTCCTTTCTCCCTGTCTCTCCAGAGCATCATGATTAGCAATTTCCCTGTAAACCTTTACAGGACTTTGTCCAGGCATTTACACATATAACCAAGGAAATTATACCATATGGTATTATTATTGTGATTATTTCTTTTTCTGTTATTATTATTTATCTTGCCTTCCTCATTCAACATGAGCCTCCAAATTGGCACAGATAGATCTGCTTGATTAACTTTAACTGCAGTATAACACTTTGTACTGTGTCTAAGTGTAGGTGTTTTGTAGGATTCAGAACCCAAGGAAACATTTTTATAATTCTTAGCATAATACTGGCAGACTTGTGAAAGCAGTATTTTAGCTGCATGTTCAGACTATAGGCCTGTTTTTTATGTTAAGGTCACAGGAGAGTTTCGTAGAAAGAGCATTGGACCAGATTGAGCCCTTGAGCTAACTCAGCTAGTCATTTGACCTCTCTGTAATTTAATGTCTTTCTTTGTAGACTGGAAGATGTTGGTCCAGACTATTTCTAATATTCCTGCTATCTCTAGAATTATATATGTGTACAGTATTGAAATTCCTAGTTTTTCTTAAGAATGTTTTCTATTTGCCAAATACTGAATCGCTATCTGCACTTACTACTATAGGCATACTGAAGGACAAAAATATGTTACCTGCTGTGCATGTCAGATATTCATTGAAAGATTATTTCTGGTTTCCTCTCGAATTAGTATTTTCAGCAATAAATAATTTTCCAAAAGGTGGTGGTGCCATTTTAGATATCCACTTGCTTAAAAATGGGAAATTAAGAATCTGGGTAGAAATTAAATTATTTGTGGTTAGAGAAATAAAACCAAGAAAACTAAAATAAAAATTTTGTTTAAGGGAAATTTTCCTCTAGTTGTGGGAAATGCATGCAGGAGATAAACAAAAATTGAAAAAAATCATGGAAATAAGTATGGAGGAGAACAAAATACTGGGGTAGCAATTTTAAGTTAATGAAACTGTGGAGTCGTGATTACTGGAAAAGAACTGCTGCTCCCTCTTGTGGTCAGTATGGAAATAAAAGGCATATGCGGAAAATTCAAGTGATGATTTTATCTCATGTATAGGCTGATGTCACCAAGAGAAAGGGCTTAGGTAAGTGATGTTAGTTTGTCACTAAACAGCCAGAAAGGATGACTGTGGTCACCTCATATTCAAGGATATTTCAAGAAATTTGTGGAAAAAAGGAATAAAAAAGATAACGTGAGTCTTTCCATGAACTTGTTAAAGACTCCTTGTAACTGGTCAGTCAACACTTATCAAACATGTGTATGCCAATCATTTTGTAAGGCTGAGAAGACTGTAAAGTACTGAGACTTGTGCAAAGTAATACAAGGCAGCCATCTTTCAACAGTGTGCCCTTCAACTGGGAAGATAAAATCGAACCACCTGGAAACAGTTAATTACAAGGTGTAGATTCTGTGTCACACTAGATGACCTACAGAAGGAAGATTATTGTGGTTAGGGAAGAATCCCCAAAGGAGAGGGGATTGTGCACTGACTCCTCAAAGGCAGGGGGGTGCTTCAGATAGGTGTGGAATCAATCAATCAAGTATAAAAGCAAAAAGGATAGGAAGTTACCCAACAGTGTGAGAGTTTGGTCTTTATACACTAAAGGCAAGAAAGAGTATTCGGGGCCAGATTAAGCAACCTGAGCTGAGTGCTTTGTATTTTATCCTATTTATTTTATACATGAATAATTGATGGATATTTTTGAATAGAGAAGTGGCATATAGTGAAATGTTTCAGGAAATTTAATCTAGGAAACTGTATGCAATGAATTTCCCTTGAGTGTATGGGAATTTAAATGTTAAAAGAGGTGCAATTATAAAAAAAAAGTTGTACTTCTCTAATCCATCAATTCCCCATTTTTTTATTGTGCTTTTTTTCATATGATGTATTACTATCTGACATTATGTTATTACACCTCAGTGTGTTTGCTTGTTTTCACTCACTTGCTACAAATTCCACCAGGGTAAGGATTCTGTTGCTATTGTTTACTGCTGTATCTCTAACTCCTAAAAATGGAACATTTGATAATAAATGGTGGACTTTTGATAAATATTTGTTAATATTATAAATAAATCTATATTGAAAGATAAGAACCTTGAGGCAAGGAGACCAATTTAGTATTTATCAAGATGATAAAACTTGACCTTGGGTGGAGAAAGGAGAAGAGTAAAAAAGGGACATTCAGTATTTTGAAGAATGAATAAACTAGTCTTGATAACTCACTGAAGGTGGCTGGTGTGGAATGTAAAGAGGAATTTAGAACTGCTGAGGCTTCAGTGTTGCATGCATGGGAGGATGGTGTTAGCATTAGAAAAAGTACCGGGCAGTCAGTTGGAAAGTGTGTGTTGGCTAGATGACAGATTAAGCTTTTGACACAAAGAGTCTGAGTTGAGGCACAGTTAGAGATATCTGATTAGAATCCAGGAGACAGGCCAGGGTTGCAGATTTTGCTTTATGATAGAGATGAGAGCTGAGTCCATAAGCTTAGATAAGGTTTCAGTGGGACAAACTCTAGATGCATGAGGAAGAGAAAAGCAGACTGACCCCTACAGTTATTTAAGCAATCTTCAAAATTGACCTTAGGCACCTGGCCCATTCATAATTTATGTATTCATCCCACACATACATGTTGAGTCCTGAATAATAAACGTGATAGGAGGATTATGGGACCTCACAATCTAGTAAGTGAGATAAACAAAAAGGAAAGATTTACACACGTAACCCATCTAAATAAATTGGCTGTCCCAGCTTCAGCCAATTGTAGACCTGGTGTTGCCAGATCTTACAATCTTTTTAGACAAACTGAGTTTTTATGAGAGAATTTCTAGTATCTAATTATAGCACATTAATTAAAATGTGTGGGCCAAACCAAGTATGTTTTCTGGCCAGGTTTAGTTTGCAGCCAGCCCTGTTGTAATCTCAATGAAGAAGAGATTGTTCTATCCCTCTTACACTTTACATAGTACAATCGGACAGGAGGATGCTTTTAGTCCTGTGAGACTCAGATTAAACAATTTGTTAGGGAGGGATGTTTTAGGAAAGTCATTGTATATTGGTAGACAGGCTCACTCTGGTTAGTAGGTCCTTACTCATTCATTTATTTATTTAACAATTATAGAGCCCATACTACCGAGTAGAAATTCAGTATGTATAGTAGTGAACAGATCAGACAAATTGAAATTTTGTTTAGGAAAATTTCATCAGGTAGGAAAAGATTTAAAATCATTACCAATAAAAGGAAGAAGAACTCTAACAGCTAAAATAACTGAATGGAATGTTGGCTGAAACTGCTTTAATATTAAAGAGAAAGCTGGACGTGGGGAAAACTATTCCTAGGGAAACATTTAACTGTGTGCATTGCTTGGGGAGAAGGGACAGAGACAGTAAAAACAGCTCTAGAAACATCTAAGTATGGGCAGAAGAACAAGAAAATAAATGAATAATAAAATACATCACATTTGTTTCCTGTAGGAAATAACAACAGAGCATAAGTTGGAAACTAAGACCGATTAAACCAGTGGCCTTCATGCTGTCTTGTTTATGTCATAGTAAATAAACTATTTTTCCTTTCCATACTGTACACAAAAATAGACACACATGTGTTCCCACATACCCTAAAACAAAAGTTTCACATTAATATTTGCATCTAGTACACAGAATGCATTGAGATATTTTCCATTCTGTTATATTTCATCTTTTTAAAACACTGATCATGACCTGCTAATGAGCTAAACCCGCCTCATCTTTGAAAACAGTGGAGTAAATAAAACAGTCACATATCATTGAATAGCAGTCTTCACTTATTCTCAGTGGACCTTGGGTTTTCCAGGACTTGGATCTAAAAGTGTACAGTAATGTCTGATATATGATACAATTCTTATACTATTAATACTCAGAATTGAATCATTTTATTATATATTTATTCATTTTGATGTAATGCCACTTTATGTTAAGAAGCTATGCTTATTTTCAGAGACTTCTTACTTTTACCAATCAAAATCAAGTCAATAATGATTTTAATAAAGGGCATATACAAATTAAAATTTTAAAATAAAGGTATTCAGTGTAAATTTTTATTTCTATTTGTAGAACTTATATTTGCATTTAAGGATACTCATGACCAGCACGTCAATGATAACTCACAGTATTAGCTTATTATTGCTTTAAGTTTCAATTTATATGGTAATGGTGACATTAGAAAAATTAGCCCAAGATGTACAGAATTTTGAAAATACAGTTTTTTTTTTTTATTTTTTGAGGCTCATTATTAATGCGACTCAAGCTATTTCTTTCAATCTACTGTGCTAACTTGTTGGATTTTGAAATAATTAGGGGAACAGAGTATTATATAGAAATCACCACCTATGAGCAAAGCTTTTAGGAATTGAATTTCTGGAATGCAGGGAAGTTTGAGTATAAATTTTGTATTTTTTTTCTTTAGAAAATGTCTAGTGTAAATTTAAATACTATGAATAAAATTGATACTTTCACATTATGTAACACATTTTTAGGGTAAAAAACAAGATAGGATCTAAATAAGTGAGAAACCATAAAATTAATAACCCAATGCTACAAAATAGACTTGGATAAGGTTTTCCATTAATGCAAATTTTTGAATTGCATTTCTCAAGTAATAGATAATAAACATGTACTTCCTATAATCTATCTTGCTCTTTCATTCTATTATGTGGCAGAGGCTACAGCAAATCTCCAGTAATATTTATAGAAATTACTGATCTTTCTTAAAGATACTTTATGAGAAATTTCGTAGTTATTCATGATGCTATGAATGGAGGTTGAGAATGTAGTGTGTGGATTCCCACTCAGATTCAAATCCTGGCTCCAACTTTAATTAGCTGCATAACTTTGTTAGAGCTCCATAGCACCATGGGGCCTTCCCGACAAAGATGTATAGCCTGAGCCTAATCATGAGGAAACACCAGACAAACCCATATTTATTGGCGATCTAACAAAGAACTAGCTTATACTCTTCTGAAGTGTTATTACAGTTATGTAAGAAAAAGGAAAACTGCAGAACTATTCTAGATTAAAGGAGTTTGGAGTTTACAGAAACATGACAACTAAATGCCACGTGTTTTTCATCTACTGTAAGGAACATTATCAGACAATTTGAAGCAGATATTATTTTATCAATTTAATTTTCTGATTTTAATCATTACACTATAGTTATGTAAGAGAATGTCTTGTTAGGAAATATACTTTGAAATATTTGGAGGTAACAGGGTAGCATGTCTGCGATTTATTTGTAAAGGCTTAGAGAAAGAGAGTGGTAAAGCTACAGTGATAGAAATGCTACCATTTGGGGAAAGTATTTGTAGCATACATGGGAGCTCTTTGTACTATTCTTGCAAAAATATTACAGGACCACAGATAATTGTCCTAAAAATTGACATGATTATATTGACTTCAAAAAGCTCTTACTATGGATTAGATGAGATAATTTACGTAATGCTGAGAATCCTCCTCAAAAATGGTAGGTACTAGATGTTTCTGCTGTAACACAATGTATCTATTCCAAAAACATATAAGTTTCTGCAAGATAGGTGCACCAACAGGGGTTTTTGGAAAACAGGGCTAGAAGCAGATTACTCAAAATGGTGCTTCTTTGTAACTGCAGCACCAACAAAATAATTAAATCCCCATAAAAATTTCAACACAGTTAACTCTCCGGTAGCAGTTCCTTCCACCCTTTGCAGCCTTTGACCTGGGCCCAGCTCATGATTTCTCCTCTGAGATGTGACTCAAAGAGGGCCTTTGCTTTTAATAGAAACCAGTTTCATTAACATAAAAAGAAAACTGATTCAGGGTATAGACTGTTTAATTTTTAAACCACAAGAGTAAATGTTTTTAGAGCTCCTTCATCTGTACTTTTTAATTCACTAAATAGCTAATTGCAGGGAAAGCACAGCCGCTAAACCACACACCAGGATTTAAGATGTTTTTTTCCTTTAGGTCTTTATATATTGATAATAATACTTTTCAACTGAGATTAAGCTTACATCTGCTTACTCCAAAACATTAATATGTTGGATAAAAACAGAAGTGGAATGAAACTGACTTTTCTTTCAAAAAGCACGATACTCTAACAGATATGAGAAATATGAGAAAATTTCTTTTACAGAAACATGAACAATAGGAACAAACTGTATTGTTTCCTAAGCAGGAAGAATAAAAGGGCATGTATTTTATAAAGAGCATGTGGTTAAAACATGGGCAATTTCAACCACAAATAGTATTAAGAGAAAAAATAGTCTCTTTCTAATGAGAGTTTTAGAAAAGTGAATGAAATAATAAAGGGCCATCTTTCTAAATGAGTCGTTCTTCAAATAGATGAATTAGATATCTCCTTGAGTTTGTTTCCAGCCCTCTCAATGGATTCACTGCATTTTCAGGTCAAATCTATTAGCACATACAGTCACTGTAATTACTCCTAGGGTCAAGTATTCTTTAAAATTGTCTTTATAAGTGAAGAGGGGCTTTTACACTCATTCAAGAAAATTTCAAATATTCAAACACTATAATTTTTAAATAAAGGGTAAAAAAAGAGTCCCAGTTTACTGAGCTCTAAAATGTTTAGCAGTAATGCATAAGTAAAGGATTAAACAAACAAACAAAAAAAATGTTTTTTGCAATAGACAAGAGAAGATGCTTTTAGGAGAACTTTCAACACGGTTCATTTTTTCCATTACACCACAGCATCAGCTGAATGAGAAACAAGGTATTATGATATCATAAACTGAAAAAGAAGCCCAATGTATTGAGAGTTTTCACAGCAGCTATGTCTATTCAAGTCCTTTGCTCATTTTTTAATCAGGTTTTTGTTGCTGTTATAATTGAGTTGTAGGAGTTCTTTATATACTCTAGATATTAATTTCTTATCATATATATAATTTGTAAATATTTTCTCCCATTATGTGGGTTTTCTTTTCACTCTGCTGAGAATGTCCTTTGATAACAAAACTTTTTTTAAAAATTTGAATGAAGTCTGATTGATTTTTTTGCTGTTCCCTGTGCTTTTGATGTCATATTCAAGAATTCATTGCCAAATACAATGCCATGAACTTTTCCCTTATGCTTTCTTGTAAAAGTTTTATAGTTTTAGTTCTTATGTCTAAGTCTTTGATCCATTTTGAGTTAATTTTTATATATGGTAAAAGGCAAAGGTACAACTTCATTTTTTTGCATGTGAGTATCCAGTTTTCCCATCACCGTTCACTAAAAAGACTGTTTATAACCATTGAATGTTCTTGGCACCCTGGTCAAAAAATTTGACCTTATATGTGAGAGTTTATTTCTGGACTCTGTTCCATTGGTCTGTGTCTGTCTTCATGCCAGTACCACAATGTTTTGATTAGTGCAGCTTTGTGTAAGTTTTGAAAGCAGGAGGTGTGAGGCTTCAAATTTTATTCTTGTTTCAAGGTTATCTTGGTTCTTCAGGGTTCCTTGTGATTCCATATGAGTTTTATACATTTTTCTATTTCTGCAAAAAACATCATTGGAATTTTGATCTATGACCATGATATGTCTTTCCATTTATGTTTCTTATTTAATTTCTTTCAGCAATGTTTTATAGTTTTTGATGTGCAAGTCTTTCACCTTCTTGGTTAAGTATATTCCTAAGTATTTCATTCTTTTTGATGCTATTGTAAATAGAATTATATGTTTTTTTGCTATGAACCCATGTCTTAGATATAATGTAGGGCATGCTGAGCTAATAAACTGCATTGCAAACCTATACATGAGATTATGATGTATTTGACATGCCCTAACACACATACACAAGAAATTAAAGAGAAATTCATTAATACTGCCTTCATTTTTTTGAATATCTTATGCATGTTGTTTATTATTTGAAATTAAATGAACGTTCAGTGAACTCAGTTTTTGTGCCTTCACTTCCAATGAGTGAAATATTCATTAGTAATTCTTACACTAGTAATTTTAAATTTATTGAAGTGAATTGTAAAAAGTGCTTGTGCTTTGTAGAAACTGAGACTGAGTAAAAAGTTTAGCATAGTACAGAATATGCTGCAAATCAAGTGTTGTCTATCTGAAGGCAAAATTAATTGTGTGATTTGCACAATAGAAAATTATATTCTCTAGATATGAAGTACATGCTTTTAAATTAAAATTCATATTTTGTCACATCCAAGTAAAATATAGAAGAAAAAGTTATTTCTTTCAAGCTAAATCCTTAAGAACAAAGAAAAGATGTAGAAATTTGGTAATACTTTATATTTTTAAGAAAAGAAATAAATTTCTTGTATTGTAGAATAAGAATAACTTTTCCCCTTCATGAGTTATCTATTTTGAATTGTGACATTGATAAAATTCACCTTGTGGTTTTCACTAAACAACAGCAACAACAGCAATAATAATAGCAATCACAGTTATCACTAATTGAAAGGCTACTACAAGTCAGCATTTGACATATACTTTTCTAGTTGTCGCAGCCAACTGCAAGTGAGGAAAAAACAGAGGCTCAGAAAGGACAGGTGAGTTACTGGGAGTCACTCAGGACCATGTTATATTTCATCCTCTATATCCTTTGGCACTGGAAATCTCATATTTCCTCTGGATGCCAACATGTCTATCACATCAACATGACTAGACAGGCCTATTGGTCCCGTTTGTATTTTCCCTACTGGTTTGTAAGCTTGGGGACAGGGACCATAATTTTTTCCCTGCTAGAGTGGCTGGTCATGGCAGAGTCCATTCTACATGTGTCAGTCCCATTTCCTGGGAAGGTTTGCATCTCATTAACTTTATGTCCTTAAATAATGTTAAGGGTTGTATCAATCACTATCAGAACAACATAAGTAATATTATAATAAACAAAAACAAATAAGTACAGTGAGTATAGAAATTAACATACTGATAAAAACTTTGACTTGTAAAGCATAATTTAAAAATTAAAGCAGATTAATATTTTTATTAATTTTTATTAATGAAAGGACATATGCTCCATGTAAGAAAAAATTAATCAATACAGCAAAGTATGAAGAAGGTGATAAATATCTTTCCAGATCCCTTCATGAGCAGATGAGAATATGCCTGCAGATATCTCTTTCTGAATATATGTATATATGTGTGTGTGTATGTATATATATATATGTGTGTGTGTGTGTGTGTGGGTGTGTTTGGGTGCATGTTTAATTTAATATAGATGATTTCTTCCTATGCATGTGGTATGGTGTCTGCTTTTATGCTCAGCAATATGGCAGGGACATGTTCCGTGCTTATAAATACTGAGCTACCACTATCATTTGTAATGGATGCAAAGTGTTTCTTATATAAAATGCTATACTGAAGAAAAGTCAGGTGGTTTCAAAATTTTCACTGTCATGAACAATGTTACCATTAGTGTGTTTGTGCATGCATTTTAATTCCCATGGCTGATTATCTCTTTAAGATAAATTCCAAGAAGCTGTCTGTCTGCATCCAAGAATAGAAGCATGATGTGGCAGTATAAAACTGTAAGCTACTCTGTTAGAAAAGTAGAAACACATTTAGCTACTCATATTGCTTTGCCAATGTTTTACACAAATATCTGTAATATTTAATGAGTCCATTTTATTTTTCTGTAATATATTATTGAATAATTATTAAATTTTGATGAACAGAATAATATTTTTTCCAAGGCTTTTGCTGTCGATACCCTATTGTCTAACACAGGTACCAACTATAACTGCCAGAATTACCTACTAGCTTCAGAGGTTCCTCTTGGGGGTCACAGTAATCTCCTAACGTACTGTAAATCCCATACTTGCACAGTGAAGACACCTCAGATACTAACAGGAAGGCAAGCTAAAAAAAGAGACTCATGAACCCGTGGGTTTCTGATTCCAAGTTTAGACAGGAGATCTGAGTGATTAATATCCTAGGCACATCACTCCAAGAAGAAATCACTCCAAGGAGTCTGGCATGAGCATCAACCATACAGCATAAAACACATATTATTGCTTTCTTTTCCTGTATCTGGTAGCCCCCCCCCCCCAAATGGTTGTCATGAAGTTAATGTTTCATTTTTCTATGTGCTGATCTTTAACAGTAAGGAAATGATTGGATTTTGGTAGAGGCAAAGAAACATAGGCAGCTAACATCTGCCAGACATCTTTCACATGTGATTACCTTTAATTCTTGCATCAAACTCTATTTCATGTATTGATATGGGTAGCAAATTGATTTTCTTCTATATCATTTCTAGCAAAAGGTATTTAAGCTGATTTTCTAGAAGAGGCCAATGTTGGTAGTCTATATGTGAGATTTTTATGGGTATCTCCTACTTACTGGCAAAAATATTGTTGCATGTGTATATAAGGCGGTATTTTTAAGTGTGATGGTGTGATGGTAGTGGGTGGGCCTGTGTGTATGTGCATGTGATCGGAATAGAGGGGCAATGTTAATGAGCAATGTAAGGCTTCTGTATAGATACAGACATTTGTGCTGTAGAGTTGTGGCTTTTAGGATTGTCATTTTGGTACAACAAGAGGAGAAGCATAAAATAAAGCTTCTATATATATATTTTTTTCGGTGGGCGGGGGGGAGTGGCAAGTGTTCCTAATAGCACCTTATTTGGAAAATCTTTTTTCCTGTTTTAAATTTTGAATGCAAGATGAATAAAATCCTTCTGGTATGGTGGGAGTCCAGACTTGCATAGCAGAACTGACATCAGGAAGCAGTCAGTTTATAAAGATGTTAAATGCCTACAGGACCAGCATTGGCCAAAAGATTATACTTGTATTCACTTTGTCACCTATGCCAAGAGAGCTGTTATTGATCAGGTTCTCTGCAAACTGATTATGAACAGAAATTTCATTGAGGACAACTCTTAGAAGATACATTTGTAAGGCAGTTGGGAAGGCAGATTTGGGGAGAGGAGAAACTTGATTCACAATGTGGATGCAGTCGCGACCAACGTATTGATCCAGCCTCTGGGGAGCTATGGAGCTGGAAATGAGCTTTCACAGCTGTCCCGAATTGAGTCAAAACACCAGGGCCTTTGCGTGTCTGCATCAGCCTGTCACTGGCTGCAAGCCATCTGGACAGGAGGGACATCTTTTTTTTTTTTTTGTCTTTTTCGTGACCGGCACTCAGCCAGTGAGTGCACCGGCCATTCCTATATAGGATCCGAACCCGCAGCGGGAGCGTCGCAGCGCTCCTAGCGCCGCACTCTACCAAGTGCGCCACGGGCTCGGCCCTGGAGGGACATCTTGAGGGAGGGAGTGTTCTGAAACCAAGAGCAGTTTGCTGGGGGATGCAGTTAAGAGCCATTAGCAAAGAGCAGAAATTCCCAGCGGCTGCCAAGATGTATGTGTCGACCTTGAAGAGCAGATCTGGGCAGGACAGTACAATATCCACTCCAACAGCCAGGGAAGGGAAATGGGAGCAAACAATGTCAGCTTTCACAGAATCAAGTATGTCCTGAAGATTAAATTGGCAGTTTTCAGGTCTACAATGTGGAGTGTAAGGACATACCAGGCAAAGGGAACAGTGAATACTAAAGCATAAGATAGGGCAAAGTCATACATTCCTAGTGACTAACAGGAAGGACAGAGAATCATAGAAAATATAGAACAATATGTAAGAGAGCAAATGGCAAAAGATTACACTGGAAAGTCAGATAAAAATCAGTCACAGATGGTACTGAATGACATACAAAGTTTTCTACATGCTGCTGTAAGTTAGTAAAACAGTATGATGAGATTGGCCTATGTGAAAGCTGACTAGCCCAGCAGAGTGGAGCATGACTTTGGGGGGAGACTGGAGTGAAGACCATTAGTGATGAAGTGCAGCAGACGGGTTACTTACTCCCAATATCCAGCCTACTCGCCTTTCTTACTAATTGAGCTTTCTTTTCTTTGCGGTGGCAATATGGCATGACACATATTTTCTCATCTTCTCTGCTGTAATGAAACTAAAGCAGAAGTCTACTGGTGGATTTTGGGAAAACTTAAGTTTCTTGAATGGTAGAATGGTACAGATATGCTTTTTTTGTTTTAAACATAGATGTGATGGCCAGAGCAGCAGCAGCCATATAGCAACCGAAGCCTGGAGAATGGCAGAGATGTCACCGCAACTGTCAAGTTGCTGCTGAACTAACAGAAGCAGTTGCTTATCTTTAGGCATTTTGTTGTGTAAGAAATATAAACCCTATTTATGTCAGCCACTTTAATGTTGTCACTGTTTTTAATAGCTTCTGAGTACAATCTTAACTAATAAAGAAAGTTCTTGATATAGTCCAGGAAAGATTTGATAGGGACCAGATCTAGGTAATAGCAATTGTGAGTGGGGGGCCAGGCTAATGAGAACTAGGTGGATCATTGAGTCCACAGAACCCAGTCACTAGCTATGGGATATAAGGAGACTGAAGATTCAGGAATCATTCTGAATGATAATTAGGAAGATTTTTTCCCAGGCTCATGTTCTGCCATCTTGTCTCACTTTATGTCTTAACCAGTTCTTTTAAGCCTCTCTATCTTTTCAAATGCTTTTCTCTGCTTAGAATCTCTTCATTCCTACTCCATCTAGTAAGATCCTATTTTTGTTTAACATTTATTTCAGACATCATCTTCTCTGTAAAGCATCCCCTATTCTTAATTCTTTAGAGTAGAACATTCTACTTGTATGGACAGGAGCTACTGTTTTTTGAATGAATATTGTTTTCTAGATACCAAGTGTTTTACAGATATTGTCATTTCTTTTTCTTTTAACCAACTGCTGAGACAGCTAGTGCTAGAAGTCCTCATTTTACTGATAAGGACTACAGAGGCATAGAAAGATTTATTAATCTTGCCTAACAACCTACAAAATAACACAGGTTTTGCATTTGAACCCAGGAAATATGGCTTCAGAGGCCCTGCTAAACTGCTTCCTACAAGAAAAAGGAAGAGAAAAACAAGCAAGAATCACACAAAAAACATTAACTGTCCAATTATTATTGTGGAATGGATTTCCCTCTTAACCAATGGGAAGGCAAGGTGACTGTCATTATCCTCTCCCACAAATCTTTCAAGTAACACACAGTCAGGCACTTGTTATCAATTGTCAGTAATATGCACCCTTGCATAAAGAATTTGACATGGCTACCTAATGTCCGTACATTACTCCAATGTGGGATTAGTTATATTAGAGAAGGAGATACTTATGGAACAGAACTAGGAGTACAATGTTTTCAGTAGCTAAGTATGACATGATTAAATGCCAATGAGCTAAACTTCTGCCAGTGGGTCAGAGAATTCCTATGGTTTTTAGGCCCCTATCAGATTTTTTAGATGTGTGATTTTTTGGAGATTAGATATTTACAAAATCATGATTTTTTTTTTCTGTGACACTGTATCTCAGGGTCTAAAGGTTGCCCTTGAGGGAATATATGAGGTACTTCAAAAAGTTCATGGAAAAGTAGAATTAAAAGATATTACAATCTTTCCACTCTTTGAAATACCCTTGTATTAGGTTTTGCATTCACTTTGGGGGCTTGCTTTCTTCCCTATGTAAGAAAGTACAGCTATCATTGATCATGCTTGAGCATTCTCATTAAAAGCTGAACTTGAAACCTCCAATAACTACTGAGCCACAAACTCCAAAGCCTCAAAAAAGAAAGAAAGAAAGTCTAGTATGTAATGTCTACATACACCCTGACAGGAAGATAGCCAAAAACCACAGGTCATTTACTTAGTAATGTAGAAAAACTACTGGTGTTAATGTAGAAAACTGGCATTTATCCAGATTGAGCCAAAGGGTATTGGTGCAGATAGGAATATTTTCTCAAGCCAAAGCTATGATTATTACACTCAGAAGTTAACTGTTCTCGTTGTGGAAGTACAGATCCGTCCCACTGGTGAAGACTGAGGAATTTACCAAACCTGAGAAAGTGGACCTAAGGGTCCTTTATTTTTCGTTTCATCCATCTTCCTGGCCCTGTGCTTGCCGAAAGCCCAGAGAGCGGTGCGCATTTTCCTGGCGCCAACGTGCTGCAGCACTTTGAAGAAAGGAAATTTGAAACTCACAGCAAAGCAACATCTTTGCATTGCGCCTCCCTCTTTTTCCTTTCCCTGCTTCTTGCTACGTATCTTTGGACCCCACCTCTGTCACTAGCAATTTAAAAATGATTTCGTCTTTCCGTCTCCCTTCTCTGGCCTTGCTTTCTTCCCAGATTCATTTCCACCCTACTCCCTCAACCTGAACCCCTTGCTCCAGATGTCATTCCTCTAGCTCCACTCACGCTGCAATTTCCCAGCTTCTAGGACCCAGCCTGGCTGCAGAACCCTCTCTATCCCTCCAGCCAGCTCCAGATGCCCTGATCCAGCTCCAAACTCCTCCGCACATGGGTCTTCGCCCGCAGGCAGGCGAGATTCTGGGACCCGTTGCTGCTGTGGCAGAGACCGTTTTCGTTTCTTAGGACACATCTGGCTTTGTCACAATCTTTTAGATTCTTTAGATTGCTCCGCCAGATTCCTCGAACCAACCTGCAAGATTTCTGAGCACAGGTGAGCCTTCCAATCTTCATTGTAATAGGGCTGAGTGGTTTTGCTGAGAATGCTAGGTGATCAGCCTGGCAATTTGATTTTCCCTAAAAAAGGTCTTCAACCTGGAATGCCTCTTAGACACATCGAGAAACTTTTAAAATCCATCCATCCCTAGGAATTTTGATTTAATTGGTTCCTGTGGACAATGCTAGTGTTTAACAGCTCCCAAGGCAGGTCTAATGTGTATGTCTAGGTTTTTGAGAATAGGTATTAAAAGCTTCAACCTATATACGTTCTTCTCACGTGGCTTTTTTTTTTTTTTCCATATTGTTAGATTTCACCTTGAATCCTTGGTGGTGTGGTAGCCCACCCACAGAGAGCCTTACATCTCCTGTCCAGAGCTGGAGTTCACCCCCAAAACAACAGGAACAGAATGTGCCTTCAGATCTTTCCAAGAAAGTTGCTGAGAAAGTTGGCAATGCCTCTCAGATTGGTAAACTGCCAAAGAGAATTTAATAAAAGAAACTAGAGGGCCCAGGTTGAAAAAGAATTCAGAGTGATCACAGTTACTTTTATTATTATTATTGCTTGATTTTTGACTATGTCAATGAACTGTTCTGGAGGCTTTGGCAAAATAATATTGTGGGGCAGTTAACCCTGTACATCATACTCCGGCTTCTGCCTGTTTTTTCTTCTAGTTTTGATTAATGAAGCTTGGAGCCAGCCTTTGAAATCTTCTAGTCTGATGTGATCATTTTACAGATAAGGAAACTGAGGCCAAGAGTGATTGTAATTTAACAGAAGTCCCACAACTAAATAGTGGAAGAGGAGACTGAGAAACTTAGTCATCTTTCTGATAGTGCAGTGTGTCTCCAGCCACGCACACCTCTCACCTATTCAGTGCTCTGCTTTGGAAATGCAGCTGATTATCATCAATGCACAAATTGGGAGTTTTTGGTGTATGCTCAGTAGAAACTGAATTTTATCTATATATAAAAAGCAAGCACTAGAGGTAGATAATTTGTGATTTGATATTAAGCTAAAAAAAAGTGGGAAATTAATTGGAAAACTATAAAGCCCTCACTGTTTCCTTTCTGAACAGAAAGAAAAAGGAAGTTTCTCAAATTGCAGCTGTTGCATTGATTAGGTACTCAGTTTTTTCTATTTAATTTAAATACAAATTCAGACTCTTTTTTGCCATTAAAAAAAAGTTAATCTCTCAAGTTTAGCTCCAAAGTTCACTCCTTAGAAAACAGTGCCAGGTAAGTTGGTGTAGTTTCATTTCATCTGTGAACTTAGAAAAGTGAAACAATTAGATAAGACAAGCGACAAGGTGTTTTCTTGCATATTAAGAGTGGGAGCTATTTATGCTGAGCAAGAGTTTCAAGATAAATATTCCTTTGACTGTAGGTACCTTTTTTAGTATAGCATAAATGTAACGGTCTTTACCACTCTGTCATTCTCATCTGAACTAAAAGACAACTTCGTTGCTATTTGCCAGAATGGTCAGTTTTCTAAGATGCATTTTTTGGAAAACGTTTAGAAGAAATCAAGTGTCAGTCTTCTCAAAATCAAAGTGGACTGGACATTTGCCAGAGCCAACAAGTATACTGCCCACTAATGTTATTTGTCTCTGTAAGTAATTTGAAAAGTATAAATGAATAGCTTAGTTGTGTTTTCTTTTAAGGGAGAGGAAGTTTTTGATTTCCTCTATAGTCATCATAAAATGCAATAGGTAACAAAAATATTCTGCATGTGTATGAAGTCTTTTTTTTTTTTTTTTTTTTAGTTAGGAACTCTTGGTTGCAAGTAACAGAAACCAATTCTCGCAAGTTTAAAGGGGAAAGAATCCAACCTAAGAACAAGAATGCATCTAGGTCTCCTGAAGGTAATGGAAGTAGTGAATATAAAGTCACAAGATCTCTTTTTATTATTTTATTTCTCTTCATTCTACCTTATTTTTCAGACCTGCTTTCACAGTATCTAAGGTTACCCTGTTTCATGAAAGGCCCCCAAATCATATCTTCAAAATTTAGATTTTGTAGATCTAGCTTCCCAAACAGTCCTATTTCCTATTCCTAAGAAAGCTTCATCTTGGGTCAATGGTCCATCTTTGGATCAATCATCTGGAGTCCAGGAGCAGTAAGACAGCTTAGAAAGTCGCCCTAATAAACAGCCTAGGAAGTCTAAGGACAGAGCGGGTAGGCAGCCAACCAGTTAGATATGCACTAAATGATTTGTAATTCATCAGTATTCACCAACTTCTTTACTTTATTTATTTATTTATTTATTTAAATAATGATCTAATTTGGTCCTCAAACAATGACACGACTCTGTACCCAATTCTCGTACGGCACTTTTTATTTTGCAATCTTATTTTTGTTTCCCCATTAGTCTGTGAAATTTTGTTTTGTATCCTTAGTGCTTGACATTGGGGGTTCAGTGAATATTTGTTGAGAGAATGTGTGACTAATTCTGTGAGGTAGGATACTTAGGTAAGAAAACTGGGATGCAGTGAGGTTAAGTGGTGGCACTAAATGTCCCCTAGCTAATGAGTGGAAAGTCAGCTCCTGTAGCCTCAATCTCTTTCCAAACCACCAGGCTGCTTTGTACATTGAGTTGTCCTCTCCTGTCTATGGTCAGTCACTTACATGGCAGGATTTAGGTCTGGTGGTTAGAGCTGTGAAAAGAATAGAATTGGGATAAAGATGCCATTCATTCCACAAGAATTTGATTTTGCTCTCTCAGTGTATCCGTTAAAATAGTTTTCAACTAACTACAAAGAGTCTGTACTTTTCCCCCAAATGTCTGTACTTTTCCTCCCAAATGTCTAAAGGGAGAAAGACTAGTCTGTGCTTAAAACTACAACAAGAAGGTTTAACTTTTCTGTTTTAGGTGCTTTATTCCTGAAAATGATATTTGACCTGGCAGTCACTCCCAGAGAGGTGACTGCTTCTCTCATAATTTTGGTGATGGTTTTTGTTTTTGCAAGAGCACTCAGGAACAAGGAAAGAAAACAGGTGGCTCCTCCTGGCCCATGGTCCATCTCCATCATAGGGAGTTTCCTCTAGCTTGGAGACCATCCTTACCTTACATTCATGGAAATGAGGAAGAATATGGAGATGTCTTTCTCCTCAAGCTTGGCATGGTTCCTGTCATGATGGTGAACAGAATGGAAGTGGTGGAGCAAGTGCCACTTAAGGATGGAGAGCATTTTGCAGGCAGACCGAACATGCACATGTTCTCTTTCCTGGCAGAAGGAAAGAGCCTTTCATTTTCAGTAAATTATGGAGAGAGTTGGAAGCTTCATTAAAAAATTTCCTCCAATGCTTTATGAATATTTTCTAAAGCAGAAGCAAAATCATCTACCTTCTCTTGCCTACTTGAGGAACATGTCACTGAGGAAGTTTCTGAGCTGGTGAATGTCTTTGCAGAATTGACTTCCAAGAATGGCAGCTTTGACCCTAGAAGTGCAGTCACCTGTGCGGTGGCCACTGTTGTCTGTACACTTTGCTTTGGCAAGAGCTATGACCACAGTGACAAGGAGTTTCTTAGGGTGGTTAAAATGAATGATAATTTACTGAAGACCTCCAGTGCAGCTAACCCTGCTGATTTCATACCATGTTTCTGCTACCCTCCACTGCGGTATAATTATAAATGCTCTGAATCAGTTTATTGCACTACATGTACAAGTTCTTACTACATATGATAAGGTAAGGATTTAAATTCGTACCAGGACAAGGGTTTTTGTGAGAAGCAAAAGATAATGGAGAGATGCATTGTGCACTCAGAAGGCTGTATTCTTCCTTAGTCTTTTACACTATAGTTTTGTCACAGTGAACCTTATCCAAGCTATTAGTAAATTTGAGGTCCAGACAGTGAGATTACAGGGCAGTATACTCAGTTCTCATGTACAAACCCTAAGAAGAGGTTTGAATTTTTTGATCATCAAAGAATTTTTTTTTTCCCAGAAACAAACTTCCTCAGTGTGTGTGTAGGGCACATACTTGAATTTTGAATCTGTAATCAGCTGATAGCCGATGACCAATATGTAGGTGAGTTCGTTAAAGAAATGAACCAATTAGTTTGTCTGTCTTCACATCTGACACTTTTAGGTCTCAGTCTTAAAAGTCTCAAAAGTATCAGTATATATTTTTTTTATCAGAAAGTGTTTTGAATAATTATAAAGAATATTTTATAGGAAGCCTCTAATTTATACTTATTTCCTACTTGAGTTCCTTTGCTATAGAAAAATGAGCTGTGAGATCATAACACATGTAATAAGGCTCTTTAGGTGGCAGAAGTGAACCTTTATTGTGAGGCATTGAAAAGTCTGGGGTGCACTTAGATGGTCCACAGGAGAGTAAATTTGTCTTGAAATATATACTAGAAAAAATCCTAGTTCTTGGGGGTAGGGGACAATTTACGGAGATGAAGGCATCAGGAAAAAATAAAATATGTAAAGGTGGATAACTGAGCAAACGAAGAAGAGGTGTGAGGAGTTAAATTCCCTCCAATGAAAAACAAGAGGCAGAAGACAATCTGTTTCAAGATACCAGATGTGAATCTAGTTCAAGTACAATAGGTATCAGAATTTGGAAAGTTCATGCACTTTTTTGCCGACTGCCTGAAATACCCCAACTCCATCTCTTTATCCATGGTGATTACAGTAAAAATAAAATCCTTCCAGTAGATTTGGAAACCTCTTATTATATTCATTGCTCATCAATTTCTCTATAAGTTTTAGCCTTTAATTCTGATATTTTTAAATTGTGCTTATAGACATTGGTATTCTTTTTTATTGATTGAAAGAAATTCTAAGGAGAAAATTTAGTTTGGTAACTTGGTTGTCTATTCTACCCTCTTTTAATGCTAAACATTACTATTGACAGCAGAAATGGTTGCAAGGTTTCATATGATCTATTTATATTCCTTATGTACTCATTGGGTTCATTTCAAGTTGCATAGTGATATGACTTGTCCTGCATGAGATTCATAAGTGATGTGAAATGAAGATAGAGATGAATAATCATGCTACGCTTTGTCTCCTCGGAACCATGTTCACGACATTACTGACTCTCTGGTTAATACATGCCATGACAAATATCCTGCTACCAAAATAGCCACTTTAAATAATGATGAAATCATTAGCACTGTGAATGACCTTTTTGGAGCTGGTATGTGAGAGTATTTGTCAATATGCAAGGTGAATAAAGATTCATCACAATTTTTCATTATCTAATGTTTACAGTTTTAACTGTTTCCCTCTTCCTGTATTGGCCATTGTGTCCAGTTGATCTCACATTGTATAAACAATCTGATATCTGCCTTCTTCCCATGTCATCCAGAAAACTATTTTGATCTCAGGAGTAGAGATGAGTTAATAATAGTTCCCAGTTCATGGTGCATTTTCATCATTGTCCATGCAATGACTGCCCTGTCTGTTTATTGCTCTTTATTACAACTCTCAGTCCCTTCTCCCAACACATTAACAATTATTCTTCATCTGTTTATAGTGTTATTGTTTTTATTTTATATATTCTTATAAAATGGGCTTTATATTGTCATATGTTGCCACGTGTATTAGTCCATTGCTGTTGCTTATAACAAAATACACGGAACTGGGTATTTTATAAAGAAAATGAAATTTATTGCTTACAGTTTCAGAGGCTGGGAAGTCCAAAGTCCAGGGAAGAGCTGTGGTGAGGGCCTTCTTTGGTGGTGGCTTTACAGCAATCAGGGGTCTCACATGGTAAAAAATGGCAGAGCAGGGAGAGGGACAGACTCTTGGTGCTCCCCTCTTAAAGCACTCAGAACCATGCCCCTGATCTCCATTATTGATCCATTCATTTCTGTGTGGTCCTACAATCTAACCATCTCTTCAAGGCCCCACATTTCAATTATAATAGGCTTCCCCACCCTCAACAGTTAAGTGGGGATTAAGTATTTTGGAGGACATTCAACCCAAGGCACCGTGTAGTCTTGTATTATCAAGTACTTTAATTTATGTAAATATCATTGTTATTTACATATAAATCAGTTTCCATTTTTTTTTTTTTTTTGTGAAACCCTATATTTTTAAGATCCAACCATGGTTGTCAGGTGTACAGTATTTCTAATTTGCTGGTTCTAAAGTTTGCTTAATACTCCATGACATGCAGCTCCCACATTTTAACCATCTCCTGATTGTTTGCAAATGCTGACTAGCACAGAAAATGCAGATATTGAATATTGTATTAATGCTAAGATGACCACCTTTGTGCAGGAGCTTTGCCTCCTTTTGAAATACAACCTTATGCTAAGAAGCAAAATTTCTGAGTCAAGTAATAAGTATTCTTGAGTTTTGATCCATATTGCCAAATTCTGTTTCAGGATGACTATACCAACTTACATTGCTACCATATCACTCCAGTCTTAAATTTCATAGTTGATTATTTTAAAAATAATATTTACCTTTTAAATTTCTTGTGGTTTCTGTAAGATATTTGACAGAAGGAAGCAAATTTCCTTAATATAACAAAAAATATATACCAAAAATATTTTACGAATTTCATTTTAAATGAATTCATTTTCTTCAAACTCATTTTTTTCTTTTTCTTCTCTATGCCATCTTTATTGGTAGTTGAGCTCATTTGTTTCTAGGAACTGTGCATTTGTGTTTCTGAATTTTCTTTGCAAACAGAGACATTTATTTTGATTTGTATTACTTTCCCTCATGTAAATACACCCCCCCACATATACACATATGTAGATTTATTATTTTGATCATGATTTCAATTTGATATATTATTTCATATGGTTATTTACCATAAGAATGTGATAAAGTTATACTTAGCATTTTCTTCTGTCGGCATATGATGCTAATTACTAATGTTAGAATTTGTGAGGACATTTTTTAAAAGCCTGAACATCACTAAGTACTAAAGACTGAGTGTGTGTGAATATGATTAATACACCAAGTGAGCTTTATTTCTATTTTCATTTTATTTATTTATATATAATTGACATAAAATTGTACGCATTTATCATGAATAACATGGTGTTTTGAAGTATGTATACATTGTGAAATGGCTAAATCTGGCTAATTAATAACTAGTATTACCTCACACACATAGTCATCACTTTTGAGGTGAGAACACTTAACATCCACTGTCAGCATTTTCAAGAGTACAATATTTTGTCATTAACTATAATCACCATGCTGAACAATAGATTTTTTTAAACTTATTCTTTCTAATTGTAATTTATTTTCATCTTGATTCAGTGAGATGATATTTGAATGCATACTAGAAATATGTAACACTGCAAAGATTCTCAAGTAACCAACAAATATAAAATTATGGCAGATGACAAAAATGTTGAGATACAGAATAGAGTCATCAGACATGTATAACACAGTTAAAATTATTTAGGTAAAATGTATGCAAAGCAGAGAGTATTTAGTATAACATATTACTGTATAAAACATTTATTCATTCAACACGTATATCTGGTAGAATATGTATTTTAATTCCAAATAAGAATAATAATGAAAGTTAATAAGACCTGAAACTTTCACATATGCCTGCTACCTCATTAGTGAGATGTAATAAAATACTTCATTAGAATAAATTAGTGAGCTATAAACTGCCTATTTTAGTGGAAAAATTTGCAAGCACTCTGTTCCATCGGATCGACTATATTATTAACATCTGTATTTCCACATTTGACTTTTCAAATTGATCATAAAGATAATTTAGTTTCTCCTTTAAATATATCTAGGTTATCTCAGAATAATTGATTATAAACTCAATTTTTAGATAATCTACTAAGATAGATAGTAACAGGTTGCTTAAGCCTTGGTAGAAAAAGCAAAACTTATGGTGATCAAAATATAAATCCGTTATTTATCCAGATAGGCCTTGGATATAATGTTCACAGCTTTACAAAGTACAAAATCAGTGTTTTGCATGTGGTATTCGCGGTCTATTCTTTCTTCTTTTGCTAGATAAAAGAATTGATATATTCTGCATAGAAGTCCAAATTTTTACACCATACTGTACTCTACTATAGACATCATGGTCAATGACTTCATTTGGACAGCTTATATTTAGGATAACTTCTTGGAGTGTGAAGTCATATTAGACATTTTGTGAGTTGGGAACTCTAGACCCCATTGGCTCAACCATCAGCGATTGCCACTTCTAAAGGTGTGAAAATCAGGCTTGCAAAGAGAAGTTTGGAAAGGAGTTCACTCTGTCCTGCAGCTATATCTGGGTGTATTTTTTGTTCCTATTGTGATACAAGTTATTTAGAGAACAAATACATGGTTAAGTTTCAATGCTGTGGAGCCATAGCCTTGAGTTCAGGTACTACCTTTGTCCCTGTGTGACCCTGGGAAAATATTTTCCCATCTCCACACTGCAAGCTTCTCACCTCTAAAGTGAGCCTAATTGCAGCTCTGTCTCAGAGGACTATGCCACTAAGTGGAAAATCTTTGGTAAATATATTCATCATTGTCCCTGTTGTCATCAACATCATGAAAATATAGACATTAAATATATTGATTTAACAATTCATTTTTGCTACTAAATTCTATAACATTTAGTAAAAAACACAAATAACATTAATTTTGACATTAAGTCATCATAGAGGTAAATTTACAATTAAAACAGTCTAGAAGAGCTTTTTGATGTGACATTTCCCAGTTTTAGGTTCTCAAGAATTAATCGCATTTTTTGATGTAATCTCAAAGTTGCCCCGAGAAAGAGATAAAAGTTGGCATACAGAGTTCCTTGCTTTTATTTTCAACAATAAAAAACATTTAACCAATGTTTAGGCAATCTCAAAATGATTATACTCTGTTTAAAAGATAATTTTAAACATAAAATGTACGATAAAACATTATTAAAAATAACTGAATCTGTTTAACCGTCCACTATGTGCTCATATGAACTCATGGTCAGATGTCCAAGTTTAAATCCTGGCTCTGCCTCTTATGAGCTCATTCAACTTGAACTAGCTCAGTAATGTTTTTGAGGCTTAGTAAAATGAGCATAATTATTTACACTTTTACACATTGCATGTCTATATTATGATTTGTAAAATATATGCGCATATATATGTATGTGTGTGGAGAGAGAGAGAAGGAGAGAGAGAATGAACACTAGGAACAGAGCAAATACTCAATAGCTTCTTATTATTTTTCCATAAATCATAGCCATTATTTTTATCACACCAATAGTGTGTATTATGTAGTGCAATATTTCCAGTGTTTTCATTTGTCTTAAAAATAGCCATATGTATATTTTAAAATTTTTGTTTCATTTTTAATTTTGGTCACAAAGATATAACATTAAAACCACCATCTTAAACATTTTTAAGTGTAAAGTTCAGTCGCTGTTGAGTTTATTCACATTGATGTGCAACAGATCTTTTTAATCTTGCAAAACAGAAATTCTGTGTCCCCCCTCCCTCCACTAGCCCTGGACAACCTCCTTTCTACTTTCTGCTGCTATGTATTTGACTGCTTTAGGTACCTCATATAAGTGGAATCATACAGTATTTTTCCTTTTGTGACTGCCTTATTTCACTTAGCATAATGTCCTTGGGGTTTATTCATGCGATGCGATCTACTTTTTTAAGACTGCATAATATTCCATTGTATGTAGACATCATAATTTCTTTATCCATTCATCCATTGGTGGATATTTGGGCTGCTTTCACTTCTTCGTTATTGTGAATAATGCTGCAGTAAACTTCAAGATCTTGCTTTGAGTTCTTTTGGGTATATACCTAGAAGTGGGATTGCTGGATCATATGGTAATTCTATTTTTTATTTTATAAGGAACTTCCTTAAAAAAATTGTAGCTGCACCATTTTACATTCCCACCAACAGTGCCCAGGTGTTTTAATTTCTCCTCATCCTCACTGATAGGTTTTGTTTTCTGTTCTTTTGAATAGTGGTCATTTTAATGGGTGAGAGGTTACAACTATATTTTAAAATCAACCTTAATATGCAGTAATTATTTTATTGGGATTCTATTAATTTATGGTTCTATTTAGATCACTTTTTCCTGGTTGTTAGTATTCAGATATGAAGTAAATTGAACATACCAATTTTGCTAATACTTTTTCCATGACATGCTGTCTCTTGTTTTTGTGTGTTTTTTTGTTTGTTTGTTTGTTTGTTTTCTGTTTCTTTTCCAGGGTTTGAAACAGTGTCCGTATTGGAGCTTCCTTTACTTGATACACTATCCAGAAATTCAAGCCAAAATTCAAGAAGAAATTGGTAATGTGTTTTCAGATGAAAAATACAATTCTTATAATTATTGTTTTTTTCTAGCAAGTTAAAAACATACTTTTCCTTAAGATGGAAACATTGGGCTAAAATCACTCAGATTTGAAGACAGGATAATTTTACCCTACACAGAAGCTTTCATAAATGAAATACTCAGACCTGCTTCTTTTCTTCCTTTCACTATTCCACACTGGTAAGCATATGATTCTCCTTTGAAACAGCACCCAATTGGTCAGGGAAGGGTGGTGAGGGAAGTAAGGAATCTTAAACTATGATGCCATTAACTTTTATTTTATTTGTGCTTATCAAGGAGAAAGGAGGATTTGCAAATTCTAAACAACAGAAATCCAACCATAATATATATATTAGTCTATGAAATGTCACACAAACTCACTTAACTTCACCTCATGAACAGTCTTAGCTTTCTGCTGATCTGGCTTCATTTTTAGTAGCTTAGAATTTTGCTGAGCAATAAACTAAGGCAGCTAATGTTTCCACAAATAGATTAAACTGAGGATTCATTTACAGATATTTGAAAGTTTACTGAAATTTATGCCAGAACCTGCAGCACATGAATGCTTGGCCAGCATAAATTAAATAGATAGGCCTCGTTAAATGTGTTTGTGGAGATCCAAATTTCTGGTGGTTTTATTTTTATTTAACACAATGGGAATTTTTAAAAAATAGAATTCTGTGTTGTTTTTTTTTTTTCCCTCTCCCTTCCTTTTAAGTAATGAAGGATGGGAAGGTCTCTCTTCGCAAGGTGCCAATGTAATCATTTGGTAATTGGCACAACAGTACGTAGTGCCCTTAGCTGAAATGTATCAAAGGGCCACACCACCAGCTGAGCAGACTGTGAGTGACCGCAGGTCCCTGTATTTTGCCCCTTTAGTTTGTGCTCCTTATTCACACACAATGCCTATCTTTCACAGTGACCCCTTTCCTTGTAGTGGCCATGTCAGATCCTCTTGGTTAAAGCAAATTTCATCTTAAGATTTAAGTTTAAAAACAAAATGGGCCTCCATTTGAAGGAGTAACTCTTCTGTCCCAATAACTTTTATAAGGTGATTCTGGATGCTATATAAAAGAGTATGACCTTGTTGGGCTAGGGCTTCGACCCTTCAAGCCTATCGTACAGACTGAGTCACCAGACCCCTCACATACCCTGCTAGGACACCAGACCCCTCATATACCTGTTGGGTCACAGACTCCTCACATGCAGGTTGCGAGCTGGGTAATTGGGAAAGATCCTGGGAGCACTGGCAGAGTTGACAGGTTCATTCTAACGTGAGCTCAGTCCTCAGATTGCTCAGTAGCAGCAGCTTACTCAGCAGCAGCAGATCCAGCAGCAGCAGCAGCAGATCCAGCAGCAGCAGCAGCAGCAGCAGCAGCAGCAGCAGCAGCAGCAGCAGCAGCAGCAGCAGCAGCAGCAGCAGCAGATCCAGCAGCAGCAGCAGCAGTGGCAGAGGCCTCCTGGAGCATCCCTAGCAGCAACAGCTTGCAGCCAAAGCCTCCAGCAGCAGTAGCAGCCTCCCAGTGGTCCCTCAGGGCATCCCCAGCAGTGGGGGACACTGTGGATCAGAGCCGTTTGACCTTTATACTTACGTCTGATAACCCAGGACACCTGGGTATGATTCAAACAACCCAGGAACACCTGCGTACACATGCACAATTACATTAGACAATAACCAAGGAACACTTGTGCGCACATGCATATTTACATCAAATACTCATCAAGATTCCCAACCCCTGAGGGATCCTGACCATTTACTTCACTTTCCCTACAGACCTACACCTCTACTAAGTAATGACAAAGAGAGAAGCCCTGCCAAGTATATGAGCATCATTTGAAGTGGAAGTGATACCTACTTTGGGGCCCTGAAAAGTCATCTGAGGGTCTAGTTGATAGGAAGAAATATATATTAGGAAATAGATCCTCATTGTATTATTAAAAATAAAGAAATAGTATGCAAAACTAAAAGAGCAAATGCATTGGCCAATGAGAGCATTGTCATAAGAGCCAAGAATTTTTGTGCACACAAAAAAACTGTCTTATTTAGTTGTTTGAGATTGATCTTTTCTACTATACTTGGAAGTTTATTGTTTTCCACTTAAAAGGAAAATAGAGCAAAAAGCAGAAAATATTTTAAAATTAAATGAATTAAAACAAGCTAAGTGAAATAATCTTAAGTAAAAGTGGTAAATTGGCTATTACGCACAGCGTATGTACACGCATACACACACACACACACATACACACAGGGAAGACCAAACAGTACCCTAATAAATATTTATTGCATACGTGTTCCTTAAAAGTTGTGTGGAAAGCTGCTTTCATATGCAGTTTCAGGAATATATATATATATATATAGAGAGAGAGAGGAACCCTACAGTTAAGTGATTTATATATTGAATCCCACTTTAGAATAAATATATCAATATTAGTGAGATAAAATTTTAGATGCCAAGTTTCTATAAAACAGGGTCATTTGACTTCCTATTCAGAGTAGAATCTGAGCAGCTAAATCCACAGAAAGGGTGTGGATAAGAATGTGTTGAGGTAGGCTAACGTCTATGCATGGGAGGAAGGAATTTTTCCCAAAAAAAAGAAAGTCCATTGCTTGTTTGCCCTTTTCCCTTGGGTTTTGAAGACACCCAATGAATAATATCCATATTATTTGCCAAAATGTAGTACCAGCTGCAAGATGGACATAGATCAAATAGAGATTAGAATATTAGCTTTTTGAATAATCAGATCTAGTTTGCACAATGTGGCTTAGAGCTAGACCAAGTAGACTTGCTAATACTTCTCACCTGAATTATACATATTTCTCCACTCAGCCTCTGGCTAGATTGGACAAGTTCAGGTTTCCCCTGGAAGGACAAAACCTGCTTCTCTAAGCTCAGCCCACTGGTGATTGTAGATGAGATGCAGAAATGGCTAAGCCAAATGTGTCCAGTGCCTTAAACTCATCAAATTGAAATGTTACTGTTTCCATTCTGGGGATAAGTGAGTGTGATGTCAATCTAATGAGTCAGGCAGTGTCACATGGGAACATAAAATGATTGAATCTAACCCATTCATAATTGCAGAGGTATAAAGGGGAGAGGTGTACAGTTTTCAGAAAGGAGACAGAAAATGGGAATAGAAAAATGGAATCTTAGTTCTAGAGGCAATTTAGAGATCATCCAACACAACCAAATTTCTTGTTTCACAACCAGGAAATGAAATCACAGAGTCGATACAAGATTGGCCCAACATCTCACTAAGAACAGAATCTACAGTTCAGAATTCCTTGTTCCAGCTACATTGTTCCTTCTATCAAGTACTAAAAGATGTGACATTTTGTTTTTATGATCTAGCAACAAAAGCCACAAATACATTGGGTTCACAGAAAGTGCTTAATGATTCCCTTAATGGTTTCCATATGTAATTTGATCTGCCTACTAATGGCCAACTCTGTCAGAGAAATATTGAGATGATTATCTACTGAGATTTTAGCTCACAGAAAAGCCTTGAATATGTTAAGTGCACAGTATGTTTAACACATACCAGAAAATAATAAATTTAATTTGACAATATGTGGAAATTATTTCAACAAATGAAAAGATAAAGATTTATAATGATATCATATTATTGTGGTAAAAAGACATAAATAAAAATAGTCTGTGAGTTGTGGGAGACAGTTTAGAAATGGTTGATTTGAATTTATGGGATGTGCTGTAATGCTATATTTTGCTTTCCTAGTACTACAGCAGACATTACTTTGAATGGCTATTTCATTCCCAGGATAACTTGCACCTTTATTAACATGTACCAAGTAAACTATGATGAAGTCAGCAAAATTAATCTTGGGATAAAATTTGCTTGCTTGGTTGTTTGTTTACTATTTATCAATCTTGGAAAGATTTACATTTTTCTTAACTAAACTTCACTCCTGTTTCTCTTGAAAGAATTTGGGAAGTTCAGGTTTCTCTTCCTCATCTATAATGGGAGGGGTGATGCCTTAATACAAATTCAGGGAAAACCCAATTTAGGGAAAATTCCACTTAGGGGAGGTGTTGGCCAAGGTCTTTATGGGATTAATCCTTAGCATGGGAATGGCCAATTGATATGGAAATACAGTCTGAGATTCCCCACTGAAATGTAAGACACCAAGGAGGAATTTGTTTGCTTTTTATTTTTTTACCCCAACTCCTTGACCACTGCCTGGCACATTCAATAAATATTTGTTGAAGAAAATGAAGACAGAAGCTCACCCCCATCAGCTATAAAAGGGAGGGCTGAGATGAAGGTACCTCACGGAATGAAAGTGAGGATAATAATGGTGGTGTGACGGTGGTGATAGGAATAATCATGATTACAGCTAATAATGACAGACCCCTGCTGTGGGCCAGGCACAAAATCTTGAAGTATCTCCCACAAACCTCAATAATCATACTATGCAGTGGTTCTATCACAATCCCCACTTTACAGATGAAAAATTTCTCAGCTACGTTAAGCAAATTGCCTTTGGTCACATGTTTAGCAGGCAGTAGAGGCAAGACTTAAATCCAGATGTGAAAATTCTGTTTAGTGGAAATCAGGCTCTCCATGTGGTCAGGGCTTGATGTCTCCAGTAAACTGGCAGAGGCTGCATGTAACCTTATGCACAGCAGACTGGACAGACAGCGTGTTGTACGTCCCCTCCATCTTCACCTGGGATCTCATCTGCTGGTATCTCATGCTCCAGGCTGTTAGAGCTGGAAGCGATTAGCCTGTGCCCCTAATGTCACCTTCATAATCTCTGTAACCAGCAAAGTGGTGGAAGACACTGAATACAGGCTGTCCCACTGTAAGACTTATTGTCGTAGAGATTGAAACTTCTATTCTGCACACCCAGAGATCATATTGAATAGAACCAGGCAATTTTAAACCCACTAGAAGAAGAAACATAGTCAATGTAAATTTAATGGCACTTATTCTCACTTAGTATAATCCTAAGTGTTCTAGTATTCTCAGAACTTGTGATTATATCGAATATTGAGTAATATTCAAGCAGAGTTAACATAGGTGCTCTTAAAGAAATAGTCTGTGCGAAGGCACTTGTTTAAATGTGTATATGATGTGAGACTTGATATTATGGGGAAGTTATTTATGCTTAATCTGAAATAAAGGTCATAAACTCAAGCACCTCCTGAGCAATGGAAAATACCAAAAATGAATGAACTGCACTTGGTGAATCAGAGGGGAGGGTTCACCTGCTGCATCTAACTCAGCCCAGTTAAACTGTTGACAAGCAAGATATTGTCCCAAAGTTGTCAGCTCTTGCAGTTATAAAACAGAACTTGGCAATGAAGATTCTCATGTGATTTTTATATGTCAGCAACAATCAATTATTATTAGAAGATTATAAGAATAAAACAAAATTTATTGGAAGACCATGACTTGTAGTCCTTTAGGACTTTGGACCTCTGGTACAGACAGAATAAAAACTTTTCCTCCTAGAAAGAGGGTGACTTCTACACATAGATGCCTGGTTCTTTATAAAGGCAAGTGGGTCTCTGATAAATGGCTTAGGATGTGTTAGAAAACATGCTAGCATTAGTTGTCTTAGACAGCCAATTACAGTGACTGTAAAAAAAAAGACAGAGGGAGAAGAGACAGCCAGGTGCACAGTGGCTTGGGAACAGAGGGCAACCCCTCAACCACAGCTGCTTTCTGGAGACCTGGCTCTTCTCTGTGTTGAAGAATGTGCAAAGGCCATTTCCTAAACATATTTGTACCAGAGTGAGACACATGGCTCAAACAGTCTCATAATTCTCATTTGTTTTACTTAAAGCAAAAGAGATTGAATATTTATGCCACAATTTTGGAATAGTATTATGAAAATTTTGTGGTGCTCTTTATTTAAAATAATTAAAATTCAAATTAATTTTCAAGTCTTTTATTCACTATAATCAATCAGAAACCATTTTAGCGAAAATTAAGTATAATTATACTAAATCTTTATAACTCTGTTTGTCAATATATCGAAGAGTGACATATACAAATATATGAGAGATACAATATATCTCTCCATAATAATGTCTCCATAATCATATATATAATATATATATTATATACAACTTATATATATAAGGACACTTCAAAAGTTCATAGAAATATTCATATTATCTTTAATCCTATTTTTCCATGAACTTTTGGAAGTACCCTCATATGTATATATAATTTATAAGGATATTCCAAACTTGAACAAATATGTCATGCAAAGGAAAGTTGTTGTGGAGAAGCTGGCAAAACAATTTGTTTTAAAAATGTTATTTGTGTCTATTGTATGCAGAAGTATTTGGGATAATCCTAATTTATTTAGATCTGAGAGATTTCTAAACAAAAACAGGGAATGGAATAAAAGTCTTGTTGAAAAGTTTTGATATTTGCAATGGGAATCCAGAAGTGTCTGGGAGCAGAGGCTGCACGGAATGAAATACTGTTCCATCGCCCCTGTTCTGCAGCAGCTCAGGCTGAAAATGCCCCCGAGCCCAACTCCACCTGCCGCCTGAGTACACCCTAGTCCTGAAGGCAAAACCATACCAACTCCAGGAGAACCCCGCTCCTCAGGTAGTTTGTCTGCTCATATTCTCAGACTGAGCTGTTATTATTTAATTCAGAAAAATTAGGTGATTCAAGTTCATTTAACAAGCAATTTAAAGATTGCAGCCCAAAGCTGTGCTGTTAATTCAATTCTCTGACATGTTTTTTTAAAGTGTATGATATAGCCACAGTTCTAATGCAAGTCTTACTGTCTCATGAGGTTATTTTAAGATAATAACGAAGTGAGATGTAAATCAGGGAGCGTAAATCCTGTCTTGCACAGTGATGTCCCGGGTGTCACCATGAGCTTGAGAGGAAGGGGAAGATGAGTGGTGAACAGAGTGAGCGGGTGAGGGCATTCTGTCCCCCTTCCTTCATGCCAGCTTCAAATAAACAGGTCTACCCACATTTATTTTAAGTGTAGGGTTCAGAACAACAAGATTCTGGGGGCTGGCTGGTTCCTCAGTTGGTTAGAACATGGAATTGTGCCAACAAGGTCAAGGGTTGGGATCCCTGTACTGGCCAGCCACCAAAAATAAAAAAAAAGAAAGAAAAGAAAGAAATAACAGTTTGAAAAGAATAACAAGGTTCTGATGTTAAATCTATTTGTTTTCTCTGATCTAGGACATATGTGCTCAAGAGGGCCAGAGAAGGGAGTTAGAGTGGCCTAGAACAGCAGGGAACACTTCATGGTGGCAACAGATGGGCTGGGCTCGATTTAGAGAAAAGGACAGGAGGAGTTTCTCAAAATCCACTTTTTTATTAGCTGTTATACTTTCTGTATTAAAAATTTAATGTTAGGGCAAATTGGTGTTTTTACAATGCTACCAATTTCTTTTGGTACATGCTAAATATACATGTGGATTAGTTTGCTAGGACTGCTGAAGTAAAATACCAGAGACTAGGTGGTTGAAATGACAGAAATTTATTTTATCATTGTTCTGAAGGCTGGAAGACCAAGATCAAGGTGCCAGCAGTGTTGGGGTCTCCTGGGCTTACAGATGGTGTCTTTTCACGGTGTCCTCACATGGCCTTTCCTCTGTGCTCACACATGGCTTGTGTCTCTCTTCTTGTAAGGATACAAGTCATATTGGATTAGGGCTTCACCCTTCTGGCTTCATTTTAATTTCATCACACCTTTAAAAACCTTATCTCCAAATACATCATATTCAGAAGGACTGGGGGTTGGGACTTCAACATACAAATTTTGGAGAGACACAATTCAGCCCCTAATAACATGTTATGAGGGAAAAAAGTAGATACTTATTTTTTGAAAGTATTTTTAATGTAGTAGCCAGCACTAAGTATGTGCTTCTTTAACTGAATTTGTTAATAAGCGGAGGCACATAAATGAACTTAAAACGGACAGTGAAAGAACAATTATTTCAGACTCAAGTTTTAAGGTGGAGTTGAATTATAAGGGACATGGAATTCAATCTTGGAGGTGAGAGCACAGCTAAAGTCTAATTGAACTGGGGAATGAGGGAGGCGCAGTAACGATGATCCTGGCCGGGATGTGGCAATGGAAGCAGAGAAGCTAAGCAATTCAGAGACACTGAGAATTAAAGTCAGGACTTAGCCTTTTGTTTGCAAATATAAATAAATTCAAAATCTTCACTGGGAAGAAGCAAATTGAATTGCTTGTGCTTTTTTGTAAGAGGTTTTAAATTATTTATATTATCCCCATGACAGTGTGTCAAAACAAAACTATTCTTATATATATATATTTTTTCCATAAGAAACTTGTCAAATCTTCTGTGTACTTAACAATAATGAGAATGACTAGAGCACTACGGAAATCTTGTCATCTGTTTATCTGATATTTTCTTTAAAGAATTGTATTTTTTAAATCACTTTTAAAAAAGTAAACAAAGCTTATACTTCTAACATTTTGTATTATAAAATGCTAATTTGCATTCTTACCGTGCTCCTAAGGCATAATTAAACAGTGTATTCTCGGGGTTTTTCTATAATTCATGTTTGCGTTTTATATATTTTTAGAAACATCGATAATAATAAACTGGGAAAATAAATTCTAAAAGCAAAATTAGAATAACTTTTCTTTGTCATTTAATATGTAAAGTTGAGTTAATTTTAATTATTTATATTTACTTATCCCAAAGTAATAATTTATTTTATGAAATGTAATCTGAATCAACACAGTATACCAAAATATTATATTAGAAAACTTATATTGACATAAACATTCAAATAACCATCTGGAAATGTATCCAGAATTCATTGTGACTATAGAGTGGTTGATCATAGATGGATGTATGCATCCAAGATGAGTGACGTCCTTAAAGTCATTATGAATGGAATAAAAAGGCAGAATTATAAGAATTAGCTATCCTTTTGCACACAAGTATATATGGATACATATATCTCCCTGCCCTACTTGAAGCTATGGCCTCTGGGGTTCTTGGTAACATCATGAAGATGAGGACCAGTCTGGAAACAATATCTATCCCATGGTGCAAGTGGGCACAGCTGGTAAGGGTTTAATGCAGGAATAACATCTATATCAAATACAGTTCACATCTTGTATAGTTTCTATGATGGCAGTATGCCTTAATTCAAAGAAAATTTTGGCAGCATATGAAATCATTATTCTAGTTAGAATAAGGATTAAGAGCCGAGAACTCTCCCTCTTTGTCCCTTATTTTATCACTATTAGTACCAATAATCTAGAGGGTGTATATATCAGCAGGATGGATCTAGCAAAATTGACTATCTATTTAAGAAGTAATTGAAATACGTTTCAAATTTATACCACTCAGAAGATCAATTTTAGATTAAAGACCTCAATGAGAAAAGCCAAATTTTCAAATGTTTATAATAAATATTTAGAAAGTTAAGGAAATATTTCTTAAAATACAAAAAATGCAGTCCAAGAGAAAATGATTAATTCATTCACTAAATTGAAATTTTAAATTTCTGCTCAACAAAAAGGAATAATTAACAAAAGCAAAAACAAGCTACAGAGAGAAAAAAATATATTTGTAACACATATAACAGACAAAGGAGTAGTATCTAGCATTGAAAAGAATGTATTCGAATCAATAAGAAAAAAGATAACTACCACTCCACCAATAAATGGGAAAAGTTTATGAATAAACCGAAATATGAAGGGCCAACAAAAATGAAAAGGTTCCCATCTCAGTAATAAAAATTTTAGGTTTTTAAAAATAATTAAAAAAACCTAAAATACCATTTCACAAATAATAGACTGTCAAAAACTTACAAGCAGGACCACACAAATAGTGATGAATATCTGGTGAAATGAGAACTTGTGTTCACTCTTGTTGGGCATGTAAATGGTACAACCAATCTGAAGAGTCATTTGTAAATGTTTAATAAACTTGAAGGTTTACTTGCTTGAGAATCAGCAATTTCACTAGAAAAACTATCACACATATGCACAAGAGGCATGCATTATCCATTGCAGCTTTCTTTTGTAGTAGTGAAAAACTGGAAACAACTTAATGCTCATAAATAGGATGCTAGATATACGTAATTATGTTGTAATCATGTAATAGAACACAGTAGTGTAAACAAGTATATTAGTGTTACATGAAGCAACATGGGCACACCTCTAAAACAAATTCATTAAGAAAAGTAAATTACAGAAGTACACATGGAGCAAGACACGATTTACATAAATATATTTAATACATGAAAAATGATGCTGTAGATTGTATATGTATACATGCATATATGATAATAGTATAAACACTTGCATGCGGAAAATAAGCATAAAACTCAGTATTTTATGGAGAACGGATTTAAAATGGGAAGGGTGTGATGGGGTTCCAATGGTGTTAATATTTTATTTCACAGAGTTTGATGTGGAGTTGAAGGCTGTTCATCATGTTATTCATCCTAGTTTTCTGTATGTTTGAAATATTCCAAACTAAAATTTAGAACTAAATAGAGTATGATACATGCATGCACATGGTTAATATTTGTAGATATTAAATTGTTGTAAAAGTATGTTTATTGGCATGAGCAATGATATAGTCAAAATAGCAAGTGTGAAATATTGCATGTACACTTCTATTAATTTTGTTAAAAATACATATATACTTACAGAGTAAGAGTAAAATGTGACAATGTGTTGTAAATAGAATGTTGACAAAACTATGATTTTTTTAAATTTCAGTTTAAATTTATGGTCTAAAAATAATATTGTATATATTTGAGATTATAAATGCCATCCACATCTATAAATTCACATAAAGCATGAAAAAGGTTTAAAGATGACAAATATCTGTCATAAAATTTATGGACTTAATCTAAAGAGAGAGTGAATCCTCAGATCCTCAGACTATGCAACTGATCTGTGAGTTAAAACTCTAGGTTATAAAGGTTTTGCATTAATTAAATTAAAACAAAAGCTGGCAACTGTGAATAAAGGAAGACAAAAACAGGGAGCATAAAACCTTAGATGTCTGCGATTATTCATTGATCAGTCAAGAAGCTCTGCATACCTACATAACACTTAATTTAGTGTTAATGATTGTTTTCAGGTGCCTACTCTAAGCCAGTTGCTTTAGGTGCCATGAATAAAAAAGATGACTGATATGTGATTCCTAACTTCAGAAACCCTTTATGCAAATACTGATAATACAATTATTTATATACATATATGCATATATATCATATATGTGTACAAATATATACATGTGCATCTGCATACATATATAGCATTGTGTGTGAATATAGTTATACAGCTTATAGAAACATATTTTAATTGTTTTTTCTGAGGCTGCTCATAAAAATTCAAGCTTCCTTCTACCTTCTCACTCATACAAGTATAAGTGGTGTGTGCATTTGAAAATTCCTTTGCAATGTTCCTTTTTTTAAAATTGAAACATAGTTGGTTGTACATATCTGTGGGGTACTGATTTGAAAGCCATACCATTATGTGATGCTCAATCAGTATAATCAGTATATCCAGCATTATACAATGTAATCATTTTTCATGGACCTTTAACAATGTTTCCTTTTTGTATAAAGACCTCGACAAGGAGAATGCCCTTTGTTGGTCAAGCATATTTACATAGCTCTACTAATTTACCTCTTTCAAGCTGGTTACTCTTCTAAAAAAGAGTCCTCTTTCTTTGATTGCTTTGTACCAACTTGACCTATTTTACACTATTTTCAAGCGTTCCATACTTAGTGGTCCTCTTCGAGCTTAAGTGTGCCTCTTACTCTGCCTGCATTTTGACCTTCTATCTATCTGTTTAGCTTTACTAAGTTGCCAAGGGTTTTTGCTATCGCAGAGTAGCTGACAGCAAGGTAGTTTAGAAATCCAGCAGACTGGGAAGAGAGTTTAACATCTTTGAAAGGCAGAATGTCATCTAGTGTCTTAGCAGTGCTCAGCTGGGTGTCTTAAATGTCATTTACCATGTGCTCAGATAATTCACTCCCATTAAGAATAATTATTGGCAATCCATTCCATTGGGCCTTTGTGGGTCATAGAATAGTACTGTGTGAAAAGGCTTTCCAAAGTCAAAATTGCTATGGGCAATAAAATGATTTATAAGATGATACCTCTTGAGTTAACAATATTCTTACTAAACGTATTTCAGAAAATTGGAAATAGAGCCAAGTGTATGAAAACTGTTCCTTGGAACAGGAGGGATAATAGCCTTTGGTTCTGAGATGTAAATCAAAGATTCTGTTTACTCCAGGGTACTGGGCAAGATAGATTTGAAGTCCATTGTTCTATAAATGGAAAGTTGCTATTTCCCTTTTAGTTCAAAAGTTTTATAAATGATTCCCTCCACTGAAAGAAAGTTAACTTGCTCACTTCTCCTCCCAACCTCTTCCCGCTCTGTACTACAAACACACCTTTCTTGGGGACTTTCTATTAAAATAGAACATATGTACAGAAAAGTGCACACAAAAAAGTTTAAAGTTTGATGAATTTTTACAAACTGAGCACTATGAGCAATTCAGAGCCCCATGCCCTTTCATGCCCCCTTTTAGTCTCTGCTCTTTGTGCCCCAGTCATAACTATTATCTTGACCTCCAATGCCATGGTTTAGTTCATTTGTTTTTGAACTGTATATAAAGGGAATCAAACAGCATATATTCTTTTGTGCCTGCCTTCTTTTATACCATACTGTGTTTGCAAGCTATATCTATGTGGCTGTGTTTGACAGATTTTTCTATGTTGTATGTAGGCACATCTCGTTTATTCTAATTGCTGTAGAGTGTTCCACTAGGTGAATGTATCACACTTTATAAATTTATTCTGGTGATAGAAGCCACTTGGGAAGGTTTTAGTTTGGGTCTATTATGGATAGTGCTGCCGTGAACATTCCTGTGTACATTCTTTGGTGAACATCTGTACACATTTCTGTTGACCATATCAACCCAAGACTGGAATCACTGAGTCATAAACATTCATTCATTCAACTTTAGAACTGCCAGCTAGATTTTCAGCATGTTTGTACCAATGTACACCTCCACCAGCAAGATAAAAGAATTCTCTGGTTGCTCCACATATTCTTCAGCATTTAGTATTTTCTGTCTTTTTTCATTTTAGCCACTTTGATGGCAAAATACTCATACCCTTATTAAAGAGACATTATCAGGAACATTCCTGACATGTTAACTTAAGTGAACTTGATTTTGGCAATGTTTACTAGCTTATTCTCTCTTAATAAAATGCATCTGGGTCAGATTGAGTCCATTCATCCACTGAAGTCCTTCAAAAGTAAATGATCTCCCACTGTCCTCCCTGTCCCCCTGAATACAAATGACCTTAGCTCACAGTTGTCATGGCCTCCTGAGAAAGCAGTTTTACCAAGGCTTTTTCCTTTTTATTCCCTTGGTAGAGACACGACAGGAATTTCTCCATTTATCAGCACAAACTCTACTTTTAACATATGTTTTAGTTACTACAATATCTATATTCTGTTCACAATTAATTTGGGGTAGTCTAGAAATGGTTATTTATATCTGTTTCTATAGGGCATGCCTCTTTCATAATTTTCAGAATTCTATTTTTCATTGTAATTATTGCAATCATTCAGACTGAAAAACAGGATGTTTCCTCTATTGACTCACATTTCTAGAATTCCTTCTTGGTCAAAAGTGTACAGCTGTTGACCCAAACTTTTGTCTTTCTGACGAAAACAGAAAATCCAGTAGGGAACATTTTGTGATCTTGTTAATTACTTTCCATTGCCTTTGTGTTTCTGTTGCCCTGTTTCAGTCTATATTTTTTCCCAACTTATACATTCTGCTTATTATTTACTAATTTTTAAACAAAGAGAGTAATTTTTCATATTTTTCTAAAAGTATTTTTATTAGAAAGGTATTTCTAGAAAATAAAAGCTTAAGTTTGAACTGTGAAATTCTTCCAATAGTTTGATTGAGAAAGTTTGAAATTTTTCTTTCCGTTGTATACATAGTTAGGTGATCCTATGAATTTCACAGGTGAATTTTACCTGCAATGATCCCTCAAGAACTAGTCTCTAAAAGAAATGGAACCTGTGCCACACTTAATTTATAGACACATCTTTGAATTTATCTCTTAATTTTGTTTATGGTACCTTTTGCCATTTAGAAATATGTAATTTTAAAATAGCCAAACATATCCAGCTTTTCTAAGATGGTTTCTGAGATTCCTGAGATTCCTACCTAGGAAGATCTTCTTCACCCCAAATTTATGCAAATAGCCTCCTAAATTTTCTTTCAGTAATTTTCTTTAAAAAAAAAAAGGGCAAGGAGTCAACTGTGTTTTCTTCTATATGGATCACCCACCATGTCAGCACTATTTATTAAATTACCCACTTTTTCTTTCTGAATTTGATTAAAATCCCATATATGAGTATACTAGATCTTTCTTTGGATGCTTAAGCATAATGTGGCTAATATATCTATATATTCCTGTGCCAATATTGTACACGTTTGATTAAAGTGACTTTATAGTTATCTGAGTATCTGGAAGTCTCCTGTTTTGCCCTTTTGTTATTATTCAGTATTCATAAATTTCTTGACTATTTCTAGAGATTTATTCTCCAGTATACATTCTGGAAACATTTTTTTTTTTTTTAGTTCCATAGAAAAACCCATTGAGATTATAATTTGAGTTGCAAAACATTTATATATTAATTTTAGAAATATATTTCTGTGATAGTTCTTATCAATATGTTTATTTGCTAATTCATTTGAATTTCAGAAATTGACTTTTGCAGGTCATATGTCTCATGCTTAGACCTAAATAGGACTAAGAATTTTAGTGTTTTGCTTCTGTTATAAATGTATATATTTTTTCACTTTAATTTCAGACTTGTTATTGCTAAGTCAGAGGAAAAGCTATTGATTTTCATAAGGTGTCCAATCAGAATTAATCCTAGGGTTTTCAGAAGCTACTGGGACAAGATACTCTGTTCCTGGAACAGATTTTGGCAAATGCCTTCTCATGAGGAGTCTGAGAATCAACTCAACATGAAGTAAAGTAGAATCTAAGGATGGAGACATAGCAGGCCCTGTAGCTATTCTTCAAACCCCTGGAACAAGCCATATCTGAAACCATTATCAGTAGTTTTTTCCAATTACTTGAGCCAACAAATTTCCCCTGTATTTTTTACTTTTTAAATTATTTTTTAATTGACATGTAATAATTGTACACATTTATGGGGTGCAGAGGTATATTTCAATACATGTATACAATGCATGATGATCAAATCAGGGTAATTAGCATACTTCCTAAGTGGCCATGGAAAATGTCTGCTGTGAATACTGAAAAAATAAAAATAAAAAACCTCAGAGGAAAAGTACTATAAAGGATTTCAATATTTCCTTATGATGGCATTGCGTTTCAAACAGTCTTTTTGGTGATATGGCTGAAAGTGTCATTTATTTGAAAGCCAATATTACTAAAAAATAGTCAGTGCTTAACTCTCAATATTTGATGGTTGTATGGGGTTTTGTTTTCTTTTGTTTCTGTGTGTGGGGAGGAAAGGGACCAAGCCAGCCTTTGCGGATGTTGGAATACACGTATTCTAGCACCATCTACTGGGAAGCAGTTTAAAGTGCCCCAAATTATAAGAAACCCAAACTCAAAATCTTCTGATGCTTTCCCTAGATCTTCCATTTATTTTTCTGCTTTTTCTTTTTCTCCTATTATTTTACTTTCTGTTGCTTCTCTGTTCATTTTTCTTTATTTTCCTTTTCCTATGAGAAACACTCTAGATTTCTCAATATAATTCTCTTATACAACTGTCTAAAATAACTACTTTTATGGCACGTGGACAGGTTGGAGTTGAGAAAAAACAGGTCCATGTTAGCTCATATATCTTCACCTTAAAATGATGAATCAAGGCTAATTAAATTCATACTGGCATTATTTTATGAATTAAGCATTAATACTTAATATGTAGAATTCCCAATCTGAAATCCATTGAATCCCAACTCATTCACTAACTAGCTGTGTGGCTGCACAGCCTCCTGAAGTCTCTCTTTTCTCCCTTGAAAATTAAGCAGTGCGAATAGCACATAACTCATAGGAGTGCGGTGAGAACCAAATGACGTGTAACACAGAGCATCTCTCATGCTGTAAATGTGCAGTGAGTGTTTTTCATTATTATTACCTTTCTGAGAACCAAGCCCATGTTTTCATTCATTTCTACAGTCTTAGAGTGCATAGCAGAGAGTTTGTACATTTTCTGCTATGTGTTAATGAACACAAGAAAATGGATTGTGAATAGTGTAGTAGAAAAAGACATCATTGCCGTGGCTATGAGCCAGCTGCTCTGCTAATCCCTTGTAGATATTATTTCATTCACTGGACAGAGGGTCCAGAATCTTGATTTTTCATTTTCAGTTCCTTTTTTAAATTTATAGGTAAAATTTGAGCACCTCTTCCCCATGGTTTAGCTTTCTTAAGAAGGGAGTGGGCTATATTATCTCTAATTTTTTTTCAGCTCTATTATTCTTAATATAATTCTTCCAGCCTTGCAAACTAAGTTTGAAATGGTATAATTCAGCAGTCACACTGGCTGTCATTCTGCTTCTCTCTATTTTAAAATGAAAGGAACAAGTGATAGAATTATAGATAATTAGAACAGTAAGAGATATCAGAGGTCATCTAGCCAACCACCACTCACAGTTAATTAAACAAACAAAAAAACAAACACAGAAAGGTGAATTATTCTGCCCAAGATCGTAACAGTAGGTGCAGCAATACTAAGAGCTTAGTCTGGAAGATTTGGAAGAAGTGGCAGATCTGGCTTTTGTGTACTTTAGCTTCTCCAGGATAGGAATGAAGGAAAATGCAGTGTGGGGGTAAAGGTATACTTGTTAGTCTTAAATGGTGTTGTGTATATTCTGAGATTGACACTTGTGAACTGTAGACCTGAGCAAATGTAAAAGGCTAAGATCATCTGTCTTATAACATGTATCTTCAGAAACATTCTGAGGTATACCACACTGAAATGATTTTTGAAACAACAAATTATCTTTTTTCCTTTTTATTTTTAAATTTAAATTATAGTGCAGAAAATTTGGAAAGAATACAATAAAGTTAACCATAATTATATGACTCTAAACAAGAACTTTCATAGTTTAACATATTTCTTAGTGGTTTTTTGTGCACATATACTGTCATTATAGTGTGCATGCAACAGCTTTATTATTTGATTATAATTTTGTCATATTGTTACATGCTCTCTATAGGCATCAAATGCTTGCAAATTTGTTGAGCAAATGATTAAATCATGATTTAACATAATATTCACCTATATTGTTGAGTATTAAATTGTTTTCTCCTTCCTTCCTTCTTTTTTCTTCTTTCCTTCCTTCTTTTCTTTCTGAGTTTTAAGTCATGCACTGTATTCATGACTTCATGTTTAGGGTCTTTCTATTAAATAAGCTGTCAGAGTGGTTGTCAAATTCTTTCTCAAATTTCCAAATTGTTTTCTACCAAAATGTACAGCAATTAACAATGCCACCAGTAATATAAAATTATACAAGTTTTGCTCTACTCTCAAATGTGATGAGAATGAACGTATCTATTTACATTTATTTTTATTATTAATATATTTGGATTTATTTTGATCATTTTATTTTTTATTTGTCCTGCTTTGTCTGTTTGTTCACTCTTCCTCTTATCTTTATTCATTTCAATGAATAATTATTGTAATTCTATATTTTTTCTCTACCAGTTTGGAAATAATATACTAAATTTTTTGTAGCTTGAATTTGAGATTAAATGAGCATACATAACTTAAAAAGTATGAACTAATTAAAGCATCTACTGCCCTCCAAAACAATACAAAAACCCAAGCACAATAACTGCAACCTGTTGCCTCTTGACTTATAAATCAATATCACCCAGTATTTTAATTCCATTATGGTTCTTCAACTCCAATTATTTAATATTATTTTTCATATTCAGTGCTTCCTTAGATTTGCACATAGGCTTAACTATTTCTTTTTTGGTATTCCCTCTTTAAATATTTTAAATTTATGATTGACATGCAGTAATTGTACATATTTATGGGGCATAATGGGATATTTTGATACATGTATACATTGTGTAATGATCAAATTAGGGAAATTAGTAAATTCATCATTTTAAACACATTTATTTGTGATGAGAACATTCAAAAATATCTCTTGTAGCTATTTTGAAATGTACAAGATTGTTAACTCTAGTCATCCTGTTATGCCATTGAACAGCAGAGCTTATTCCTCTTATCTAACTGTGGTTTTGTACTGGCTGACCTCTGTTGTTCTACTCTCTACTTCTATAGGAACAATTTTTTAGATTCCACATATGAGTAAGATCATGCAGTATATCTTTCTGTGCCTGGCTTATTTCATTTAACATAATTTCCTCCAGGATTATCCATGTTGCAAATGACAGGCTTTCCTTTTTTTTATGGCTACATGGTATTCCATCATATACATACCACATTTTCTTTATCCACTCATCTGTTGATGGTAACGTAGGTTGATTCCATATCTTGGCTATTTGTGAATAGTGCTGCAATAAACACGGGAGTGCCCATTTCTCTCCGACATACTGATTTCCTTTTCTTTGGATATATACCCAGTAGTGGGATTGCTGGATCATCTGGTAGTTCTATTTTTATTTTTTTGAGAAAATTTCACATGGTTTTCCATAATGGCTGAGCTGATTTACATTTCCACCAGCAGTGTGTAAAGAAGGATTTCCTTTTCTCCATAACCTTTCTATCACTTATCTTTTGATTTCGTATAGTAGCCATTTTGATTGATGTGAGATAATATCTCATTGTAGTTTTGATTTGCATTTCCCTGATGATTAATGATATTGAGCATTTTTTCATATTCTCTTTGTAATTTGTATGTCTTCTTTTGACAAATGCCTATTCAGGTCTTTTGCCCAATTTCTAATAGGATTACTTATTTTTTTTTGTTGAGTTTCTTACATATTTTGGACATTAACCCCTTAACAGATGTATAGTTTGCAAATATATTCTCCCATTCTGTAGGTTTTTGACTGTTTCCTTTGCTCTGCAGAGGCCCTTTAGTTTGATGTAATCCCATTTGTCTACATTTGCTTTTTCTGCCTATGCTTTTTTTTTTTTTTTTTTTTTTTTTTTTGACCAGTAAGGGGATTGCAACCCTTGGCACGGTGTTGTCTGCACCACACTCAGCCAGTGAGCACACTGGCCATCCGTATACAGGATCCAAACCCATGGCCTCAGCGCTACCAGTGCCACACTCTCCTGAGTGAGCCATGGGGCCGGCCCTTGCCTATGCTTTTGAAATATTATTTTAAAAAGTCTTGCCTAGACCAATGTAATGCAGCAGTCGCCTAGGTTTTCTTGTAGTTTCATAGCTTTGGGTCTAATTTTTAAGTTTTTAATCTAATTTGAGTTAATTTTTGTGTGTGGTGAAAGACAAGGATTTACTTTCATTATTCTGCATGTGGATATCCAGTTTTCCCAGGACCATATGTTGAAGAGGCTGTCTTTTCCCCATTGTGTGTACTTGGAATCTTTCTTGCAAATCAGTTGGCTGCAGTTGTGTAGATTTAGTTCTAAGATTTCTGTTTTGTTCCATTGGTCTATGTGTGTTTTTATGCCAATGCCATGCTGTTTTGAATACTAGAGTTTTGTAGTATGTTTTGAAGTCAGGTAGTACAATGCCACCTACTTTATTCTTTTCCTAAAGATTGATTTGGTTATTTGGGGTCTTCTGTGGTTCCATACAAATTTTAGAGTTTTTTTTTTTTTTCCTATTTCTGTGAAGAAGGTCGTTGGTATTTTGATAGTGATTGCATTGAATCAGTAGATTGTTTTGGGCAGTATGGGCATTTTAACAATATTAATTCTTCCAGTCTATGAGCATGACACATCTTTTCATTTTTTGTAAGTTATCTTCAGTTTTTTGTTACTATTTTATAGTTTTCATTGTAAATATTTTTCACTCTCTTTGTTAAATTTATTCCTAGGTATTTTAGTGACATTCCTTCTTAAATCTCAGTTTTTCCTTCTGGGTTCAACTTTTTTTTCCTGTGGTATATTCTTCATAAGTTGTGTAGGTAAAGCTTTTCTGCATAAGCTCTCTTAGTTTTCGTTTCTTGAGATATCTTTATTGTGTCCTCATTTATAACAATTGTATCATTGTTCTCTTGTTGGTAATATTCTCTCTCAGGGATATCTTTATCTTTGAAGTGCTGCAGTTTGATTCTGATCTCTTTCTTATATAATAATATGTGGTATGTAATATATGTAACATAGTGGTACACACAGATTTATATATGTGTTTAATATAGATATTTTATGTAGCTACCTAGTTTAACTTTAATACATATATTTTAATCTTGTTTTGGATTTTGGTATGAAGTTCAGATCTGAGGATTCATGTTTTTCACAATTTCTATGACATTATATCTTCTAATCAAGCTCTTCCCCTAGCCTGTCTTTTCTCTTGGACATTTTTTAGACAATTCTATTCTATTCTCCATGATTGTTAACTTCTCTTTCATAGTTAGTATCACTTCATCTTTCTGTACTCTGGATAGTTCCTTCAGCCCTAACTTCAAGTAATCTGACTTTTCTCAGTGGTGTCTAACCTGCTGTTTAATTCATCCCCTTAATTTTTATTTTTAGAGACAGTATTTTTCACTTCTAGAAGTCCTATTTGCTTATTCTTCACTCTTCCCGCACTCAACCAAAAGAGACATCACTCTTGATAGCTGCAGACAACCCCTAAGTAGATAAAATCCTGAGCCAGGAAAACTAGCTCTGTCATACCCTACAAAAGAACATGTTTTGTCTCTCACACTATCTTAATTTGAGTATAAGATTATCGTATTTTTTCTCCATTTTCCAAATTTTATGAAGTGTATTTATTTTTTATAAAAATATAAGTTTAAAACTATGTATGAGTTTTTAAATAAAATTACATTTAGAAATATAAGATATATAATATGTTTATTGATTAAGAAAAGAAATACAGGAGCATGAACACATCTATTCCTAAGCTCTAAAAACATACTAAAAGCCGTCATTTGGAAATTCTTAGAATGTTTTTAATATAGTTCTAAGTTTATGCTTAAAAAATAATGATATAGCCGAAATGTACTGGGCTTGCACTCCCAATCAGATACTTTCCCAAGATCTTTCTATATATTATTTTGAAACAACATTGATGAAGTACTCTTTTACCCTCATTTTAAGAAGATAATCTGTGGCACAGAAGGGTTAAATAATTCATTTGAAGTTACGCAATTAGGAAGTAATGGAATTGGTTTTCAAATGCACATTTTGGATTCAGTTTGCATATGTTTTTATTCCTGTGCTGTTATAATTTTCAGGTATTGGACAATTGGGAAAATTGAAATCAAATTTCAGTCACCCACAGACAATCCTTTGACAGTCTTCTAAGATATTTTCAACTCAGTTTGGATAATTCTCCTTTGATTTCAGGTGATTTTTGTTTATTTGTTTTTTCTTTTGTTCTGCTTGGTTTATTACTGATATTGTCAGTTTGTCCTTTGACTATTTTTCATGTAATTGGCAGAAAAGACAAAAATAAATATAAGAAATTTTGCTTTTTTTCTTTGCCACAACTGGGCCAAATTTACAAAGGACAGAAGAGCCTTTGTGATGATGTTTTGGAGCATAGAAGGGATGGGGTGTGCATGGAGTTATATGGTCAGGAGTACAGCATGGGGAAGCCAACATTCTATTGCTCCGCCAAAGTGGAATCTTTTAGTCTTGGCTAAATAATCGTGGTTGACTTTTCAAAGGGTCATGTACATTCATGGCTATCACATTGTTGAAGTAATTGGATTTTTTTTTTTTAAACCAGGGATATTGGATCCTGGTAAAGTAATTTTAAAATTTTTACATTTCATTCTTTGTCAGTAGTACACTGTAAAAACAAAACAGATTCTAAAATCAAACATGAATGCTTTCTTTGTGAAATATTCTGTTCAATGATTTGTACAATTATTATTTTGTTAATGTAGATAAAATAGAATTTTCTAGAATGCATTAATTTGTATTCCTGACTTTATATTTTCTCCTTGGGCTACAGCTTTCTTTCATGAAATATTTTTTAATAGAATAAAAAAAAAGTAGGCTTTCTTCCCTTTTCATGCGTTTAGCACAGAAAATAATAAAATAGCATTTATTTCAGTTTTGAAGAGTCCAGGAGCCTTAAACTAAAAAATAAATAAATAAATAAAAATAAGTGGTCTGGCCAATTCAGTTGGTTAGACCACAGCCTTGTAACACCAAGGTCATGGGTTTGTATCCCTGTACCAGCCACCCCCCCAATAATAAAATATTAATAATAATAATAAATGAGGTCTGTGAAACAATTCTTGTGTGTTTGTTGTAAAGTTGGATTTATTAGTTCATAATAATATTTTGAATTTCTAACATTTTGTGGTGAAATGGTTAGATCCTTTTTTTTCTCTCTATCCCATCCCTCATATACCCATATGCACTTCCCAATAGAAGTCAGTTTTCAGTAATATAGATGAGATTGTTTTTAATAATATAATGATACGAGAGCTATGCCATTAAGAGACTATTAATTGGAGCGAAAAAGTTCTACCATTCCTTTCTGAAACTCTGCCTTGGTGCCAGATAATTTTGGAAGCTCGTATTTCTTTGTCTTTTCCACACACAGCATCTGAAGCTTATCCCCAAACTAAGAGTAGGAGCAGAGACAGCAGGGACAAAGCAGAGTGCGTGGAGTGATCCAAACACCTAAAATTAAGGCATAACACAGCATTGATGATTAGTTGAATATTTTAGAGAAGCTATTTCCAGGTAGCTACCGGTGTGCAGAATTTGCTTAGGATAAATTGTATCGCTTGGGTTTGACGGGAACTGACTAGATATGTTTTAGGATTTTACGCACGTGCTTAACCTGGTGAAATTAAGAATTTCATTTGTAAACTAAACCATCTCACCCCATTCCAAATTAAGAGGACTTGACTTGGTTTACATCTAATATTAAGAGAGAGGGAGAGAAAATTCTTCGTTGGTTTATCTTTCCAGTCTTTTAGGTCCTCTTTTATTTCTTCTGCAGCCTTGTGGGTCATCAGAGTGGGCTGAGTCTCTTGATACTTGCCCCTAATGGGGGGCAATATTATTAATGCATGAGATGTGTAAGAGTGTATTTAATCTTATTACAATAATATTTAGATGACAACCCAAAAGGAACAAACCCCCAAATCAAAACAATTTTAATCTCATAAAATATTGTTACTGTAGCTAGCAAATTACTCATATTAAAACAAACAAACCAAACAAACAAACAAAAAAAACCACACACTTTTCCTTGAGGTGGTTGTTTTGAAATGATTAAAGTGTACACCCTGGGGCCGGCCTGTGGCTCACTCAGGAGAGTGCGGTGCTGATGAAGTGTACACCCTAAAAGCAGAACAAGGACAGATGCAGCATGATCCTTTTACAGCAATGGAAGGTCAAGCCTTTTCCCAGTGTGGCAAAATTACCACTCTTATTTTGTTGAGTTCAGAAATACAATCATTCAAATTAAGAAAAGGAGTGGAGAAAGTGGAGTACATCCACTTGAATAAATTCAATGTACTGCTTCATGTGGTAGGCAGAATTGTAATGTGACCTCCAGATAATCTGCCATTTGTGTATATGCCCTGTAAAATCTCCTCTCCTTGAGCATGGGCAGGACAGTGAGTATGATGTGGTATAATCTCATGATTATGTTGTATTTATAGTAAAGGAATTTTTCAGCTATATTAATGTCCCTAATCAGTTGATTTTATGTTAATTAAAAGGGACATCATGCTGGGTAGTCTGGCCTTACCAGGTAAGCCCTTTAAGGAGGGATTGGGGCCCTCCCTGAGGTCTGAGAGATTCTCATACTGGCCTTGCAGAAATGTAAACTGCCATCTCATGAAATGGCCATATGGCAGGGAACAGGGAGCAGCCTCTCGTAGCTGATCTCAGTCCCAGGCTGACATCCAGCAAGAAAATGGGAAGTCAGTCCTACAACCTCAAGGAACTAATTTCTGTCAATAGCCACATGAACTTGGAAGAGGATCCCGGCTCTAAAAAGGTTCAGACTGGCCAATGACATAATCAAGCCTTATTAGATGTTGAGCAGAAGACCAAGCTACATTGTATCTACACTGGTGACTCACAGAAATGGAGATGTTAAATGTATGTTGTTTTAAGCCATTGAGTTTGTGGTAAGTTATTATGAAGCAATGGAAAATTAATATACCTTGCTTTTCAATTCAATTAAAAAAATCAAGGCTATATTGAGCTAGCCTATCTTCAATATTTTATTACTTAGTATACATATGAGTGTACCATATATATATATACACACTTATATAAGACACTGGATGATTTTATTTATGTAAGTCCAATTAAGTTTGAATGTAAGTTTGATAAGAGCAGAAACACTGGGTATTTTCTTTTAATGTATGCACATTTGAAGTTTTAAAGAGTCTTTGGAAGTCAAACATAAGCAATTCAATTCTGAGTACTGACTAAGATAAATAAAAACATATGTTTATACAAAGACTTATTCACAAATATTCATAACACTTTGTTTATAGTAGCCTATAAATGGAAACAGGCAAAATATCTTAACAACAATGTGATTAGGGAATCAGACTCTGGTCTATCCATAAAACAGGAGTACTCAGCAACAGAAAGAAATGAGCTGTGAAATACAGAACTATAAATAAATCTCAAAAATTTTATGCTGAACAAAAGAAAAAGAGGCCAGATAAAAATACCTACCAAATAATGCCATTCATACAAAATTCTAGATTAGGCAAGACTAATGTATAACAGAATGTAGATCAATGGTTGCCTGGAGTAGAGGGTAGAGGTAGAGAATGTTTTGTAGTGATGAAATGTTATATATCTTGATTGTGGTGGTGGTTACACAAGTGAATATATATTTATCAAAACTCATTGAACTCTACACATTAAAATGAGTTTATTTTAGTGAATGTAAATTATATTTCAATAAGCTAATTAACAAAAACAGTACCTGGTTCACAGTAAAACATTTAATAAATATTGGTGAATAAGCAAAACTTTACTTAAAGTCAATTTTATTCTTTAAACAATTTTAGCAAAAATGTGTTTTCCATAGTAGCCCATATAGGTTAAAGTCATAGAACACACATTACTAATTTTTTAAATGCAAAATAAATGTCATGACTTACTTATCTCACCTATCTGTGGTGGTAGGCTATCTGCAATAATTAATTTGGGAAGTTTCCCATTTCTAATGCAGTCCAGGGTTATTTTCTCTAGATCTTCATGATCCAAATAAGTTTTTGTTATCATAAGCTTTCTGAAAAGATTTGTCACAAAATGATCATGAAGAAAGTCACAAAAACATTAGGAATCATAATGGTTACTTTTTAATATTGGAGTTAATGCATTCTGAGTAACAGGTAACATAATGTGTTATGTAAAATGGTTTGAAAAATTTTTGGTTCCATTATTCCTTAGGAGATAACACTGTCCTATCTTTAGATATATACATGTAGGGTGATTCTTTTAGTTGTCCTGAATTTAAATTGTCATATTTTTAAAAGTAAAATTACAGCATTGAGAAAATTAATATTTGCATAGAATCAGAATAAGAGTACTTTACAGGAAATTTGGCAATGCATCATATCACACAGCAGAGGAATATAATCCAGGCTTCAAACTATTATTCCTCTCCTCCTTTTGCTTTCAGATATTTTATTAGATTATCGTATTTTTTGTGCAAATCTCTAATAAAGTAGGATCAGTTAAAAGTTATGATTTTACATTGAAAACTATAATTTTATTAACTATTGAGTGATAAATATAATATAAATCCAAGATTCCTATTTCCACCAATTCATAATTCTTCAAAGTACCTTTCAAGATCCTCTGGCACACTCTTAAAATACGTTTCATGGGATGAAGTGTCTGCCCATATGTGATTATCTGCTTTCTTGCCCTCAAACTTCTCAGCATTATTTTTTATGAGCAGATGATGGCTTCTTTGCTGTGCAGCTGGAATGTCACAGTATATAATATGAAACTCATGAAATTAAGATTAGAACATTTTACTGACAGAAACTTTGAACTCTCTACTTACCACTTTTCAACTATTCTGTTCCACCATTAGAGGTGTTTGGACAAAGGTTAAATGGTCAAGTTATAAGACTGGGAAGTTATAAGAAGGATTCATTGGATTAGAAGTCATTTGAAGTTTATTATGACTTGAGGTTCTGTGATTTTGTGACTTTTCTGAATGCATTTTTATTCTCTCTCAACCCAGTGTGCATGCAATGCTAATTGTTTTTTATATTTATATAACATTTAAACATTGTTTAAAATAAATCCAAACAAGTGAGCTACACCATGTTTGCTTAATGCTATCTCCTGGTTTATGCACTTAGTGCTGTAGAAACAGCATGTTTTGTTTAACCCACCTGATGTAACTTCAGAGAACTGCTGTGCTTTCTTCTGATTTAGTTATGAACTGTTGTAACACAATTTTTATTTCCAGGACTTCTAAATGCAAAATATTCATATTTTGTAAATAGTCAATCTTTTCTAAAATTCTATTTTTCTCTTTTGTAAGCTGTAAAAAAAATTGTATTGTGTGCTAAAACTGCCCCTGCCCTGCATTTTCTGTTGTCACATAGTGGATAATTTTGAAAATACATATAAAGTAATTCAGTATTTTTAAAAAGATATTCTTATTACTGACATTTTCCAACTAAATTTTGTTTTGTCCAAGTATGACCTCTAGGCTCCAATCATTTAAATTATTCAGGCTCCAGACCTCATCATTCCTGTACTTAGGTAATTAGAGTTATAAATACTAACTCTGAGAATGAGCTTGACCATTAATGTGGCATTAACCATGAACAACTTTAAAAGTATTGCCAAAAAAGAAAAAAGAAAAGAAAAGTCATAAAAATTGAAATAGAATCATGACATTTAAGTGTTCATTAAGATATTCATGGTAACAACAAGATACTTTATAAATACTTTATATATAAGGTTGATAGTGACCACCACAATTACAGGATCTGTTTTTAATAAGCTTTCAAGATTTAAGATATCAATCCATCAACACTCTCTGGCCTTTAGCATTTGAAAGATAATTATCATCTTTAATTAAAGGCCAATGAGAAATTTATACTATGAGGCTCACACAGAAATGAAACCTTTCATTATCTTAATATTCTAATCAACTGTGCTATTGACATAAACCACAGTCTTAATGATTGCATAGAGCACAAGAAAAAAAGTCTGTATTAAATATCATCAGTTTTCTTTTTAACACATTGCTGATCTTCTTTTCCAATAAATACATTATTATATTAGCAATGCTTTTCTCCTCTAAAAAAACAAAGAAAACCTCCCCCAAACAAAGAAAACATATATTCTTGATTCTTTTTCTTGCTCTAAACTGAATTTGGGTTTGTGAAGGGGGAATATAGGCCATCTGCATATCAGCTAGATGTTTTATTACAATATATCTATTCTGAAGAGATAGGATAAAGTAAGATGCCTCAGATGGGAAGTTCAGGAAACCTCGCTCACCATTCGCTAGTTGTGTGACTGTGGCTGATGTCACATAAACTCATTGTTTTTCTCTGAATCTCATGAGAGGATTGGCCCACATGAGCATTTTGCAAACTGGGCCCTGAAAGCATTGGTTTTCTCAGGGTTGTTCAAGCATTTGTCTCCTCTACAGCTCCAATTGCTCTAACCCAACATCAACAGGGCATCTCTATTTTTCATTCTTTTTGTTTTAGTACGTTTTATATTTTGAGTTTTAGGGATAAGATTTTGTTTGAAGAAAAAAGCCTCTAATTTGTAAAAAGGTTTGAAAACCACTGGTCTGAATTAGCGGCAGGGCTCTTCCTAGCTCACAAGCTCTCTGCTTTGGTTTATTCTGATTTGGTGAGCCAATTGCCCCAGTGCTCTGGACGGGGCAATAAAACAATGAATAAATAAAAATCCTTGCCTCTCATGTCCTTAATCACCAAAGTTTAATTTGGAAAATTTCATTGATATTTACTGTGCTTACTAAAATTTTCAATGATTGATTGATTGTTTCTTGGGGCCCAATCTCCTAGGTTCAATTTTACTTTGCAAAAGCTCTTTAATAGCTCTTTCCTGTTTGGATAAGGCCTGTTTCATTTTTTCCAGTTTGACTAAGGCCCCTGCTGTGTTTTGCTCTAATAGTATATTCTTTTCTTTGGCTGCTGTGTTAATAGCCTGGGAAAATAGAATGTAAATTTAATTTTAATTTCTGGCTAATAGTTTTGCCTTTTAATCTACAAAGTAGAGCAAAAGGTATTACGCCATCATATGCTAAAAAGTAGTAATAAAATGTACTTATAAAAAGCGAAGTATCATGTATAAAGTACCAGATATTTAAGTTCTGAAACAGTTTTCTGAAAATATGTTTTTTAAAATGCGCCAGTAATGTTGTGGGAAATGGTTGTGGGAAATGGTTTGAAATGAGGGGTTTGTTGCTGTTGTAGTTTAATCTTTTCAAGTGATTGAGTTCTTATCTGAGGTGAGAAAAGCACCTTTAAGAATAACCTTATAAAACACAATACACAGATTTTGAAAGGATATTTAGAATTGTTTTACGGAAAGTTTCTTCCTACATTCTAAATGGGCAAAAAGCAAAATAAGGAATACAAAAAAGAAAAAAAAAAAGCCAGCCATATTTTGTTTACTAAAATGTCCTTAGGGAATAGTCAATATTAACTTAATAAATAAGTATACCATGAATGGACGGGTAACCACATGAGTCGTAATTCGTTTTGCACAGTTATAACAGAATACCTGAGACTGGGTAATTGAAAACAAATAAATTTATTTTCTCACAGTTCTGGAGTCTGGAAAGTTTGAGATCAAAGGGCTGGCATCTGGCAAGGGCCTTCTTGCTGTGTCATCTTATGGCAGAAGGCAGAAGGGCAAAAGAGAGAGCCCACTCCTGAAAACTTTCTTATTGAGGCATTTAACCCACCCACAAGGATGAAGCTCTTATGGCCTATTCACTTCTTAAAGGTCATACCTCTTAATCTTGTTTCAATGGCAATGAAATTGCAACACAAATTTTGGAAAGGTCACACTGTAGCAATTCAAACGATAGCAATATCTTTTATTTTAAAGCTTGAATATAGCTTTGAAAATTTTTCATTTTCAATCATAATTTTAAGGCACTTTTTCCACCGTATTCTTTTTCTAGATCTTGGCCATTCACAAGTACCATGAAAACAAAACATATACCACAACTACTGTTGAATTATTCATTTGTCTTCTAAAAATATAATTATTCTCCCAGAAAGAACACACAATTAATTATTTTAACTAATGGTCCAAACGTTAGAGAAATACTAGTATATCACTATAAATTTTAGTTGCATAGACTGATAGGTTGTACATTAGTAAGATTTCAGCAGTTAATATTGCAGTCAATGGGAATCATAATTTTACATTTCCTAAAGTCACAATTTACATTTATAGTTGACATTTTGTTATGGTAAGTTCAAATAGTTTTAGTTAACTTTTCTCATGTTTGATTTACTAAGCTTCTATGAAATATTAGTGACCTAAAGAACTGTGGAACTCAAGTATGAGTTAAGGGGAGATAGAAGTAAATGAAATTAAAGTTTACATTTATAATTACATATCGTTTAATTTATTTTTCTCATAAAATTAATTATCTCCTAAGATTTTCAGAGTCGAAAGTTAAATGTTTCTCAGAATATTTTCATGGGTTTCTTGAGCTTTGAAAAAACCTAGCTTACTAATTCATTAAGTTGCAAGTTATCTTGAAATATTTTCTGTGGAATCCACAGCTATTTATCAGCTGTCTTAGAATTTAAAAGCAGAGAAATATTTAATTCATTTTTAGTTGTACTTGTCAGACAAATACTACCAGTTATTATATGATTACTTTCACAGTACTTTTACCTCTTTTAAAGTTCTTTTCATGTTCTCCTTATATTAGATGTAAGTGTCTACACTCGGCTTACACTTCCAGTAGAGGAAACATTCCTCATGATTTTTACTGCAGTCTCAGTCACTCATTAATTCACTACAGTAGGTCTTGAACCAGAGCAGTTGAGATTATAACTAGGACACTTCTTACAGACAGGAATCCTGTAAGCAAGAAAGTAAATACAGCAAGAGAACTAATGGCAATTTGTAAGATACAGCTAATGATTACATTTCACCACTAAAAATCAAGATTATAATTGTAATTGAAGATCAATTGTAATACTAATCATTAAGGGGGAAAAGTTTCTGATGAAGAGAATGCAACTGAAATGTGCTCCCAGTTTTTCAGGACTGTTTAAGGATACTGAGGAGGTTACTGTCTCTGGCTTGGCCAGCTCCATTATTCTGATTTTGTCCAGTGCAACTGGGAGTGAAAATATCTGTGTTCTTTCCTAAGCCAAGTGCAGTGTTCCATTTTTGAACAAAGCATCTTCCTGAGATAAAAGGGGGGTATTAATTTCCTTTTAATCCTGAAAAGATCTGTTTAAAATATATGCTTCTTACATGTAATTTTTACCAGTTTTTTTTCTAAATAAAAAAGTGAGAAACAGTATCTCTCATGTAAAGTTAGGTATAGGGAACATTTTGTCTTACCTGAAAAGTAATTTGGATTTTTGTGGTTGTGACCCTAGTGGGACATTATGGCTGAGCCACCATCAAGAGTGATTGTGCACCTACTGTGTGTCCGACGGTAAGCTACAGGCTGCTGAAAATAAAAATAAAAATAAAAATAAAAATAAAAATAAAAATAAAAATATTGCCCTAGAAAACTGAATCTTTATCTGCTACCTTAAAAGGTGTGTGTGTGTGTGTGTGTGTGTGTGTGTGTGTGTGTGTGTGTGTGTGTGTGTGTGTGTGTGTGTGTGTAGATGTGGGCGAGGGTCTGAGTGAGGTGGAGGAGGTGGACAGGGTAATAGCTCCACCATGACAAAGAGGTGCCTCAGGCTAGAGCAGTTTCTCACCCTGAGAGCAAGAACATTCTAAGAGCTAAATGGGAAGCTAAAACCCAGTTAAGAAAGGTGATTGGGAGTCCAGAATGGAGTTGGGCCAATCAGGTATGTCATTGCTTCAGTACTGGATCTCTCCTAGGTAAAAGCAAATACTATGCACCTGGACATGGAGCCTGAGTGAGAGTCAAGTTGAGAAGCAATAAGTAGCAAGTCACACAGGAGCAGGAATAACCCTATGTCATCACTGAGTTTGGATTTTGCTATCCATGGCTAGTTATGTCTGCTATAAAATGGTATGGAAGGGAGGTCAGCTATTTAAAGGATCTGATATAGCGGATAACTTATTTAAGAATGCATTTATATGGGAGGGGATTCTTAGGGTACAATATCTATGAAATGACATGATTGTTTCCTAACACACACAGTCATGTACATATATTCACATATAAATATACGTATACATTCATATATAGTTATTTCAGGTTCTAGGGTTTTTGCTTTTAGATTACTACTCAATGTTCTTATGACGATAATGATGGTCTTATTTCTTTTAATGTATTATTCCTCTGCTGTGTTACCCTAAGATTAGGTCTGATCATTACCACCCAACAGGATGTTTTGTCTTAGCTATAACCAGTGATTCAGTAGAACTCTAAATTGAAATATATGCATCTGGTTATTTCCTACGAAAGTCACAGAGACCAGATTTCCACTTTCAAAAATAAAGCATCCTTAGTTTTGAAGATTCTCAAGCTGTGGTACAATTCTGTAACCATGTGAACAAATTAAACTGGCTGAAAATGTACTAAATCCCTATTTCAAGTTATTTTACAAGTTCTCTTTCAGAGAATAAGTTGACCATGCACAAAGAGAAGGACCTCGCCTTCCCCTAGGACCTCAGACACTGGAGAAACCTGAAAATTCTCCACGAAGGGACTCCAGGCCCGACCAATCAGCTCTTTACTCTCATCAGCCAGTCAGCCCTTGTCTGAATCCTATGACCTGACTCAAACCCAGCCAATCAGTGTTGCCACATTATCATGTTTGACCTGACTTGGCACTAGCTAAACCCTTATAGCCAGCCCGGTAATATGGCCTGAAGTTGACACCTAGAATTAACCACCACACTAGCCAATCAGGTTTACCCAATGCCCCTGTAAAAGCCTGTTCAGCCCCTGGTTCTGGGAGATGAATTTGAAGTGTTTTGATTCTTGACTGCATGCCAGCTGACCTTGCAAATAAAGCCTTTCTTTTTTCAAAAACCGGTGCCATGGTATTGGCTTCTGTGTGCATTGGGTAACAAGGCTTTGCTTGGTACCAATATGAATTTAATGAGTTATTTTTCTAGAGGATGTGCTTTACCTAATAGCCAGAACCTACATCTCAACATGACATTAAGAAGTGATATTTTAAAGATGTTTTTGAGGGGCAAAAATTAAAAAGACATGTAAAAAAAAATGGCATATATGAGGAGGTCTTCAAAAAGTTTATGGAAGCATTCATATTATCTTTTAATTACGTTGTTTTCATAAACTTTTTGAAGTACCCATGCATCCATTTGGGAAACCATGAAATAAACGCCTTCAAATATATTTCTTAGGAATGTTAAGCAACATGATGGTTTCAATTTTTTTATACACTGCCTTGTATTACAAACTCAAATATCAGAAGGTTATTTACCTGAAGGGCGATCAGATTAATGTTGTTAAAAGTTATTTTCGTTATTCCAAAGCCATGAGAAAGGATTCCATTTCTAAGTTTGTTTTTATTCTCTTGTTCTGCTTCTACATCCAAATCCTGGGATATCATCTTCCCTGGGGACACTTACATTTGGATGGCCATGTGCAAGCTCAAAATTTTCCTGGACTTTTTCCAGCTCCACCGTGATTTCTTATAGTTCTTGGGCAGCTGAAATAAGAGGAAGAATAGGGAAGAATCTTATAAGAAACTGTCATCAAAAACACTGCAGATGTTTCATGAAAGAAAAATTCTATGGTTTAGTGCACTAATAGCATTGATCAAATTATCCTTTATTCATTTGCTTATTCATTGATCTACTCATTCATTCAATATTTATTGAATATTTACTACATGATAAAAACTTAATTTGGGACCAAAAATGCAACAGTGAACAAGACATTCACAATGTGTCTGATAGAGTTTACATTCTACTGAAGGAGAAAAGAAACCTAACAACTAAACACATACATACAAAACATAATTAATGATTGTAATAGACACCAGCAAAGAAGTAAATAGGGTGCTGTGGTAGTGAATTACCAGAGAGACCAGATTAGGTAAGGCTGGCTAGGGAAGGTTTCTCAAAAGGGACAATTTTTGAAGGGAATCTTACAGAAGGAAAAGAAGTTGACCGTGCTGAGAATGAGAAGGTGAGTGTGAAAGGTAACGGTTTAGCCAAGGGAACAGAAAGGTAAAAGCCCTTGAAGGAAGGAAGAGCTTGATATGATCCTGGTATTTAGCAGGAGCCTGTGTGACAAGATCCCCTTGACTAGTGATGAGAGTGGCCCAGGTAGTATGATAGGGCCTGGGCCAGGTAATCCAGTGCATTTTAGGAAATGGTAAGGAGTTTGGATTTCACCCAATGTCCATTGAAAGCCATTGAAGAAATGGGTTTAAGCAGATCTCTGTGACTGCTGAATGATGAAGCTGGGTGTGCATGGAGGCCAGAGAGGAAATGGCAGAACAGTTAACATGCTTTGGTAGCTGGCCAGGCAGCAACTACAGATGTTGGTACTAGATGTGGAGATGGGTGAATCTAGAATATACTTTTGAAGCCCAATCTACTAGACTTGCTCTTGTATTCCATACGAAAGGTGAGATAGAGGGAGGAGTCAAGAATGACTTCAAAATATTTAGGCTTAGTACTTAATATCCATGCTTTAATTTTTAGATGAGTAAATTAAATTCTACCTCATAGCACTAAAAATGTACTCAGATTTGAAAGACTAATTAAAAGATTTTTCTGATTTATCTTTCCTCAGTGGTGTATTATGGCATCTTTCTCTACATTTAGAGTTCCTGGATCAGTACAAATAAAATACAAAAAGAAGCAGAGTGTATAAGAATCACACCATGATCAGTATTTATTGGCTGTTTATTGCATTTATAACTTATCTTTCTTCTCAGGTCTTTTGTTAAATTATTTTATTATATATGATATACAGCTGAAAACTCTGCAACTATTTAAAGTGCGTAATTCAACAAATTTTGACAGACATATACACCCATGAAACCACCAGCACAAACAAGATATGGAATATCTCCTTCACTGCCAAAGTTTCTTTGTGCTTCTTTGTGCATCACAAACTCCAGAAGAAAATGTTATATGTATATAAACATTTATAAGTATTTTGATTAATTAAGAGGAAAAATTATCTCGGTTGTATTTACCCAGATATTTATCTTCTATAATACTTTTCCTTTCTTCCTCAATTTATGTATTTTCCTCTGGTATCTAATTTTTTTCACCCTGAAAAACTTTCCTCTGCATTTCCTCTACTGCACATGCAATAAAAATAAACTCTTAGTTTTCTGTTATCTGAAAGTGTATCTTTCACTCTTAAAGGAGATCTTTGCTGAACATAGCATTCTAAGTTGTCAACTATTTTTTCTTTCCAGACTTTGAAGCATCTTATCCACTGTTTTCTGACCTCTCTAATTTAAAAAGATTTCTAAAGATTTTTCATAGATATGAATTGTTTTCCCTCCTCTGTGACATATTGTATTGCTTTCCATTTGCCTGCTTGCTTTCATGATTTTCTCTTTATCTCTGGTTTTCAGCTGCTTGATGATGTGCATAGGTGTGACTTTCTTCATATTTATTCTGACAGGTCTCACCAACCTTCTTGAATCTGTAAAATTTTGACTTTTACCAAACTTGAGAAGTTAAGCCATTATTTTTTATTTTATTTTATTTTGCATTTTTCTACCTCTTCTCTCTTCTTCTTCTGAGAGTCTCATTATGAGTATTAGAATTTTTCAGGTATTCTTATAAGATTCTTGAGGCCCTGTTTATTCTTTTCCAATCCTTATTTTCTCTCTTTTTAAGATTGGCTGCTTTCTATTAGCCTGTATTTAAGTTTACTAACTCTTTTTTATATCATTTTCATTCTGCTTATATTAAGCCCACCCTGCTTGTTTCTGTTTTGTTTTTAATTTTAGATATTGTGTTTTTTAGTTATAAAATTTCTACTTGTTTTTTTTTTCACATTTTCTATTTCTTGCATGTAAATTTTCTCTGTTATTAACAGCACTTAAAAGAAAGAAGTCCTGGGCCAACCCCTTGGCTCACTCGGGAGAGTGCAGCGCTGGGAGTGCCGAGGCCGTGGGTTCAGATCCTATATAGGGATGGCCGGTGCACTCACTGGCTGAGCGCGGTGCGGGTGACACCAAACCAGGGGTTACAATCCCCTTACCGGTCACACACACACACACACACACACACACACACACACACACACACACACAAAGAAAGAAAGAAATCCTTAGGTATAGTAATAATAGCTACTTTAAAATCCTCTTCTAATAACTCCAACATCTGGCTCATCTCGGAATCGGATTTTGTTGATTCTTTTTCCTTGAGAATGAGTTGCTTTTCTGATTCTTTAGATTATGTCCTGTTTATTATGAATGTTGTGTTGTGGAAGACTGTAGAATCTGTTTCCTTGAAGAATTTTGATTTTTGTGCTTTAATAGGCAATGAACTTGGGTAAAGTTAAATTGCAGTCAGTGCTAGTTCAAAACTCCATTCAGCTCTCTGGACCTTATTAACTGAGAGTCTGGAGGCTGCCTCAAACATTTATGGTTCAGGGGGCTCTTGAGGAGAGTTTCAAAGTAGAATTTGGAGTTTTCCTTCCCTCACCCTCTTCTTTCAGTGTTTCCCCCCTCACTTTTTACTTGCTAGGATTGCCCTAGACTCTATTCTCTGGTTCCTCAGGCCAGATAGATGTTGGGCTTTCGATCAGATTTAGCATGAATGTAGCCCAGTGCCATGCTACCACTGGCATCTCTCTCAGGTCTACGCTGCAAAAAAAGAAAAACCCACACTAGTTTCTCTCATCAAGTTTTAACTCCCCTTCAAAGTTTGTTTGCTTTCTTTTACCCTCCAGGGTTCTCAAATAGATTTCTGTTGTTGTTGCCTTTTGTTCAGAATTCATAGTTGTTATCCATGGGAGAGATGGTCTGATAGAGGTTTACTCTGCTCTGCTAGAAGCTTCTAAAGTTCTTTAGTTCCTAGTGTTTCTGATGGGCATCACAGTAAAGCAAGGCGTGTGCACGTGTGTTTGTGTGTGTGCATGTGTGCTCTTGTGTGTGCATGTTAAAGGAGAGTTTATCAAATAGAAGAATTTTTTTTTTAATTTATTTTTTATTGGGACACAGTTGGTTATACGTATCTGTGGGGTTCAGCATTCAATGTCAATACCTGTGTGCGATATGTGCTGTTCAAATCAGGGTAATTAGTCTATCCACATTATACAATGTGATCTATTTTTGTGGCCTTTTACCAGTTCCTCCCTTCTCCCCTCTCCCTTTCCCACCTCTGATAACCTCATTTCTGTTCTCTAAGTAGAAAAAAATTGATATTTTTCTAAAAGCTAAGTGAGGGGAGCACTGCTCTGTTATACAACGTTAAAGGACTGTGATTATCTGCCTACAGAGATAGACTATATACAGATAACTACTAGAAACACCAAGAATAATTACAGGATTGGGGAGAAGAATTACTTACTAGAGAATCACGGGTATGTAGAAAGTTTATTTCCTCCGAAAAAGTTTCCAGAAGCTAACTCTGTAATATACATAGTTCAAATAATGATATAATAGCATGTCACCATTTTTTTCCAAACAAAATGATCTCAGATCTTTTCCAAGTTAAATTTAAGAAGAAAAAAATACAGCTACATTGTTCTTTATTTTGTTTTAACACAGTAGATAACTAAATGTTATTCAAAGATGATTGTTAGGGCTGCTTTTTAGTCACCTGTTTTCACACTTGAATACTTCTTGGAATCTCTGTGTGTGATTCATGTTTTTCCTGCTTTTCTCACAAATGATGGTGCTCCTCAGGTCCTGATCTCTGTTCTCTTTATTTACCTGACCACCTTATCATCGCTAAGGTTTCCTAAGTCTGTACCTACTGAGTTCCAAACTCACAAAGCCAATTGCCTTTCTATTGCGATGCTCAGCCAGCAGCTCACATTCTCTATGCCCCAAACTCTTTCCTGTTTTCCTCTCCCATACCTCCTCCACCTCCCATGCTTCAAATTATAGAACTACCCTTCGCCTAGTAACAACATCATCTTGCTCCTTCCTCTCTGTCACATCTAAAAGGAGCCAGTCTTATTCCTTAATCTATCTCAAATGTGTCTGTAATGGACTGAATGGTGCCACTTCCCCCCAATATATATGTTGGGGCCCTAACCCTCCATGCAACTGTATTTGGAGATAGGGCCCTTAAAAATGTTAAGGTTAAATGAGGTCATAAGGGGGATTCTAATCTATAGGAAATGAAACTTTTGAGCCATGGTAGAGCAAGAATGCAACCAAAGCCTCTAACTAGAAGTCTACCAAGTCCAAGATGAATAGCAAAGCACATGTTTTTTAATCCACCTTTTCTCTCTCCCATTTCTCATTTTCTTGTTTTGCTTGGTGGAGGAGGTTTTTATTTTCTTCCATAAGCTCATCATTTCTCTTCATCAGAGCCTGTCTATATTGGAGGAAAATACAAGGAAAAGGGCAGATAAATGAATTTTTCATTATTGAAACATTGTTATTATCATTACATATATTTATCCTTAATATAGAAAAAAATACTTTAAAATCAATTGTGGTCTCAAAAATTTTTAAGTGAATTTCTACGGAATGCCTGCTAGAGTATATATTGAATGAATTATAGCAGAGATGACCAATTCAGCTGCAAATTAGTAGGTGGCCAAAATGAACCATTTATTCACACCTTAACCTGAAGGCAGGTGCTATGTGTATATCTATAAACTGACCCTATTTACCTGGGTACCTCTCACTCGTATTCTCCCCAAAGATGTCCTCCCATTGAATGTCCTAATGCCCAGAACCTGTGCATGTGTTAGGTTTTCTGGCAAAGGGGAAGTAAAGTAGCAGGTAGAATTAAGGTTGCTAATTAGATGACCTTAAATTAGGCAGATCAACCTAGATTGTACAGGTGAGACTAATGTAATCATCAAGATCTTTAAAATAGAAGATGGGGTGGAAGAGGAAGTTCAGAGAAGGATATGTGATGATAGAAGCAGCATCAGAGACATGCCACGTTGCTGGCTTCGAAGATGATGGAAGAGGCTACAAACCAGCAAATATAGGTAGCTTCAAAAGCTGGACAAGGCAAGGAAATGGGTGCTCCCTGAATGCCTCCAGAAAGAAATGCCACCCTGCAGACACCTTGAGTCTAGCCTCCCTGTTTCAGACTCTTTTATAGAAATACATAATTAAAATAGTACTTTTCTGCAAACAAGAAAAAAACTTGGAATAGCTGCATGGCACTCCTATTAAACATTCATTAGCACTGAGATGAGAATCTTGAAAGCTAAGAGACAACCAGCATTTATTCATTCATTTATTACTTCATTTTAAAGAAGGTTGCTGCAATCAGTTTTGAATCATTTTCCTTCTTCCACTGAGAATGAAAATAGCAGGAAGTGGGGAAAAAATATATAGATAATGCAGTAGTAGTTAAGTTTAGTATTAAGTTAAACAGCTTCTTTTTTGAACCTATTTTCCAGTACTGGTTATAATGATCTCTGTGGGCTCATTTAGTATTTTACGTAGAATTACCTTTCTAGGAGACAGTTTACATTTCAACATTACCTTCACCTGTACCTTGCCAGTGCTTGTTCTCCTGTACAACTTGGTCATGATATGCTTCAAATATTCTCTTGAGCATCTTTATTTTCCTGTCATGGTCATTCTATAGAGCATAAAGGTTTAGAGCATCCTTAAAACTACATTAGGTAACCATAAATCGCTGCTCCTTACTACTTGTTCACAAGTAGCTTTAACAGACCTCTTATTGTACAGAAAGACAGTACTGTCGGGTACACCCATTTCTTAGTGTGCTATTACTATGAAGAAGAGCAGATGGGAACTCTAGATCTCATGGGTGGTGAGTCACTTTTCAGCCCAGTGGTAATAAACTAATGTCTCACACTAAATGGTAACACAACAGTGGTCTGTGGAGAGTTCTTGATTTAATAAATAAAAGCTCACAAATCAGTCTTGTAAATGTTACCTTTTGGCTTCAAAAATCGAATTTGAACTAGCATAAAAACAGAGCTTTAACAGAAGGTAACCTTAAATACAAACCCCCACCTGGTCTGTACATAGACATTTTTGTTTTGATAATCTCTCTTGCTCTTTTAAAGCCTGTGGGGATTTTTCAAAACATACTTTATTTACTGCTTCTCCATAAATCCCTGTAAATGAGAAGAATGATAAATTTAGTAATAGAGATGGCTCGTATTTTGAGCGATTGGAAAAGAATGAAGGTTTTACAGTGTCAGTAAGTTCTTTCATGTCGCATATCTCTCATGGACTCTCATGTCATCAGAACCACTGATTTTCACATTTTATGTATCACAAAATCTGATTTTTATAATATTCCTATTTACGAGCATTTTTTGATTCATTTAAAAGCATCAGTAAGAAAACAGAGATAGAGCCACAAATCTACTAGGAATAGGCCAACTGCAATGTCCAGGCAATAGTAAGAGAATCAGAACTCACATTTCCAAACTTCATTGAGGAAATGATTAAAATTCACTGTGAATTATCTGGCATGGTTTGTACATGAAGTCTTCAGAGACTAAGAAAGAATGAATATGAAAATTTACCTTTCTCCACTAGAATGTAATCTCTGTGAAGGCAGGATTTTCATTTCTATATCCCTAACATTTAGTATACTACCTGACCCAGAGTAGGCATCTAATACATATTAGTTTAATCGCTCAAGAAATTAAAGAGTCTGACAGAAACAAATAAACGACTATGAAAAAAATTCATAGTTGCACTTAATGTAGACATTATTTTTTCCTATAAATCTCATACCTTGATGAAATTAAAATAATAATCTTGGAGACTTGGATGCAGATTTAAGTGGATATTTAATGCCTATCTGGATTATACTAATGCTGTGCGAGGGGTCTTCAAAAGGTTCATACAAAGATTTGTATTATCTTTTAATTCTATTTTTCCGTGAATGTTTTGAAGTTCTCTTGTATACAAGGAGAGAGTACCCTTCAAATCTATTATCTTGCATTCCATATCTTCAGCATTTGTAAAGCATATGTATGTGGGACAGAAGTAAAAACATGGATAAGTAGAGTTGTATGAGTGTGTGCGTGTTTGTGTGTGTGTGTGTGTGTGTGTGTGTGTGTGTGTGTGTGTCTAGGTGTCTTTCCATCTACAGACCACAAGATAAGCTCTTAATGCTTTTAGGGATACGGTCAAGTATGCATAGTTTTATGTATGCTCTTCTCCAGTAGGGGGAGCCGTCACCTGCCACTACAGTACGATTCTAGGTGCAAACATTTTCTATGGAGACCCACACCTCAATGGTCATTTTTACCCAAATAAAAAGTATAGATTTTGATTATTTAATATGTCAACAGATAATTCAGACAAATTAAAACATGGTGAAGTGTGACATAAGACCTATTATGATGTATATTATAACTTTTTAATAGAAAATTGTTTATAATGCTAGATAATAAATTAGATAAATGGTAAATTACTAGTTAGTACTTATGTACAATACCATTACTATGGTAGAAAACCATTCACCTTCTCTTTTTTTCTCATAAACTCCATTTGCTTGGTTATTTGTTTGTGTTTAAGTTGCATTTGGTGCATGTCCTTTGTCATCTGCAAAAAATTGGAGAAAAATAGAAAATAGAAAAAGAGAAGAAAAGCCCATATAATTATATAAACCAACTTTTAAACTGCAGCACAAACTTTTCAGGATTCATCTCAAAATTTTTATCATCTACTATATATAGGCCCTGTGTTAAACCTTTATCAGACATTATCTTATTTATCTCAAAAATCATCTTCACGATTGGTTTTAATGTAACTTTTCAGGTGAGTAAATCACTACTTAGAGAAGCTGGGAGACTTCTTCAGAATCACATTACTAATAAGTGGTTAATTTGATATTTGAACTCTGGTGTTTTGACTCCTAAACTGTTCCTCTGCTCAGCTGTGCACCCAATACCCAGTACGTGCCCAATATATGGGATCTTTTCTCTTCCTCATTCCCCATGGTCAGCATCTGAGAACAAAATCTTGCTCAATTTTATAGCAATCACCATGTGCTAAAGGCACCGAGTCATTCAAAGAATCTGTTATCATTATGCTAGGAAATCTAAGAAGAACCAATTGTTCTGTTTTGACCTGGTCTAGCCTGCCCTACAGCAGAATGTTCTGGAAACCTGAGGTGGCCAGTTGTCTTGTCATCTCTCTGGAATACCGGGAAACCCGAAGAGGCTAAAAGGTTGGCTCATCAAGAAACTGACTAGGGAACAATAAACAAAATATGTCCATATATCACCACGGTGGCTTTGTTAATGATATTGATTCTGCAATTGCTACAGTGACTAACACAATAAAAGTGCCTCATGTTTGCATTGGGGTTATAAGGAAAAGCATCTTATATTTAAACCTCTTATTAATCAAAACTACCATTTGTAAGTGTTATTCAAAAGCTGAATTGCATCTTATTTGTCAATACTGTTATCAAAATAGATATCAAATTATTTTATTCAATCCTCGAAAATTGCATCCAAAATACATTTTAATAAGAAACGGGAAAGACAAGCATAAACCCTTGTAAATGAGGTCATTCTTCATAAGTATTTCATGTGTGTATTTATGTATTTGCCCATGACTTACTATTTTGCAATGAACTTTTCTTAAAAGGTCCTAGTATCTACATTGACATCGCTTACACTTCAATTTTGTTTATTATAGACGGATTCTCAGTCTAACTTTAACATGTAGTCTCCAAACTAATACTATTTTGATTTTGTTCGACAACTCTTGCTTAACCTGACTCACATCATATCAAAGAGGTTGAATGACCAGTTCCTTAAGGAGAGTTAAATATTATACTAATTTTATTGTTTGTTTGATACTGCAAAAACACCTAATCTCTAACCGCCCATGCTTGGATCGTTGGCCTCTCCTTAAACTGGTGTCATAGTCCAGTACAGGCAGGAATGCGAGACTGGGAATTGGAAGAATAAGAGTCTAATCTATCAAATTCTGCCTGTTATGCTTTGAGTTCCCAAGTGAGGTTTGAAATCGTAATTCCTAAAATTCCTAAGATCCCTCAAAGGCAGTGAAGCACGTTATTTAAAGGCGCAGAGCTCAGAGCCAGATGATTTGGGTTCAAATTCCATTTTCAATACTTACTAGCTGTAGGATCTAGGGCAGGTTGCTTCAAGCCTCTGTTTGCTCACCTATGAAATGGGAATAAAAACAGCACCCATCTCACAGGATTGATAACTGTAAATGAGTTCATATAAATAAGTCACCCAGAACTTGGCCTAATACAAAATAAGAGCTATATTCACATCTGCTGTTATTATCTAAATTAGTGAATTTAGATCTTTGTAAAACTTTGAGCTGCTTAGATATTCATTCAACATTTGTTCCCTGAGTCTCGATTACATGCCAGGGGCTGTACTAGATTCAGGGACAGCATTTACGAACAAAACAGACAAAGATTCCTCCCTTTCCTCAGACCGATATGCTTTAATTCTAGCCTCCTTAAAATTTCAACTTATGAAAAAAAATTTTCTGTTTCAAGATTTTTGCTTTTTATCTTAGTAATGTATGTAATTTCAGAATCTGGTTTATTTATACCTCTAACCCTAATTCTCTTTGCCTCAATTCATACTATTTTTACATCTATTACAATGCCTAACACACAGTGAATGCTTAGTTAATGCCATATTTCCCATGTTATAAAAATTGATTGTCTCATGATCTATATTCAATATTTGCATCAATTACAAGCTGCATGCCAATTTCAAAAAATAGTTAAAATGTAAAAGAAAAAAGTCACCTTAGCACTGAGGAAATATAGTATTACTATTTTTATTATGAAAGATTATGTCAATTTGTCTTAAATATAACATCTCACAATGTAGCACAAAGCAAATAATTTATTTACAATCGGATTCCTTAGATACAATAATTAAGATATAATATTTAAAATTTAATTTAGCCAAATCTCATAATACATAATGGATGAAAGCATTTAAATTAAGTTGGAAAAAAAAATGTTTGGTTGCATTTATATAAACACTTCAGTCCAATCGTATTTTGAATGTTCTAGTCAAAGTGTCTATTTTTCAAATAACTCCAAATGTCTGTAATTTGTAATTACGGTCTGACTACAAAGATGGTATATGGAACAAAACTTGGGGTTGTCTTAGATCAGCTGAGTTTCCAGGCATGTTCTTGTTAATATTTGTTCCCAGTTTTTCCTTACACACAAACATTATGTATACTTATCTTAGAAAATTCTGGAAGGTGATATAGTGGTGTTCTTGAAGTTTGGAATGTCAAATGCCTCTGGACATCACTGTTTGAATATTCTATGGCCCACTGAATAAGCATATACAGTGAAAGGATAACCCAACTTGACTCATGAGATTCCCTACATCAATCACCAAAACGTGTATTTATGATGGTATTTGTCACCAGCACCAAGTTACATGGCAATGCTGCCTAGCAATGAGGCGGCAGAGTCTGCCAACTTGGTCTACAGCTATCTTGGAGAAAAATGTGCCATTTTTCAACTGGATCTAGGATCTTATTCTGCAGATGTGATTAAATTGTTAATATCTCAGTGCAAGTAGCTCAGTGGTAAAGTTATTAATGAGATGCAAAAGTAACAAATCATTAATAAGAATAAAAATCAATAATAAGAATGAGAAGTCATAACAGAAAGTACTCCATCCTCACTATTATTCAGTGATTTTCAGTTGCCTAACAATTCTAGAAAGAGATGAGCAAGTGCAGACCTACGTCCCAGTGGCCCCGCCCACAGGGGAATTATGCCACCCCCATAGTCATACACAGCTTATGTGAATTCCTTAACCCAGGAAGAGACACATGAAAACCCCTTGGAGATTGAAGAAACCCAGGATAGCCAAACAGAGCACAAAAAAAAATTTCCATCCACTGCCAACACATCTGCCAAGTGGGGGAAGCAAGGACCCAGGAGGAGTCTCTGCCTGTAGGAATGAAGAAAGAGGAACCCTTCCTAGGGTCACCCATTCAATCAGAGGAGCTCCAGTATACCCCAGTGCACTGATCAGGATCATAGGAAACTTGCCAGGGTGCCAATAAGCCTTCCCAATGTCACCTACCCCAGCCAAAGAGTGGTGAGGCATCCAGGCACTTCTCCGAAGTACTTGAGAGCTTGTACATGTCCTTGATCACCCAACATAGTGTCACTATCCTCAGCAAGCAACCACTGAGTGCCCCAGTGCCTAGGCCATGGAGGCATTCACATACACAACTCCAACACTGAATACAGCTGAAGTAACCACACAGAGACTACACTAAGGCATCAACTTGGAACCAACACTCAAACACCTCAAAAGCCACTTAAAAATAATAGAGGAAGAAACCACTATACCAGATGACCAGACATCAACAAAAGAATATCAGAACTAGGAAAAAAACCAAGAAAATATGACACACCAAAGGAATACAATAATTCTCAAGTACCAGACCCCATACAGCAGTAAACCCTTGAAATGACTGAAAAGGAATTGTGAGCAACCATCTTAAGGAAAGTCACTGAGATACAGTAAGACTCAGATGACACAATGAAATGAAAAAACTATCCAGAATATGTAGGAGGAAATTTACAAAGAGATAGATACCTTAAAAAAAATGTAGCAGAACTCCTGGAATTGAAAGAGTCATTCAATGGAATAAAGAACACAACCAAGAGTATAAGCAGTAGACTAGAGCGAGCAGAAGAAAGAATTTCTGGTCTCAAAGCCTTTTTTGAAAAAACCAAGGTGGACCAAAAAAGAAAAGAATTTTAAAAATGAAGAAAATCTATGAGAGCTATTAGACAACCTTAAGTGCACAAATATTCAAATCATGGGTGTTCCAGAAGAGGAGGAGAAAGAAAATGGCATTAAAAATCTATTTGACCAAGTAATAGCAGAAAACTTCCCAGGTATTGAGAGAGACTTTCATATCCAAGAGGCTCAAAGATCCTCAAAAAGATTCAAAGCAAAAAGGTCTTCTCTCAGATACATTATAGTCAAACTGATAAAACACAAAGACAAAGAGAAAATCTTAAAAACAGCAAGAGAAAAGCATCAACTCATCTATTACGTAGTCCCTATCGGACTAACAGCAGATTTCTCAGAAGAAACCCTACAGGCCAGAAGAGAATGGGATGATATATTCAAAGTAGTAAAACAAAAAAAAGTTACCATCCAAGAATACTATACCTAGCACAGCTCTCTTTCAGAAGCGAAGGAGAAATGGTGTATTTCCCAGATAAACAAAAACTACAAGAGTTCACCACCACATGACCAGCCCTAAAAGAGATCCTCAAGGGAATCCTGCTTCTGGAATCCAACAAATGATAATCACCACCATGAATACTTGAGGGAGAACAAAACCCACTGTGAGAACAGATATGCAAAAAGAAAGAGAAAGAAACTATATCTTACCACCTCAAAAAACCAATGAACACAAAAGGAGGAAAAGAAAGGGACGAAAGATATTTAAAACAACCAACCAACCAACCAAACAAAACATTCCAGAAGTAAGACAATAACTTTAAATAACAACCCTAAATGTAAATGGATTGAATTTCCCACTCAAAAGACACAGACTGGCTGATTGGATTAAAAAGACAGATAAACTATATGCCTCATACAAGAAACTCACCTCACCTATAAAGACTCACAAAGAGTAATAGTGAAGGGAAGGAAAAAGATATATCATGAAAATGGAAACCAAAAATGAGCGGGAATACCTATTCTTATATCAAATAAAATAGACTTTAAAACAAAAAACATGAAAAGAGACAAAGGAAGCCATTATATAACAAAAGGATCTATCTAGCAGAAAGACATAGCAATCATAAATTTATATGCACACCACATCAGAGCACCCAGATATATAAAACAAACACTACTAACCTAAAGAAAGAGATAGACCCCCAATAGAATAATAATAGGGAATCACAACACCCATCTCTTAACATTGAAAAGATCATTTGGGCAACAAATCAACAGAGAAACAAAGGATTTACATTTTAGAACAATTGGATTTGGCAGACATCTACAGAACATTTCATCCAACACTAAAGAGTATACTTTCTTCCCATCAGCACATGGAACATTTTCCAAGATAGACCACATGCTAGGTCAAAAATCAAGTCTCAACAAATCAGAAAAATTTGAAAACATTTCAAGTATCTTTTCAGACCACACAGATTAAAGCTAGAAATCTATAACAAGCAAAACTTTGGAAGCTATATAAATATTGAAATTAAACAACATGGTCCTAAACAAACTATGGGTCAAAGAAGAAATTAAACAAGAAATCAAAAAATGTCCTGAAACTAATGAAAATGAAGACACATCATACCAAAACGTACGGAATACTACAAAAAGCAGTACTAAGAGGGAAGTTTATTACAATAAATGCTTACTTTAAAAGAATAGAAATACATCAAATAAACAACCTAAGGCTACAGAAAGAAATAATTTAGGATCAGAGCAGCACTAAATGAAGGAGACCCCCCAAAAACAATACAAAAGATTAATGAAACAAAATAGACAAACCACTGGCTAATCTAACTGAAAAAAGAAGAGAGAAGACCCAAATAACAAAAATCAGAAGTGAAAAGGTGACTTTACAACTGATACCACAGAATTACGAAGAATCATTAGAGACTATAATGAACAACTATTTGCCAACAAATTTGAAAACCTGGAGGAAGTAGATAAATTTCTGGACGTATACAAACTACCAAGACTGAACCAAGAAGAAATAGAAAACCTGAACAGACCTATAACAAGCAATGAGATTGAAGCAGAAATTACCAACAAAGAGAAGCCCAGGACCAGATGGCTCTACGGCTGAATTCTACCAAACTTTTAAAGAGGAATTCATACAAATCATCCTTCAAACTGTTCTAAAAATTGAAACAGAGGTCATTCTCCCAGTCTCATTCCATGAAGCCATCATCATCTTGATACCCAAAGTAGAGAAAGGTACAACAAAAAAATGCCAATATACCTAATGAACATAGATGCAAAACTCCTCAACAAAATATTAGCAAACACAATACAGCAGGACATCAAAATATTAAACATCATAATCAACTATGATTTGTCTCAAGGATGCAAGGATGGTCCAACATATGCAAAGCAATAAATGTGATACACCACTTCCACAAAATGGACAAAAACCATAAGACTATCTCAATAGATGCAGGAAAAGCATTTGATAAAATTCAACATCCTTTCATGACAAACACTCAACAAATTAAGTATAGAAGGAAAATGTCTCAACAAAATAAAAGCCACCTATGACAAACCCATCCTGAATGGGGAAAAGCTGAAAGCTTTTTCTTTGTAAAGAGGAATAAGACAAGGATGCCGACCTTCACCACTCCTATTTAACATAGTACTGGAAGTATTACAAGAACAATCAAGCAAGAGAAAGAAAAAAAAAAAAAAAGCATCCAAATTGGAAAAGAAAAAGTCAAATTATTCCTGTTTGCAGATGACATGATCCTGTATATAGAAAAACCTTAACTCTACCAAAAAACTGTTAGAGGTGATAAATAATTTCAGTAAAGTTGCAGAATACAAGATCAACATGCAAAAAATCAGTAGTGTTTTTACATTCCTACAAGGAGCTGCCAGAAAAAGAAATCCAGAACATTTACAGTAGTCACCAAAATAATAAAATACCTAGGAATCTACTTAACCAAGGAGGTGAATGATATTTACAAAGAGAACTACAAATTACTGCCTTGAATTTTCCATAACATGATATGCATACTTTTTGCTTTCTCCTGAATATCTGAATTTGATTGTAACCTTTGAGAAGGCAGTCATGACTACGATGTGCATTGAGTCTTCCCAGAATCTGTAGCATAAGGTACCATTACATATTCATCCAAAAAATAAACACCCAGAATCAGCCTTAATAATGTCTCACAGTTAAATTCATGTCGTTAATAAAAAGACAGCCACAGTCCTGCATTTTTTTTTCTTTTAATTTGGATGGGTAAGATGGAAGAGAAGGAATGTGGAGTAAAAGGACGGGATCATGACTGAGAATATTAAATTCTTCTGATTTGCCAGGACCCTCCTAATACCTCAAGAAGCTTTTTTAGTAACATTTTTATTGATATAATTCACATATGGCACAATTTATCCATTTAAAGTGTATAGTTCAATGGCTTTTAATATAGAGTTGTGCAGCTATCACTGCAACTAATTATAGAACATTTTCATTACCACAAAAGGAAATACTGCATACTTTAGCCATCAACCCCCACCCCCCCAATTACTCATGCCCCAAACCCCAGGCAACCACTAAACTAATTTCTGTTTCCATAGATTTGCTCATTCTGGACATTACATATAAAGAGAATCTTATGTGCTCTTTTATGCTGGGCTTTCTTTTTTTTTTTTTTTTACTTAGCATAATGCCTGCAAGGTTCATCTATGTTGTTCAAGTAACTTTTGATACTTTTAGCTATATATCTTGGAAGTTTTTAACAGAGCTAGTTAAAACATAGCCAGATGTGACCTAATCCATTAGTTGAAGCAATTTTAAATATTGACATTCATTCAATTGGCCAATGTACATTATACTAAGTATATTTTACATGAGAAAGCGTAAGGTATATCAGTAGTTGTGAAGAACTTTGTTCTTTAGACTAGCCTATCATTTGGGATGCTTCCAAAGTACATTATATTTTATAAGCAGGATTTATACTTATCTTCATAAGAGTTTACTTCAGTATATCATGGAATAGAACAGTGCCAAAAAGGTTGTACTCAGTCTGCAAATACATCTATAGTTATGGAAACTGAATATTTAAATGTGTGTCTCAAGAACATTATTTGACTAAATCTCACTGCCTTGTAGAAACAGTTTAGCATACTCTTGAAAGCATAAAAGTTGCCTTTGTTTGACAAAATTTAGTATTATCTTCTTTCAAAAGTTGGTGATGAAAATATAGGGAATGATTCTTAAACACTGATGAAATATACATTTGTACTTCAGAACATTTGTGAACAGTTGATTTACTACTGAGAAAAAAATACTAACTCAGTTTGCTTCATCATGTGTGTAATAAAGTAGCTAATGTTCTTTTCCTTCCTTTTTGTAGAAATGGTAAATGATGATTTGTGTTTTCTGAGTAGAGCTTACTCTTGGGGAAGCAGTAGAAGCCTAGACTGACATCCTCTAATCCCCAAACCTTGTTAAAAGTGGTTTCAATCGTGGGGACCTAATACACTGGTTGCTTTCCTAGAAGGAGTCTCATGGCTTGCCCCACTCGGTCCTATTACTGAAGGTCTAATCACATCTATTATGTTGTTCACTTTCACTGGTTGGGGAAGAAAATTAAGGCTGTTAGGAGATGGGATTGAGGGCATGTAACCCCCCCCCACACCCCTCTCCCCCACACACCCCTCTCCCCCACACACTCATGTTGTGGGTTCTGAGAAATACCCTGGTGAAAAAACTAGAGTATTTGCAAAATTACATCTAAGCTATCAAGTGTATTACCATAACAAGACAAATGGAGATGGTTCCAATTCTACATGACTGCCCAGGCATCCAGGATCTAATTACACTGTCAAAATCTGAGATACAGTAACTTAAAAGCTCCACAGGATCTCTTTACAACCAAACACTTTCCCCTGTCAGTAAAAGGGTAAGTAAAGCATTTTTTGATCCCATTGTAAAGTGTCACATCCAGAGCTCCCCACAACCTTTCCTAGTATCTGCTTATACTATGCTTTTGTGTGGCTTACATGAAGATTGTTAACATGGCCTAATAGAGCTGAAAATGGAAAGGGGGAGGGGACGAAAGAGAGACTCATTATTTTTTTAAATGGCTTCGCTTTTCCCACAGGAATCCCATATACCCCACTTAGCAGAAGCTGATTCCAGCACTAAGTGGGAAATATAGAGAATCTTAAAAGGTCAGATCTATAATCAGCTGTCCTCAGGGGTTGGCATGGGAAACTTCTTAATCCAACTTGAATTTAGTGCCATCTTATAACAAGTGGACATTACATATAAATAGAATCTTATGTGCTCTTTTATGCTGGGCTTTTTTTTTTTTTTTACTTAGCATAATGCTTGCAAGGTTCATCTATGTTGTTCAAGTAACTTTTGATACTTTTAGCTGTATATCTTGGAAGTTTTTAACAGAGCTAGTTAAAACATAGCCAAATGTAACCTAATCCATTAGTTGAAGCAATTTTAAATATTGACATTCATTCAATTGGCCAATGTACATTATACTAAGTATATTTTATATGAGAAAGCTTAAGGCTTATCAGTAGTTGTGAAGAACTTTGTTCTTTAGACTAGCCTATCATTTGGGATGCTTCCAAATGATATATATATAAAACATCAACGTGTGATGCACCCATATGTGTGTGTATGTGCATGTGATAGAAGACTGACTGCCTGCTTAAATTCACAGTACCCTGCTCACCTGAAACGTTCTTAGGCAATTTTCCCTAAAGTATTTTTTACTTTGTGTTGTTTGTTTTTACACATTGGAGACTTTGAAACTATAACAAGTTAAGTTTATGTGAGATTGGCTCTGTATTTGTTTGTGAGAAACAATTCACAAATTGAAGTCAAAATGACTAGAAAAAGAAAAATTTTTAAGAGAAATATGTTATTAGAAAAAGAATAAAAACAAATAGAATTCTTAATAAGCTGCCAAACTGAGTAACTGCAAACCTGTGATAAATACTTCTTTGTAGGAAGAATACACTTGGAGAACAGCATGGATGAGGCTGGACAAAGCCTGGCTTCTTGTCTCTTTAAATGCATTTTTACTTATTTTAGTAAAGAATTATTAGTCAATATTTTATTTTAAAAATGACTTTGGTCAAATCTGAAGGTTCTCTACTCATCACACCTTAAAATGCCATCTCTGTGTTCTTACATAAATTCGTGGTCATTTCTATGACCTTTATGCTGAGAGCAGCATCCAAATACAAAATGTGAGATCAGTTATGAACCTGTGTCTTGCTTATCTGTGTGGAAAAAAAACAAAACAAAAAACAAAACAAACAAGCAAAGAAAAACGGATTGTTCCTCTCTTCTCTTCTTATTCCAAGTAGTTATTAAGTTAAGACTGGAAGAAAACTGGCCTTGGAGTTGTCTTGACCTGTGGGATTAAGAAAAGGAGTGAAGGCGTCTCACACGTTACTCCACGCCTCTTCCTCCTGGGAGACGACATGGTCTCACAAGCGTGGTGGAAAGGAAGTTGTGTAGATGGCTGTGTGGCATTTTTTTCACTATACAAGTGGCTTTTCCTTATCAGGGTTTATAGAAGAGGTTGTCATTTCTATTTTTTCTCACTTCCTGAGGAGGATTAATGAAGAGAGAAGAGAGACCCAGAAGTTCTCACCTCTTTTGCTCATGGGAAAGCCAGGAGAAAGCACATGACAAGCAGAGGCACTAAAGACATGAATGTGTCTTTCATGGTTTTGAGTGTGTCACAATGAGTAACAGCAGGACTCTTCTGTTGGTGACAGACATTTAGAGCACAGCAGCCAGAAAGTGGGAGGACCAAGGATGAGGAGCAGCTGCTCCCGGGAGCAGGAATATGCCCTCCACTGACTCCACGCAGGGGAATGTGGGAATGGATTGGCCAGGGCACAGGACATGATTCATGTTGCTGGGACTGGATCCCCAGCCCTGGGAAACCCAGCTAAGTCTTCTGGTCCTCATCTTTCTCATCTGCAACATGGGGATAATAGTTGTAAATGTTTCAAGTTTTGAGGGACAACTAAATGAAATAATAAATAAAGTTAGCGAGCACAAAGACTAGCACTTAGTAAGTGCTCATAAGAAAATGGCTGCTGATAGTGTTAATATTGGGAAGCAAAGACGTTCTAAAACTGACAAAAATTCTTCCTGTTCTAATCAACAAGGATGGTGATGACAAAGTATAACTGAATGTGTTTTGGCTAATTGGCCAAAACACATATATTGTGTTTTAATATATTCAGGATTGTATCTATAAGGAAATAAATAATGAAAAAGAGCTTTCAATGTGGATTGCAGAGAAGTGTATATTGCACCCCACTTCTAACCAAGGGGGAATGAGAATGCAGTCTGTTTACTGTCCTTTTTTTCTTTTTTAATTATTGCATATACTTGAGGTTTACAACATGATGTTATGGGCTGTATATAGATAGTAAAATGGTTACTATAGTGAAGCAGATTAAAATATCTATAATCTCACATGGTTCCTATTTTGTAATAAGAGCAGCTAAAATCTACTTATTTAACAAAAATCTTTATTACAGTACAATTTTATTAACTATAATTTTTATGTTGTACATTAGATCTCTTGACGTATTCATCTTGCTTTTCTGCTACTTTGTATCCTTTGGCCTACATCTCCCATTTCCTGCCCCCACCATGCCCCCATTAACCACTGTTTTATTCCCTATCTCTATATATTTGACCTTCATTTCATTTTTTAAAGATTCTGCATATGAGTGAAATAGTGCGGTATATTTCTTTTTGTGTCTCGGTATTTCGCTGAACATGATGTCCTCCAGTTCCATCCATGTTGTGGCAAATGGCAAACTCCTTCTTTCTTAAGTCTGAATAATATTCCTTTGTGTATATAAACCATAGTTTCTTAATTCATTCCTCCATCAATGGACACTTAGGTTGTTTCCTTATCTTGGCCGTTGTGAATAATGCTGCAATGAACGTGGGAGTGCAAATATCTTTATGAGGTGGTGATTTCATCTCTTTTGAGTATATTTCCAGAAAAGCAAATGTTGGGTCTTGTAGTTAAAATGTCTCTAATACCCAGAGCAATATACAGATTCAACACAATCCCTATCAAAATTCCAGTGGCATTCTTCACAGAAATATAAGAAACAATCTTAAAATTCCTGTGGAACCACAATCACACAAGAAAAACCTGAATACCTAAAGTAGTTCTGAGAAAGAAAAACAAAATTGGAGCCATCATCCTTCCTGGTTTAAAATTATATTACAAAGCTACAGTAATCAAAACAGTATGGTACTAGCATAAAAACAGAAACATAAACCAATGGAACAGAGTAAAGAGTCCAGAAATAAATCTAAACATATACAGTGAACTAATTTTTGACAAGAGCCCCAAGAAGACACAATGGAAAAAGCTTACTCTCTACCATAAATGATGTTGGGAAAACTGGATTTTCACATGTACAACAATGAAATTGGACCATTCTCTTACACCATGCACAACATAAACTCAAAATGGATAAAAGACCTAAATGTAAGACCTGAAAACACAAAACTCCTAGAAGAGAACGTAGGGTAAAAGCTCTTTGATGTTGACCTTGGCAATGATTATTTGGATATCACACCAAAGCTCAGGCTACAGAAGCAAAAATAAATAAATGGGACTACCTCAAACTAAAAAGCTTCTGCACAGCAAAGGAAATAACTGACAAAATGAAAAGGCAACCTCTGGACTGGAGAAAAATTTTGCAAACCATGTATCTAAGTTAATATCCAAAATGTAGAAAGAAAACTTACAACTCAATAGCAAGAAAACAAATAAACTGATTAATAGGTGGACAAAGGGCCTGAAGAGACATTTCTCCACAGAAGACATAAAAATGGCCAACAGGTATATAAGAAGGTGCTCAACATCACTAATCATCAGGACAATGCAAATTATAGCCATGGTGAGTGTATCATTGCACATGCTATAGGGCAGCTATTATTGAAAACACAGGAGCTAACAAGTGCTGGTGAGGGTGTGGGGAAAAGTACAGTGTTGATGGGAATATAGACTGGTGCAGCCATTATGGAAAACAGTATGAAGTTACCTAAAGAAATTGAAAAGAATATTTTTGAATAGATATAAATATCCAGGCAGCATACTAGCTTACTTAAATGTGTGCAGAATTTTCAAGTTACACAATTCTGAAATTAGCTTAAGAATTCAGGGTCCTGGTGGTACCTGTTAACCTAGGCCTGCTATAAAATATGCTTGAAAATTCCTCAACACATGTCTCTGTCACAAAAAAAGGGAGACAAAGATTCAACAAGAATTTTGACAAACAAACAAAAAGGTAGCATCAGGTGGTGATGAACGGGATAAAGGAAATATCCGTTTTTGGCAGGGAAAAAAGTTGGCTGCTTCAGGGAAATCTTCTTTAAGTTGCCATCTGAGCTGAGACATGAAGTATAGAAAGATACTAGTAATGCAAAGGAACACTATGAGCTGGAAAAAGTTAACATGCTTGGAGGATGAAAAGGTGCCAAACATGGCTGAAGCATAGTGAGGTCTCCTTCTGTAGTCCCTGATGTCTGAGTGCTACAGGAGGCAGGGCCAGAGCAGCTGGGCATTGGAAGCCATGGCAAGGGCTAGGATTTGAGAAGCTGCTGATTAATGTGTGTTTGTGTGTGTGTGTGTGTGTGTCTGTGTGTCTGTCTGTCTGACAGACAGACAGACAGAGGTAGAGAGAGACAGAGAGAGGAAGAGAGTTCAGTTGGACAACATAATTATTGGTTTTCATTTTTTTATCACCTGTACTTTTGCATCCATGACGAACTTCTACAGTTAAATATCTTAACAGCTGGGAAAGCTGTGCATTCTAGGTGGAGTTCCCCTCTTAAGGAAAACACACTGGTTGAGAGAGAGCTGTTTTCACACACACACATGCATATGTGCACAAATATATACACGTGCATATACCACATTTTTTTAAAAGCAGGGTTATGACCTTGCCTAACCTACATCTGAAATGAACAACTTGACTAGGGGATGAACAATGAATGGTAGGAGGGCAAGACTGGAAGCAAAGGAAACCAAATAGGAAGTCATTGTAGTGTCCTAAGCAAGAGGTGGCGGTGGGTTGAAATAGGATGGGGGCTGGTGAGATACTCCTACATAAATAAATAAATAAATAACACACACACACACACACACACACACACACACACACACACACACACACACACACACAATGTATTTGGGAGTTAGGACTTATGATGGATTGAATGTAGTTGAGTCACAGGAAAATTAATGTGGGTTGTGGTACAAAATAGGCAGGGAGCTGGTGGGTATTTAACGTGACAGACCTTTGTTGCAGCAAAACACTCTGGCCTTCCATAAATCACTGTAGCATGCAACATCAGGAACTCAAAAGGACCAAAAAACTCCATTAGCACTGAGCCATAGCATCTCCATAATAGACATATTTAACAAAATGACATTAGTGCTATTCATTTTCCTTGTTATGCATATTTGAGAAAGCAGGCGGGAGAAGTACAAAATAGTACATATGGTGTTATCACATTGTTGCTGAGAATACAGGAGGAAAACTGAATCAAGAGCAGGCCGCTCTACTAAGGTGGGAGGCAGATGCACTCCATGTGCCCTCAAATCCTTACACCTCCTGTGCTGTGTTCCTCACACAGCTGCAACGTGATTTCTAACAGGGTTCATTCACTGCTGTGGCCCAGGCCAAAGGGTGCTGCTGAGGTTTTCTCCGTGGCAGTGTTTTTCAAACAATGGGTGTGACCCTGTAGTGAATAATAATAATATAAAATTAGTAAGTATTGACCAGCATTAGGAAACAAGTAGAATAAAATAGAAAACATTATCGTGTGTCTTCTGGGTTATTGTTTTGTGAAGTCTTTGTTTTTGCTTCATTTTTATATGTGGATGTACATATGTATCACACTGCAAAGTGGATTTCTTACCATGGGTTTACGCTAAAAATAAAAGTTAGAAAGCTACCATTCTTAGGTACATTCTCACTGGGAAAGCCCCAGTTTTCTGTTTTAATATAACTGTCCAAATGACTTTGGATGGGTTTATTACCTTAACCACATTGACATTGCATCTTTATAGTAGGCAGACATGGATAAACTGAACAGACATTGATCAATTACTTGGTGGGTGGTGGTTTCTCGAAAAGAAGTGGGAACACAAAACCTACCAAGAGACTGGGAAAATGAGAGGGGTTTGTGGAGAGTTTTCCAGAAAACCAGATGAAAGCAACACAGTACCAAACCAGTATTCAGAGGCATGTTAGATTTTGGAAAAGGGTTAGCAAAAAGAAGACTGGAAGGTTTCATAGGCAATCTTTGCCTACCACAGTTCTGCCTATATCCACAATTGGATACTCAACATTATCAGTGGGAGACCCATAGCTGACATCTAAAGAATTTTTAGATGGGCATTGTAAATGCCACCTCTTCCCAATGGAGAATTCAAGAGCCTTGAGTTCCGTATCAACATTCCCCAGGCAAAACCCCTTGTATTGGACTTGTGCTGTAGATGATGCCTATACCTGATTTCCTCATGTCACTCATAGATGAATCCAGCAAGATTGTTGAATGGTCGGAACAAAGCCAAATCTTAAGGCAAGAATGAAAAGATAGAAGCCCTTCCAGCTACAAACTGAGTTAGTGTCCAAGATCTCTCCTGGCAGTGGCAAGGCAAAGGGTTTAAGAGTTTTAGAGGAGCTAAAAAAGTTTTGCAGTTTTTCAGACATCCTCTCCTCAGAGCACCTCATTCAGACAGAAGTAACTTCATAAGACTAGGGTTCAAGCCTCTGTACACAGCTCTTCTGCTTAAAGGCTATTGTGTCTTAGGGGATACAAATCATTTGTAATTTTGCCGTAGGCCAGCTCTGATTCTGCTACCCAAAGGTGCTAAAAGTGAGAGACTTGTGATATATTTTAGTAAACACTGGCTCATTCCTAATTTTTTTCCAGCTTGCTTTAAATGTTATTCTGTCACTGATTTTACCAAATAATTCTAACTGGAATTGAGGCCACTGTTGGCTTTTTAAAAACTTTCCTTGATGAATGATATGGTTTTATATATCTGTAGCATGCCTCTCATTGTTTCTGATTAAGCCTCTGACCACTTTTTTAGTTGGATGCAGAGAGAATGGTATGAAATGACTATCGGAATCAGCCTAAGGGAAGGAAAATGGTGAGTATTACAAGGAGTGAATATTAAACAGAACAATTTGGGGCCACATGCATAGTTTTGGGTGCTGCAGCTTAAGAGGGGGTATCAACAAACTGATAGGTAGTCAGAAAAGGGAAAATTGAACAGTTTACATGTTACAAATCTAAAAAACAAATTATATAAGAAACAATTAATGAACGTAAGAACTCATTTATTCAGGAGGGAAGTACGAGCCCCAGAATTGTTGGCACCAGACTAAAGTCTGAAGATACAGCAAAAGCCTCCTTAAGAAAGTTTAGTCAAAGAAAAGAGAAGCTTTTAAAGAGATGTGAAAGGGGCAGTCATATATTTTAAGGACATTTATGTAGACAGAGGATAGATTAAACCTCTTCGTGTCTCCATTTTTTTATTTGTTAAGAAAAAAAGGGGGGAGTAGGAGGACAGAGTTTGACCAAATTGTTGCTTTTCAGTGGGAGTGTCCCAGATTTTGTGAGGCCTATAAGCTTCTATAATTTCGGGGACTGTTTTCATAAAAGAAAATTAAATATGTAAATTAATACTGATTTAAAAATTACAATTTTTAAAAAAGTTTACAAATACTAGAAACATCCCAAAGTCCAGGAAAAACTGATTTTTTTTTTATTAGTTAACTGCCTGACTCAAACCTTTAAGATACTTTTTAGCCTACATTTTGGACTGCAGACTCTGAACAACGTTTCAAGTTTCAATAATGTTGTAATATGAATTTTTATGTTTATATATATAAAAGAGAATAGAAAGATAGAGAGAACAGAAAGATATTTCAGTCTTTCTTCTAGCTTAGTTGATGGGTGTTTTAAAATTATTGATAGCTTAGAAATTTTTCCACAGGGCAGCTTTTAGTGCTATACCTTTTAAGCCTTCTCTTCCTACCACTATCCCATATGCAAATGAGGAGCTTCTAGGTAAATTTGACTTTGATTTGTGATTTCAGATTCCTTAGTAGATCTTGATTGCCCTTGCTGTCCACCTCTATGCATGGAAGAGGTAGTTTAGAGACTTCTGCCCAAGTTTTAATCAGAGAAGTTCTGCTTTTCCCAGCTTTAAAAAGTGGACTTCCACACTCCAAGAAAGTATCAACAGTGGGCAGCAAGGACCCACCTTGCTGCAGGCAACAGGGGGTGCATTGTGTGAAAATTTAGAAATAATAATAAAAATAAGTAATAGCAGGTTTGTTTTTATTATTATTATGTGCCAGAAATTCTAAATAATGTCAGTGAAAAAAATATTCCTTCACCAAAAAGCTTTTGTGTAGACTGAGGTCATAACCATTGTTGCAGTTCCTCTTGGGTTTTAATAATATATATGTAAGTTTCAGATTAGCACATTTTTATTACTTATACTTCAACAAACATTGTATTTTGCTCAGAAGTTGATTTGAAAAACTCCCAACTTCTAATGCACATGGTCTTGACTACAGGAATTGGTTTCTAGAGTAAGTTCCTAATGGTTCTGAATCATTCAAAATTGCTTTGGGTCCATGTCTAAAAGCTCTGTGGTATTATATACTCTTTTGGGTAAACAGATTTGAAATAAACAATGTTAGTAGAGTTATTGTAAAGGTGGAGAAACAGAACTTGAATTACAGTAGTTTTGTTATTATATGTGACTACTTAGAGATTTGTTTGTCAAAAGACACTGAATAGCCAAAGCAATCCTAAGCAAAAAATATAAACCTGGAGGCATAACACTACCTGACTTCAAATTATGTCACAAAGCTATTGTGACTAAAACAGCATGGTACTGTCATAAAAACAGACATTTGGATCAATGGAACACAATAGAAAACCTGAGAATCAATCCACATACTTATAGCCAACTGATTTTTGACAAAGGCACAGAGAACATGCATTGGGGAAAAAACTGCCTTTTCAATAAATGATGCTGGAAAATTGGATATTCATATGCAGAAGAATGAAGCTGGACCTGTATCTCTCACTATATACTAAAATTAGCTTAAAATGGATCAAAGGCCTAAATATAAGACCCCAAACCATAAAATTACTGAAGGAAAACATAGGGGAGACACTCCAGGAAATAGGACTGGGCAAAGACTTTATGAATTAAGACCCCAAAAGCACAAGCAACAAAACTAAAAATAAACAAATTGGATCATATCAAACTCAAAAGCTTCTGCACAGCAAAAGAAACAATCAGCAGAACAGAAAGACAACCTATGAAATGGGAGAAAATATTTGCAAACTATACATGCAACAAGCAATTAATATCCAGAATATATAAAGAACTCAAACAACTATGGAATAAAAAAAACAAATAATCCAATTATAAAATGGTCAAAGGAGATGAATAGACATTTTTCAAAGGAAGACATACAAATGGCCAGCAGATACATGAAAAAATGCTCAGCATCACTAATCATCAGAGAAATGCAAATCAAAACCACATTGAGATATCATCTCACCCAGTTAGACAAGCCACTATGTAGGAGTGTCTAAGATTTTCCACCATTTTTGTCAGACCGTTTTGCTGTATATACAATTCTCAACTGGCATTTTTTTTTTTCCCCTTTGAATATATCTTCCCATCAATCCTGGATTCCAAAATTTCTGATATTTTTTATGATGGCTGGTACATGATGTTTCACTTCTCTCCTGAAGCTTTGCAAGATGCTCACTTTGTTGTCTTTTGATAGTTTTGATAATGTGCTTCAGTGTAGGTATCTTTGGGTTTGTCTTACTTGGAATACATTGAGCTTTTTGGATTTCTAGATTCATATCTTTTATCAAATTTGGAAAGTTTTCAGGCACTATTTCTTCAAATAATACCTGTCCATTTACTTTCTCTTCTTCTTGAATTCTCATAATGCCTATACTTTTTCCTCTTGATGGTGTTGTAGAAGTAACTTAGTCTATTTTCATTTTCTTCATTTCACTTTCAACTCCTAGAAACAGTAAACCACTTGCCTGCAAGCACACTTGTGATATGTAAACCAACCAATCCAGAGCCCACGCCCTTAACCATCTTCTCTTATTGAGTTGTCACACTCTTGGCAACCCCTGTCATAATCACTTCAGGGCCGGGTAACCAGAAACTAGGGATACCAAGATCCAGATCCCACTAAAATCATTCAAATGATCCAATCTGCTTAGACTATTTACCTTGCCTCACCCATTCCTTTCCTCAAAAACCACAATAAAGCCTCCTGCCTACAGTCCCCTCCCTGACTTATCTCACCTTGGTGCCTTTTCATGTAGCCCTGTGTGTCTTATCCCAGAACTGATATCCCGTCACTCCTGACATATTTTATTAGAAGTGAATTAATAGGTCCAACCTATTCCCCAAAAGAAATAATATAAAGGAGTAGGACTCACTGGCGGCCAATTTAGATGCTTACCACACCATCCTCTCCTTTCCTATCTTTTCACCAATACAGCAAAAAAAGAGAAAAATTTTTTTAGTGTATGTAGAACATAAATCAACATTTCTTGGTACTATACTATGTATATATGTACACCAACACATGAAAGGATCAAACAAATCTGAAATACATAGATCATGCTTTATATGGCAAGGCAATGAGATCATGATAAAATGTGTGAGATTTAATCTCTACTCTGATAATTAGAGTTAAACTGCTCATATCACTAATACATGAGCACGTATTATGGCATACCTTCCTCAAAACACCTCAATGAAAATGCATAATTCAAATTTCCCTGTGGATTCAACAATACCTGGCAATAATCTCTTTAGGGTACATCAAAATTAAGCATCCTCAGGTACACTTAAGAAATATAAAGACTTCTGTATTTAAAGTAATAGACTAGTTCATAAAAGATCTTCTCATTGATACACTTCTTTAGTTTCTCCCCTTTTTCAATTTCTATTCTTTATTCTAGGAAATAGATCACTAGCTGAATGATTACTTAGTAAGCATCTACAATCCTAAGTTTTTTCTTAATGTGAGTAATCTTTCTATTCATTTCCTTTTTGTTAGGAACATCTGCTTGGAAACAGTCTTTATTCTTAAGAGATCATTTGTCCCTATCGTTCCTTTGCCTCTGGAAGCTCCAGTCTTGAGCTCTGATATGACCATTAATTGCTGTGGAAATGATTATGATGGTACAAACAGGGGACTGTGACTTAATGCAGGGAAGAAGCAGTGGGAAGCCCACTATTTTTTTCTTAAATTGTGCTAAGTTTCTGTCACTTTGCTTTACTCGGGGTGATGGAGACATAACAAGGATTACTCAAAGCCCATTTCTTCTGATCAGTGAGAAGCTCCAAAGGGGTTTATTTTCCAGGAACCCTCAAAAGAGAGTTATTCCTCCTTGGAAAAATAACATCAGACTGGGGTCTTCTCCCAGTATTTATTTTCCAGGGCAGGTTACAGAAAAAGAACATAGGTGGAGTTATGGCTAAGTGTAGTTTAACAATAGAAGCTGTTAACATCAGTGAAATAACAAAGTGACATTCCATAATGCAGTTTGCAAAAGGTTAAGTCAATCCACCAACAAAAGCTTGTTCTTAGCAAATACTGTCTTTTCCTACAGCAATTTCCTCAATATGTTTACATAACAATCAAGTAACTTTAGGTTAACCTGCACCAAGGGTATCTGTCCTTGAGCCAACAATTTTGCTGTGTTACAATTCTTTATTTACAACAGAGACTTTTGACCAGGGAAATTTTCCTATCTTTTGCAAGCTTAACATTTCTATGTGTAATTTTAGAAAGTTAGGCTAAACCTGAAACTACAGGGCTTTGGAGGCTAGGCCCTGTGAAATACATTTGCTTTATAAATGTTAGTATACTCCACAACTTTCTAGCTGATCTTAGAGTGAGTATGGGTGGGAGGGGCCTAAATTCAAGGAAGAAAATCATAATTTGCTTCTCCAAATGCACTGTGTTTTCAAAATTATTTTTACCTGATTTAGAAGAATTTACATTATTTAATCTGTCACCAAGTTTGTCAAACTTTGAGGGACCTTTTATTTGGCTTATTTAAACTGTGCTCATGTCTATCTACAGTGGGTGATGGAATTGTGAATGATATTGCATTTCATTATTTTTAATGATGAATAATACTAATCTCCATAGTTATGCCAATCATAGGACAATCCTCAAAGATCACTAAGAGGGCAAAGTAAATGGATTTAGAGTGTTGCATTTCATGTTTCATAAGCATACACAGGCAGCATCTAAAACAAATATCAAAGCACTGAGAAACTAATATGAATTTGAATTCTGCCACATAAAACATGATCTGAGTCAGCTTCCAGAATGGCAACGTTGTTTGCTGCAAAGAGAAAATGCCTTATGGATAGGGAGCCCTGGGACCTGTATAGTGGGCTTAACTATTCCTTGGCTTCGGTCTATACCCTTGGGCAAGTGATGGGACTTCCCAGGGTCTCTATTTCATGGGAACAGTTATACTAATAAGAAAACCTCTACTGCAATTGCTGCCCAGGGATCCTCTAAGAATTAATGAGATAGTGTCTATAGAGCATTCCGGGGTTCTTAGACAAAATGAGAAAGATAACTAAGAAAAACTTTAAAATATTTAACATCAGTATTAGACTCCAATTTGAATTTTTAAAGGTAGCCTGCTCAAGACTGATTTACTCTTAAGAACTCCAAGGGTCACAGAAAGTAATCAAGCTGGGTTGTATCACAGATTTTAAAATAATCTAATTATCTTTATCAATTATGAGGTTGATTCAGCAAATCAAATTTCTGTTTATGATGAGGAAATGTGCAAGAAATTTTGCTAGGTAGAAATGACAAAATTGTGATTTATTTCCCATCTGAATATTATCTTTCAATTCACTTTTGGTTCAAAGGTGTCTATATTGAATGTTCACATTTTGAAAATTCAGCCAGTAATTTTTTAGCTTCCATTTTATTGTCTTGTTGTGAAGAACTGCTTTTTGATACAGAGTTTAACCCTATACATCTGGGTAATATTTAAAAAATATTTTTAACTGTTTTTAATGATAATAGTAAAGGAGTATCTACCTCACCTCACTGTGGTTGGTTTTCTAGCAACCTCAATCTTACTAAGCCAGTATATTAAAACACTAATTATATTTTATGATCAAATGAATAGCCATTTAAAAATCATGATGTGGATATCAATTAATTGACAAAATATGCTAATGACATATGAAAAAGCAGTTTAAGAATTATCATATACATATAATCTATGTATGTTTGAATATTACTAAAAAATTATTTGTGCATACATGGGAATATTTATTTTAGTATCTGTATAATGGGATTTTAGGAATTATTTATTTTCTTTAAATAACTTTTGTGAATATTCATGCATTCCACATAATAAGCAGATATTAGTTCCCTAATAAAGTAAAAAAATGAAGCTTATTTTATCTTAAAAATTAAAATAATTTTTTACCTTTTTCCCTACTTGTCAGGGTTTTTGAAGCTCAATTGAGGTAATGAATGTAAAAGTACTTCAGAAACTGTGAATTGCTCTGCCAATGTGTGTTGTTGGTAATATTATATTGCAAATTTCAAACTCTTGAAAAGATAAGATAATTTCTCTGTCCATTCCAGGAATATCCTTGCATTACAGCTGAGTAAAAATATTTTCTTCATTTGGAAAGCAGCCCAAGATGCCTCTTACATGAGTTAGAAAAAAGTACAACACATTTCCTTCACACCTCAAATATCATAAATGGAAAACTGTCATTTTACCTCACTATTTTCTATGCTAAAATGATTGAAAAGAAATAAATAAGGTGGCAAAGGGCTAATCTATGCCTTTAGAAAACTTAAGATTTCAACTGTTTGTACTAACAAGTGACTATTTGTGAATGAATTAATTATTGCCCAGTAATAACCATTTCTTAATGAATTGAATGTGTAGATATCAATGACAGTTCATTTACAATTAAGAGTAGGACTCGGTGTGACCCATTTATGTATGTAGTGCCTGTTCCTAAACAAGTCAATCTGTATTTTTTTCAATGGATGACCCATATTTGATCCAGAATAATTCAGATTGATAAACAGCTGGAAATTTTATAAAATCTCATTTCACTTTCTGATATGTAAGTCTAAAAAATAAGATAAACAGACTAAGTAAAAATGTCATTTTAATATTTTATGATGATTTTAGGATGACTGCATGGTCAGAATGATCAATAGCACATAATATAGGTATTAATGAGGCCTTTGATATCTAACTACAAACAACACCTCAAGGTAAATTTTGAAGGAAAACTTAATTGCATAAATCTAAGTAATTCTGGTTTCCACCTCTTCAGAAGATGCAGATGTTTATTTTATCATTACAGGTAAATTGTGAAACAAGTTCACTGTGTACTGGTTACCAACTTGTCTGAGTCTGATGAGACAGAACACGCATGCACATAACAAGTTACATAAAGTGGATTTATTACTTATAGACAGACAGTAATGAAGCCCAGGATTCTTTGTGAGCTGATTCTCCAAGGCTCAGGAAAGCTGCCCAGGGCAGATGGAGTTTCAACTGTGCATGTCTCACTGCGCCACAGCTGAGGGACCCTGGAGAGCTGCCAACCTGGGTTTTATATGTTAGAGGTAACATGACTGCTGGGCTAAAGCACTGAAGGATGTCCTGTTTCCAGGGGAGGCTGAAATAGAGCCCAGACTGCTCCAGCCAGCTCCTTCCTGTCTCAAGATCCTCCATTTCTAGTACATTCTACAGTTATTCTTGAGAAAGACAAGTGAGAAAGGGGGAAGAACTGCATTGGTCCAAAGCCACCGAGACCACTGTCCTGCATAAATATTATCTTAGCTGGTTAATTCAGATTCATATACACTTCCTAAAAACTGTGAGCTAGCTAAAGTTATTTCATCTGCTAGTCTTGGTTGTGCTTTGCTGGTCCTACTACTGTCAGCCAACTCTGTTGTTAGAAATGTCCACTAACCTTCAATTGCTCCCCATATTGTTTCAGTCATAGCCTTTGCTACCCTTAAAAAAGTGAAGCTGCAAAGTTATCCTGCCTGTGCATCTGTATCCATAGACTTGGTACTACCAACACGTGCAAACTTGCTCCACACCCACAGAACTCCCAAAACTTGGAGGATGCAACGAAGCACCAAAATTGCTATCGCTATAAACAAATTTTCTTGCTAAGTAAAATAGCAATATGGATTAGATAATTCCTGCAAAATATAAATAAGAGAAAATGATTAAAATTAAAGATATAAAAGAAAATGAAGACAATGTAATATACGTAATTTCTCCTAAGAAAGTCATTCATCATTTATTACAATCAATCCTTAGTCATAAAAGACAGCTCAGTTGTCATGATGTTCTGGAATTCTACACTTCAGAGTAGCTGATGATTTACAGTTTAGCTTCTACTTGCTTGTCTAGGGATTGCAAGCACTTAAAATATAACATATGGGGACTTTTGTTTAACTAGTGACCTTACCAAGGCAGAAACTTAACGCTGATTCCTAAGAGGTTCAGAAACCCAGATTCCAGAATCCTGGTTCTTTGTGGAAGAATGGATATCCTAGACATAATTGTCTTTATTTTTCTTCTTTCTTTCTGCCCCAACTCTCCTGTGGAGACAGAAACCTGAAGATTTGGTATATACTGATAATGTCCAAATCTGCACCCCAGATTCTCTCTCCTTGGTGCTCCAAACCTGTTTTGAAATGGCCTGCTGAAATCATGAACTGGTTGACATGCAGAGACTTGAAATGTCAAAAAATAAGCTCATGATAGTTTTCTAACAAAGCACCTATTTTAATATTGTCGAAGTTTTAGTGACCCACTAAATACCTCAGTTTTTCAAACTTCAACATCCTCATCTGTAGAATGATGACAATTTTCTCCCTATAGAGGATGATGAGGCTTAAATGTGGCTAATGTATGTAACAGGCTTAACATAGGTCCTGACACAGTGTTAGCTCTTAATAGAAAATTAGCTGGTGAAACAAGTGGTGAAGGTGGGTGATCTACATCTCTTCTATTTTTCCCAAATAGTTTTGTGCTTGTTTATTTGTTTCTGAAGTTAGAACGTGAACCCCCATCTTCAAGAACCCTATTGTAGTTATCTTTACTTCTGGCATAGTAGTTACCTGCTGTTTGTTGAATGACTGCATTCATAAAAATTGTAGTATTTGTATTTTATACTCTATAATCATATACACTTGGTATCAAGCTTCTTTTATGCCATTTCTTTATTTTGAGCTTCACAACCCATCCTGTGAAGCAGGTAAGACAAATATTGGCATCTTCATCATCCCAGTAAAGAAGATGAGAGGTTAAATGGCTTGTCTAAGCTCACCTAACAAGTAAATGGCAATGTTAGAAATGTTTCCTGACTCTGAGTATATTGTGCATTCCTCACTGTATGAAGAACACATTCCTCTTTCTGCCAATTAAACTTTAATCTAATTCCAATTGGATCTGTGAATAAGGGCATGAGAGAATCAGGTGGAACAAAAATAATAGCCAGCGTAGTTTCAAAAAGATACACTTACTGATTTCTTCAATAATGATTTTATCTTAGGCCAAAATGGACTACAATCTTCCATAAAATCTTAGGCCAAAATGGACTACAATCTTTCATAAAAATTGGCTTACCATGAATACCAAGCTCAATACAAAGTGAAAAGACTTTGCCAATTCCTTCTAGACTGATGACTGACCTCTTCAGAGCCAGTATAAATTCCTTTAAGCTCCAGGAGCATGACTACATAATGATGTTCACATTTGTCCAGGCTATAGATACATATCTGTAAAAGAAATTAAAGGTAAGAGTTTGGGGTAGATCAGAGAATTAGCAATCTGCATCTGATTTGTCAATGTGAGCATGACCTCTGGGTTAGATGAGACTGACCTGGTTCTGTGTGATGGGAAGTGACTTGGCCTGGGAGAAGCTGAAAAAGGTTCAACTAAAACACCATCTGCCCCCACTAAGAACACTAAATACAGAGAGGCAAGTAACTTAATCTTTCCACACCAGGGAGTTCCAGGTAACTCCACGATCCTGTTCATGTTTCATTTTGGGTATCCAGGAAGGATCTGAGAAGAGCAGACAATTCAACTTTTCCAAAGAGTCTGTAACACATTCCTGGCACGACTGTACCCAAAATAAAGGGATTTATGCTATCATATTTTGCTTTGGAATATAACATTGATGACTGTGCCCCAAATAAAGGGATTTATGCTGTCGTGTTTTGCTTTGGAATATAATATTGATGACTGTGCCCCAAATAAAGGGATTTATGCTGTTGTGTTTTGCTTTGGAATGTAACAGAAAACAAATGTGCTAAGACCCCACAGGGAAGCCATAGATTATAGAACACAAGGTGAAAGAAACTTCCAGCAAGGTAGGAAAAAGACCAGAGTTGAGATTATAGAGGGGAGAATTATACCCAGGCTGTAGGCAATTTATAAGCTGTAGATAATAGCAATGGGATGACAGAAAAAGCAATGCAGTTGAGAGATCTAAAAGGAAAAAAAAAAAAAAAAAAAAAGACCCAACCAACCAAACAAAAAACTTTCTTCCTTTAAGGGGAGAGTTTGAGGGAAAATTATTCAAACCAATTTTTTTTTTTTTTTTGTCTTTCTTGTGACTAGTAAGGGGCTGGCAACCCTTGGCTTGGTGTCGCCCGCACCACACTCAGCCAGTGAGCGCACCGGCCATCCCTATATAGGATCCGAACCCGCTGCGGGAGCGCCACTGAGCTCCCAGCACCACTGCGCTCCCAGCGCCGCACTCTCCGAGTGAGCCACGGGGTCGGCCCCAAACCATTCTAATGAAATGGTAGGACCCTATGAGAGCATATGTGTCTCTGTCCCTTCTCTTTCAAATGATGTTCTTGTTGGAAGCACAAAGGAAAAAATGAATGTTGACAATTTGGGGAATTTCCATTAATATGACAGATTGGATGCACCCAGTGTCCCATGATCTCACTTTTTGACAAGTTTCTAGAGACATGCAGTCATGTTGTCGGGATAGTCTTTTTAACTACCAAAAAGCATTCCCATATTCTTGCAAATTCAGGCATACTGAAGAAGTAGATAGAGACCACTATCTAGTTCTAATGCTAATCCTTCCCACCCTCTTGCACTCCCATTAGAGCAAAATCCTCCTGTTCTTTTTGGAAGGGAGAGGCTAATGCCAACCAAAGGGTGTGCCTGCCGATACATAAATATGGAACAGTTTAGGCCTCCCAGTGCCATTTCTATTTTTGTGTTTGCAGTTCAGACTTTTTATGGATTGAAGGTAATTTAGAAGGGGACACTCAGAGCTGAAATCTTCACCTTTTTATTGCTCATTGTGAATTGGCAACATTTTGTAAATGTTGCCAATAATGAGTATTTAAAATGACTTTAAGGCTTCCTGGTATTCACAGGGGGTTATAAATACTTCTTCACAACTCTAGGAATTTTTAGGAGGCTCTCCCTTGTTTTTGTGGCTGTCAAATGACAACCTAAAAATCTGTGGTCTTTTTTTGAATGTCCACCATAGGACGGAGTGTAGGAAAGGGGCGCTAGCTGGATTTTACTGGGTGAAGTTGTGGAAACATAATCCCCGAACCTTGGTGGGGATTCTGCTGGGTTCTCCAAGATGTGTTTTCATCATTCTGGGATCCAGGCTGAAGAATCAGTCTCTCCCTTGTTGTACTATTCTTAGGGCAGAGGGAGAAGAGTAAGAAAAGGGGCAAAAACACTTTCTCCCCTTAAAGCTTCTCCAGTGACCGACTGCAACATCTGCCCATATTCCACTGGCCAGGAGCCATGAGGCTCCAGGTCTGATGTCGGTGAGGTGGGGAAGTATTTCTCTCGCCAAGTGGCTCTGTAAGTCACATGGCAACAAGCAGAGCATAAAATTCTCTTATAGGATCAGGGTGTGAGTACTGCAGTTGAAAATAAAAATAAAATCTACCAGAGCCTCATAAAAGGAAAAAATTATTCTTCATCTTCCCAATCTCCCTCTCTCTCTTTCTCCACACATACACACACACACACACACACACACACACACACACACACACACACGTATTTATATATGTGTGTGTACATAAGGGTACTTCAAAAAGTTCATGGAAATACAGAATTCAAAAATAATACAAATTTTCCATGAACTTTTGAAGACCATTCATATATATAAAATATGTTTACATATATGTATGTGTATATATAAACGTATTTCAAAAAATTCATTGAGAAATGGAATTAAAAGATAGCATGAATCTTTCCATGAACTTTTCGAAGATTCCCTCGTATATGTACATATATGTGTATACATATAGGTATGTGCGTGTGTATATATATGTTTTAATTTTCCACTTAGTTCTTGTCTACAAACAGAAGCAATATGGCTTTATTGCCACTATATTTCAAGCTATGCTATAATCATTCATTAAATGCTTATTTAGCATTTATTAGGTGCTACACAAATAATGCACCTGGGAAAACAGCATGGTTCCTACTTTGTGTAAAGAAAGAAGAAAACCAACCTAATAATTATAGGAAGCTACATCATGAGTTGGAAGTATCAGTGTCATGGGGAAAAAAAGTTAGGTGACTTATTTTGCTAAGAGCACTGAGGAAGACTTCAAGGCAGATTTCAACTTGGCCTTGACGAATTAATAGAAGTTTGCCAGGAAGATTAGAAGAGAAGAGCCTTCAGGAACTAAGAGCAAGATGTCCACGGACGTGGGTATTCCTGTGCAGTTTTGGGAGGAAAACTTAGATACTTCCTAAAAGTAGGGAAGGAACATTGTCTAGAAAGAAGTTTGGGTCAGAGAGTAATGTCCTCATCTAGCAAGTGTGCCAGACATTCTCCTCTGCCAACACTGCTCTCCGCTACTACCCCAGAATTCTTTCTCACGCCTCTCTGTTGTGCCCCGTACACCAGGAAGCTGACCTCCCCAGAACAGATCACAAAGGGTCATTTGTCTTCTGCCTTCCTGACGTGTTTGACCCATGGGAGGCACTGGAAAGGAGGCAGGGAAAGAGCAAGCCTGTGAATTTTGTCCCCACCCTGCCCTGCCTAAGCAGAGGAAGAGAAAACATGACCCTGGAAAACACTCCATAGTAATTTCTGATCCTCGGAAAATGCAGACAAAATTAAGATTAGCCCCTCCGCTATTCCTAGGACTAACAGGCAGTCACCACTGACTTATATAAAAAGAGCTCTTACAGATTAGTAAGGGAAAGGAACCAAATAAACAAATAGAAAATAAATTCTCGAAGGCCATAACTTGTCTAGTCCAAAAAGAAAAAAAAGCACAAAAATACGAAAATATGCCTAATATTACTATTATTTAGGGTCACACAAAGGAAAACAATAATTAGACATAAATTTTTGACCTGAGCCTATCAAAATTTTAAAAATAATATGGCTGTTAAGGTTGTTGGTAAAAAGCTCTGGAGCATACTATTCATAGGACTGTAACTCAAAAAGATCTTTTTAAAGTGTAATTTGGTAGCGACAATCCAAATTTAAAATGCACATAACCATCAAGTGATCAGTCCCACCTGAAGTAATCTATTTCACTCTGACTCATGCATGATGATGCCGGCATGTCGACACACCATGGTCACAGCAGTATAAGCCATAGCTGGAAAGAAAAAATGAACTGCAGAAAACCTACAGGAATGTTAAATAATTGTAGTGTCTATGCTATGGGGTACTTTGCAATACTAAACATTTTATGTGGATCCTCTTACACTGATATAATAGAATGTTTATGAATGTTATTAGGTAAGAAAGCAAAAGATTCAGGAGAAAAGAAATGTGTACAATTTCACTTCTGAAAAAAATAAATCAGTAAAATAGTGTGTGTATGGTGGTTTGCATGTCTATAGGGAAAAATCTGGGATGGCAAATATTAAATTGTTCTTGGGCCTTACTGTCTGGCAGGGGATTGAGGTGGCCCTACTGCTGCTGCTGCTGTTGTCATGACTGCAGCCACCAACCCTACTGGCTAATGTGTGCCAGGGGAGGCTCTAATACTCTACATATGTTAACTCATCTGATTTCCTCAGCATGCTTCTGGGATAAGTAACAGTAACCTTCCTATGTTACAGATGAAGAAACTGAGCTCCTGAGAGAATTAGTACCTGGACACAGGATAGGCAGGAAAATTCGGTTTTAATTTCATAAATTTCTACTCTTGATTTCCCACTTAAGTCATCAAAGAGCTGCCCTGAGTGATCATGTTAAAATTGAAAATCAGAGCATATCACTCCTCTGAACAGACCCCTTCTATGTCTTTTCCTCTCTTCAGAATGAAATTTACTGTTGTTTTTGCTATGACCTGCAGGACTTGTCCCCTCTTGGACATCAAAGTCTATCAAGCAGCCACCATTTTCATGGCATTCTTCCCTCCTCTTTATACTAGTAGATCACATTATTTAAGCCCTCCTCAAATATCACCCCATCCATTTTGAACTCCTTATGGTGCTTATCACATATTTATTTATGCATTTGTTTATTATCTGTTTTCCCCTGCTAGAGTGTAAATTCCATAAACACATGGACTTTGCCTTATTCCTATGTTCTATGTGCCTGCAAGGATTGTGTGGCAGGTATTAGGTGTTCATTAAATATTTGTTGAATGGATGATTGTTTAAAAAACAACAAAAATATTGAAGTAAGCTATTGCAAGAATATGTTACAATTAAGAAGATTAAATATCTATGAGAGTATGTGAGTGAGAGAGTGTATGCATACATGCATGTGCGTGTAAACTGAAAGCACACTTGGAAGTTGTTTGGGGATTTTCATGCATGGGGATTTTCAGCAGTGTACAAACAAAACACAGATTTTCTTTCTAGCAATCAATCAGAATTAGTTTAATCCATGGAAATGGAAGGCACTCTATGGATTCCAGTTATAAAGGTTTTAGTATAAAGGATGGGAGGTTTAGATGACCTTTGGAAAAGCTGAGGGAGCAAACATATGTAAGGCCACTACCGATTCCCTCAGCCTGAAGCTCTGAATCACATTTCTCACGGGGGTCCGAGGAAGCTGCTGCAGTTCTCAAGAATTCCTGGGAAATTCCCACTAACTACTTCAATCTATGGTAGCAAAAAAGTGGTTATCAAGAGCTTACCAAGAAGCCCCCGTGAATCACATCCTCCCACACATGTGGGGGGAGCTGCTTCCAGGGAATAGTGGCCTCCCTTCCCTTCTGCCTTCCAAGTCCTGTGCAAGTGCCTCTCATTGGCAAACACTGTCACTCATGGAGGATATTCGGGAAAGTATCGTTCCTGCTTCTCTTCTGTGATATAGAAGCAATCTGCGGAGGAGATGTGATCTGGCAAGTAGTCTCACACACTGCCTTTAATGGCACATCTTTTTATGAGTAAGAGAGATGAAAACATCAACTAGTCATCTCTTCTGTTTAAGATGTTTCCAGCTACTTGAAGATTTGTAAATACTCCACTCATTTTTTTTTCTAAGTGTATATGCATGTGTTTGTGCAGGCACTAAGCCAGAAGTTGTAAACTAGCTAGCTAATATGATGTTTTTGTGTTTTCCTTCCACACACAGCATCTTTTTTTCCCCCCTTGGTCATTTGAACTGATATTTAAAAATTGGTAAATTTCATCATATATAAATCTGGATTTATGGCTTTTCCTAAAAAATTTAAAATCAGCCAACATTAGCCTTTATTCACCATGACGTTTGGATCCAAACACCAGTTGCCCTTTTACACAGCATGTGCTCACAAGTTTTCCACAGCTCCTCACCTCTCAGAATGTTTCCTGCACCTAGTTCCTTCTGCTCATTCATATTACAACTTTCCTGGGCCCTAAAGACTTTAGAATTTGTAACCCATGTTCTAGAATTTAAAGGAGAATATACTGAAAACTTTTGTGTATTTCCAATATCTTAAATACCTTGTCAAGAAATATTTTTATGAGCTATCAGCTGTGTCTGAAGCATGTTATTTTTTTCCAAAATCACTTTTCCTGTGCTATAAGTTAGCAACCTTTTCAGATCTTATAGACTTCTCTATTTTTCCCATAAGAGTTATTTTTACTTTAAGAAAAAAATTAAGAATAATTTTTGACAAAGTTACTATGCATCTTATGACCAGAAGAAAACATAAATGTCCCATTGATATGTAGATCAGAGCAGTTAGATACAAACATTGATCTGGTCACTTGTCATCCTCACACTTGTAACTCCTGTCATGCTTCAGCAAAATACAAATTACTATAGATCATGGACCTTTTGAGTCACTGAAAAGTAGAAAAAAACATGCCAGTTACATTTACAAAAAGTCAAACTTTGCTGTAAATGGACACATACCTTCATACATGTCTCTACATGTACATTGTTCCATTATAAACACACACACACACACACACACACACACACACACACACACACACACACACAAACACATTTCCCACGATGTTTTCCCAACCTCTCCTCATACAAGAAAAATTAGTTTGAGGTGACAATAAATTTCAAGTCACCTTGGCTTTTCTAAACTTAAAAGAAAAATTAGAAAACAATGTAATCACATGGCCACTTGCTATGGAAATCATGTGAAAATGAGTTTTAGAGATATGTGCTAAACCAAACCAAACCAAAACAAAACAAAACAAATAAAAGACAAGCTAACTGCCTCAGCAGGTGAGGTATAAATTGAACTTTGAGCTTTAGTTTTTGAGATTCAGACCTGGGTTGAAATTAAGTGAGAAAACATCTTGTCCCCCCAAATGGTTATAGACTACTCAGGTAATTTGGAAGCCTGAAGTTAGAGGGCTGGGAATGTACACATTCAAAAATACTTAAGCTTTGGAAATTATTATAAATAATGTGCAGCTGTTCAGCAATATGTATAATGTCTGCCAACTTGTCGAGAGCCGTCCTGCTATAAGGAATGGCATAGGAGCCTGAGGAGAGACACCCCTTGTTCAGCTAGGCTGCAGGGGGATCCCATGTGTGTGGCACGGCTCCATGGAATTACCTGTCTGTTCGCCTTTTGTTGCTTGACAAGGCTTTCCAAAATTAAAAAGCCCAACCTTTTGGCTTGGCATGGCTTTGGGGAATTCCAGGGGCCCTGGAGTTTCTCAAAGGACATGTTAAATATGTATCAGAATTAATTGGTTTATTAAAAGGCATTGTCAGTGCTAAAGGTGTTTTTTGATGCATGTTCCCAGTATGGGTTGGCTTGATTTAATTTTGTTGTTGATCTTTCCTGTTAGTGGTGTGTGCATTGACCCATAATTTTACAATAACTAGCTTTACACTTGTGATCATGCTCTTGTGCATGTGGAATGAAGTTATTGTGTTAAATTTTTATAAATCCACGTCTCCTAGGGAGATGGTGTGTCCAAGTGCAGCACTGTTTACAGTTAATTGATCACAACCAGTTACAGATTTCTTTGTTCTTTCTCCACTCCCACTGCTTCATTTGACTCACCAAGAATATATCATTCCATAGTAATAATAAGAATGATGCAGTGTACTTTTATAAACTTGAGAAGGGTCATTTAACTTTTCACCTTGTTCTTGGCATCAGTTGGCAGAGATATGAAAAGTTTTGTTATACAGATAAATAAGTAAGATAGTACAAGAATATAAACAAGTTTTGATATTAACAGGTTTGTTTTAGATTAGTTTATAATTTAGAATCTTTAACAGTAATAGAGATCTATTGTTATATTTTATTATATAAAATTATGATATAAATAATATGGTTTTAGTTGGTTAAGAATTAGCATAGTTGATATAAACATAAACATTATTAAATTGCTAAACATAAGTATAAGTAAGATTAGATAAAAATTTAGAATGTAAGTTTACATATAAGTTAAGAAGGTTAAGTATTATAGTTCAAACTAAAAGTCTGACACTCTTTTAAAGACAAACATGCTGCTATTGTATAGTTTCCTGGCCAAAAGCCACGGGTTTTGGGGTGAACTATTGATGCATGAGTAGATGTTTTTGTCAGAGCATGAGTGCTTTGGAACATTTTGACCTTTCCTTTTCAATAGAAATGAAATAAGAAATGTTTTGATTAAAAGATAAATCATTATGTAAAAGATTAAGTAAAAAAATATAAATAAAGCAAGATTCATGTGGTTGTTGTCCACACTTGCATTAGACATTTGTGGTCCGCCTTTTTCTTTTTTCCTCATCCTATTCCACACCACCTATTCAGGTGCAACGAATCCTGCGGAGCTGGACTCCAGCACCAACTATATAAGGTCTCCACAAATTCTGTTTTGATTTGGCATTCAGTATAGAAAAATAATATATCTGTTCCTTGTTTTCCACTTGTAGATGACTACATTTGACTGTTCTATGTACAAGTCCTTGTTTTTCCCCATGACTTACATTCAAATAGCAAAAATGACAAGTTATTGACTATTGCAGGAAATAAAAATTCATTTCTGTCTATAAATATCCAAGAGTTGTTTAGTTAGGAGAAAGCAGATGACCTAACAGAAGACTAAATCTTGGCAAGTTGACTTTCATTGGCTGAACCCTGCCAATTTCATTTTAACCAGCTGGTTTCCTCTAATCCTCTCCTGTTTCTTCTGTTTGAGTGATTTCAAAGGTTTTTTTTTTTTTTTTTTTTTTTTTTTTTTTTTTTTTTAATGCCACATGCATCTATCACTACCAACTCCAAACAAAGAGCATGCTTGGTGAAGACAAAGTAAGATGAGATGTCTGGGGGCTCACTAAGCTGAGGATGCGGCCAAGGAAACCCATCACAAAATTCACACATCCATAACCAAGTTAGTGACAATACCAAAAACTGAATTTAAGAGGAAACCCCAAATCCTTTATTTTTGTAGTTTAGTGAACTGGGCAGCAGGAGGCTCTCCAAGTGACCTTCAGTTCAACCTAACTTATTTCACCTTTTTGTGCTTAGAGCATCAGAACTGAGGGGCAAGGAGTCCACAGGGAAAGACTTGCAGAAGGACAGGAAGCTTGCTCTGTTTGCATAAGGCAGAGAATTAGCCTGAGTCAGTTAAGTTTGTAATTTATTTATTTTTAAAGATTCCATTTTTTTTTCAAAATAGCGCTTTCTCATATTTCCTTTAAAATTTATTTAATAAGTCAAGTGAGGGCTTGAGTACATTTAAACTTTTCCCTCTAAGGGCTGGATGGCTTGTCAAATAAAGTTGGAAGGGTGAGACCAGTGGGGAGAAGAGAGAGGCCAGGGGAATACCCAGAGCAGGTGGGGAATGAAGCTGAGCCCTAAAGAAAGCCTGGAAGCCCCATGAAGAAAGTGTAAATCTGGCCTGCCTAGTTCAGTTCTTAAGTTGGAGGGGCCAGAGAGGGCACAGAGAGAAAAACAGAAACAGTTGTTTGATGGATGTCATACATTTAGGTTCTGTAATTACATGGGAAGCTGGTTTATCACAGTGTCCTTGCATCAGTAAAAAGTCACAGTTGAGACACATGTGTGGTCTCATCAGAGGAGGAATTGTTTTTAGGAAGCTCTGGCTTTGCAATGTGGAAAGGACAAGAATAACATGAGGCCAATGTTATTACTTCTGAGAACTTTCAAAGTAATTAATGCATGAAATTAAACATGGAAAAAAGTGAAGAAAGGGAGAAATTCAAGTACAATAAGCAAAGCTCTAGAAACTTAGAGAAGCAAAATACTCTGTAAATGTTCTCAAGACCGATTTTGCTTGATTAAAAGGCCAAACAGTCTCACTTTCACTCTATTAATAATACACATTATGCTTTCCTTTCTGGCATATGTTCACTCCACATACCACAGATGAAGACTCTTTAAACATTTTCTGATTTCTCTTGGCCTTTGCAAGATGTTAATGCCTGGACTTCATTGTTTTTAATCAGTTTATATCAGGAAATTAAAACACTTCTCAAGGAGTAAACAGTCAAGTTAAGCCAAATTATCAGTATAGACAAAGTTTAACAAACAAAATATACTGAAACAAAAACATGTTGAATAAACATAAAAATATGTTGGATAAACAACTTTAAAAATAATTTAGCAAGTAGCACTTAATAATGCTAAAATCTCCATTTTTTTTTTTGGCTTGAAAAATAAAACTAAAATATCAATAGAATATATGAAGTTACTTCAAAAGCTCATTGAAAGGGTCACATTATCTTTTAATCCTATTTTTCCACAAACTTTTGGCAGTAACCTTGTATACGTGCACACACATATGCACACATACAACTGCACACACACGTACACACATAAACATATGATAGGTGTTTAGGTAGAGTTGAGTATCAAAGGCTACATGTTTACCTCTGTCTTCCTATATTTCCACTGCATTATTCTCAAGTTGAATATTGCATTAGTGTGAGTGCTTACGAAATTTTAATCAGGGTCAGATTATTGAATGGATGATACAGGCATGCATGATGCAGGCATAGTGTCTTATTTTCATTAAGAATGTAATACTGACTGATGCTTAGAAATTTCAGTGAAAATGGCTATAAGCTAATGATTACTTCTTTTTTCTTTTCAGCCCAAAGAAAACACCTTGGGAAATAATGTAATATCCTCCTTTGATGACATCATCATAGTTGATTCTATAGCCATAAATAAGATAAATATCAATAACTGGGGACAAGCAGTAGCACAATTTTCCCTGTAACTATTTTTCAAAGGCCAAAGAACAATAACTGTCCAGTTATCCGTACACCCATCCAAATCGATTTCATTTGATTTTAGCAAACTAAATTTTTAAATCTTTGCTATAAATGGACAAAACTCAATTCTAATGAGCAAGGAGTAGAACCCTAGTGTCAGCTAGTTATGTGTGGCTTATTGCAGTGTGTGAAAGCCAGCTCACACCAGCTCACTGCAAACACAATTAAATTTTCTGTGAATTTTGAGAGCCAGTTATTAAAATTTAAGTTATATAAACTTATAATTAAATAAATTATATTAAAATACATGAACACTAAAAACTTATCACTTACTAATTAACTCAATACATTTCAATACTGTCCATGTTCTTGGGGTTATTTACATCTACCTACATAATTTATGTTTAAATTTGTATAGGGAAATGTTAACTGATGTGCTACTGAACATCTCTTCCCATCTGTGTGTTTAGTGAAATCTCATTTGTAGGTTAAAATGGGCCATGGTGGTGGTATTTACATCCAGGAGAGGGGGACAGCACAAGTCGGGGTTTGTTAATTTTCATATTTTTGGAGATCTCGGTGTTAAATATTTATCACACCACTTACTTGAGGGTTGTTACAGTGTATACAGGCACCTCTTCTTTTCAATATCCTTAAAAATTAAATTTTTGGAAGCTAAATTATTCTCTTTGTGTTTGTTTATTCTTGTTTTCTAGTGCTCTGTCCCTAATGCCTGACCGCAATGTTACAGGGGAAATAATGAAGTGCAGAGATCACAAAAGAGCTTCTCTACCCTGGATGAGGCAGCTAGAAGAAGTTTTGCTTGTTTGGGAAGTTATTTTCCACCTCTCTACTGTTTGCAGTGCCCAGAGGTTGTTGAGAATGAAAGTTATGCTTTCACTGTTGGAAAACTGGCTGTTTACAATACACTCTCTGACAAACATGCTGGTTAAGAAAAGAATCATTTCCAACTTACTCCCTTTGGCAGGTAAAAATGAAGACAAAAGTTGGCATGTATGCGTGTATGTGGCTCGGTGTTTATATTTTATTTACTGGTTTTTCGTGGTAATGCAAAGCTAGAAATGGAAAAAATTTGACTAAATTATTTGTTCAAAAAAATCAAAGATACATAAAACATGACACTCTGGGCCATGGCTGCATCCCACAGCCCTTGTTAAACTTGCAAAGTACCTGCAATTGTCTTAGTAGTCAACAAAAGAAATTGGCTTATTTGGGTAAGAAAATAAGTTTAGAAATGACAGAATTTTTCTCAGAATCACCAGGAGTGTTGGAGCCCTGACCATAGGTCTGTAAAGCTGGGGGAAAAAATACCCAGAAATATTCCATGTACACAACCCAATGCTATTTGCTATTGCTTTCTTTGTCCACACCTTGAGCTCTGAACACTGGATGTTATGACTAGTATCACTGCCATCATCCTACTAACCACCATCATGACTAGAAATGTTTACCTGTTCGATGCTTCATGTCCCTGTTATATCCTCATTGCAGATCTGGAAAGAATGCCCAACTATGATTGTTAAGGAGGCTAGAAAATATAGTATCTGGGCTTCTCAGCATCCATAGTGGTACATCTCCATAATATGGGAACTCCCCCAACAGAACAGGTAGGCAGTAGAAATACCGAGTGGCTAAAAAGAATTGCAATTGTCTGCAGCATTCTCTTAATACGTATCTTATATGGAGAAGCATAGATCATGTCAATCTCATATTTTTATATACCTGCTGTTTTGTTCCCTGCTATATGGCATATGGTGGGAACCGATTCCAAGAGCCCTGGAGACAGTGCACCTGTATGTCCTGCACCTAAGTGATGTTTTTACTCTTGAGAAGAAAGAGCCAAGTTCTAGCACGCACAGAACATATGCTAATCAGCTGCACTCTTCAGACACGAATGAGGATAATGTGTTCATTGTTTAGACACTGAAATTGTTCACTACAAAATGACACAGTGCTTACCAATTTTGTCTTCATTATAAATGTAAATATTAACTGGTGATATGCAAAAGAATACAAAAAGTCAACAGCAATTAATTGGCTTCTGCAGTAATTAGCAACTGTGAGGCAAACACTTCGGAGCCGGAGCCGTTGTAGTTGTCTGTGTTAGGAATATACCTCCTGTACAGATCTAATTAGCAATTTAAATAGTTCAGAAATTATATGCCTCTTGCCTTTACACTCCTTGAAGTACTGTTCATCAATGGGAGAAAAAATTGCTAGTAAATGTCATTTGCATTGTCTTGCATTAAGGGCTCTACATCAAAGCCTCCGTTACTGCCTCATACTGAATAATTCTGAGCTGTGGCTCATGGACCAATACTGCTGTAATTAGGCAATGATGCCTTTGTAAACATGAGGCACAAAAACTGCCAGCAGCTTATTTTCCTGTGGGGTATCTATCCCGTTCATGATTTATGCTCTAAGTAAGAAGTATGAGAACTGAAATAGTGCTATAGCTAAAAAAAAAAAAAAAAAGATTGAAACAAATATTGACTCTTCATGGGCCATTGAAGTGACAGTAAAAAGTAATATCTAAAAGACTGTTCACAAAATTTTAGTTGTCATATGATTTTAGCGATGAAGCTAACCCAGATAATGGGTCTGACTGGAGAAACTGACTTGAACAAAATTATGACCTGGGGATTATGCTAATGGAAAACTAGGTTTTGATAATATTTGTGCTATATGGTGAGAATTACATATAACACAGGTCCACAATGAAAGCCTAAAATATAACTCAGGTGTGCTATGTTGCAGAGATTTCTCAGTCAACCCTGAGATCTCTGGTTATCAAAATCCCAATTTGGGTCATTCACATAGTTCTGTTGTAGACCACAACTTCTAGTTGTAAAAACATCAAGGAATGAAATGCTTGGCTGAGATCTTGGAACTGCAGAAGTTTTTTAATTCAGTTAAGAGTGCTTAACATTCTTTAAACAATTACTTGGGTAAAAAAGGAAGATGAAAATCTCATCAAATTGACAATAATAAATTTGAGAAAGGTGATCAAACACAGGAGAAGACTAAGTCAATATTCAAAGTGATATCAACATGCTGAGAAAAGGAATTAAAACACCAAAGATTATTAAAGTGTCATTGAGGATGATGAACAACCCTGAACTTGGAGATATGAATAAAGCTGAGGATGTTTTAAAATATATATAAGCCTGTATAAACCACAGTAAGACATGCCTGACTAAAGAAGTTTTGAGGTGGATTAATAGGAACACAGTATTCCTAGAAAGCTGGATAACAGCCTTACTGAATTTTGCACTGGGTGTAGATTTTACACTGTGATCACGTTGGGGTGCCATATTTTAACAAGGACAGAAACTAGTTGGAACATGTCAGAGAAGGTCAAGAAGAAAGGAGCATCTGAAGCCATGTCTCATGAGAAACAGCTGATAAAATTTGTGATGCTGCATGTAAAAAGATAAGACTTCTCCAATACCTTAAGGGCTTCCATATAGAGTGGTCACAGAATTATTCTGCATGGCCTCACAAGACTGACTTGGGTATAATACAGAAATATTGTTGATGATTTTAGCTTAATATATAGGGACAAGTTTAAACAATTAGAATTGTTAGGCAATAAGAATGGGTTGCCTTTTAGATTGGATTCCTCTGCTATAACTACTCTTTAGTAAAATCCTGCACCGTTGGAACACATTGCTTACAGTTTACAATGGTCTCCAGTTATGACAAAGCAAATATAGGGAGGAATGATTACTGCCACCTATTGGTAAAAAGAGAGACCTAAAAAGGATTGAAGATCATTTGTTTATTCTGAAGTAAGAATTTGTGAACAAACAGATAACATTTAGTGCTTGTTTTAATAATTATAAGTTAAAATCTGTGCGTGGGAGTCATGTATTTATATCGCTCAAGTGTCATCTCCATAGAAAGGTCCTTACTTTAAAATGAACATAAATGTAAATATAAAGAAATGACGTCTATGAGGTATGTAAAAGTGCATGATCGACTGTAATAAAAAACAAAAATGTCTATCACATATGAGTCGACCTTTATGAAATAAAACAGAGTTAATGGCTATATCATTTTTGTGTACTTTATGAGGTTTTTCATTGCTTGTTTATAACATCATAAAAGCGTAATATTTTTAAGCTAAAATATTTAGGAACCCTCAAAAGATTTGATAAGATGAATGATGACAGCACTAAAACTGATTTTCATATTATAGAGTCAATTTGTGATGTGTAAAACAAACTAGTTTTGTGTTTATAATTAAAAACAAAATGCAAGGTTTGCTTGCTGTGATTATTTGGTTGCCACTGGAGACGACCTTTGGGAATTTAGCTGTGGGTGTATTAAGTTACGGTATTAATGGATTATTCTATATTGAAGATAATAGAAATACATGAACATCTCTCATAAATACATCTCTGATTTCTTTCTACCAACAATTCAGCAAGCACATGTGCCCGGTGTGGAGGATAGAGCTGGTGGTGGTATTAAAGGTGTGAGCTCCGTCCTCTTGATGCTTACAGTCTAACTGGAAAGTGGGGTAGGGGTGCATATACACTCCAGACAACGATGAATGCAAGTGTTATAAAGAAAATAAAGCAGGGTCATTTAGATAGAGAGTGATAGAGCTGAAGAACTTTGAACTGAATTATCTGGAATAACATTTTCTTAAAAGATAATATTTGAAAAGATTTGTGAATTATGAGAAGGAGCCAGCTGTGGGAAAATCTGAGAGAAGAACATCCCACCAAGAGTAGAGTTGATGTGTAGGGTTCATATTGACAATGAACTCGTGTTCAAACAACTGGGTGGTAAAAGAGAAATCTGTGCTCAGAATATGGAGAGAGACAAAGTGGTAGAGGAGTTTGGGGAAGTAGACAGTGGCCAGTTCATGTAAAATCTTGTGGGTCAGGTTAAAGAACTTCTGTTTTATCCAAAGTGAAATGACAAGCCATTGGTGAGTCTTAAGCTAGATCAAGGGTGGGCCAAATTTGTCAGCAACCTGCTTCGGTAATAAAGTTTTATTGAAATGCAGCTACACGCATTTGTTTATGTTTATGGATTGTCTATGGCTGCTTTCATGCTACATGGTCAGAGTTGAATGCTTGTGACAAATGCCAAATGGTCCATATGGTCTAAAATATTTACTATCTGGCCCTTTACAAAAAATGTTTGCCCACTTAGAAGCTCAGGAGTGGTATCTTTTGTACATTTGGGGTCACATGGTCTAAGGAGAACAGTAGGGAGATATAAAAAGATGTCAGGAGATTATTGCTATAGTCTAGGTGAAATCCAATTGTGTTTTAGACTAGGTTAGAAAGAATGATAATAGACGATATTACAAGATGTGGGAGATGTTAAGGAATTAGACTGAAGAAATTTGCTAATGATTTACATATGTGGGTAAGAATAGGAGAGAAAACAAAAATAACTTCCAGGTTTTGGCTTGAGCACCTGCATGGTAATTTATTATATAGAGAACTTTTAGGACTTAGAATTATATTCTTTTTTATGGGTATGCAGAAAAAATTAGAACAGCAATTTTTCATTATATGAATTAATATGATAAATATATATATATACACACATTTTTGGTTAAAAACTTATAATGTTGGAGTTAGATAATACCTGATTAGCTAAATATTAGCTGAGGGATCTTGGACAAGCTACTTATTGTCTCTGAGACCAGTTTTTAAAAATTAATGTACAAAATTAATAATTAATAATTATACAGAGACATTATAATTTTTTTTTCTAGCTTTACTTTTTAAAAAAATTGTGGTAAAATATAATACATAACATAAAATTTACCATTTTAGTCATTTTTAAGTGTACAGTTCAGTGGCATTAAGCACATTCAGGTTGTGTGACCATTGCCACTGTAGTGCATTCTTCTAATTTCATGTTGCCTCAGCATCTGTTATGGATATAAGCTGGACTTTCTCACACCAGAAGCAGGGCTCAGCCACCTTTGACACAGTTTCCAATTCTCTGCCTCCTCCAAGTTCCTCAAGGTGGTTGACCCAGGTATCTGCCTTATGTCATCACCTCCTGGTGACCACTTCCCTATGGGACAGCTTGACTCAACTTACTTGTCTTGCCCCACTGACCCCCACACCGACGTGGACTCTGCAGGTGTGACAGTGGTCCCTTCTCAGTAACAGTGCACCTCCATGGAGCTCGTGCCTGCTTGCTGTAAACCTACCAGTTAGAACTCCTCGTGGGAAATATGCCTGGGTAATGCCCTGGACTCCAGTTAAGGCTTTGGCCCACAGGTCTCTCTTGCTCTCTCTTTCTTCCCACCCGCTGGTTGAGCGTGTGTGTCCCAGGTGGCTCCCCACCTTCCCTTTGGCCCTGCGAGGTGAGCTGCCCTCTCCTCTCTGGCATCTGTAGGTAATACACTGCTTCTGCTATTTCATGGGCTTTGTTGTGTTGCCTTCTCTGTGTGTCATCTGACAGACATATCTGAACTGAACTTCTGTCTTGGTCAGGGCTTTTTTGGAGAGTGGCTATCTTAGTAGCAATAAACTGGACACACGTCAGACAAGAGCCATGAGGTTGTCTTCCAGTACAAACAAGTTTTCTGTAAGAGGGACACCTGGTCATGGGTCGAACACTTACACATTAGTTTATCTGCCAAGGATAAAGACGGCATGTTGTAAACTTCTGTGACCACATTTCTGGAGTCCCATCAAGGCAGGGCTAGAGTTTATAAATGCTCTCTAGAGAGAGACCTCAAGACCAAATTAGAGGAAAATACAACCCCACCCATCCATCTACAGAATATTTTCCAACTTCCAAACTAAAACCCTATATTCATTAAATAATAACTCCCCGTTTCCCCCTCCCTCTAGCCCCATCCAACCACCAATCTCCTTTTTGTCTCTATGATTTTGAGTACTTTAAGTGAGATCAAATGTTATTTGTTCTTTTGTGATGGGCGTATTTCACTTAGCATAATACCCTCAAGTTTCATCCATATTGTAGCATGTGTCAGAATTTCTTAAAGGCTGAATAATATTCGTTATATGCATATATCATGTTTTGCTTATCATTTGTCTTGTCGATGGACACTAGAGTTGATTTCACCTTTTGGCTATTGTGGATAATGCTGCTTTGAACATGGGTGTACACATGTCTGTACAAGTCCCTGATTTCAATTCTTTTGGGTATATACCCAGAAGTAGAACTGCTGGATTATGTGGTAATTCTATTTTTAGTTTTTTGAAAAACCTCCATGCTGTTTTGTATAGTAGCTGCACCCTTGGACATTCCCACTAACAGTGCGCAAGGATTATAATTTCTCCTCATCCTTGCCAACACTAGTTATTTCCAGTTTTACTGATAATAGCCATCCTAAAGGATGTGAAGTAGTATCTTGTTGTGGGCTTGATCTGTATTTCCCTCATGGTTAAATGAGGTTGAGCATCTTTTCATGTGCTTATTGGCCATTGTATAATATCTTTGGAGAAATGTCTATTCAAGTCCTTTGTCCACTTTTTAACTGGGTTGCTTGTTTTTCCTTGTTGTTGTTGATTTGTAGGATTTTTTTATATATTCTGAATATGAAAACTTTCTGAGATATATGATTTGCAAACTATTCTGTGGGTTGCCTTTAAACTCTGTTGATAGTGTTTCTTAATGTACAAAAGTTTTTAATTTTGATGTAGTATGCTTTATCTGTTATGATGATGTTTTTGTTATTTGGCCATTTTGTTAATCCAGATCACTTTTATCCCACAATATTTAATTTCTTCTAGTATAAATCATCCTGCAAAGTGTATTTTGACGACTGGGATACCTCTTATTAGAGAATCATTGCCTTGCTAAAACTGTTAAGACAATGAGGGAAAATAGCTTTTACAGTAAATGGTGCTCAGGCAATAGGATACTCATTTGAAAAAATATATATCTTGACACCTATCTCATACCATACACAAAAGTCAATTCCAGTGGGCTTCAAGTTTAATTGTAAAAGATAATCATTACAGCTTGTAAAAGAAAATATAGAAAAAAACCTGTGTTACCTTGGAGTCAGTAAAGATTTCTTAAACACTGCACAGAATCACTAATCATTAAGGACAAAAAGATTAATAAGTCTTTTTAAAATTATGAAGTTCTTTTCATCAAAAAACACAATTAAGAGAATATGAAAACAATAAAAAAAGTAAAAGAAGATACAATGGATACATCTGACAAAACTCTTTCAGAATATTTAAAGGTATTCTACAAACAAATATGTAAAAGTAGACAGATGACTAGAAAAATAGTAAAAGTACTTAAACATATACTTCCTAACACATGATATAAATAACCAATAAATACATGAACTAATGCATAACTTGATTAATAATCAGGTGGATGCACATGTGAGCCAAAGTATGATAGCACTACAAATTTATTGGACAGATGAAATGAAAAAGATGGAAAATACAAAATGTGAATGGACTTGTGGCATAGCCAAAACTCTCATACATCTCTAATGGCAGTACACCATGGTGCAACAACTTTGGAAAACTACTTGGCAATATCTGTAAAGCTGAACATACTCATATCTGAGTCTACCTCTAGCTATTATCCAATAGAAATGTATAACTTAAATGAATCCCACAATAAAATGTTGAACAAGATAAGCCACACCACCCCCTCAAAGTACATACTATGTAATTCTATTTGTATAAAATACAAAGTAAAGAAGGTAAACTAGTCTGTGATGCTACAAGTAAGGCTAATGATTATTCCTGCATGTTGTAGAACGTGTGTTAACTGGGAGAAAACACAGTAATGGTCTTGAAGCCTCATAAAGTCTCCTTCTTAAGCTGGTTGCTGCTTACACAGCTGTATTCAATTTGTAAAAAATTATTCAGTCTTACACTTATGATGTGCACACTTTTCCTTTTGTATATAATTTCTCAATAAAAGGCTATTTTAAAAAATTGTTTCTCACAGCATTGAATAAAATATCAGAGCTTCCAAACTAACTACGTTCTAAACAAACCCATAGCCAACATCATCCTGAATGGGGAAAAATTGAAAGATTTTTCTTTAAGAATAGGAACCAGAACAAGGATGTCCACTTTCACTAATTCTATTCAACATAGTATTGGAAGTACTAGCCAGAGCAATAAGACAAGAGAAAGAAATAAAGGGCATCCAAATTGGAAAAGACAAAGTCAAATTGTCACTGTTCACAGATGACATGATCCTATGTATAGAAAGCACATGACTTGATTTCATTGATGTGGTATATCACCAAAAAACTCCTAGAGCTCATAAACAAATTCAGTAAAGTTGTAAGACACAAAATCAATACACAAAATCAGTAGCATTCTTATACACCAACAATGAACAAGTGAAAAGAGAAATCAAGAAAGTAAGCCCATTTACAACAGCTACCAAAAATTAAAATACCCAGGAATCAATTTAAACAAAGAGGCGAAAGATCTCTACAACGAGAACTTCAAAACACTATGGAAAGAAATTAAAAAGGACACAAAAAGATGGAAAGACATTCCATGTTCATGGATTGGAATAATTAATGTTGTGAAAATGTCCATACTACCCAGAGCAATCTACAGATTCACTACAGTGAATACCAATGACATTCTTCACAGCAATAGAAAAAAAAATTCCTAAAATTTATACGGAACAACAAAAGACACCCCATAGCCAAAGAAACACTGAGCAAACAAAATAAAACCAGAGGCATTACACTACCTGACTTCAAATTATACTACAAAGCTATAATAACCAAAACAGCATGGTACTGGCATAAAAACATAAATATGGATTAATGGAACAGAATGATTAACCTAGAAATCAACCCACAAACTTACAGCCAACAGATCTTTGACAAAGGCACTAAGAGCATACATTAGGGAAAGAACAGCCTCTTCAGTAAATGGTACTGGGAAAACTAGATATCCATGTTTAGAAGAATGAAACTAGACCCATACTTCTTGCCATATACTAAAATCAACTCAAAAGAGATTAAAGACTTCAATGTAAGATCTGAAACTATAAAACTCCTAGAAAAAAATAGGGAAAACACTTCAAGATGTAAGACTGGACAAAGACTTTATGAATAAGACCCCAAAAGCACAAGCAACAAAAGAAAAAACAAATGGGATTATATCAGACTAAAAATCTTCTGCACAACAAAGGAAATAATCAACAAAGTGAAAAGACAATCTATGGAATGGGAGAAAATATTTGCCACCTACACATCTGACAAAGGATTAATATTCAGAATATATGAGGAACTCAAACAACTTTACAGTAAAAAAAACCATACAAATAATCCAATTAAAAAATGGGCAAAGGAACTGAATGAACAATTTTCAAAGGAAGACGTACAAATGGCCAAGAGGTACACGAAAAAACACTCAGCGTTACTAATTATGAGGGAAATGCAAATCAAAACCACGTTGAGATATCACCTCACCCCAGCTAGACTGGCTATTATTAAAAAAAACCTGAGAATAAAAAATGCTAATGAGGATATTGAGAAAAGAGAACTCTTCTACACTGTTGGTGGGACTGTAATTTAGTACAGCCATTACAGAAAACAGCATGGAATTTTCAAAAAACTACAGATAGAAATACCATACAATTCAACAATCCTGCTGCTGGGTATATACCCGCAGGCATGGAAATCATTACGTTGAAGTGATACCTGCACTGTCATGTTCACTGCAGCTCTATTTATAATAGCAAAGATATGGAACCAACTTAAATGTCCATCAATGGATGACTGGATAAGGAAAATGTTGTACATGTACACAATGGAATACTACTCTGCCATAAAAAAATGAAATTCTGCCATTCACAGCAACATGGATAAGCTTGGAGAAAATTATGTTAAGTGAAATAAGCCAGGCACAGAAAAAGAAATACTACATTTCCTTAGTTAAAAGTGGGAGCTAAGAAAGAAAGACAGACTATAATAGAACATTGAACTTTCAGGAGAGAACAGACCTATAGTTACTAGAGGTGGGAAAGGGGGAGGGAGTGGGGGTCAGGGAGTAATTGGGTAAGGGACACAAAGAATAATTACAATTTGCAATAATGAACATGCCAGTATTATTGATTTGATCATCACATACTGTACACAAGTACTGATGGTCAACGCTGTACCCCATAAATATGTATAATCAATTATGTTTCAATTGAATAAATAAAAAAGGAGTAATGTAGAAATAAAAAATACACAAAGCAAATTTGACAGAATTAAAGAAGGAAGTAGAGGGTTTAAAAAAAATCTACTCTTGGCAATTGGAAGAACAATTAAACATAAAAATTCAATAAAGTTAGATGATGTAAACAAAAATGTAAGCCACGTTAACCTAATTGATGTCTATAGAACCCTGCATCCAACAGCTACAGAATCACATTCTTTTCAAGTGTACATGATATGTTCACAAAGATGAACTTTATTCTGGGTTATAAAATATTTCAATAAATTAATTCAAAGAACTGAAATCATGTGGAGTATATTCTGTGACTGTATTAGTCTGCTCAGCTTGCCATAATAAAATACCATACAGTGGGTTGCTTCAACAACAGAAATCTATTTCTTATAGTTCGGGAGGCTGGCAAATCCAAGATCAAGGTGCTGGCAAGGCTGGTTTCATTGTGATGCCACTTTCTTGGTTTGCAAGCTGTGTGCTCACATGACCTCTTTTGTCTGTGGTTGGGGAGAGAAAGAGAGAGAGAGAAAGAGAGAGATATTTCTTGCACTTTTCCTCTTATGAGGCCATCAATCTTACTGGATTAAGACCCCAACCTTATGACCTCATTTAATCTTAATTACCATATATACATATTTAAAAAAAATATATTTCAGCATTATTGAAAAGGATAATGCATAAGGTCCAAGTAGGGTTTGTCGTAGGAATTCAAGGTTCTTTTTAGATTTTAAAAGTTACTAACGTAATTTTATCTTATTAACAGAGTAAAGGTGAAAAATTTTGTGATCATATCAACAAATGTTTAAGTTTTTAAAAGTACAATGCCTACTTAGGATAAAAACTAGCAGCAAACTAAGAATACAAGAAAACTTTCTTCATCTGATAAAGGGTTTCTATGAAAAAACCTACAGCATGAGAAATGTTGAAGAATATTGCATCCTTAACTGATAAAGCAGCAACTATTTTAGTGTCAATAAAGAAATTGGTTAAACTGTCACTTATTGTGCTTTAAGACTAAAACCAAAGTAGAGTGAGGCGAGAATCTCAAGAAATTTGGTAGAGAAAACTGGATAGAAAGTCTTCTGGGATTATTTATATAGACCAGAGCCTATTTGATAGCCAAAAGAAAAGAGCGTTCAACCTTCCTAACAATTTATTTCTGTCTGTGCCACCAATTCAAGATGATTAGGTATTTTGTTGAATTAAAAGTTTTTTTTTTTTTTTTTTAACTCAGTCCAGGAACATGACTGTATAATATTTCCATCATTGTAATTTGATGATGTATATTTTTTGGAATTAAATTAGACTGGCAGCCTACCACTTTAAAATAATTTTAGGTTTTAAAATATTTTTAAATAAGAAACATAATTGTTCAATCTTTAAAGCAATTTCCATATCCATGCTCTATGAGGCTAAGAAGAAATGCATTGCCTGATGTGTTCATCTTATAAACTCCTCTTTGTGTGTTCACCAGGGGTATACATCCATGCAGCAACAGAACGAGGGCAGATTAGGTGGCCAAGAGGAACTCACTTCACTGTCGAAACAGGGAGTCTTTACCCTCATTATCAAGCAAGATATAATATGCAATATGAATTGCTGATTCATTTTCATTTTTTCTTAAGGAAATTTTTATTGTTTGCCTATTTTTTCTAATGTTTCATATTTTCTTCAGTTGTCGAGAGTTAAATTATTTATTTCAGGTGATGAAATTTCTGATCAAGAGAAATAAAAATCATCCAGGTGTATTTGATTTGGAATTAGAAGCAGCAACTAAAAGAGACTTTGTTTACTTTGCTGAGTTGTGTATGTTTTAGCTTTTTAAGAAAATAGTTTCACTGCATTATATGGTAACATTTTTCAATTGTATGTAAGAGAAAGTAGAGGTATGTGTATTCTATGCAACCAAGGTTGGAATGTAGTAGATATCTGTTGTTTTTACATATTTTGAAATTCTCTTTGGCACTTTTTCTCTTGGAGAACCCAACGTTGAATCCAATGAAGCACCACTTCTTGTGTGCCTTCAGGGTGTTTTTTATCTCCCATCCACCCAACACTGCAGGTGAAGGCACGTGACCCAGACTATCAAAGGGCTTTATTATTCCCTTGACCACAATGAATGTCTAAAGATGAGTATACATGGACCCTGGCTTTGGTTATATTGGTGCTGAAAGAAAGGGTGTTTTCTATTTCTGGTGTAACAAAATACCACAAACTTAGTGACTTAAAACAACAAAAATTTATTCTCATACTGTTCTAGAGTTCATAAGCTGAAAATGAGTTGCATGAGGCTAAAAACAAGATGTCAGCAGGCCTGGTTCCTTTCCTTGCATTTCCAGCTCCTCAAGGAAGCTAACAACCTTGGCTTGTGACTGCATCACTCCAATTTCTACTTCCATTGTTGTGGCCTACCATACCTGTGAAGCTCCTGTCTCCATCTTATAAAGATGCTTGTGACTATATTGAGCACACCCAGATTATCCAGAATAATCTCCCCATATCAGAATTCTCAGTTTATGCACATCTGCAAAATCCCTTTTGTCTTGGAAAATAACATATTCAAAGGTTTTGGAGATTAGAACATGGATATCTTTGGGGGTGTGTATCATTATCTAGTCCACCACAAGGGGGTCTCTCTTTATTTTAGAGTAGAGATGTTACTACATATGTAGGTTTAGAGTTATTAGATGAAATTATTGTTATCAAGTAGGGAGAGCCTACCTTAAATAAAGGCAACAATCAAAGGGATGCTGAGGAATGTAAAAACAAAGAGAGAGAGAGAGAGAAAGAGAGAGAGAGAGAAGAGGAAAAAAGAGGATGAAAAGAAAAGGGAAGTGAATGGAAGAAGAGAAGTGATTACTTGTTAGGAAACACAAAAAGAAGAGAGTTCTTTGGATTTTCTAGTTTATATTACCTTTTTTATTTAGTTTGAATATGATTATGTCTCTTCCAACTAGAAAAATTGTGATAAAGCTGGTTGTTTATGCATGATTTGCCATGAAATAGTCTCAATAAATATCATTAGTTGCTCATAACTAATGATTGCTGTTTGACCCAATTATAGTTGCTATCTAATGGTATCCTAGGGCCCATGAATTTACGTGCCATGAGAACTGTAATCAACTCCATAGTCAGTGTTTTAGTCAATTTTGTGTTGCTATAACAGAAACACCTGAGACTGGGTAATGTATAAAGAAGAGAGGTTTATTAGGCTTATGATTCTGGGACAGCTGCATCTGGCACGGGCCTCAGACTCCTTCTACTCATGGCAGAAAGTGGCAGGCTGCCAGCAGGTACAAGTAGATCACATGGTGAGAGGAAGCAAGAAAGAGAGAGAAGGTGCTAGGGTCTTTTTAAGCAACGAGATCTCGCAGGAACTCATAGAGTGAGAACTCACTCACTAATCCCTCCTCCCCCAGGGAGAGTATTAATCCATTCATGAGGGATCCACCCCCATGACTCAATCAGTTTCCAACACTGCCACATTGGAGATCAAATTTCCACATGAGTTTTGGAGGGGACAACACATCCAAACTCCATCATTCTGCCCCTGGCCCACCAAAACTCATGTCACTCTCGCATACAAAATACAATCATTCTATCCCCACAGTCCCAAAAGTCTTAGCTTGCTCCAGCAGCAACTTAAAAATCCAGTCTCATGTGAGACAAAAAGCAAAAGTCTTTCCAGTTGTGAACCTGAAAAACAAAACCAAATTTATCTACTTCCAAGAAACAATGGTGGAACAGACATTGGGTATACACTTCCAATCCAAAAGGGAGGAACAGGCCAGAAGAAAGGAGAAACAGGCCCCAAACAAGTCCAAAACCCAACAGGACAGACAATAAATCTTAAAGCTCCAAAATAATGTTCTTTGACTCCAATTCCTGCATCCTGGGCACAATTGGGCATCTGGGCACCCAAAGCATCAGGCAGTCTTGTTCCCTCAGCTCTGCCAGGGACAGCACAGTGGGCTGTGCTGGTGCCTGTGGCTTTTCCAGGCCTGCGCTGCATGTTACCAGTAGCCCTGCAGTTCTGGGGTCCTGATGGCAGCCCTGCTGCATTGGCTGTACTAGACATTTCCCTAGTGGGGGCTCTCTGTGGGGGCTCTGACTCCACTTTCCTGCTTGGCATTGCTCTAGTAGATGACCTCTGTGGTGGCTCTGCCCCTGTGGCATGTCTCTGCCTGGGTCCCCAGGCTTTTCCATACATCCTCTGGAATCTGGGTGGAGGCTGCCACGCTTCCACTGCTCTCACATCCTGCCGGCTTGCAGACTTAACACAACGTGGATGCCACTGAGGTTTCGGGACTCTACTCCCAGGGCTGCTGCACGAACCACACTTGGGGCTGCTCTAGTTGGAGCAGCTGGGATGCAGGGAGCAGGTTCCCGAGGGCAGCTGTGCCCAGGTCTGTCTTCCAGGACAACTCAGTCCTTCTAGGCCTCCGGGTCTGTGATGGGTGGGGCACCCTTTCAGACTTCTCAAATGCCTTTAAGGCTTTCCTCTCATTTTCTCTGCTATTAGCATCTGGCTGCCTCACTGCCAAGAAAATGTCTTTAGCAACCAGTTTATCTGCTTCGCCCTTGCATTGTTCTCCGGCTCTCAGCTTCTTTACCGCGTGGCCAGGCTGCAAGTTTTCCAAATCTTTATGCTCTGCTTCCCTTTTAAATTCTGGCTTTATGTCATGCCTTTGCTGCCATAACTCAGAGTAGGCTGTTAGAAGTAGCCATTCAGCGTCCTTCATGTTTTGCTGCTTAGAAATTTCTTCTGCGAAATGCTCTGGTTCACAACTCTTAAGTCCCACTTTCCACAAAGTCCAAGGGCATGGACACAATGCAGCCGGGTTCCTTGCTATGGTGTAGCAAGGGTGATCTTTTGTCCAATTCCCAATCATCCACATGGCCTTTACTGTCCACATTTCTATCAGCATTCTGCTCACCACCACATAAGTCTCTAAGACATTCCAAACTTTCCCTTGTCTTTTTCTCTTCTTCTAAGTCCTCCAAACTCCTCCAGCTTTTGCCCATCCCCCAGTTCCAAAGCTGCATCCACATTTTCAAGTATCTGTATAGCAACACCTGACTCCTCGGTACCAATTTTCTGTATTAGTCCGTTTTGTGTTGCTATTGCAGAAACACCTGAGACTGGGTAATTTATAAAGAAAAGAGGTTTATTAGGCTTACAATTCTGGGACAGCTGCATCTGGCATGGGCCTCAGACTCCTTCTACTCATGGCGGAAAATGGCAGCAGCCGGCGGGTACAAGCAGATCACATGGTGAGAGGAAGCAAGAGAGAGGAGCAAGAAAGAGAGAGAAGGTGCCAGGGTCTTTTTAAGCAACGAGCTCTCGCAGGAACTCATAGAGCGAGAACTCACTCATTAATCCCCCCCCCAGGGAGAGTATTAATCCATTCATGAGGGATCCACCCCCATGACTCAATCAGTTTCCAATACTGCCACATTGGAGATCAAATTTCCACATGAGTTTTGGAGGGGACAACACATCCAGTGAGGGGGGGACAACCTCCATCAGTGAGTAACCTACAAATCACTTATGAAGGCATATAAAGAATGACACAAAAAAATAGAATGGCAAAGAATTCAAAGACATGAAAAAGGAATTTAATCATAGACATAAAAATAAGAGCTAAAACTACAAAGCTCTTAGAAGAAAACCCCATATTCCTTGGTTAGGGAATAGTTAGATATGACATAAAAGCATAAAGATCAAAATATAAAATAGAAAATTAATATTTCATCAAAATTAAAAACTTTGAGCTGCAGATAATGTCAAGAAAGTGAAACGATAACCCACAGAATGGAAGAAAATATTTACAAACATATGTCTTATTAGGCATTTGCATCCAAACTATACAAAGAACTCTTACAATTAATAATAAAAAGACTAATCCAGTTTAAAAAATGGGCAGCAGATTTGAACAGCTATTTCTCCAGTGAAGATATACAAATGGCCAAAAGCATATGAAAAGATGCTCAACATCATTAGTCATTAGAGAAATGAACATCAAAACAGCAATGAGATACCACTGCATATGCACTAGGATGGCCAGAATCAAAAAGACAGAAAATAACAAATGCTGGCAAAGATGTGAAGAAATTGGAACTCTTAGCCATTGCTGCTGGGGATATAAAGTAGTGCAGTCACTTTATCAGTTTCTGAAATAACAAAAGAGGTTTGTTTGCTTGTTTTATGGCGAAAATATCCAGAGAAAAATAACTTGGGAAAATACTTCTGCTAACACACTTGCATTGTTTTATTGCCATGGGTAAAGGAAAAGAAAAGGTCCTTGAAAAAAATAACGATATATTTCTGAATTATGCCTTTCCAACTGAGCTTTAAGTTTCTTCGAAAAGAACATCACAAACAATTTTAGCAGACAAAAGCTTGCGACGATACACAGTACCCTCAGGACTTGTTAACAAATGGCCCATTCCAGGAAAGTGAAAATTTTGGTTTCAAACTAGAACATTTCCACAGGGGAAGACTTACAGTAGGTGCAAAATCCTGCCCTAAATACTGACATGAAAGGATCTTTGATGTGAGGTGTGGGGCAAGAGTATCCTTTAATATCAGGGCAGGGATTTATTTTGGAAAAAGAAAGCATTTTTACAAATGGTTAGGAAGCTATGGAGGAACCACTGAAGAACTCTGATGGGTTGGAAATTTCATTACCTAAGGGAAATTTCATGTGCATTCTTGCCCAGAATGAAAAATTAAAGAAGTAATACAGACATTTTAAATTTTGAAAAAAAGTATTTGCAATATCTAAATTATAATGACAGTGAGCAATTTGCTTAAATTGCCAGCATAATTGCCTAAAATCATTATTGTTGTGTGCATGGTCATGGTCTGTGCTGTCTGTTTTACATGTACAAGTGAAATTGTCAAATTTTGAAAGCCAAACTCAATAATTTTCAAAGAATCCACTTCCCTTCTCCCAGATCTGTCCTGTCTGCTCTGTCTGTAGCAATTGGTCATGATGCTGAGCTACTATTGGGTCATTAGCCTGAGTCTATCTATCCCTTAGATGTCACAGGAGGAAAATCAATGACAAGAACTACTGACTGAGCTCATTTTTACTACAACGTTTGGCCTTTTTAAAGCATTTTCATCAGGATAGTTTAGCTTTACATGCCAATTATTTATAAATGATCACAAAATGGTTGATACAGGTGAGAACACTTGTGGTTCCGTCACCCAGTGGCTAATAGCTAAGGAAGTAAAGAAAGTCGTGACGTGCACTGGTCTCATCAAGAAAATGATGAGACAACTTTTATATATGCCAACTCTCAAAACTATCCAGATCCTTCTGCAACTGGGAAGAAACCCCAAGCCTTTGAGAAAGTAATTTCTTTGGATTTTCTGTTCTTATTTTTTAGAATAACAGATTTACTTAGTTTTCTTCAAAATGCTTTTAGATGGAGAATCATTTCTTCATACAAATCTTATGTGGAAATATGGAAGAAAGAAAATTGGTCTGCTTTCTTGATGTCACTTGGGAAACTCAGAATGCCCTCATGTCTGCGCCTAGAAACATCTTTGTGGAAGCTCCAGAGTTCTCAATATCGTACACTATAAAGATTACTGAAATTGATGGCTACATTCTTTTAGCAGGTAAGTAGCAGAATAAGCTCAGTCACTTAAATTTGTTTTACAAAGGTTGCTGCTACAAGTGAGTTTGTAACCATTGAAATCAAATTTTAATGAAAAATATTTTTATACAGAATTTTCAAAAATGTTTTTTTTATTTTCAAGAATAGCTTAAATTCATTTGCATCTTTAAATTAAGTGGAGTCTATTCATTTCAATCCAAAATAGGACTAGTCAACTTTTTATATGTTATTCTAAAATTGTATCTCCTTTAATCTCCTTTATAGAAAGAAAGACTGAAAGACAAACAGAAAGAAAGGAAGGAAGGAAAGGAAGGGAGGGGGAGTGGGGGTGGGGGGGGAGAGAGAGAGAGAGAGCGAGGTAGACAAGCAGGCTCAGGACCAAATAATTTATCTTCAAGTCCTTGAGATCTTTTCTATTAGTTCTTGCATATGTGCAACTTTTCAATATTTTTCCTCAAAATGTGAGCTCTTCCAAGAGCCACTGTTCTGTAAAATCACTTTAACAGATGGCTCCCTCTTTTATTTTGCAGAGAGATATGTATCAGAAAGTGGGTTTTGATACCTGCATATTAAAAACAGGGCTCATTGGAAACAGCGTGTCATCCCGAGGCAACCCAGATTGCAGCATGATTATCATTTCTGAGAGGGTGTCCCTTCTAAATATGTGGTTTTCTCTTTGTTAGGGATAAGGGTCAAGAATCCAATTGAAGCATCTCAAAGAAATGCTTTCATATTGGACTCTGATTTCCCCTCCTGTGCAAATTAAAATGCTAGTCTCATTTATCTCAATCATTAGATATGAAGTTTAGTCTATCTGCCCTTAGGTGCCTTTGTAAAGAGTTTTCTTACAGTTTCATTCCAAATAAGTTTTTTCAAATGTTTCTTGTCTCTTGACACTTTTACCTTTAATTTTTGTTTGTTCTAATGCAAGCACACCTGGACATGAAAATGTAGAAAACTACAATGTCAAAATACTTTTCAGACTTCCCCTGACAAAGGGAAGGAATACAGTAATAACTTAAAGTGGTTAATTTTACACTACGCTTTTAAAAAAAAAAATTTACGAGATGCTTTGCAGAAATTTAGGATTTGGGTAGAGAATGTAGCTGCTGGCCAGGTTTTCTTTCTTTTCTTTCTTTCTTTTTTTTTTTTTTTTTTTAAAAAAAAAGATGACCGGTAAGGGAATCTTAACCCTTGACTTGGCGTTGTCAGCACCACGCTCAGCCAGTGAGCCAACCGGCCATCCTATATAGGATCCGGACCCGTGGCCTTGGTGTTATTAGCACCACACTCTCCCGAGTGAGCCACGGGCCGGCCCCAAGGTTTTCAATATTTCTTCCCTAGAGATTCTCTTCTTGGGGGTTATATTTTCTGGGAATAAAGAAAATCATGCTTAGATAAAAACAAACACTTGATGACTAAATATACATTTTAAAAATAATCCTTGATAATTAAATAATTTTTAAATCGTTTGGTAAAGTGTTATTGGTGAGTCAGAAACATCCTGGCTTTCCCTGTTGAAATAAGAGGATAATTCTTTACTTTGTTCAGTAATTACTTTGAGTAGCATCAAAAATTATCCACTAAAAAACATTCAGACTATGCAATTGCATCTGCCTTGGTGCTTTTGAATCAGTAAAAGGTATTCTTCCACTCACTGAGCCTAGGAAATTTCCACATGCTTGGGTAACGATGCTTCAGAGATATTTAATTATCACTTTTCTACTTGACCTAGAACTGTTTGTGAGTTTTGACAAAGAGAAAGGAGACCCAAAAATTCAGCAAGCATTGGACTGTGATATTTTTCCAACATGGAGATCAAATAATTAATTGCATATGAAAAGGTTCTCTGTGTTCAGTCAGTGAAGCTTCGACTGCACGTGAGGATCACTTGCTTTTCTCACAAAGACAAGTGAATTTAGTCAATTTACTTATCCAACTAACAATTCAAGTTTAATCTCATCAGTCTTTCACCATGTACCTATGAAAAATAGTACAGAATTAAAGCATGATCCCTGGATGACATGCCACTGGAAAATATTCTCACATACTTTACAGTACAGGTATTACCAATATAGTTCTTATTTTTCACTAAAATCTAAATGATAATTTGGCAGAAAATAAGACTGGCACAGTGTCCATTAGCAATCGCAATAGGTGATTTTGGCTCCCCAGAGTATATGATGCAGTTTTTAGTTTTCGATTTTCAATTAGGTAATTATTTTGTTCAGAGAAGCACATAATTTCTCTTCATATTTTGTGATGAAGATGAATGATTAAAAGAACATCTCATTCAATGAAATAAAGAAGGGACCTGATCAGTTAAAAAGATTGTTTTTATACTGTAAAGATAAACATAAAAGTATTGGTTTTTTTTTTTTTAATTTTATTTTGACGATATACATTGTGGCTGATTATTACTCCCCATCACCAAAACCTCCCTCCCTTCTCCCCCCCTCCCCCCCAACAATGTCCTTTCTGTTTGCTTGTCGTATCAACTTCAAATAATTGTGGTTGTTATATCTTCTCCCCCCCCCCCGGTTTGTATGTGTGTGTGTGTGTGTGTGTGTGTGTGTGTGTGTGAATTTATATATTAATTTTTAGCTCCCACCAATAAGTGAGAACATGTGGTATTTCTCTTTCTGTGCCTGACTTGTTTAACTTAATATAATTCTCTCAAGGTCCATCCATGTTGTTGCAAATGACAGTATTTCCTTCATTTTTATAGCTGAGTAGTATTCCATTGTGTAGATGTATGAGTGGATACATTTTCCGTATCCACTCATCTGATGATGGGCATTTGGGGCTGGTTCCAACTCTTGGCTATTGTAAAGAGTGCTGCGATAAACATTGGGAAACAGGTATACCTTCGACTTGATGATTTCCATTCCTCTGGGTATATTCCCAACAGTGGGATAGCTGGGTCGTATGGTAGATCTATCTGCAATTGTTTGAGGAACCTCCATACCATTTTCCATAGAGGCTGCACCATTTTGCAGTCCCACCAACAATGTATGAGAGTTCCTTTTTCTCCGCAGCCTCGCCAGCATTTATCGTTCATAGTCTTTTGGATTTTAGCCATCCTAACTGGGGTTAGATGGTATCTCAATGTGGTTTTGATTTGCATTTCCCGGATGCTGAGTGATGTTGAGCATTTTTTCATATGTCTGTTGGCCATTTGGATATCTTCCTTAGAGAAATGCCTATTTAGCTCTTTTGCCCATTTTTTAAGTTGCTTGTTTTCTTCTTGTACAGTTGTTTGAGTTCCTTATATATTCTGGATATTAATCCTTTGTCAGATATATATTTTGCAAATATTTTCTCCCACTCTGTTGGTTGTCTTTTAACTCTTTTAATTGTTTCTTTTGCTGTGCAGAAGCTTTTTAGTTTGATATAATCCCATTTGTTTATTTTTCCTTTGGTTGCCCGTGCTTTTGGGGTCATATTCATGAAGTCTGTGCCCAGTCCTATTTCCTGAAGTGTTTCTCCTATGTTTTCTTTAAGAAGTTTTATTGTTTCAGGGTGTATATTTAAATCCTTAATCCATTTTGAGTTGATTTTAGTATACGGCAAGAGGTATGGATCTAGTTTCATTCTCCTGCATATGGATATCCAGTTATCCCAGCACCATTTGCTGAAGAGGCAGTCCCTTCCCCAGTGAATAGGCTTGGTGCCTTTGTCAAAGATCAGCTGACAGTAAGTGTGTGGGTTGATTTCTGGATTCTCTATTCTATTCCATTGGTCAGTGTGTCTGTTTTTATGCCAGTACCATACTGTTTTGGTTATTATAGCTTTGTAGTATAGCTTAAAGTCAGGTAGTGTTATGCCTCCAGCTTTATTTTTTTTGCTCAGCATTGCTTTGGCTATGCGTGGTCTTTTATTGTTCCATATAAATGTCTGGATAGTTTTTTCCATTTCTGAGAAAAATGTCTTTGGAATTTTGATGGGGATTGCATTGAATTTGTATATCACTTTGGGTAGTATGGACATTTTCACTATGTTGATTCTTCCAATCCAAGAGCATGGGATATCGTTCCATCTTCTTGTGTCCTCTCTAATTTCTCTCAGCAGTGGTTTGTAGTTCTCATGATAGAGATTTTTCACCTCCTTGGTTAACTCAATTCCTAAGTATTTTATTTTTTTGGTGGCTATTGTAAATGGGCAGGCTTTCTTGATTTCTCGTTCTGCATGTTCACTATTGGAGAAAAGAAATGCTACTGATTTTTGTGTGTTGATTTTGTATCCTGCTACTGTGCTGAAATCATTTATCAATTCCAACAGTTTTTTTGTAGAGGTTTTAGGCTGTTCAATATATAGGATCATGTCATCTGCAAACAGGGACAGTTTGACTTCATCTTTTCCAATCTGGATGCCCTTTATTTCCTTCTCTTCTCTGATTGCTCTGGCTAGTACTTCCAACACTATGTTGAATAGGAGTGGTGAGAGTGGGCATCCTTGTCTAGTTCCTGTTCTTAAAGGAAAAGCTTTCAGCTTTTCCCTATTCAGGATGATATTGGCAGTGGGTTTGGCATATATGGCTTTAATTATGTTGAGATACTTTTCCTGTATACCTAACTTATAGAGGGTCTTTGTCATGAATGAGTGCTGAACTTTATCAAATGCTTTTTCAGCATCTATAGAGATGATCATATGGTCCTTGTGTTTGAGTTTATTAATATGGTGTATCACATTTATTGATTTGCGTATGTTGAACCAACCTTGCATCCCTGGGATGAATCCCACTTGATCGTGATGAATAATTTTTCGTATGTGTTGCTGTATTCTGTTTGCTAGTATTTTAGTGAGGATTTTTGCATCTATATTCATCAAGGATATTGGCCTGTAGTTTTCTTTTTTGGTTATATCTTTACCTGGTTTTGGTATCAGGATGATGTTTGCTTCATAGAATGAGTTTGGGAGAGTTGCGTCCGTTTCAATCTTTTGGAATAGTTTGTAAAGAATCGATGTCAATTCCTGTTTGAATGTTTGGTAAAATTCTGCTGTGAATCCATCTGGTCCTGGGCTTTTCTTTGTTGGGATGAAAGTATTGTTTTAATAACCGGAGTTTTCAATGTCTTTTCTCACTATGTAAATCAAATTGGAGTTTTCCTAAGATTACTCTGTCCTGTTTTTGCCTCATTCTTTAGTGGTTTGATGGCATTTTTTCATAACTTATTTCACTTGACCTTCTGTGGTAGACAGATAATTCTCCTCCACAGAAATGTCTACATTCGAATTCCCCAAACCAGTGAATATGTTACTGTACATGACAAAATGAATTTTGCAGCTGTGATTAAGTTAAGGATCTTGAGATGGGAAGTTATCAGGAATTATTTCAGTGGGTCTCATGCAATCACAATGGTCCTTGTAAAACAAAGGCAACGTGACAACAGAAACATGAAGAGAGGATTGAAAACGCTACACTGTTGGTTAAAGAGAGAGAAGGTAAACTTGAACCAAGGAATTCAGGTGGCCTCTAGCAGCTAGAAAAAGCAAGGAAACAGATTTTTTCCTGGAGCCTACACAAAACGCACAGTCCTGCCAATAACTCGGTTTTAGTTCAGTGAGACCAGTTTGGATATTTGACCTCCATCCAGAACCATATGAAAATAAATTTGTGTTGTTTTAAGTTACTAAGGTTGTGATAATCTTTTCTTAAGATATATTTTTTATTGATTATACATATTCATGCAGTATAGAGCTGATGATAATCTTAATGGATCATAATTATTAGATTGTATATTAATAGATTATAATTTATAGTTAATAGATTATAATTAGCAGCAATAGAAAACTAATACACCTGTTAGTAAATTTGAGATATGAGAAGATGAGATGTTATCTCCAACTTACAGGAATGCCATGATTTTTCCAAGATCAGAGAGTTAATAGGGCAGAGCAGGCAGTAAATCCTGGTTTAATGACCTCAAGTCCAGTGCTTTTGCTCTACTAGAACTTAATTTAACCATTTTGCAATATTTATTAGGCAACTCTATATTAGCTTCCTATTGCTAATGGAACAAATTACCACAAACACCGAGGATTAAAACAGCACAAATTTATTCTCTTACATTTCTGGAGACCAGATGTCTAACATGGGTCTCACTGGGCTAAGATCAAGGTGTTGGAAGGTCTGTTTTTTCTGGAGGATCTAGGGGAGAATATGTTTCCTACACTTTCCAGCTTCTAGAAATCACCTGCATTCATTAGCTTGTGGCCCCTTCCTCCATCTTCAAATCAAAAGCATAGCATCTTCAAATCTCTCTTTTTGCCTAGGACTCTTGTTTCCTCTGTTATATCTTCTTTCCTGATTTTGACACTCTTGCCTCTCTAAGAATCCTTTTTATTACACTGTGATAATTCAGGATTATCTCCTCATCTCAAGATCATTAACTTAATCACATCTTCGAAGTCTTCTTTGCCATGTAAGGGAATATATTCACAGGTTCTGGATATTGAAATGTAGACATGTTTGGAGGGACATTATTCTGTTTACCAGGGTCTCCTTTCTATCAAATACTATTCTAATTTCTGAGAATAAATTAAAATACTCAAATTGATAGGATTCCATTGAGAATTTTTGAACAATTAAGAGACATAATCCGTTATGTGTCTTAAAGAAATCACTCTATCTTGGTTTGTTTGTGCTGCTATAACAAAATACCTGAGACTGGGTAACTTACAAAAATTCTCACAGTTCTGGAGGCGGGGAGATCCAAGATCAAGGTGTTGGCATGTTTGGTTGACTGGTTAGGGCTGCTTTCTGCTTCCAAGATGGTGCTTTTGTTGCTGCATCCTCCCGAGGGGAGGAACCCTGTGTGCTCATGTGGCGGAAGGCTGAAGGACATGACAGGGAACTCCCTCCATTAAGCCATTCTATGAGGGCACCTAATTCCATTCATGAGAAAGGAGCCCTCATGGCCTAATCATCTCTTAAAGACCCCACCTTTTAATACTTTCACATTGACTATACCTGAATTTTGCCCAGGACACATTCAAACTGTAGCACTGGCTCTTTGAGTAAAATACAATGAAGACAGGAGGAAAGACAGGACAGAAACAGTTGTCTAGTCAAGAGTTCTTGCTAAGGAAGTGTCCATCTTTATTTTTCCTTTTCACTTGTTAGCTTGAACAACTGGATGAGTAAAACACCATTAAAAATTTGGGAAAAACTGGATGAGAAGCATGTTTTTGGTTTAGCTGGGGCTGAAGTGAGATTTAAGAACTGGTTTTAGACAAGTAAAGTTTGAGATGCCTATTAGACATACAAGTGGAGATATCAAGTTAGCATTAGATATGTGATTCTGATCATCACATGTGGTACATAAGTATTTATATTCAACTCTGTACTCCATAAATATGTATAATCAATTATGTTTCAATAAAAAAATTTTTTTCATTACTTTTACAGAGGGGATATTTAGGGCATGATGAGTCTGGACTGTATCCTTCAAAGGAACACTACAATGTATCATTATTACTGAGCGTGGTTTTTCAAATTTACCAAATCTTTGTGAGAGCATACTCTTGTTTATATTATTTACATGGTTTTCTGGGATGAATTTTATAATATTTCTTAGACTGACATCACTTAATTCATTAAGTAAACTTTAAAGAATTGCCTATACTCCAAAAAGATCAGTACAAATTTTTGAGTGTTTGTTTCTACACAAATAAGCAAAAACAAATTTAAACAAAATACATCTGCTGAAGCTATTTCTTTCATGCAGAATGTATTTACCTTGGTGATGTAAGATACAGCTAAAACATATGGAATATAGGGCTGCTTTTGGGGGAAGACTTTCAGCTCTATAGGCCTCTGGTTTTCTTCATTATTTACTCCAGAGCTGTTTTCACAGGCCACTGTTGACATAAAGTAAGATTAAAATAAACATAAAAAATTGTATTATATATTATATTTCCCTTGGTTTCTGAGAATCATGTGTGTGTGTGTATATATATGTATATGTTAACATGTGTAAATAAATATATATGTATTTACAAAACTGTAAGTTTCTTAATATTCACAAATCACATGAACATTTTCTGTTTTAGCTTTCTTCTTCAGGAGTTCTATCAGCTATTGCTCAAATAAATAACACCTACATTTGATAAATAACACGTTCAGTAAAGATTGCTCTATATTCCTTTCATGCAATCTTCCTTGTCAGGTTGTGATATCAAGGTTATACTAGCCTCACAAAATGAGTTGGAATGTATTCCCTCTTTTTCTAATCCATAGAAGATTTTTGGAAAATTATCGCCCATTGCTTCTTCAAATACTGCTAATATCTTATATTATTTCTTATTGTTATGGATCAGATATCATTTGTACATTGTGCTTTTTTCCATTTGCCATCCTATCACAAACATTTTTACTTCTTAATATATTCTTCATGAATTTTAAGGACTCCAAATTTTTTCTATCATAAATAATGCTTCAATAAGTAGATACATGTTCTTTTTTTTTTTTTTCTATTTTCTTAGGGTACATTCAAAAGGCTGAGAAACAAACAAACAAAAAATAATGGTTAAATGCATAGGCTTTGAAGTATTAAAAATTGAGTTCATTCTTAGTGCTGCAACATTCAATCAGTTCGACTTCAGGCAAATGATTACTGCTCTCAGTACATATTTTTCTCATGTGTGAATTGGCTAGAGGAATAATTACTGCTTAAGGTTGGTGTGGGGATTTAATGGACTAATGTAAAATTAAAAGTTATTTAAGTCATTAGATATTTATTAAGCAATTCAATAAAAAGTAGTTATTATTATCATCCTCATCATTATTATCAATAATACAGAAAAGAATATGTACTTTTTTGGAAAAAGTTTATTTTGTTGTCTTATCAGTAAGACACCTCTCTATCAGATTTATTTCTATTCTTACCACCTTTAGATTAAATCAATTCTTACCATTTGTAGATGTTATTCATATAGGACAAACAGCTGTTTTTTGAATTCCCTCTGTTATGATAAGGAAATTGAAAAACATTCTTTATTGTGTAAGAATTAATAGAAAGAATAGGCTATTTTCATGTTATTTATCTTGATGTGGGGTGTGTCTTATAAAACTTGTTTTACAAGTTAATAAAAATATTTGTGTATTGTGTAATAAAATACCTTTTTCCACAGTTGTATTCTTTTCTTTCTATCCAATGAGCCACCTGAAAAACCTCAGCTTTCTGTTTATGACAAATCTATCCTTCCTGGGCACTCCCAGATCTTCAACTTCAAAAGAGACAAGTAAACTCAGGTGAAAAATATTCATGAGAATGTATCTGGAAGGGATCAAGGTCTAACCTTAAACCAACCCTAAATGAGAGATGTTGTAATAAATCCCACACAGTAAGGAAGACAAAAAATACTCTTCTAATTAGTACTTCCTCAGTTCCCAGGACTTTAATGTCTCAGATGAAAGATGATCATATTCATTGAACTATTGCACCTCTACCAGAAGAGCACAGAGAAAAAAAGTGATGCTGCACAAGATTAAGGATGATGGAAGTTGTAATTTATTGCACTGCTTAAACATGCCTGAAGGTGCATTAAGTTAACAGGCAACATGGGTTATGCAGACTTTACTCTGTTTTGTTGGATCTCTCAAATTTTCAGATTTCCATCATCCAGGTGGAAAAATAAAAGATTTAAGTCATGTCTCAAATGAAGCTCAACCTCATAGAACTTCAATTTTTTGATGTTGTTAGAGATGTTGGGAATATAAAATATACTGGCTACTATATTTTGCCAGGAAAGTTCTTGATAATACAACTTTCCTCTCTGTTTCCATCTAAGAGGCAGTCGATTTTGAGAATTAAAGAGCCTAATATTTTAGTAGTACAAATATATGCCAAATTGCCTGTATCAATGCTGTTTTGTAAAAAAGATTTTAATCTGCAAAAGAGAGTGGATAAAGAGATAAGTTATGCCTCAGGGCTCAAGATACGTTCTTATTCTCTAACTCTGGTTTCAACCTGGGATTATACAGATTAATTGGCAATATTTGAGTATTGATGGTATTCACAGGAAATTTATAACATGCCATAAGTATAGCCCTCTGTGTAACATCCCTGTACAGAAGGTCCCCAACTTAGGATGGTTCAAGTTGGGATTTTTTGACTTTATGATAGGCTTACTGGGACACAAACCCATCATAAGCTGAGGAGCATCTACACATCAAACAAATACGTAAGGCTGAACTATACAAAAGCTTTGTGCTGTCTTCTGCAAGCCTCTGCAAGGCCACCATACTTCCCTGTCATTCTCTTCCTCTGCCTTGAGCTATAAGGACCAGCCTAGTTTTTCTTGCATCTTAAAGACTTGCCACTGTAAAGTAGCAGACAATTTTCAATTATGAAAGAAAGGCAAAGAAAGTAACAGAGAAGCTAAGCCTGACAACTCTGGGCTGCTGAACAAAGTTCAGCAGAGATCTATATTCATATTTCTTGTTAAGCAAGAAAAGTATTTCTGTATGGTTAAGTTCCTGTGAGATATATTTTTGGTTACTTCTAAGTGGAAGCATTTCTTGCTGATTTTGATTTTGTGATTTTGAGGTTTTTCATTAAGTGAATGATCATGTCGATCTGTCTTTGTTTGGTGTTTTCCTACTGGCGTGGTATAACACACTGATGTCTAATTAACCATATTTTTCTAGAAAATAAAACATTTTATGAAAAATTACAACAATTTGTAAAGCTGGTCATTCTTTAGCTCATTTCAGATTTTGTTGTTTTTAGAAAAACCATCTCTTCTTGGGAGAAAGAGAGAGAGATTCTTTAATCTTTAATGAATCCTCTCCAAAAGACTTCCATTCATCATACAAACTTCAATATTAAAAATTCTTTTCACCCATTCTTCAGTCTCCCCCCAAACCCAGTCATCATAGTCTGGCAGCTTAGTCCCAATCCTGTCCCTCAGTTTCTAAAATTTTACCGAATCTTTTTCTTCCCCCCAGCCCTGTCTCTTGCCTTTCTTGTCCCTGCCTCTTCACTTTCTTTTCTACAAATAATGACCTGCTCCAAGCAATGAAAATCAGTCAGGTGGTTTGCAGCTTACAGTCTTACCACTTCCTTCCTTCCTCATACTCCAGGTTGCACAACCAAGCCCCAAACTACGGGGACAAGAAAAAATTCTCTTGGTATATGAGAAATGTAAGAGGTTCTGAATATTCACCTGTCGTTTTTTTCTTACACTATAACAAAGGGCAACTTGTTTAAAAAATATATCATTATTATCAATCACGTTATAACATGACTATGGTTTTCATATTCTTCTATTGAGAGATAACTTTAAGACTGATGTTGCTTTGGGTGTTGAAAATTCCTAGGTTTGTAATAATCCTATGAATTTAAGGTAGCACTTGGACATTTTCTTTCTGGCTTTTGGTTTTAAAGGAGAATATGTGACAGTTCAGTATTTCTCACTCTGCTACTCTATGCTTAGTTCTAGCTAACTGACCATTACCTCTTATTCATTGCATGAGAGGGGAAAAGTGGTATTCTTAGTCATAAACCTGACTTCATCCATCCTGACTGAAACTAAAGGATTCAAACCTCAAAGTAAAATTATAAATGTACATTCATGGTTTTTCTGAGAGCACTTTTCCCAATTATGAGGGTCAGTCCCCACTTAAGTAATTTCAAATTATGTACCACATATATTTAAACTAAAATCTGCTGAGCTATACTAAAAATAGTATAAGAGCTTTGCTTCTGGTAGGAATATCTAACATGAATTGTTTCCAGTTTTAGAGGGGGTTAGGCCCTTTCTACTTCTGAATATTTGAAAACATATCCGAAGCAAACACATTAAAAACATTAACAGTATCTTTTATATAGAGAGTGAGACTATGAATCAATGATTTGTGACCTGCATCGTGCTCAAGTAAAAAATATTTGAAATTACTTTCTGTATGGCAGAACATACAATTGAGAAAACCTCTTTTAATAAAAGAATTGGGCGGGTGAAAGTGTATTCTTCTTTACTGTGTGAAATTGTCCACTCAGGCCTATTTTGAAAACATCTGTTGACCATGGGGAAAAACAATCACAGCAGGGTTTTTACAGATCCTGAGGGAAAACTGAAGAAAGTGATTAGGGGTAAGATCAAGTCTGTTCTTAGGAGAATTCACGGTTATGTTAAAATGTACTGCTGCTTCTAGACTGGATAGACACTTTTCTTTCTTTTTTTTTTTTTTAATTTTATTTTCTCGATATGCATTGTGGCTGGTTATTGCTCCCCATCACCAAAACCTCCCTCCCTTCTCCCTCCCCCCCTCCCCCCAACAATGTCCTTTCTGTTTGCTTGTTGTATCAACTACAAATAATTGTGGTTGTTGAATCTTCTTCCACCCCCCGGCTTTGTGTGTGTGTGAGTGTGTGTGTGTGAATTTATATATTAATTTTTAGCTCCCACCAATAAGTGAGAACATGTGGTATTTCTCTTACTGTGCCTGACTTGTTTCACTTAATATAATTCTCTCGAGGTCCATCCATGTTGTTGCAAATGGCAGTATTTCATTCGTTTTTATAGCTGAGTAGTATTCCATTGTGTAGATGTACCACATTTTCCGTATCCACTCATCTGATGATGGACATTTGGGCTGGTTCCAACTCTTGGCTATTGTAAAGAGTGCTGCGATGAACATTGGGGAACAGGTATACCTTCGACTTGATGATTTCCATTCCTCTGGGTATATTCCCAACAGTGGGATAGCTGGGTCGTATGGTAGATCTATCTGCAATTGTTTGAGGAACCTCCATACCATTTTCCATAGAGGCTGCACCATTTTGCAGTCCCACCAACAATGTATGAGAGTTCCTTTTTCTCCACAACCTCACCAGAATTTGTCGTTCAGAGTCTTTTGGATTTTAGCCATCCTAACTGGGGTTAGATGGTATCTCAGTGTGGTTTTGATTTGTATTTCCCGGATGCTGAGTGATGTTGAGCATTTTTTCATATGTCTGTTGGCCATTTGTATATCTTCCTTAGAGAAATGCCTACTTAGCTCTTTTGCCCATTTTTTAATTGGGTTGCTTGTTTTCTTCTTGTAAAGTTGTTTGAGTTCCTTATATATTCTGGATATTAATCCTTTGTCAGATGTATATTTTGCAAATATTTTCTCCCACTCTGTTGGTTGTCTTTTAACTCTGTTAATTGTTTCTTTTCCTGTGCAGAAGCTTTTTAGTTTGATATAATCCCATTTGTTTATTTTTCCTTTGGTTGCCCGTGCTTTTGGGGTCGTGTTCATGAAGTCTGTGCCCAGTCCTATTTCCTGAAGTGTTTCTCCTATGTTTTCTTTAAGAAGTTTTATTGTTTCAGGGTGTATATTTAAATCCTTAATCCATTTTGAGTTGATTTTAGTATACGGTGAGAGGTATGGATCTAGTTTCATTCTCCTGCATATGGATATCCAGTTCTCCCAGCACCATTTGCTGAAGAGGCAGTCCCTTCCCCAGTGAATAGGCTTGGTGCCTTTGTCAAAGATCAGATGGAAGTAAGTGTGTGGGTTGATTTCTGGATTCTCTATTCTATTCCATTGGTCAGTGTGTCTGTTTTTATGCCAGTACCATACTGTTTTGGTTATTATAGCTTTGTAGTATAGCTTAAAGTAAGGTAGTGTTATGCCTCCAGCTTTATTTTTTTTGCTCAGCATTGCTTTGGCTATGCGTGGTCTTTATTGTTCCATATAAATGACTGGATAGTTTTTTTCCATTTCTGAGAAAAATGTCTTTGGAATTTTGATGGGGATTGCATTGAATTTGTATATCACTTTGGGTAGTATGGACATTTTCACTATGTTGATTCTTCCAATCCAAGAGCATGCGATATCTTTCCATCTTCTTGTGTCCTCTCTAATTTCTCTCAGCAGTGGTTTGTAGTTCTCATGATAGAGATTTTTCACCTCCTTGGTTAACTCAATTCCTAAGTATTTTATTTTTTTGGTGGCTATTGTAAATGGGCAGGCTTTCTTGATTTCTCTTTCTGCATGTTCACTATTGGAGAAAAGAAATGCTACTGATTTTTGTGTGTTGATTTTGTATCCTGCTACTGTGCTGAAATCATTTATCAATTCCAACAGTTTTTTTGTAGAGGTTTTAGGCTGTTCAATATATAGGATCATGTCATCTGCAAACAGGGACAGTTTGACTTCATCTTTTCCAATCTGGATGCCCTTTATTTCCTTCTCTTCTCTGATTGCTCTGGCTAGTACTTCCAACACTATGTTGAATAGGAGTGGTGAGTGTGGGCATCCTTGTCTAGTTCCTGTTCTTAAAGGAAAAGCTTTCAGCTTTTCCCCATTCAGGATGATATTGGCAGTGGGTTTGTCATATATGGCTTTAATTATGTTGAGATACTTTCCCTCTATACCTAACTTATAGAGGGTCTTGGTCATGAATGAGTGCTGAACTTTATCAAATGCTTTTTCAGCATCTATAGAGATGATCATATGGTCCTTGTGTTTGAGTTTATTAATATGGTGTATCACATTTATTGATTTGCGTATGTTGAACCAACCTTGCATCCCTGGGATGAATCCCACTTGATCGTGATGAATAATTTTTTGTATGTGTTGCTGTATTCTGTTTGCTAGTATTTTAGTGAGGATTTTTGTATCTATATTCATCAAGGATATCGGCCTGTAGTTTTCTTTTTTGGTTATATCTTTACCTGGTTTTGGTATCAGGATGATGTTTGCTTCATAGAATGAGTTTGGGAGATTTGCGTCCGTTTCAATCTTTTGGAATAGTTTGTAAAGAATCGGTGTCAATTCCTCTTTGAATGTTTGGTAAAATTCTGCTGTGAATCCATCTGGTCCTGGGCTTTCCTTTGTTGGGAGCCTTCTGATAACAGCTTCAATCTCCTTTATTGTTATTGGTCTGTTCAAATTTTCTACGTCTTCATGGTTCAGTTTTGGGAGCTTGTGTGTGTCCAGAAATTTATCCATTTCCTCCAGATTTTCAAATTTGTTGGCGTATAGTTGTTTATAGTAGTCTCGAATGATTCCTTGTATTTCAGATGAATCAGTTGTAATATCACCTTTTTCATTTCTAATTTTTGTTATTTGGGTCTTCTCTCTTCTTTTTTTTTTTTTAGCCATGCTAATGGTTTGTCAATTTTATTTATCTTTTTGAAAAACCAACTTTTTGATTTGTTGATCTTTTGAATTGTTTTTTGGTTTTCAATTTCATTCAGTTCTGCTCTGATCTTAATGATTTCTTTCTGTCTGCTAACTTTAGGTTTGGATTGTTCTTGTTTTTCTAGTTCTTTAAGGTGAAGTGTTAGGTTGTTCACTTGCCATCTTTCCATTCTTCTGAAGTGAGCGTTTAATGCAATAAATTTCCCCCTCAATACTGCTTTTGCAGTATCCCACAGGTTTTGGTATGATGTATCATTGTTTTCATTAGTTTCAATAAATTTTTTGATTTCCTGCTTGATTTCTTCTTGGACCCATATGTCATTAAGTAGAATGCTGTTTAATTTCCATGTGTTTGTATAGTTTCCAGAGTTTCGTTTGTTATTAATTTCTAGTTTTAATCCATTGTGGTCTGAGAAGATACATGGGATAATTCCAATTTTTTTGAATTTATTGAGACTTGATTTGTGACCTAATATGTGATCTATCCTTCAGAATGACCCATGTGCTGATGAGAAGAATGAATATTCTGAGGTTGTTGGGTGGAATGTTATGTAGATATCTGCCAATTCCAATTGGTCTAGAGTCTTGTTTAGATCTTGTGTTTCTCTACTGATTCTTTGCCTAGATGGTCTGTCTAATATTGACAGTGGGGTGTTCAGGTCCCCTGCTATTATGGTATTAGTGTCTATTTCCTTCTTTAGGTCTAATAGAGTTTGTTTTATAAATCTGGCTGCTCCAACATTGGGTGCGTACATATTTATGATTGTTATGTCTTCTTGATGGATCAGTCCTTTTATCATTAAGTAGTGTCCTTCATTGTCTCTTTTTATGGTTTTTAGTTTAAAGTCTATTTTGTCAGATATAAGAATAGCTACTCCAGCTCGTTTTTCTTTTCTGTTTGCATGGTAAATCTTTTTCCATCCTTTCACTCTTAGTCTGCGTGAATCTTTATGGGTGAGGTGGGTCTCTTGTAGGCATCATATAGTTGGGTCCTCCTTTTTGATCCAGTCAGCCAGTCTGTGTCTTTTGATTGGGTAATTTAAGCCTTTTACATTAAGAGTTATTATTGAAAGGTGTTGATTTATTCCTAGCATTTTATTGGTTGTTTGATTTTCTTAGTTGTCTTTTGTTCCTTGCTTTCTGATTTACTGTTTGGTTTCTGTGTTTGTTGGTTCCTTAGGTTGTAGATAGTGTTTTTGTTTGCTTGTTTTCTCTTCATGGATGCCATTTTTATTTTACTAGTGGGTATTGATTTTTCTTGGGTTTTTATGGCAGTGGTAGTTATTTTTCAGGAACCAAACCCAGTACTCCCTTGAGGATTTCTTGTAAGGGTGGTCGTGTGGTAGTGAACTCCCGCAGTTTTTGTTTGTCTGAGAAATATACTATTTGCCCTTCATTTCGGAAGTATAGCCTTGCAGGGTAGAGTATTCTTGGCTGGCAATCTTTATCTTTTAGTATTTTGAAAATATCATCCCATTCCTTTCTAGCTTTTAGGGTTTGTGATGAAAAGTCTGATGTTAGCCTGATTGGGGCTCCGTTATAGGTGATTTGACGCTTCTCTCTTGCAGCTTTTAAGATTCTCTCTTTGTCTCTGAGTTTTGCCAATTTGACTATGACATGTCTTGGAGAAGGCCTTTTTGGGTTGAATACGTTTGGAGATCGTTGAGCTTCCTGGATCTGAAGATCTGTGACTTTTCCTATACCTGGGAAGTTTTCAGTCTCTATTTTTTGAATATGTTTTCAATGGAATCTCCATTTTCCTCCCCTTCTGGAATACCCATGACTCGGATATTTGATCGCTTAAGGTTGTCTGATATCTTTCTCAGATTTTCTTCAATGTCTTTGATTCTTTTTTCTTTCTTTTTGTCTGCTTGTGTTATTTCAAACAGCCCATCTTCAAGTTCAGATGTTCTCTCTTCAACTTCGACAAGCCTGCTGGTTAAGTTCTCCATTGTGTTTTTTATTTCGCTGAATAACTTCTTCAGTTCAACAAGTTCTGCTACATTTTTCTTCAGGACACTGATTTCTTTGTACATTTCCTCTTTCAGTTCCTGTATACTTTTCCTCATTTCATCATGATGTCTAGCTGTGTTTTCTTGTATCTCATTCAGTTTCCTTAGAATTATCACTCGAAATTCCTTGTCAGTCATTTCAAGGGCTTCTTGTTCTATAGGATCTAGAGTTTGAGATTTATTAACTTTTGGTGGTGTACTTTCTTGATTTTTTGTATTTCTGGTATCTTTTTTTTGATGTTTATTCATTGCGGCAGGGGGTTTCACAGTCCACCGGTTTGAGACTAATGACTAACTAGGATGTTGCTGTGGTTGCCAATTTCATATGGCTACCTCCGTGGCTGCTCAGTTGGCCTCTAGTGCCTTGTGTGTGTAGTTGCCTCGGGTCTTGGGCTTCTCCGGGGAGCCACTTTTCTGGTCAGCTTGGACTCTGCTGGGCTGGTGGATCACGTACCACAGGGTGTGTGATCTCTGTTGAGCTTTCACTTCTTGTGCAGGACTTCTCCCTGTTCCCTGTGCTCTGGCCCAGGCTGTTGGATCGTGCAGTGGCGACCCCACCGGGTGTGTGGTTTCTGTTGAGTCTCCGCCTCCCTGGCCGCACGTCTCCCCACTCTGTGCACACCGTGCTGGGCTGGGGCGTGTCTTCTGCACCCCTCGTCTATCAGCTGGGCCTTCAAGACCCTGCTCGGCACCGCCTCGCCCAGGAAGTCTACCAGGTTTCTACTAGGCACAGATGACCGGTCTCTCTGGGTGCCTTTGTAGCACTATGTAGATCTTTCTTGGGTCTTGTTCACCTTTGTATCCCCCCGCTATAAACCGAGTCTAGCGCCCGCCTGCAGCCAGCTCTCCAGCAGGTTCAAGCGGACCTGGGAACTCTCCTACCACACTATTCCCAACCAGAACTTGGTTAGGCTTTTTTCCGAACTGGTGGCCGCAGAGATGGTATCTGCCTCCCAGTAACAGGAAGTTTACCGGGGGCGGAGTCCAGGGTGTGGTGGAGTGACAGTCGGCCCGCCCGTACTTCCTTGCCCTCCTGACACTGGTCGGGGACACCCCACGCCACCAACCCACCAGAGAACCGCAGAGGGAGTGGGAGGGGAGGCCGGCCCACAGGCTGCGGAAATCCCCGCATGGGGCCAAGCAAGTGGGAAGGCTCAGTGATGGCCGAGCCGGGCAGACCTGCCCGCACCTGGGAAAATGGAGGCAGCACTGGGGCGGTGAGTGGCCTGGTGGTGCAGGCAGGAGCCGGGTGGGCATCAGCCCCCAAACAAGGCTGGTCCAGGGGTCACTCACAGGGTTGTGCCAGGTCAGGCGCTCACTCTCTGCCTCTGGTTTGCCGCCTTCCCCGTTCTCGGCCGCTGCCGCCTCGGGCTGTTCAGTCGTGGCGTGGCTCTCGGGCGCTCCCAGGAATCTTCTTTAATGCCGGCCTGAAACCCCGAATCCTGAATAGGGCAGCTGGCCGCCTTCAGCGCAGCCCTGGCCTCCGGGATCCTGCCTGCATCCACAGCAGCCCTGGCGCCGTGTTCCCTGTTTAGAGACTCGCTTTTGCAGCTAAGAAACAGTTCTTTTCCTGCTCTACCCTTCAAAACTGTTGCCTGTAAATGAGGCAGCCTCTCCTGCCGGGGGCAAAGTGGTGGTCACCCCCCACGACCAGCCACCAGTAGCCGGTATAGACACTTTTCTAGCCACATAGTCTTGCCCCTGTTCGTGTAATGCTCTGACTTGAGCTGTAATGCCCATTTTTCAACAATAGTAGGATTCTAGGAAACTTAGATCCCCAGAACATCCTCCATAGGAGAACTAGGTTCTGAAGTGCTCATCTTCACTAGGGTGTAAGTAAAGACAGGCTGGGTTGTGCAATGGAAACAAACCCCAACTCTCAAGGCTTACTGCATGCAGCTTTACTCCGCTCTTACCTGCACAGTCATTTGTGGGTCTAGTAGCTCAGCTCTCTAGTACAGCTTCCTTTCAAATAGTGACTTGGGATCCAGGTTCTTTTTTTTTTTTTTTTTAAATCTTCTAGCTCTATCATTTAGAACTTCAGTCACCATGACTGGGGGAGAGAAAGCTTGAAGAACTCACACTGGCTGTTAAATTCCTCATCCCAGAGGTGACACAGCATTGCTGATCATAGCCCATAGCCAGAGTAGCCTTATTGACCCAAACTAACTACATGGAGACAGGAAAGTGTAGGAAAACACATGGAATACTTGGTGAATTCCGCAGTCTGTGCCTTAGTATGTTTGCCAGTTTTGAGCCTTATCAGTGAAGAGTCCAGACACAGTCCCCTGCCCTCTTTTCTCTCAACACAGCAAAACTAAGAATTGCTGATGTGGAGCTACCAGACAGAAATAGCCTGGATACCTGTGGCACTGCTGGAAAGGGAGCTGCTCTAGAGAGCTATCAAATCACAGCTAACTTTGGGTGAACAAGAAATAAGTTTTATGTATTAAGCTGGTGAGATTTCAGGGTTCATTTCATTACTACAATATAGCCGATTCTACCCTAAACAATACAATTGGATTGAAAATGTCTTCCGTCTTGTATTGCCTATCCAGATCACCATTTTGCTACACATTATACTGTTTGTATCCTTGAGTCATCCCTCAGATTTATCAGAAACTTTTGCTACAGTTTCGGCTCTGTCTTGAGTCTCAGCTTTGTCCTGGCACTTCTCGGTTCAATGCTCTCTGGTGTTTTGATTTATCTACAAGAACACATTTTCTTGTTGCTGAACAGAAACAGGAAAATACTGATCTATAGGCAACTCTAAACAAGCAGGAGTATGATTAGTTCTCATGAAAAGTATGCTAGATAAATATGAAAATGTGAGACATTAATTCATATTTTTAATTTTTCTAGAATTATTGCTGTTATTGAGTTGAGAACTCATGAGTGGAAATTCTAAGGAAGGTTAAAGAATACATTTGAATCAGTGGTTATGAAGGCGTGTTAAAACATGAAGAGATCACATTTTTTCCTTTTTATGCTGAGCATTGAATACTAGGATTTGTGCATATTTGGGGTTAGAGTTTCATCTCACTAAGCAGTTAATCATGGCTTACCTTGTCCATATTCTTCATCACTTTTAATACCTTTAGTCATGCAGGGTGGAGGAGTTTGGGTTTCATCAGGGACAATTCCAGGCAAGGGAGCATCGGGACAATGACTACCTGTGTCATGGCTCTGATGACAAATCTTTTTAGGTAACCTTCAGCTACTTGAGAGATTCACAGGATTTCTTGGCAACCCCAAGATTCTGTAAGCATATTATTTTTTTTCATTTATTTTTTCATTATGTGAAAAGTAAAACAAATATTTTAAGTTTGGACTGTTGTCAGAAATAATCAATGTCATTTTAACCTTATTTTGAATATTTTTCATTCAATTCAATAAACAGGTATAGAGGTTGTAATATGTTCTAATCCTTATGTTTGGCCCTTTGGGAATTGGGGAGGGGAGGGTAATAACTCAAGTGTTTCCCTTTATGTATTCACGTTTTAAACTATGTTTAAACACATAGTTACAATTACAAGATCACATTCTTCAAAGCCAATAAGTTAATTAAGCCAACAGAAATTATATCACAAGGAGAAATTTTAAGTTAACATTATCCTCTTTTCAGTAGGTTACATAGGTTTTACAAACTATGTAGTCATTGGGATACAATAAAAGAACATATTTCCTTTCCACATTTTCACAATGAATTAGTCATGTAACATAACCTTTCTCCTAGTCTCCCTGTTGCTGGTCATGACAAGAGTCCCCTGTCTTTCTCACTGTAGAAAATGCTACAGCGTTGGAGCAGCACGTTAGTTTGATGACTGAGTCAGTATGGTCAGGGGGATAGAAGGTTAGACAGCCTAACATGCATCCTAGTTAATTCCTGATTTAAATTATTCCAGTTGTTGGTTTTCTGAGAATAAATGTGCAGGAAAATCTTTTTCTGGAATCTTCTCAACCCAATAATGTGAGCTTCAAGATCCTGCTAACATCAGAGTGGATTTTCTAGCACCTCCTACATTAAACTGAAATTGCACCTCCAGTTTTCACTTTAATGTAACTGAACCCAGAGAGAGAGTCGGTGAGACGGAGCCCATTCATTTTGATTCACCACTGAGTGTTTATGACTCTGACAAAACTGCTAGATTTCTTTTTTCCTACTAACATGCAGCAAACTAATATTTTTACATGTATTACAAAATTCAATGTCCCCAATATTTCTCCATTATCCTTGATTTTCTCTTCAAATACCTATTTATGTCAAGAGGAGTTATGCATTCAGAAAAAAAATACTACACTCTGAAAAGATCTCATAAAATTACAGGTGGAGTAGATGTATAATAATTAAGGTCAAAGAAACAGCTGTCTTTGGCAGAATGATTCTTAGCTTTTTTTTTTTTTTTTCGTAATTGAAACAACATGAGTTCATAAATATGCCAAATCGAAATATCTTTAGTGAGAAAACGATTAAGCTCCATGGGTTATGACTTAGGTTAATTAGAGTATCAGCCGGGATCCCAGCAGAATAAGGAATGGCATACTCAAACTGAATAATTGATGAGATTTTAATAGAGGCTTTTTTTTTTTTTTAAGGAAAAGTATAGTGTGGGGTTTTAGGAAAATAATGATATAGTGCTGTATTCTGGGACTTGCAACAGCAAAAAGCTGTTATCACACATAGGCCAGAGAGACAGGGGAAAGAACCGTTATCAGAACCCAGAGAGAGCAGCTATATGAGGGTACTTCAAAAAGATCATGGAAAGATTTGTATTATCCTTAATTCCTTTTTTCCATGAACTTTTTGATGTCCTCTTGAATGGAAAAGGCCATGCAACAAGAACTTCTAAATCTCCTGCTAGTGTCTTCCTTTGGACAAACTCAATAGGAAACTAGAGGAAAGGGAACCATCAAGGTAGCCCCTAAATAAATGTCTATGCCCCAAAACACAGAGTGGGGTGAAAAGTATGGAGAATTAATCTGAGAAAGGAGGCAAAAGAGAAACATTTTTAGCACAATTAGTACATAACTTTAAAGATTAAATTTAAATGGCATGGTTAATTTTTGGCAACTAACCTGGACTCCATATACCCCTTTGTTATCAGACAGCAACATTTCTTCTCTTGTTTTCCCATAACTTCAATCATCCTGATTCCTCAGCCCTGGGAAAGGAGAAACATATTTTGGTAGTTGGCAGGAGGACCTTAAGGAGTAAAACAAATAAATCAGAGAAGGGTTGGAATACTGTCTATTTCCTACAGGTTTTGTTGGATTCACTTTGAGACATCATGAAGGAGTCAATAAGGGAGACCAAAAAATAATGAGAATATAATAGATTTTAGAGCCCAGGTGCCCAAATAAAGAGTTGAGACAGGTTATTCTCCCTATTTCTGCATGAAATCCAGGAATATTTTGGTAACCCCAAGACTGGAAGCTTTTAAAGCACCTGGAGACACTGCTATTGATCGGCACAACTATTGCACTCATGATGATGAGGGGCAATGTAGGGCTTCTCCAAGAGCTTCATAGACAGTGAAATTAAAGCACAAATGAGATCTGGTGAAAAGGAAGACAAGAGAAGACCTGATGGTATGTTGGTAACATTTAACAACTAGCTCTCCAGGCTCGTAGTGTTTTCCATCACAACTAATTTCAAGTTACCTACAATCACTGAACATAAATTTGGGAAGACAATTGCCTTTTGTGAGCTGGTCAAAAACCACTTTAGTACAGTACTGGCTACATATCCCATGTCCTCACTGTAGCTGAAAACTGCCTTCGGGTGTATGTGAGACACTCCTTAAGTGATCTCACACTTTCATAGGCATGACTTTCTGCCATTCAAGTGAAGGGTCTGTTGCCATCATGATTTAGAAAGAAAAATGAAACATGAGTTAATCCTTTTCCCAATGGTCTCAGATTAGTCAGATCTGGAATAAATGGGAAGGATAAATAATATGTCTGAATTATAAGCAATCCTGAAGGTATGCTTTGGCCTTTGTGTATGGAATAAACAGGAATACAAATAGGATGGAGCAATACAATGTCTAACACAAGATCGTGTAGACCATATTCATTAATTTCCTTTGCTACTTTGCAACTACCAATGTTACTCCTATTTTAACTTGGGTTGTTTCCCTTTTGAGTCTGCTTCTATGACTCTCTTTTCCTGATTTAGCATTACTATTCCCTTAACTTCTCTGGATTTTCCCATGGCACTGGGTGACTGCTTATGCCTGGTTTGACTCAGCATTGCCTTCTGAATTTGCATAGGTGAAGCAATAGGAATTGTCTGAGCCCCATCTTCTGTTTCCTGTCTTTCCCATTCCCAGCTTCACATACATTCATGCTTGCCTTTGTACCCCCTTAAACTATGTGCAAACTCAGCGACACCCTCTGACTCTGTCCCAAGGCTAGTTCTTGGCACTTACTGATAGTTTGCCACATGTTAGGTAAATTATGACACATTCCACCAAGAAATTGGATTGCTCCCAAATTCTGAAATGGAATTATCTATTTCAAAAGTTCAGGGTAGACAGTGTGTCTTCTTCACAATTCTGCATCCACCAATAGTGTCATTTTACCACTTCTTGTCTCATTTGTGTTCTGTGATATAACAAACAACTCTATTTAGCAAGTGTTTATCTCTTCAACCTGATGTGACAAAGCTATCGTCAGGAAGACTAAGAACATCAACTTAGAGTAGCTTTCTACCAGTAGAATATTGGGGGTTGGAAGATATTTTGGAGTGGAGTTAATCCCCTTTGTTCTTCAGAAATCATATCAAAAATTGTCAGCACCTACATGGTTAGAAAACCAGTCTTGTAGTAAAATATTATTTGTATTTAATGTTTAACCTTCTCACTTTTTTGCTCTGAAGTATTTGAAAAGTGAATTCATACATTTACTCAACAAATGTTTATTTAGTATGAATACTATGGGAATAAAAATGTGAACCAGATATGGATTCTTCCCTCAAGGACCTACACTCTACTTGGAGAGATAAGGCAAGTACACAATGCTGGAAGTGTAGAGAAAAATATAACTTTAACATGCTCAATTTGCTTCTGTATAAATGCTTGCTAAAAACAGGAGAACATAACTGTCATTTTAAGAAAGGCAGCTTCTGAGGGGCCATGTAGAGGTCAGGTGGGCCCAGGCACACTAAATTCCAGGAAGGGAGTGACCACCACCCAGTTCCAGGAACTGACCAGTTCCTTATCTAGAGGCCACCTGGCCAGACCACAGGGAAGATAAACAATTGAGAAATGCACTGTTCCTTATCGGGGTACCAGCCCGCTGAAGCCCACCCATAAATCTAAAGGTGCCTCAGATATCTAGTAAGCCGTATGACAACTCATCCTGTTACAGAAGTCTGTCTAAAAAACTGTATAAAAAGCTCCTGTGTTAAAGGCTCGGGGCCACTTCTGTTCTAAAGACGAAGCGACCCCAGCATGCTGGAATAAACTCCTCTTGCTTGATTGCAACCGTCTCTGTCTCGTGGTCTTTGTGAAGTGAGCCATCCCGACATGTGGGATTTGTGCATGGTGCACAGGTCTTAAAGAAGCTAGAAGGTAGAAAGTGAAAAGCACTATGAGAAAAGGCATAATAAAGACAAGAGGAAGGAGAAAAAATGATCTTAGTTAAGAAGACTATGAGAAGGAAACATCTGAAGGATGCACAGCATGGATCTGTGCCAGGTGGGGATAAGACAGTGAGGGAGGCATTTCAAGTAGAAAGGAGATGTTGAGACACTTAAAAAAACAGCAAACACATTGTTCTAACTGGAATATAGGGATTATTATGCAGCATAACAGGAGAAAGAAAAATTAGAGAGAATGGATCTAGGAAGTGGTAGGTCTTAAATGATTAAGGTATAAACTCATTAAAGGTGTTTGATCAGAAACCTGAATGGTCCAGAGTGATTCATCAGGACATTTACTCTGGTGACAACACATATGTATGGAAGAGGGGAAAAGACTATATTAGAGGAGGGAAAACCTATTGGAAGGTTATTGTAATACAGCAAGGCAAAAGTAGTAAAATTCTAAACTATGGTAAGCTCAGTGAGAATAAAGAGAGGGATCAGATAGTAATAGTAATTAACATTTAGTGAGCGTTTACTGTACGCTAGGCACTGCACAGAAATTTCTGCATGGACCCTCTCATTTTAACTTCACAACAGGCCTATGAAATAATATAAGAGAAACAAAGCTTTGCTTTGCATTTAGAGTCAGAAAACAGACGAAGGCTGCTTTTAATGCCTGTGTGAGATGAGCTGCTACTCCAAGAACTGCTTTCTCTCCTGTAAGAAGTTTCAGGTTGTTGGAAGATCAATTAAAAGAAAAGGAAAAAAGAACTCTGAGTTTATTCACAAGCTAAGTGATTAATAAAAGGCAAAACTTATGAACTAACATTATTTCATACAGTAGACAATTACAAATTCAATATTTTTAATAAAACAAACAATGATTTCCAAGGTTTGTAGTTAACACACAATGATGGCCTCTTTAGTAAGATGTTTTGTTAAGTCAAAGTCTTTATCATTTTTACATTGAATGTCAGGAAAGATAGAGAAAGAACCTGTAATTCATGATAAAGAACATGATATGTTGTAATTTTTTTTCTGTATGATCTTGTCAACAAAGGCAATTTATAGTACAAAATCTGAGTGAAGTACATGATTAATTCCATGACTTTGATTTCTATCTAGGCAAGCTTCCTCGCCAAGTCTAATTGTGATTTACAATTCTTTTTTAATGAAAGCTAATTTTTATCTCAAGTAAGAAGATATCTATATTTATATTTTATCTATATATGTAAAAATATAGACAGATTTGCAAGATTACTTCAAAAGTTCATGGAAAGATTCATATTTTCTTTTAATTCTATTTTTCCACAAACTTTTTGAAGTGGCTTTGTCTATCTATCTGTGTGTGTTTGTGCTCTTTCTCATATATATATGAGAATAATAAATATATTTATATATTTATTTATTTATATGTATAGGCCCATCTGTAAGCAATATTATCATCCCCATTTTACAGGTTAAAAAATATTCTGAGGCTTAGTAGGCTGAGTAACTTACTCAAGGTTGTACAGTAAGTAGAAGATTCAGGATTTAAAAATTACCATTTACTTATTTATTTATCTTTTTTATTTACTTATGTCTATCACACCAACAAAAATATCACTTTGATGGAGGCAGGTAGGCATATGACTCACTCCTATGTCTTCAGTACCTAGAATACCACCTGACTCAATTGATACTGGTTGCATAGATGAATGAAGCTGAGTAGTATGATCTCTGAGTCACTATCCTCAGTCACTGGATTCTGCTGCTTCCCTGGAAACACTCAGGGACATTAAGGGATGAGAAATAAGGGTGAGGTTCTGCAAGTCAGAGAAAACTAGGAAGATGGTACATACATGACTAAGAACAGGTTTAAATGAGATAATATAACAATATTAGTATCTTATGCTATAACTGATTTGTGTGCTCATAAAATGTTTGCCCCATCAGTTCATAACTTGGCTAATTATGCAAGAAATATGCAACTTTTGTTTCATCTTTCATAATGAGCTAACGATCTGTAAACGTGAAGTTATTCTGTTTTAAGTATTTCGTAACCCATTTTTTCCTGCATATATTCACTGAAGGTTGGCTGAGTTGGAAAATGAATATTTTTGTCTATATTCAGTTTTTAGGCTTTGAATACTAACTCACCGTTGCTCCCTGGGAAGAAAATGGTCTCTTTATTATATTACAACGTAAGATATGCTGTTTTAATTAATAAATTTAAAAGTTAATTAACAATGGGTATGAATAAAACATTTGTGAAATTAACATCAAAATAATTTTCCATATACAACATAATTTTTTAGTAAGATTTATTTAAATATTTATTTTAGCTCTGAAAAACTGTAGAAGATTATTCTATCATAGGTAAAACTGTGTTTAGCATATTTTCCATTCTATGGATTTAAATAACACCTCCAAATGGATTAATCCTTGTGGATAACCTAAGGCCCCTTTCACATTAATTTTTTTTATATCGCTTGTAGAGTCACATGCAAAAGTTTCAATTTTTATTATTGAAAGTAGTACTAAGTGATTTCACCTTCCTTGTCATGTTTGACAGAATAAAAAATTTAATTGCCTTATTTTGTATATATTTACACAAAGCATTCATAATCTCAAAAATAATTGCTATATCACATTTATCATTTTGTTCATTTTTCTAAAATAAGAATTGCATCTCTATATTTTATTCATAAAAGTTTGAAAGCTGAATCATTGTGATATTTTTCTTTGTGTAAATAATAAGAAAGATACTTGATGTACTAATTTGTGAATTAAAGATCCACAGCATTATCTTTTCTGTAGGCAATGAATATGCAAAATCACAACCCCAGGTAAAGATAAAAATCATACAAATAATAGAAATGACAAGGAGTGACTAAATAAGATCAACTTCAACACTGCATTATGTAGAGGCATGCCATTCAATGAAATACTACACCAATTAGATTTAGAAATATTAAAGTATATACAATCTAATTAACCAAACAGACTATAATGTGGATCTTATTATTAGTCCTTTATGGAAGCAAAGAGGTTCAGCCACTGTGTGATTGTTTAGTGCATTTTCCCATCTATACACAAAAATCCCTTGAGCCTGAATTCATAGTCTTGGCAAGTCTTTTATACTAAATCAGAGCCCTGATAGGGAAGGAGCGAGGCCTTAAGACATTGAATAGAGAGTTATGAGTGGATGCAGTCAAGATCATGGGACCCCCAGATTTTTCTGAACCTCTGGGCCTGCAGGAGTGGCCTACTTTGGTTTGCTGGGATATAGCAGGCTTCTCCTGCCTGAAGACCTCAAAACCTCGACTGAGATGGATGCCTTGGAAGATGATATTGGTCTTCAAGATCTGACCCTATTTCTTTTTCTGTTTTCTAGTTTCTGTAACTAGGGTAGAGTTTCAGCATGGACCAAACACGGAATGGATAAATGAATTATTCACCAAAGGAACTTCAGGACATGATCAATTTGCAGCGAAGGGAATCAGGAGAGCATGCCAGGAAGTAGACCTTGTCAGCGTTGGATGGGGGTGGGCGTTGGGGGTGGTTAAAGATAAGCTCAATAAAGGAGAATTTGTCAATAAAGGAGCATTCTCCCATGACTGGAAAAGCCCTGGCAAGAGTAAGGAAACCTGGAAATGGTCCTAAAACACTGCTTGGAATGGTTCCTGGAAGCTTGGGGGACTGCGGGAGGGCTCATATTAAATTAATTGGAAATGACAGAACTGCCTTAGCAGAGTTTTGAGGAAGGGATCAAAAGTCTCAGAGAAGGGAGTATGCTCGAATAATTCTATTGATAACTCTGGAGAGCATACCAGCTGACTGTGTTCATTGGAAGGGCCAGAGAACATGTTCATCACTAAGCTTAAAAGGAGTGTGCTAGTTATGGAGGGACTGGCATTTTTTAGAAGTTCAGTAGTGGCTGGACTAGTCAATGGTAGGCAATATTGTTAGAGAACTGGGCTCCCTTTTGTCAGTGGTGATAAGATTCCAGAATAGCAGAGGTCAAGTGGCAATCCTCAGCCAGTAAGGATCTATGGTGACGGCTGATATACCAAGCTGTTTCTAAAGGAAAAATAGATGGATGGCCAACAAAGAGCATGGTTTGATAAACATAATCAAAAATGGTTGACACTCTGTATACACATATTGAAATATAACTCTTTACCCATAAATATGTACAATCGGTATGTTTCAATTGAAATATAAATTCCTTAAAAAAATAAACAATGAGAACAATTTTTGAAAAAGGCCTCAGGTTCATCGGTGCCCACAAAATGTCATTTTTTCACCCAGTTTAAAAAGCTGACCCAGTCCTCAGACTCACAGTGCCACAATGACATAGGTGCGTAGAGAGAGATTTCTATACATATACTTTTACATATTTGACATATAATTCACTTACATTTTGAAATTACAGTCATCAAGTCCACTACACGTTTTCTAGTCTTTCTATCTTGACTAAATTATGCTTCTCATCTCTGGAATACTTTTTGGCATCCTCTCTCTGAGCGTTATTCTGTGTTTTAAGACTTCAGTGACGCCACTTCTGGTGACCTTCATCTCTTGGTGGTCGCTGTTTCCTCCAAACAGCTATCCCATTCATTTAACACTTACTATATTCAGCTTTCAGTGGCTGTTGAAATTTTTATGTAAAGAAAAGTCGATTTTCCCAACCAGATTGCTGGGCCCTTGCAAACGAGATTGATTTCTTATACCCCTGAATTTATAACAATGCTCTATGCTTAACAAATTCTTAATTACAGTTTTCTATTTAATATTTTTTAATTCCTTCCATTTATTGAACTTTGAATAGACCTGTTTATCACTGATTATCAAAATGCAGATATTACCATACCAATACATTTATCCTAGATTCTTCATTGGCTGAATTACTTGAGGACCTTGGGATAAACTTAAGTAGATAGGAGTACTTAATATGGAATGATTAATTTGGGTGTGTATATATATATATATATATATATATGTAGATTAAACTTAGTTTTTTTTTGAAAAAACTGGAATTATAAGTCTTCAATATCAAATGGGTCAAGGGAAAATTTATAGGTATTGTAGAACAGATACACAGTCTTGTAATTTAGGCCCTTTTGTAACTCTGTCATCTGTTACTTCATAATGACTAAAAAACCATAATTGCTGTCACAGGAAACTGTCATAAGTTCTTCACCAAAATGGGAAATACAACTAGCTGTTTTCAAATTGAAAATTATCAGTGTCTTGGTCCAAAGAGATATGAAGAAGAAAATATTGAGATTGCCCTATCAGACATCATAATTTACTACAAAACTTAAGATACCATGGTTCTGCTAAAGAGCAAAAGATAGAACAGAGAGAATAAAAAGAAATATATTTTATATCTTATATGCAGACACAAATATACATATACGCACAATGTAAAAGATTATACAACTCACAGCAAAATTTTGTTTTAGAAAAAAATGAATCAACGTGAATATGGTATTTAGTAAAAAGATGGCTTTGAATTTTTGAGTATTTTTATTCAAGATGGCGACATCCGAGCACATACCACAAACTAAAAAAGAAGACCATTTACAAGATGAAGTCACCCCTTCAAAGATATACTTATCCTTAGTTTCTTGATTAAAATCAGACATTCTTCCACTTGACAGGGGCCCTTACTTCCTGTTTTCTTTAGCATTGACTGATTACTCTGAGGACTTCAGCCAAGAATCCTCACTTAACTGCTTTGTTGTGCTGACATGAAATACTTAGTTAAACGATGAAACTCATAATTCTAAATATTCAATTCAAATAATAATGCTTTTTGTTTTTAATTTTATTTGCTTTTTAACCCGAAGGCTTTCAGAGTAAATACATGAAGATGACAGTGTTCCTGCTTTAACGTCCATCTGCTTCTAGTTCTCAGAGTTGTGTAGTGTAATTATTTCTATGGCAACCAGCCAAGGGAGCGCCTTGGCAGTCCCCGGACTCAGAGCAACGTGCTGTGGCAGGCCCAGTGCGCAGCCCCAGGCCTTTGCAACTGCCTGTGTTTCCAGTGTCAGACACCAGAGCTGCAGAAGCCCACACTGTCGCCTTTCCCCCTCCTTGGTTTCTAGTATCAGTAATATTTCTGATCCTACCGCATGTTTGGCAATTTTCTCTAACATACTGCTTCTTTTTCATCAGTGTTTTTCATAGAAACCCTCCTCTCATTCCTGTTTTGTGACATGTAGTCTTCTGATAATAAAATGATAACCATTCTGGTTGTTCTGAATGGTAACCAGTGAACACAGTTAGAAGAAATGTAATAATAAATAATTCACTTGTTTTCTTCTAGCTTCTTAAGAGCTCTTCTAATCTATTTTCCTTAAGGGACAAGCTTTTAGTGGGGAAATTTGATCATGTGTCTTAAAAATACACAAATAAGTTCAGAGAACATCAAGCTATAGAAAAAATGAATTTCTTCCCCCAAATAACCTCATTTTCCACATGAAAAAATGCAACATGGTATAATAGCTATTTGCAAAAGACAATCTAAACTGGTCTTGTTTTAGAATCACCTTTATCTTGGAAAAATATTTTTCTTACTGTGGTCTAATTAGAAACCAGTTTTGTTCTTATTTATTTATTTATTTATTTGTTTATTTTTTATTGAAACATAATTGATTACACATATTTGTGGGGTACAGAGTTCAGTATCAATACAGTATCAAATCAGGATAATTAGCATATTCATCCTTACAAAACTTAATCATTCTTTGTAACCCTTAACCAATTTCTTGCTACCCTCCCTGCTCCTCCCTTATTCCCACCTCTAGTAACCACAGTTTTGTTCTCTCCCTTTGAAAGTTCAACATATTTTTGTAACCTTTCTTTCTTTCTTTCTTTTTTAATTCATTCTTACGACTGAGAACATGCACTAATTTTCTCTCTGCGCCTGGCTTATTTCACTTATCATTTTCTCCAAGCTCATCCATTTTCCTGCAAATAGCAGAATTTCATTCTTTTTTAATGCCTGAGTAGTATTCCATTGTGTATATATACCACCTTTTCCTTATCCACTTGTCCATTGATGGACATTTAGGTTGGTTCCAACTCTTGGCTATTGTAAATAGAGCTGCAATAAGCGTGGGAGTGCAGGTATCCTTTCAACATGATGATTTCCATTCCTTTGTGTATATTCCCAGTCGTGAAATTGGGGCACATATGGCAGTTCTATCTGTAGTTGTTTGAGGAACCTCATACTGTTTTCCACAATGGCTGCACCAATTTACAATCCCACCAACAGTGTAGGAGGCTTCCCCTTTCTCTGCATCCTTGCCAGATTAATTCGTTGGCCGTGAGCAAACAAAAGCAAATCTTTATTGAGAAATGTCTATGTATTATACATTGTGCTAAAGTTTCCACACAGATTGTCTCATGTGATCTACTAACAAGTATTTATTTCATTGTTATGTATATTTTACAGATGGGAAACGGAGGCACAGAGAGATGAAGAAATTTGATATAACATACAGCTAGTCAGCAGCAAAATCATATTTCTAGTAATTATATTCCATAAACTCTGCTGTCAGCTCTTATGTTTTATATTGCTTTACTTCATCTTGCTATATTTAAACTATAATCATCTTTTTTTTTCACATAATTTCCATGGATACAAAAAAGTTAAATGACACCATCTTTGTTTTATAGATGAGGGAACTGACATAAGCTGCTCGCCCAAGAACTTGTATAATAAATGGATTTTTAAAAAATGTAAATGTGTGTGTGTGTATGAGTGCATTCATGTTAAACATACAGTTTTACTCCTCTGGTTTAATTCATTATCTCAAATTAATAAATTTTGAAGCTCACTTCATACCAAACTATATTAAACTTGGAATAAAAGTAAAGTTTTATTAGAAAAAAGCCCTACTTGAACAGCTTATGGCATAGCTTTTCAAAACAAAGTCTTTAGAGACTATAATAGTTCCCCCTTATCCACAAGGACTATGTTTTAAAATCCCTAATGGATATTTGAAACCATGGATAGTACCCTATCCTATGCTTTATTGATTTGATAAGACAGCTACTAAGTGACTAATGAGTGGGTAGTATATACAGCATGGATATGCTGGACAAAGGGATGATTTATGACTGGAGCATGATGGAGTGGGGTGGTGTGATATTTGATCACATCACTCTAATGGTATGCAATTAAAAACTTATGAATTGTTTGTTTCTGGAAATTTCCTTTTAATATTTTTATATTGTGGTTGACAGCAGGCAGGTAACTAAATCCCTGCAAATTAAAGTGTAGGTAAGGAGGGACTATTGTAATTACTCTGAGTGTAAGTTCAAGTTCTCTCATTTAGGGACTGTGAGAGCTCATGTATGGTAGGGATGACACTGGTGTACAGTTCACATAACTTTTATGAGAATTATCTCCAGTAATATACGAGGGGTCTTCAAAAACTTGATGGAAAATGCATGTTATGAAAAACTGCATAAACTGCAAAATATTTTTGCACCAAAATAAACTTGTACTAACTTGTTATAACACGTCTGAGCAGGATCTGGTTTGAGGCACTAGAAGGATAAGACATCAGTTCGAAAAGAGCCTCCATCAGAGTAACATGAATTCTGCTAAAATTGAAGCAAGGAAAAAAATCAAATTTATGGTGAAGCTTGGGAGAAATAACGGTGAAATCATTGATGCTTTACAAAAAGTTTGTGGGTACAATTCCCCAGAGAAATCAGCAGTTTACAAAAGCATAACTCATTTTAATAAGGGACAAGATGATATTGAAGATGAAGCGTGCAGTGGCAGACCACCCACATCAATTTGCGAGGACTAAATTAAACTTTTTCATGCCCTAATTGAAGAGGACTAATGATTAACAGCAGAAACAATAGCCAGCAGCACAGACATCTCAACTGGTCCAGCTTACACAATTCTGACTGAAAAAATTACAGTTGAGCAAACTTTCTGCTTGATAGGTGCCCAAACCATTTTGCCTAGATCAGCTGCAGACAAGAGCAGAGCTTTCAATGGAAGTGTTAAACAAGTGAGATCAAGCTTCTGAAGCATTTTTTTCGAAGAATTGTAACAGGAGAGAAAATATGACTTTACTAGTACAATCTTGAAGACAAACACAGTCAAAGTAGTGGCTACCAAGAGGTGGAAGTGGTCCTGTCAAAACAAAAGCAGACTGGTCAAGAGCAAAGGTCATGGCAACAGTTTCTTGGGTTGCTCAAGGCATTTTGCTTGTTGATTTCCTGGAGGGTCAAAGAACGATAAAATCTGCTTATTATTAGAGTGTTTTAATAAAGTTAGCTATACCTTTAGCAGAAAAATACCCAGGAAACCTTCACCAGAGAGTCCTTCTCCACCATGACTATGCACCTGCTTATCCCTCTCATCAAACAAAGGCAATGTTCCTGAGTTTCAGTGGGAAATCATTAGGCATCCACCTTACAGTCCTGATTTGGCTCCTCTGACTTCTTTTCATTTTCAAATCTTAAAAAATGCTTAAAGAGCACCTATTTTTCTTCAGTTAATAATGTAAAAAAGACTGCATTGACATTTTAAAATTCCCAGAACACTCAGTTCTCTAGAGATGGACTAAATGGCTGGTATCAGTGCTTACAAAAGTGTCTTGAACTTGATGGAGCTTATGTTGAGAAATAATGTTTATATTTATTATTTTTTTAATTTAATTTTACTTTTCTTTGAACTTTTTGAAGTTCCCTCATATATTATAGACTTTTACATCATGCTTTACAGTGTGTATGTGAGCAATAAATATTATCATTTATCTCTATTACTTAAGATGAGTAGAAGCAAAATTAAAAGACAGAAAAAATACAAAAGCTGATTTTGGATGGAGAAGATTTCCTTGTGGAAAATTTTCAAGTTCTATATGTAAGATGTGCATGAAGTAGAATGAAATAGGTATGATTGGAAGCTATTTAATTAATTGTAGCTTTAAATCATCACATAATGCCATTTCTTTGTTCTGTGACCTGTAGATTTACTCTGTAATGACTGATTCTGAAAATTGGGTTATATTTATTTTTGTGAAAGATATTTTTTATTTTCCTTATTCCTTCTAGTTTTTTATCTAACATTTAAAATCATAGTTTAATTAAAATAAAAACCTCATCACTCAAGGTTTCATACACTGGAATTCAAGTAAAGTTAGTTACAAGATCAATGAGTTCTGTACATGCAATCCTATAAGCAAACAGTAAAGGAGTAGAGTAGTTTTTATACTTAGAACTCTATCAGCAATACAGAAAACTGGCATAGTGCCAATAAAAATTATCTGGCCTTTGAATAGTTGTTATTCACACTGTACATACCACAGCAGGCCAAGACATTTCTTTCTTAATAAGATGTTCAGGATTCTGGCCAACAACTGGCTTCATGTTTGCATTTTGTGTGCAATGTAGTTTTTTACTTGGTTGTCTATTAGGGCTCCACCCTGATGAACCAGTTGTAGCAAGCCAAGTCCCAGCTTCTGTACCCACAATATGTTCTGTTTCTTGCTCACCAAAGCAGCCTGTGGTGTTTTTGATACCAGAGGTAACCATCCACATTCCAGATACTTTCGAAAAGTCCTTTTAGACGGATACTCCCCGTGTTTCTTTGTATGACGTGCCATACATTCAGAGAGGAGTCATGTCATCGTAGCATTCCATGGATCATGTCAAATGTCACAGCATATCTCCTGGAACATTTCTCAACTGCATTGCTACTCCTTTTGAAATTATGCTGAAATATAAGCCAGGGGCCACACTCTGGGAAAATAAAATCTGCCAATGGCCCATCAGAAGTTTCTAAATCTTCCCTCATTTGAAAGCGATGAACTCAAGGTAGACTTGAGTTGTTTTCTCTTTCCCAGATTTATTTCTTTTAGAAGAAATACAGTGTTCCCTAAAATTGGTTTCTGTTTTTATTTTTTAAGAAAATCATTTCTGTATTTTTAAATCTCAGAACCTGTAGAAATTGTACAGTTTTTAAATTTTTCTTTTGGAGCTATCATCTTGATGATTTTTTTAAAAATCTAAGATGATTAGTTTGAGAAAGTTGAAAGTTGAAAATCAAGTAATTTATTTTTGCTCTTCAAAAATTAGCAAGGTCTTTAAGATGGAATTTTTAATATGTTCTCCAAATTATATCATTCATGTCATGTAAGCAAATCATTTTCCATCGCAAAATTTTCTAAATCTCCAGAAAAATGAATAAAACATGAATTCCAATCAATAGTGTCATCAACTATTTAAATACATTTTAGATACAGAGTGGCAGAGTATTTAGAAGTTCATTGAATCTGGTTACTTTCTAAAGCCAATGAGTTCAGAGTAAACCATCGTATCTACCTAGCTGACGTAGTTCATGCTTTACTATTTTTCTGGTTGGTTTGTTCTGAAGATAAAATGATGGCATTTTGTATTATATTTGCTACAGTCAACATAACTTACATATGGCAATTTTCTAGAGATTATAACTTATTTAAAAATACAAAGAAAGTTGTCTGAAGAGTCAGCTTATTATTTATTTTTCTGAAGAATTCTAAGATAATTGGAATCTAAGCATGTATTCATAGTCAACAATTTCAGAGAACAGAAGCAAAAAAATAATAAAAGAAGACTCTGACATAGAAATGGAGGGTAAAAGCTAATTCAAGGAATGAAAGAATTTCAGAGAATAAATTAAAGAAACATATGAAAAATAGTAGCTTTCAAGAGCAATCAACCCAGAGAAAAAAATCAAGAATGGACAAAAACTAGGCTTGCACGATGCCTCTGCATCGCATTCTTTTCACTATAAAGACAAAGAATAAGTCGAACTGTCTCATTATTTCATCATCTAGCTTTGTTTTAACTGTCAGGCATGAAAAATTACTGAGAAGAACAAAAGTTTTTAAAAGGGAAGAAACTTTTGAAAAGTATGAACACACTATGAATGCTAACTCCAGAGTAGCTGGTTTTTCAAGAATTGTACAAGAAAGTGAGTAAGGAAGTATTAGTTCAAGAAAAATCTTGCTTTTAAGGTTCTCACACCCTCTCTAAGAGAGGGAACAGGTGAGTGTTTGTGGTTCCACACCCTCTGAGAATGGAATTATAGAAACAGAAGTTCACCGGGTGATTTTTCAGTATTAAAAGGTAGCTGTGTACAAGTTCATAGTCACTGAAGTCCTCTTATTCTGGCCTCATTATTTGGGTTTATTGTCAGTCCATAATTTTGCATTCTGGGTGTAATTTTAGATTTTATTACCCCCAAACATCTAAGGTAAAGTGGGCACCGTGGTTTGACATAAAGAATCCTGAACTCAAAGAAGGTGAAAGACTTGGACTCAAATTCTGACTCCCCTATTTATTGATCATTGACTTTAGTAATCTCAGCTTCATTGGGATTCAGTTTTGAAATAGGTACAATAATCATATCGTCTGCCCTACCTTTCTCACAGTGTGATAGTGAGAATGGAATACACACATATGAAAGAGTTTTGGAAGCACTAAAGTGTTAAACTAATAGAAAGTTTCATCCTTGACTGATGTAGCAGATAGGATTTCACTTATATCTTTGATTTAAAAGGCTTAGTAGCAACATGTTTGAGAAGGAAATACTAGGCATTTATCAATGTCTCTGTCCTAAGAGTGGTTTTTTTACTAGCTCAAGAATCAGGTAGTCAGAAGACAAATTTCCAGGTGACCAATGATATACTTCAGCGGTACAGTGATATTATTCTTGGCATGAAGACAACTTTATATATACTCAAAAATAAACATATATTTATCAATACATATATTTCATTCAACAAAGAAAGTATTTTGAAGCACTCTTAGATGTCATAAATATAGTGAATTATTGATAAGTGCTTCTAGTTCCAATAAGTACAATTCTAATGTTGTATTTTCCAAATGAAATGGCCTTAAATTGAATAGTGACCATGATTGGACTTACCTTTCTGAATCAATATTTATCTTATTATTCTTTGAAAAATCTACACAGTGTTGCTCAGCAAAGTGCCAAAGAAGCTTCTACGTAAAAACAAGAATCAGAGTAGAATGAACATAATGTGATAACTAAGGTCACTTTGATCCACACCCAGTTGCAGAGTCCACTACTCCAGTGTGTTTAAATGTTTTCCAAATTAAATGCTGTCAATTATTTTTTGGTCAAAACTACTGAGAAAATTTAAATTATGGCTATCTAGGAACCTTGTCATTGAGCAAATGTTGAATGCACATAAATGCACACACAGACAAATATATTTTTCTGTATTACAAGAACACAGAACCAACTCAGTTTTATAAGTTAAATGGTCAAACCCTGCTATAGGAGGTAAAACATTTCTACTACAGCAAGTTCTTACAGTGCTAGGGCCTTAGACAATGAGAGTTGCTTATACCCTGAAAGTCAGCAGGCATAGGCTTGGGGCTGCTGACATCCCCCTCTACCGTGCTTTGTTTCCATTTGCCCTTTTCAGGGAAGTTCAGGCTTGCCTGAGGGATCTCAATAGGTGGCTGAGTGAACACTAGAGGGTGGGATCTGTTGAGTTTCAGTCTTAACTCACAAAGAATTAGCTAGTCAACCATAAATAAACACAATCACATCATTACCTTGCCACCTGCCCACCTGGGCACAATGCCCTTCAAAGTTTTATGTTTCAGAGTTTCAGAGTCATGGGTACAAAAAGACTGTTGATTGATTGGAAATATACTTTATACAAAGGTACTTCAGACAGTTCATGGAAAAATAGAATAAAAAGATAATACAAATCTTTCCATGAAGTGTTTGAAGTACCCTCGTATTTGCAGCAGCCAGAGTGTTAAAGAAACGAAGAATGTTAATTCAGGTTTACTAGAATGAACTGAATTCCTTCCTTACTCATTTGATTTCAAATAGCTCTGCACTGGCCCCATGTAAAGTATTTACTCAAGAACTTGTCCAAGTCAGGCAGGTATTCACAGCACTTCTTTTATCTTTGGTTCTCTTACCAGCTTAACCCTTAATATATTCCTCCCTGCCTTCTTGCCCTTGCCACCTTCCAGTCAGTTCTCAAAATTATACGCAAGTGATATTTATTTCTCCTTACAATAAGATCATTCTAAATCCCATCTGCTCACTCCAATTTTTTTCATTAAAAAAATGTCTTCCATGGTTAATTAAATAAAAAATCCATTCTTCTTTATTGTCGTATCATTAACAGTGACTGATTTCATTTTAAGATGAAGAAGGGGAAAATAAGAATGTTAGAATGCAGAAACTGAAGCTAGAATGGATTTCACAGATACAAATTTTCCCTATCTGTTGCTTAATCATGGGACTTGTGTTGAATTACAGGACAGGCCAGTATCAGCTCACCTTTATCCTGTCCAAGCAGTCCTAGCAGATTTCCTTTTAGGAAATATTGTCAACTTTCCAATGGTGAAGTGTAATCCAGATCGTACCATCTGATTATTTATTATTAAAGAACTCTTTGAACAAATAAGCTCATTCTAATATAAAAACACCTCATCATTCATATTTATTTAACTAGTATTTATTAAGAGCCTACTCTCTGCCAGTCACTGTGCTAGAAAATGGGATTAATAAGATAAATAAAGGAACTTATAGTCTTTTGGGGAGGATAGATATCAAACATATAATTGCATGATAACCACACAAGTAACTATATATTAACACTAAATGCACTACAAAGAAGTTCAGCACTATCTTCCTCTTAAATCATAATAATATTTAAATTTGTTCTAATTTTGAATGGGAATTCATGAATAACAATTAATTCAAATATTTGTTATGCATTAAACTCAGTTCTATGTGGTAGGTGAATATGTCATTTGTAGTCATAAACAAACTGGCCTTAATTCAAACATTGTCACTTAATTCATTTATCCTTTAGAAAAAAAGTCTAAAATTCTGTTTCATCTTATTTTTATCATCAGAAAAATGGAAATGGTAATAATTTCTAACATGATAGTCCTGAGGTTTAAATTAAAGCAGTCTCAAAAACCCAGTGGATGATCTAAAGAAATTTCCAAGACTCTGGAAGCATTATGTGCTAATATAAACAAGAACAAGATTGACTATGCAAAGTACTGAATCAGAAAGTTAAGGAGTATACAGTGTGGGTTCCAGCTGGGTGTTAAAGAATGCAAAGACTTATGGGGAAAAGAGGAGCATACTTACTGCAACAGGAAGAGTGAATGGACACAAGTGAGAATCAAGAGTATTTGGGAAATTGTGAACAATTTGATCTCTCCAGGCTGAGGATTACAGGTGAAGCTAAGGACATAGAAAGGCAGAGAAAGTGGCCAATCATCACCATCCTGGTCCTTAACTGAAGATTGAGAAGGGGGGAAAGAAAATAAAATTTAAAAATAATAATATTTAACCAGTATGTTATCTTCCAATTTGTAGGTCTTTTTAGATATTTAAAGCAAGAGATGGAACTCTCATATTCTCATTTTATCAGCTTTATTTTCTGTGTTCTTCTTCAGAAATGATATTGAAGGAAAGAGTTTCTCCCTGTACCTGCAAGATAAGATTTCATTTGAAGATCGGTAGAGAACCAGGACAAGAGTCTCTTAATGAACACAGGGGTTGTTTAAACTGGTCAGTTAGAAATAGGAGTAATTTTATTGTTTCACTATACATATTTTTACGTGCATTCTTAGCACTGATGAAATATACACTCACACACCCATACACACACCTATTTTCTTTCATAGAGTTCTCTACCTGAAACCATAATTTATTTTATACCAGTGCAATAAATGTATGTGAAAGAGGATCACTACTTCAGGCTGCAAAAATGTAATGAGAAAGCATCAACTATTAGGAGGAAAAGATTTTAACATGAGGGATGTTGATTAATGTTCTCAGTAATACATGGGGGCGGGGGAGGGGAAGAAAAGCAAGGTGCCAGCCTTCATAGAAAGAATGTCTTTTTGATTTCTTAAAACAAAATAAATGTTTTGATTTAGATTTGGGGTTTTTTTTTAAGGAAAACCTAAATGTAATATTGCATACCAATCCAAGGTTTCGGGCAATTGCTTTCTATCCTTCAGGATCTGGATCAAACCTTCTTTTGGGGCCATCAATGACACATATACTGTTTAGAGTTATAACCACAAAATGATTTGAATTAATACCTTTGGAAAATACAACATTGACTTAAGTGTGGATTCTTAGAACTCAGCTGAACATAAATCTCAAATTCCATATAAGGAATGGTTCTTTTTCTAAGTGTAAAATGCTGGGCAACTCTAAGTACTCTATGTCTCTATTGTCAGTATGGACTTTCTAGAACTCAGGGTCAATTGTAAACTTACTTAGACACATGTCATCTCCTCAGACTATAAGTGGACCTCCATGCTAAGCAATAAACTGGCAGGGATTGGGGGAATCCTCAAAACCCGTCATGAAATTTCTAACAAAGTGTATATGTTTAATAAGGTCTCATTATCTTAAATTTAGTACCTTTGAGGGGCTATCCAGTTCAATGCATATATTATGGAAGGTCATAAAAATTCAGTTCTAATCTTTGTTTTATTTCTGACTCTCAGTAGCTCTACTTATGCAACAAAGCACACCTTATAAGACAATCAGTGTAGTCCAAAGACTATTTTACATTATATTGTGGTTGAGCTGGGCTAAGAAAGTACAGGGCAGTCAACCATGATAAAATAAGAGAATTATATAATGGGACTTTATAAATAGTGAAGTACTATTTATAGTACTTCAAAAAAAAGATCCCGTTGATGGTTGTATATTACCTTGGGATAGGGTCTTTTTGCCCATCTTTATAGTATTCCACTAAGATAAAAGAATTAATGAAATAAAATGAGGTTCTATGACAATTGTAAAGAGAAAATAGGCTTTATTTATACAAGCTGTCGAATTTTGTCATGTTATATATATTCATGATAAAATTCTCTAACAGTGAAGCTGTGAGATTCAAGGACAGGAATGTTGGCTGTCATGTTTCCTACCATGAAAAAAACAAATCTGATAAATTCAGAGATAAGAAAAAGAGAAAGAAACTTCTAACAACATTCAAATTTCTGGTTCTAAAAAAGCCTGAGGGCCAGGTCTAAACCTTGAGTTACAAAAGATACCCCTGTAATTTTCTGGTACATTCTCCCCTTTCCAGCTAATCTGCTTGTAATTCAGCTTCTGTACTAGCAAACCTGACAAATTCAGGGGACTTATATTTAAATATACAAATTCAATAATATCACACATATTATGTATACTAGGGCACTTCAAAAGTTTGTGGAAAATGGAATTAAAAGATAATATGATTCTTCCACTTCTCCCCTCTTCCCCCTTCCTCTCACATTAAGGAGAGATTAATTTAGTAAAATTGTGACAAGCTAGTTGTAAACTTTCCCCTGTGGAGTTGCTGAGGACCCTGTGTTGTTTATTTTGTCATCATCTTCCCACTCTGTCTTGCACCTATTTCTCTACCCTCCTCCCTGGTAAAGTCTACTTGCTTGTCCAGCTTACTGTGAGAGATCAGTAACTATTAATAATTAATTAGCGCCATCCATCCCATCCTAACCCTATACATAGAAAGCAGAGTCTGGCTTCCTGCCCTTTGCTGCTGAGAGGTACTACAGCCGGATTTAGTTGACTTGTTTTCTGATCCTCTCCTCTGTGCCCCTGCTTTTATTAGCCCGGGTAGGAAGTGTTATTCCTCCTCAACCTGACTTTCACTCTTGAACCACAACTCTAATAATGGTGTTTCCAAGGTCTTCTTTCTCACAGCCCCTTGCTGGCCTACACTATGAATGTGATATCTTCACAGCATGACCGCAAAGTGCAGAGAATTAAATTTGGATGCCCTCAAAAGTCTAATTATTACTGCTTTTATGTCATCAACCTACTCTGTTTTGTTTGTTTATTTTATTTTTTTTAATTGAAGATACTGGCTATGCTTGTAGGAAGATGAGTTTAGCCATGAGACAATCTTGCATATATGATCTGTTGGCTGCAATCACCTCATAAGACAAAAAGTATGATTTCAAAGGCTGCACTGTTTATGAGTAGACTATGGAAATCGCATACGAAGTCCCATATTGTTTTGACATAATGCAACAACTTCTGTCATTACGAAGCAAGTTTTGTGAGAGTGGTAGGTTTTTTGTCTTTTTATCAATGAGTCCCCAGTGCCTGGAATAGCACCTAGTACATGTGATTGCTAGCATTTTTTGGAGAGCTAACACAAGTTACTGGGTAGACTTGAATCACCTTGCTAAATAATTGAATAAATGTTGGATATTTTGTGTGTGCACCTACAATGTGCAAAGCCCTGTGGAAAATTTGGGTAAGAATAAGAACGGTCCTGAAGAAACTTAGTCTAGTAGGGAAAAGAGATCATATAAAAAATATATACATGACAAATTCAAATGAAATGATTCTGTATCCCTGATCCAATCAATGTGCTGTTTGCTTGCAAGAGAAGCAGCATTCCTTTCTATAGAGACTTAAAATTATGCCGTAGAGGACTGACTTTTGAGCTAGGTCTTAAAATATTAATAGGATTTCCACAGAAAGAGCTCAAAGACAGAGAATGCCTGTTCTGGAAGAGAAAATGTGTCTCAATGGCTGAAATAACTTTACTGTAATTTATTAAGCAAAGCAGCTTCTTCAAGACACAAGTGCTTTAAGCAATTCTGAGTGCCCTCCCTTGGGAAAAATGTGGCTTTTCTACCACTTATCCTTAAAGTGAAATGAGTAATTTGGAAAAAACTTCTTCTGTTCTTTTTTTTTTAAGAGCTCATATTTCAGTTTTAAACATCCGCCATGTTAAAGTTGGACTGCCTGTTAAAGAAATATACAGGTATTTCAAGAAATAGGGCGGTATTATCTTGCCATTACTTAGGTTCAGATGGGACTATGCAGTGCCCTGCAAATCTCCCTCCCCGACTTCTCCACTCCAAGGCAAATTTTAAAGTCATGATTCATCAAACCACAGTCAGACATGCTGAACTTTTGTAACTTCTTCTGCAAAGCAAGTTTGTTCACAAAATGGATTCTTTATAAACATTCTCAGAAATTCTTTATTATGGTAGTGATACTCACTGTACAATAGTTCTCTTCAGTGCAGGACCTGTTTTCAACAAAACCTTGTCTATAGAGTTTTAAAAAATATCTCATAGTTATATTAAACTTAGTACATTCAAGCTACATAGAAATGTAACTTAGACATTTCGGTTTAAAGGAAGTTTGGGAGACACTGTGTTTTAAGAAGTCCATGCATGAGACGATTCTGATCTGCATTTCATTTCCATATTGCAAATATCAAGTGCTATAAAGAATATTTGCCTAACCCATCATTTCTAATCCCAGTGAGTTTTTTTGTTTTCCCTGTTCACCCAACTAAGCTTGTACTCTCTTTACACTTAGAATACTTTAAGTAAATTTACCAGTGTCCATAGTAAATAATCTTCAGTTCCAGGCAGCTGACTTCTTGTTCACCAGATGGAAATTAAACTGCAATGTGCATATTGTAAGCACCTGCCACAGCCTCTTAAAAATGCAAAACCTTAAACAGGTAATGGGGTACAGTTTCAAACAGGAAGAGGAGCTTCTGATAAAGCCTAGGATCTTTAATTCTCTGGATTGCCCACTACTATAAACCCATTAGCTGAATTTAAATTTCTTGGTGTTCTTCTGAATCTGGCTATCATGTGTGGAATTTAGAATTGTTTCTTTTTCACATTTTGCTTATTTTTAGTCTCTCCAAAAGACTCCTGGTTATGTATCAGATTTAGGGAAAATGTTAGAATTTGCATGTTTGGCTTTAAGCTTAGAGATGATCATAGTTATAAAAAGTGTGCAGGTCACCTCCCCTTCTTATGTTATATTTTGATGCTCATTTTATGGTAGTTTCATAACCTCTTATATTTGTATGAATGTATAAAAAACGTAAATGCCTGAAAAGTTAAGAGAACGGCTTTTGTACACTAGCTAACTGCACGAAAGTCACTACCAATATTTCTGTACAAGTATGACATGGCAAGGCATTTTGAATTATTTGGTTATTAAAATTGGTCCTGAGTCCCTTGCCATCATTACACATGTAGAAAAAAATGCAGGGTGTTGTTGCAAAAGTCAAGTGTTATTTGTTACCCTTAGACTACAGTTACTTCTATCTTGCAACATGAAAATGAAATAGGTTGCTTTAGGACTTTGTCGAAATCATAGGTAATCATATACTCTAAGAAAAGTCTTTTGAAAACTCTTCATAACCATCAATACTTCAAGACTTTAAGAGACAAAAATCAGTCAAAGAATGTATTAGTCCATTTCTGTTGCTTACAACAAAATACACGGAACTGAGTATTTTATAAAGAAAACAAAATTTATTGCTTACAATTTTGGAGGCTGGGAAGTCCACAGTGCAGGGAACACATCTGGTGAGGGTCTTGGTGGTGGCAACAGTGACCCAGAGGTCTCACGTGGCAGAAAATGGTGGACCAGAGAGAGCAAGAGACCAATCTCCTCATATACTCTCCTTTTTAAAGCCCTCAGAACCATGCCTCTGACTCCCATTGTTAATCCATTCACTATGGCATGGTCCTACAATCCAATCAGTTCTTGAAGGCTCCACCTTGAACACCTTGCAATTATCATACTAGGATTTCCTACCCTCAGCAGTTACAGTGGGGATTAAGTTTTGGTGGGACATTCAACAAAAGGCAAAGCGTTATTCTATTCACTTATTCTTCATTCAAAATAGTGCAAAAAAAAAAATGCCTTTTCTCTCTATTAGTGAGATGAATTTCTTTTTCAACTTTAAGCAGTTCTGGACCTCCACATTCTTGGGGGTGCACAATGAGGGATTTGTTGACAACCTTCAGCTACAGTTCTGCAGGGATGGCAACTGCTTCATGGGGAAGACATTTTGATCCATCCATCCTCTCCCCAAAGCCTATGGGAGCTTCTAGCCCCAACTTTACACAGACTGGATGGCTAATCAACAGAAATTTATTTGTTCACAGCTCTGGAGGCTAGAAGTCTGATATCAAGGAGTCAACGTGTTGGTTCCTTCTGAGGGCTGTGCGGAAAGGATCTGTTCCAGCCCTCTCTCCTTGGCTTGTGGATGGCTGTGTCCTCCCTGTGTTTTCCATTGTCTTCACTTTGAAAATGCTTGCCAGTGCTATTTCTCGGTCTCTGCCCCTCAACATTACTTCATTTGTCTCACCTTAGGACCAGGTGTTTCTCTCTCCCCTCCCACAAATCCCCGACTAGAAAAGGAGGATAGGAGGAGATCCTCGGTGGAAGGGGTATCTCTTACCTGTAAGGGTGGCAACTTCTCCTACTGGTCTTTCTGTTCTCCCCAGTCTTCTGAAAGCTTGTTGCATTGACTATGCTGTTTTTTTCCAGTATCTTCACTCTCCTTCTTTAATAACTCCTTACCTTTCTCCTGGAAACATTCAGATTTCCCAATCCTATCTGACAATTAGTACCTGATTGCTTTCCTTTGTCTCCCGGTCATTTAGTGAAAGTGTGTGTGAATGTCTAAGAGTTTCCTAGACTTAACTGCACGTCCTCAGCTCCTATGCTCTTCTCAAACCAATTTCTCTCCACCGTACTCCCCAAAATTCTTATCCTTAAGGCCACCATTAACTCTGAGTTTCCAAATTCAAGGCCCATTTTTTAGCCTCTTTCTAAATAATCATCCTGGGCTCTTTCCCATCTTCCTTCCTGAAACCGTCTCTTGCTGTTGCCTCCTCAGGACTACTCTCTCTTGGCTTCTTCCTGCCCCTTTGAATTATCCTCTTCTCTGTGTATTTCATTTTAATAATTGTTGCCAAATTGCTTTCAAACAAATAAACAAGGACCAACAATGCATGAGAGTCCTTTTCTAATAGTCTTGCCAATAAAGGTGCTATAAAAACTTCCAGATCATCACCAGACTGATGACTGTATATCCATATCCCATTCCTTAAACAGTGTTTCCATCACTACTTTAAATCTGAGCAACTTACCTTGTTTGTTTGGTCATGTGTTTTTTTATCTCTGAATGTTCGTGTTTCATCGACTTTTGTTGTTTGGGTTGCTTGCTTTTTTCCCTCAACAATGTATAAGAGCTCCTAGTTTTGTAGAGACTAGTCCTTTATCAATGCATGAAAAGAAATGTTGAAGTTATAGTGAAAATCTACTGATTTTTTTTTTTTTTTTACATTTTTTCATGTGAGGATTTTTTATGAGTATTTGCCTATATTGAAAACATCTCTCACTTGTCTTATAATATAAGGTTTCCAACCATGGATAGCGGAGTCTCCTAATCCAAAGATTATCTATGTTATTATTTCCAGAATATCTCAAAATGTGCTTTTTTTGTTTGTTTTATATATTTACTTTCATTTTAACCTTAATTCATCTAAATTCATATTTTTTTTAATATTGTATAAGATAGTATAATACAGGGACCCATTTTTTTGTTTGTTTGTTTGTTTGTTTTTTAAAAATGTTCTGGTTTAAAGAATTGTTTGAAATTACTTTTTAACCTATTGAGTTAAAATATAAAGTGAAACAGGCATTATTACCAAATTTAAGAATGTAAATCTCTTATTCACATCATAAACTCATGGAGTTAACAATGATTATTTGAAGACTTGCTGCATTTTACAACTTTGGTCTTTGACAAAGGCACCAAGCGCATACATTGGGGAAAGGACAGCCTCGTTAATAAATGATGCTGGGAAAACTGGATGTCTATGTGTAGAAGAATGAAATTAGGCTATACCTCTCACCGTATACCAAAATCAACTCAAAATGAATTAAAGACTTAAATACAAGACCTGAAACTTCCTAGAAGGAGACATAGGAGAAACACTTCAGGATGTAGGACAGGGCAAAGATTTTGTGAATAAGACACCAAAAGCACAGGGAATGAAAGGAAAAATAAACAAATGAGATTATATCAACCTAAAAATCTTCTGCATAGCAGAGGAAATAATGAACAGAGTGAAAAGACAACCTACAGAATGGGAGAAAATATTTGCAAACTATGCATCCAGCAAGGGATTAATATCCGTAATATAGAAGGAACTAAAAAAACTTAGCAGTAGAAAAAAAAATAATTTGATTAAAAAATGGGCAAAGGAGCTGAACTGACATTTCTCAAAAGAAGACATAACAAATGGCCAATAGGTACATGAAAAAATGCTCAACATCACTAATCATCAGGGAAATGCAAATCAAAAACACATTTAGATATTATCTCACTCCAGTTAAACTGGGCATTATCAAAAAGGTAGAGAATGACAAATGCTGGTGAGGATGCAGAGAAAGGGGGCCCTTCTACACTGTTGATGGGACTATAAATTAGTACAGGCTTTATGGAAGACAGTATGAAAATTCTCAAACAACTACAGATAGATCTTTCATACGATCCAGCAATCCCAGTGCTGGGTATATACCCAAAGGAAAGGAAATCATCATGTCGAAGGGATACCTGCACTCCCATGTTTATTGTAGCTGTATTTACAATAGCCAAGGGTTGGAACCAACCTACATGTCCACCAACAGACAACTAGATAAGGAGAATGTGGGATATATACACACTGGAATACTACTCAGTCATAAAAAAAGAATGAAATTCTGCCATTTATAGCAACATGGATAAACTTAGAGAAAATTATGTTAAGAGAAATAAGCCAGGCATAGAAAGCATGTGATATTTATTGGTTCTGATTATATAATGGTTTTTAAATTATTATATTAAAACTTATATAGTCCTAATATCTCTTAGGAATTATATAGTCAACTGAACTTTCTGTTTTCATTAGTAGATTCTAGTGTTTAGGGAGTTTTAGATTTGCAGACACATTGAGCATAAACTGCAGAGAGCTCCCGTACATTCCATTTGCCCCTGCCCTCAGTTTCCCCTACTATTAGTATCTTGCATTGGTGTGGTTCATTTGTTATATTGGTGAAACAGTATTGATACATTGTTGTTAGCTAATGGCTGTAGTTTACGTTAGGGCTTACTCTTCATGTTGTACAGTTCTATGGGTTTTGCCAAATGCATAATGTTCTTATATATCATAACAGTATCATACAGAATAGTTATACTTCCCTAAAAATCTGCTATGCTCCACCTATTTATTCTTCCCCCTGCCCTTAACCCCTGGAATACATTAATCATTTTACTTTCCCTACAGTTTGCCTTTTCCAGAGTTCATATTGTTGGAATTGTACAGTTTTTAGCCTTTTCATACTGGCTTCCTTCACTTAGCAATACGTACTTAAGATTCCCCCATGTCTTTTCCCGGCTTGATAACATTTCTTTTTATCATTGAATAATATTCCATTGTATGAACGTACCACAGTTTCTTTCTTCATTTATTTCTTGAAGGTCATCTTGGTTGCTTCCGATTTTTGGTAATTACTAATAAACTGCTATAAATATTTGTGTGGACATAGGTTTTCCAGCTCATTTGGGTAAATATCTAGGAGCATCATTGCTGGATTTCATGGTAAGACTATATTTAACTTTGTAAGTAACTACCAGACTATCTTCCAAAGGGCTGTGTACATTTTGTATTTCTATCAGCAGTGAATGAGTTTCTGTCAAATGGACTTTTGAATAATATCTGTTATTCAAACAAACATTGTGATGCTATGAGTTTATGAATTTGTTCTTTTCTCATCAAAAGGTTTCGCTACAAGATAGTTGGAAAGCCAGAATAAAAAATCATCCTGAAATCATAGATTACCAATGGTTATATAAGAATTTGTGTACGAAATATATGATACATAAGCTGGGATTTCAAATTTGATTTAAATAACTCCTTTGCTCTTCTTTAACCTAGAAAGAGAGACCTAATAAGAGACCTAAGACCTTAAGTCTTAGAAGACACCTGAGGTCTCTCGACCTTAACACACATCTTAATTTTCCTCCCCTAAAACTTCTTAAAAATTTATTAGAATAAAATTTGTCGTAATAGTGAATGTGACAAATTCTTTTTCTCTCTTTTAGGGTAATATATTGAAAAATGAAGATACCATATTCAGGAATAAAAAAGACTTGTGAAACACAAAATTACTAATCCTAGCATGATCCTGCTCATAGACATGTAATGATTGAATCACCAAATCATTCACTGGCTTCACCTAAGTCACATGGTAATAGATACTAACCTGTCACTGAATTTGAGTTTTTATCTTCTCTAAGATTTTTCACCCACAAGAGGAAATGTAGAGAGGCAGAGAGATAAGAGTTTAGCACAAGTCTATTAGCTGTTTTTGTTTGGTAGTTATTGAATCATAACACTAGGAAGGAAGAAATCTAACATTTCTTTAAGCTAAAAATCAAATTAAAACTCACCTCAAAACTCACACACTGAGAATAAGCAATAAATTCACTATGAGTGAGTTTTCAGCACTTTTTCTCTTATCCTTGGGTCATACCAGACTATCAGAATATAAGATTTCAGAAAATCTAATAAAATGGGAAAGAGCACGATTTTATTCTTGAAAAGGTAATCTTGAAAAGGGTGATCTCAGTTGCTGATGGTCAGCTAGCAGTGGGGCCTGCATTCAGGCTCAAGACCATGGCAATTGGTGCTGACTCCTGTCATGCCCCGAGAAGTCAGTCCTCTCTGTTATCATGCTGACGTGGAGGCATTTGAGCAGGTTCACGTATGTACTATACTCTGGAGAACGTGTCCTCTTCCTAGGCCCAAGATTGCAATGACCCCTTCAGATCAGGTCAATTACTTTGTGCATAAGGGGTGTGCATGTGTGTGTGCAAGTAAATTTATTTAAAAAGGAAATCACGTCACTATCATAAATAAATAAACAACAACACTGCTTACTTGTAAGTAGAAAGAATTAAAAATAAACAAATTGGAAACTGTTAGACAACGGTATCTACTTTAAGATCTTACTCTTTTTCTTTTAAATATGAGCATTACTGAAAGCTAGAATACAGAAAGTAAGGTGTAAAAATCAGATCAGCGAATTTTCGTAAAATGGCTATGCTCGTGTAGACAGCACTCATATTTAAAACCAGAACATTACCCGAGCCGCAGAATTGCCTTAGTGCCAACAAGAGTAATTCCTGTCTTTACTTGTAATGCCAAAGATAAGTTTTGTCTGCTTGAGAACATTGCATAAATAATCTAGAACATATAAGTAACGCCTACAAATCAATGAAGGTGAATAATCCAGTAGAAAAATGGGTCAAAATTTGAACTGGCAGTTCAAGAAAGAGCATATCCAAGGACCAATGCACATATAAATTGGTGCTCAATTTCATTAGTCATTGGAGAAAAGCAAATTAAAACTACAGTGCAATACTATTTCACAACACTAGAACTGCTAACACGAAAAAGACAATGACAAATGTTGACAAGGATAAAGACTAAGTGTATTTCTCATTTACTACTATTTGGAAGTGTAACGTGGTACAACAACTTTGGTAAACAATGTGGTAGTATTGACTAAAGTTGAATGCATACACAGCCTGTCACCTAACAAAAGTACCAATAATATTTATAAGAATGTTTATGGTAGTACAGTTTATAATAGCCAGAAATTAGAAACATTCCAATATTTGACTGGAGAAAAAAATGGATAAATTCATACATAGAGCAATGAGAATAATGAAAACATAATAATATGCACAATAATAATGTGCACAGTAATATGGGTGAATCTTACAAACAGGATAACAAATGAAAAAAAGTCAGACACAATGTCTGATTCCATTAGCACACACAATTTTGAATTTTCAAACATACAGAAAGTTATGGAGAAGGCCACAATAATCGTATTGGCATATAATAAATATAATATTTATTAATAGATATAATAACAGTATTTATTTATAATAAATGTTTTTTTTATTGTGGCCTTCCTTTGTATCCAAAACTAATGTTTAACAGATGTTACTTATTTCACAAATCTTTTTTTGAATTAATTAAAAGGTATACATTTTATGAAAACTCCATAGTCTATGCCATTCCTCTGCCTTTCTCCTCAGTGTTAACTCCTATCCAGAGTTTGGAGTTATCCCTTCCAATCATGCTCTTATAACAATATTTCTTAAGTGGTATCACACTTGTCCCTCGCCAGCTGCTCTTTTTAGTCAACATTACATTTGCAAGATTTATTCATGTTGATATATCTAGTTTATTCATATTATATCACTTTTTTATACGTTCCTCTCTTGACAGAAATAGGGTTTTCAGTTTTTGATAATACAAGCAATATTTTAATATTTATATGTATACACGCCTCCTTATGATGTAATAGCATTCTCTAGATTATATAATTAGAAGGACACAGCCTTTATTTTCTACCTCTTTGGGGCATATCCACTTTAGAAGTCATCGTTAGTCTTTTCCAAACATTTTTAAGCACAATATTCAGTTGGAATACATTTCTATCTTTATACCATACACACACACGCAATCAAACATATAACACTGTAAACAAGGTTTCACAAAATAATACTTACCCTTATATATATGTGAAACATTCCTGATGGTTTCCATTTTGTTCTGTTTCATCCTATTCTTTTCCTTACTATTTTATATTTTTAAACATTGGTCATTACACTGTAAATTGATCTCATAATCCACTAATAACTTTGACCTAAAGGTCAAAACACACTGCTCCAAATGTGTCTGCGCCTTCAAATCCCAAAATTGTCTTACTGGGGTCCTACCTAATGAGAAACTTTTATTTTCCTTCCAAAGTACATGGGGATAAGGAAATTCCAGTCTCAGAAACTTCAAATCCTGGCTTATTTTGTTGAGGACAGGTTGACATCCTTCATTCTTTCTTGTTGAATCCGTATCAAGAAAAGCAAGATAATTTACCAAAGTGTTAATCTGTCACAGTTTTAACCAATCACCTCCCTACGTCAGATGTGCTAAGAAAATGAAATTCCTTCCTTCAACTTGTTTGCACACAGATAATTATGTCTTTTTTTCCCTTGAGCCCAGCAAAGGTGCATTCCTTTGGCTGGAGCTATCCATGTGACAACTTCATTAGCTTGAGAGGGTAAAATTTGAAAAAAAAAAAATATTTCTTTGTCCTTATTTCATGTGATGTTGAAAATAACTGAGAAATAATAATAATAATCCCAATAAATCAGTGTGTGTGTGTGTGTGTGTGTGTGTGTGTGTGTGTGTGTGTGTGTGTGTGTGTGTGTGATAATTATTTGACGTATCTAGAAGTAAAGGAAAAACCCTTTAGAACACTAGTTCTCCACATGCTTTAACCTGGAGAACCTTAGAAATACAAACTAAAACGATTTTCACTGGCTCTAGTGAATGTGAGAAAGGTGTGGGGGCATTTTGAAATTTCAGTGAAATGCTGTTGCTGACTCTGAATATACCTCTTCTTCCATATGAAAAAGAACACTTGATAGAGTTTAACCTCAAGCACGGGAAACACCTGACTAAAATCAGATGTTTTGCTAGAGTCTTGCACAAACACTTTTATTCTGTTAAGATATGAGATGTATGTTAGAGATTCCATATCTTTTCTCACTGTTAGGTTTCCTCTGCACTCTCAGATTCTGCAATAAAGGAGTAAAATTAAATATGCTGTTAAAATGTAACATGTAGTCGTTGCTTTTAACTGTCATTTTCTTCTTTTTCATTGCCTTCCTTAAGTTTATGTTCTCTCTTTATTTGTAATGTGGCGCTGATGAATCATCTTCTAGAAACAGGAAGAGTGGTGAGTCATTTCTCTCTGCTGTTGTAGTATGTGGCGTTTCACTTGCCTAAAGCATTTAACCCATGATTATCTCTTAGCCGTTAATGGTAACATATTTTATGTGTTCTTGTCGTTTTTTCGTGACCGGCACTCAGCCAGTGAGTGCACCGGTCAGTCCTATATAGGATCTGAACCCGCGGCGGGAGGGTCGCCGCGCTCCCAGCGCAGCACCCTACCAAGTGCGCCACGGGCTCGGCCCTATATTTTATGTGTTCTTTTACTTCCACAAATTCGCTTGTCATTATTATTGTGTGAGGGGGAAAAAAAGAGTCCAACAGATTATTCACAGCAATATTCCTATTGATTAATGACTTTCTTTTCTTTTTATGTTTGGGAGTTTCCCTTGACTTTAGAGTTACAGCTGGAAGTTAATTTTGGAAAGATGCTGTTCTAACTTTTTAAATTCTGCCACAAGTACCACATTCATTGCTGCTATTATAGGTTTACCAATGCATTACACATCCAAATATATAAAGCAATTCCACCCAGTTTATGCAACTGGTAACAACAACAACAAAACAAAATGAAGCTATATGTTTCTTTTAGGATGTTATATTTCATAAAAAGTACATGGAGGATTTTCTTCATTTATTAAGAGTGTCCCTATGCAGGGATATTCCGATTACTTCCATATTTCCATTACTGAAGTTAGGAATATAAATGAAAACAGAAAAAAAAAAGAAAAACAGATTTTATTTAATTATCTTTTTCTTTCTCATCACAAGAGTTCTAGAGGTTGGGCAGCCTAGAGGTTTAGGGAAATTATAAATGTTCCAAAGTTCACATAGTAATAAGTGATGGAGTTGGTATTCAAACCTGAGGTTTTTGTTTGTTCGTTTGTTCTGTTTTTAGTTTTGAAGTCAATATATTTTTTATCCTACAACTGATTTAACTAAAAAAGGTGCCAATCATTGGCATTAGGATTGGGGCAAATAGCACTGCATATCTGAAAATCTACTGGATTTTATCTTCTCTGGAAAAAAGAAAAAGTACAAAATAAAGAGAGGAAAAAAAATCTCCTTCCGTTTCTTTCCCTCTGTGCTGTCAGCTGAGTTGGTTTAGTAAGTAGTTTTGCAAGACTTGTTTCACTTTGTTTCCGGACCAAGCTGAGCCTTGTACCTCAAACAGAAGGCAGCCAGTTACTAACTTCTGGTTGCTAGGTGTGGCCTCCTTGCAAGTCCTATAAAATCAGAAGCCCAAGGCTTCCAGTGTGATACCTTCAGAGAAGAATCTCTCTTTAGTTCTTTGGAAAAAGGAAGAAAAAAAGGTAAGTCTTGGTTTTTCTTTTAGCTAGTTTTGACAACTTTTCTCATCCCTATGTTAAATGTTACTGCTTTTGGCTAGTATGGCTAGCTGCATTAAATATGCTTTGATAAATCTTTCTGTCAAAGTCCATTGCATATTTATATTTTAGGACTCACAAATTCTAGTGTTTCACTTTACCAGTTAAAAAACACAATTTTAAAAATATGGTAAGTTTGCTTAATACTGGCTCATTGTCCTCTTGGTGAAGTACCATGGAAAAGAAGGAAAGAATGTGCCTCTGGTAGCCTTAAAAGAATGTGTTTTTCCTTTCCTCCTTCTTGGAATGTGAGTTTCTGAGAGTGTGTGTCTTACAGGGAAATAAATCACGGTGGCGGTGGGTGTTAGGGGGGCGCAGTAGAGCAGAAGTGGCAGGGGTGGGTTGCAGGGAACTGTTTCAGTTTAGCAGGACTTCCATAATTTGTTTTCCTCATTTGAAAGAAAACTGGATAGGTTCAGACCTTATAGTGGTAATTATGCCCTTTACGATTAACATTTTGAAATTAATGTTATGTTTACTCCTGCAGTTTACCATAAGAAGGTCCGGTTATTACTCACCTCGTTTAAAGAGGTGTGGCCACATTCTTTTTCCTTTGGTCTCTGTGTCACAGACAGGCTTTTCAAGGGCTCGTTTGAAAACCTAAGAGGAAAAGAAATATTTCCTGGGTGGTGTCTGATACGTTATCCCCTGGGAATGCCAGTGAGGCCCTCTAAAAACTATTCTAATTAGTAACATCTTGATTGTTGAATGAGCTAATGGCCAAAAAACTCCTTAGAAAAGCACAAAGCAAATCTGAAGAGTTATTACTGGTGTTTGGTATATTTGCAAGTGAGAGATCATGAATTGTAGCCATGTATCTGGCTATTGTTCTTTACAAATGTTCTGTCAGGGATTTTTCTCATAACGTATTAAAATATTAATTAAATGCCCTAATTTCTAATGTTTAATGCTAGCTAATTAAGACAGATGTGTTTTTCCTTGTCTCGTTTATGCCTAAAAGTGTGTATTTACTTTGAAAAAGCAGTGTCAAAAATCCATCGACAGGAATGTATTTTGGTAGCTGTAAGAGAGAGCATGTTGCAAATGATTCAAATGTGGTAAAATGCTGGTTTCATAATTCTTAAACGGCCTCTTCCCCAGAAGTTACATTACCACCCTCGCCTGAGGCTCAGCCACAAATCCAACATTTGACTGATGTTGACAAAATAATTAATAACAACATTATTAAGAGACACGGTAGAGTTTCAGGTTTATTAAATACTTTTTCAATCTAAAGGTCTGCAAAAATTAATTTCTATATATGATGTTTGCTGGCTGAGCAGTGTGTTCTTAATTCTCTTTGACCCATTTTTGACCCATTTAAAAACAGAGCTACACCAGTAGTGGGCCGATTGTTTTTCAGTGATAAACCATAAATGGTTTTTGAAGTAAATTATTTCCTTTTCCATTAAAATCAGACAGATTTTTATCAGGAAGATGAGAACAGATCCAATTTACATAATGCCTTCTTTCATTATGCGAATTTTTCTTCACCTCCATCTACTGGAAGTGAGCTTTAAGATTGTCACTTCAGAGCTGTAATGGATCTTGGATACTGTTTACTCTAACCGTCTTATTTTATCAGTGAAGAAGACCCTCTGGAGAAGTTAAATGTTTTCTTGCGGGAAGATTGCTAGTTAAAGAGAATCAAAACAAAGCCCAGAACATTTCAGTTCTTATTTTTATATCCTATAGTTGTAGGTAGAACATATTTGTTGCATTAATGTAGATGCGTTTTCTAAAAATGTTAGCAATGTTACTCTATTTATTTATTCAATAATACTAAATAACATACTAAGTACCATGCATTTTGCCAGGGATTGGAGGTACACGATGAAGAATATATTAGCACTGTCCTTGTGGAATGCTGCCAGGGATTTCAGTAAGTCGATAGAAAGTGATCATGCAGAATGGTAGGGGCAAAGGCAAGATGCTTTGGGAAAGTGCAGGTCACCCAATCCAGGGCTCAGGGAGCGGTGAAGACTTTCTGAAAAAATGTAAGGAGGTTTATGCTGAGACCTCACTTAGAAGTAGCATTTAGTTAGGCAAGGGGAAGTGGGTGTGGAGGACACTGTTCCAGGCAACGGGAACTACCTACCCAAAAGCCTAGAAGCAAAACATTCATGGAACTACCTTTCATAAATTACTTCTTTATAAGTCATGCCATTGTATAACCTAATTGCCTTCTCTCACAAGAGTAGGTGTCAGAAAGACTTGCGAAATATATATTAGAGGAAAAACTGCACAATGCAAAGCACCTAAAAATAAACTCCCTAGGGCTGGGATGAAGCCTGCCAGTCTCCATGAGTTGACTGTTAATGAATTTGATTCTCAAATGTGAGTTACTAAAAATGACATTGATCTTGTCACTGTCTTTTTGGTCACTAATTTAAAAGAATATGTAACTCTGTGGAATCACAAGGCATGGATTTATGTCTAGATTTTTGCCACTACTAGGTGGAAGACTGCCTGGAAGTTACACTCTGTTTTCCCAGTTAGAAAATGGGGACAATAATGACAAGGCTGTTGTTCCATGCAAGGTTTAGTAGGTGCTGCTGCTATAATTGCGGAACTCTGATAGTTCTAGCTAGTAACCAGAAAGGCATGATGAACCACAAAACTCTGCTTCCTCTGTCACAGATTCTGGAAATAGCTTTTATGAGGCTGAAAAAGATGAAAAAATGAAGGGGACAGTCTTAGGACACATAAATATACAGAACAACAACAAAAAATGCTAATCTTTCAAAAGCTGCACATTTAATCCACAGATAGGCTGAGATTAGTAGATGGCACATATTCACGAAAAGATGATCAATTAGAGGAAATGTGAAATATTGTTAATTTTCATATAGGTCAGCCTGTGTGTACTTGGCTGATGCTAAGCACTGAGGTAAATTTGGTTTTAAGGCTCACTAGTAGCTAGTTGAAATCTATATTGAGCTGAAATAAGTCAATAGAATTAGTCTCTTAAAAACCTAATGCAATCTTTAACCATTGCAATCAAAAAGTCAGAAAAAAAAGGCCTTTCATGAACTCATAGAGTTAGTCTGGTTTTCACGCATAGTGTAGGTATTGAACAGGCAGGATGGTTTAGCATAAAATTTGGCCAAGAGTTTTTGCTGTGGTATTTGTAAGGTGTGTTACAATTATTCAGAAGTTCTGTTAATACATGCACTTGGCGTTTGGACATTGCATCAACAGGGCATAATAAAATCTGTTTCCTTTAGAGCAATCTCTTACATCCTGCTGTGACTCTTTTGTCTTTAAGCTTTGCTAAGATCTAGTGGATATTATTTGGCTGAATTCAGATTCCATTTTCTCTAATAGCTTTCCTGAGAAAGGTTCTATTCTGGCTGCTTTCTTTCCCAGACCATGCTTTTAGGCCATCCACATACTTCAGACTAAAATGTAGGAACTCAGAAGATTTAAGTAACAAAGCTGTTTCCTCTAGGAGTACTCTCTTATGTTAAATAAATTATTCAACCCCCTTATTTTTATTATTTGTGTTATGAAATTAATATAGCAATATAATTTTCCTAGATTTTCTTAATTTTTAAAACAAATTGATGCATTATGCAAGCATTTTTTTGAGGAAGTGAAAAAGCTAGCAACGTACAGTAAAGTTTTTATAAATTTTATTTTGAAGCATCAGACTCATTTTTAATATTATATTTGACACTATCTTTACTCTCAGCCTTGCTCTTTTTTTGAAGTTTTTCTTTTTTAATTGAAAAGAATGGTATTATTGAACATATTTTTATTAGTGATGGCTAAATATTTTGCCAAGTGACCAATTACTTCACTCATTTTGGGGATTCTACTTTATCAAGGGCTTGGATGAGATGATGAAAATGGAAAAATCTAACACTTGAAACTTTGCCAGAGTTACTTTAAAGATTTGGGTGTGCCAGTTTAACGGCTGGAAAAAGAAACTCGATGTGGTTGCACCACATTAAAGTGTAAGTGGAACTAAAATCTTGTGCAAAATTGTACATCATAACTTTACTTGAGGAAACAACTTTAAATGTACTGATTACTGGAGAAAAGAGATTACTGTAAATGAATGCACAATATATTGGTTCTTCTCGCAGATGACAGAATAGTAATTCAAACAGTCATTATGGTTATTAAGTGGAGAGAGTTTCTGCTTTGGATATTATTTCCCTCATGCATTTAATCTCATTACCTGGAACCGCGGTTGTTTTTTAGCAGGTGTGGATTGAAATACGTTGTCTGAACATGCTATTAAGGAATCAGGTTCTGGGTTTTACTTCTAATGAGAGACATTTAGCTTCGTATGAAGAATTTAAAGCGGCCAAGATTATCTTTCCAACCTCCCTCACAAGTATTCATGACAATAGTGTCTAAATGGGTGAAACAGAAGGTTATGGAGATAGCTCAGTGTAGACCTTGAACATGGGCTTTGAAAAACACATCCCTAGACAAAACGGGTTATTGATGGGTTTTTTTTTGTATGTGGAGGGAACATTAAGTTTTAACATACTTCAGATTTAAAATATATATATATTAAATAAAAATGTTGCCAAACCACAATAACAGTCAAGAAATTTCCTTTAAGATAGAGTTTGCCAAAAGAGCATGCATGTTGGAATTTCATGCAATGCTGCTTGTTTGAACAAAAAACCTGCACAAAATAATCTTTTTCCGGATTTTTGTGTTGTGTAGAAATATACGTAGGACTAGAAGTTAGAGATCTCAGACAGGAAGAAATGCAAGAATGGCACTTACTCCAAGTGCTGAAATGATTTTTTACCAAGGAATGGAAAAGGAGACTAAATTATTCAGGGAGAAAGATCACCTGGATATCTTTTTCAGATAGAGTTTTGAATCTGAATCCCCTCCGGCTGATCGTCACAGATTATTTTCTCTTAAAAAAGTCAACACTAAGCTTTTGTTCTAGCCCTTGCTTTTGTGGGGGCCCTCATTAATTCTACATAGCTTCTCTAACAGCCTGCTAAAATGATCCCTAATTTTCCATCTTGCCCATCTTGCAGCCATTCTCCACGTTACAGGATGAATGATCTTTCAGAATATAAATGGAGAGTCATGCTGCTTTCTTTTTAAAAACCCATTAACGTTTTTCCAGAGCTTTGGGGATACATTTATACTTCTTTCTTCCAGCTTCTGCCAACACTTTTTGCTCCAGCAAACTTTTTCCCAGCTTCCCAAACATGACAAACTTCTCTCATGTCATTCTCTTTAACTTTTCTGCCAGGTTAATCTTGACTCAATTCAAGAGAGGCTCAGATCAGCCAGCACCCCCTCTAAGAAGCTTTCTCAGATTTTGTGTTTTCCCATGGAGAGAGCACACACTGGCTCTAAGTTCCTGAGGCAAAGGATGATATTTCAATGTTTTTGTACCTCAGGGCTTGGCATATGGCAGTGGTTTGTAAATTTAGAAAAGTGAAGGGATCACCAGCACCTCTCTCTCCAGCCTCTACACTTACTTGTTTCCTAAAGTTGAGGACTGAATATGCCAAGAAAAAGCACAGTTTCTGAGTGGAGGTTATGAGGTTCTTTTCAAGGGTAAGACCCTCCTTGGAAAAAACTCGTGTCTCGTATTTTATTATGCTCCTAAGCGTGATCCTGGAAAGAAAGGGCAGGGTGCCCACAATGCTGCGTCCTGTGTGATGGGTTTGTTTTGTAAAAGCATCTACCTGTTTTCTTTCCAGACACTTCTTTAAAAATGGCAATGGTTTCAGAGTTCCTCAAGCAGGCCTGGTTTATTGACAATGAAGAGCAGGAATACGTTGTAAGTAGAGTGACAATAAAATAACTTAGTTACTATATTAAAAGAGAAACTAATATGAGTGAATGGATGTTAATTGATTTCTCTCTCATCCTTAAGAGAACCGTGAAAGCATCCAAAGGCGGCCCCGGGTCGGCGGTGAGCCCCTACCCTAGCTTCAATCCATCCTCAGATGTCGCTGCCTTGCACAAAGCCATCACAGTGAAAGGTAACGCGTCTCCTCTAAACAGTCCTCTGGCGGACGTTTCAGAATGGCTGTCTGGCTACCCAAACACAGACATGTGAGATGCAAACAGCCTGCCTCATTTTTAAGATAAGATTTTTTTTTTCTTTTTAAATCAAATGAAGATATATTGCCTTTCTCAGCACTTAGGAAATTTTGGTAAAATCAGTGGAATCTCTGCTGCTACAACAGATAACCTTACCAGCTCATTTCTAGCAGAAACTCTGCTGAAATCAACACCTCCTCTCACATTTAGGGTTTGACATAGGATCAGACACTGCAACATGGAGAGCCAGAAACAATTAATGGCCTCTTCCTTCCTCATTCCAATGAATGGAATGTCATCCCTTTAATATGTGTGTAGCATCTATTTCCTAGGCTGATATACTTCTTAGTTTGTTAAGAACTTCATTTGGAGTGTCTTGATAATAAATCGTTTTATGTCAATTGATAATGAAGAAAATTGATTTTAAAGTCTGGTGGCCTTGTCTTTCCAGGTGTGGATGAAGCGACCATCATTGACATTCTAACTAAGAGAAACAATGCTCAGCGTCAACAGATCAAAGCAGCATACCTCCAGGAAAAAGGAAAGGTAGGTTACAGTGGTTATGGTAGATATTTAATTTCAGTTGTATTTAAGTTTAAACACGGATTCTGAAGTGTAGTTACCTAGTTCTTGCAGTTTCTAACCACTGTTGTTGTCCCATTGCATCCAAGGCTGAGATTGCAGTATTTATCCACTTTGTTGCAATTGAATCAATTTTATCAAATGTACTCGTTTTGTACATTGGTTGTCTTACTGTAAGTTCTTTGCAGATGTGATGTTCTGAAGACAAATCTTTAATTTGAACGTTAAGATTACTATTGGTAGTAAGAAATATGTTCTGACTGAAATGTGTCTTCTGTTAAAGTTCAAACTGAGCTGTTTAATGCCTAAATGTAAAATTTATATAATATTTTACTTTAAAAGTAAGCTTTATATTTTTTATATCAAATATAGGTTTTTTTTTCTTTTTTTCTTTTAAGCAGTGCAATTAGAAAACTATATGATGGCCATGTCTGATTATAGTGCTTTTTGAGCAATGAAAACCGCAAAGGTTGGAAACATTATTAATACATTGTTTTTAAGGTATTTTTATTACTGTTTTCTGTTAACACACAGCGCCTATGTTTTGCGCTTTGCAATTTCTCCCCTGCATAAAAGATTAAGAATCCTATCCTTTAAGAGGTTATCAAAGAATTCAGTAAATTTTATTCTAATCCCTCTGGATCTAAAATATTAAGATTACATTCCTAAATATCTGGTATGCTTTTCTATGTGAAAGGAATTCAACTCTAAAAGATCAGTAGAAAGATGACCTAAGATCAGGAATACCACCTTTGTTATAACCATTTAAAAGCCCTTATGCTAATCTCTTTTTTATAGCCCCTGGATGAAGCTCTGAAGAAAGCCCTTACTGGTCACCTTGAGGAAGTTGCCTTGGCTCTACTAAAAACTCCAGCTCAGTTTGATGCTGATGAACTCCGTGCTGCTATGAAGGTAAACCACCCGATTTAAGCAAAACTCCCTTCCTCGAGAGAATGTATAGGGCAAGTCTGGTTATGCTGACTATTGTACCTTAAACATCTAGTATAATGCTTGTCAACCAGTGGTAATTCAATGAATGAATAAATTAATAATTCAGTGAATGAATTAATACATACATGAAAATGTAAGTGTTGGTACTAACACCCTCATCGTGATGTTATTGCATGAGTCACATATCTGCAGTTTTAAAAATACTTTTACATCCAAGTATTGGCTACAAACCCATTTTGTTTTAGAGCAATGTAATAGATAGAGCTTATTGTAATTATTAAATATTATGAGTGAATTTTACTAAATGACAGATTCAAACAAATTTGGGACACAAAAACTACTTGGTGTTCTCGAATGAAGATTTTTCTACATTTCTTCTTTTCTGTTCTTTCAATGAAGGGCCTTGGAACTGATGAAGACACTCTGATCGAAATTTTGGCATCAAGAAATAACAGAGAAATCAGGGAAATTAACAGAGTCTACAGAGAGGGTAAGTTGTAATATCCAACAGTCCAAGTGCCTTAGTTGGAAAGGAAATTTGATGTACTTTCTTAAAATTGAATGTGGATGTTAATTATGGAGGCTTTGGAAACCTTACATATTTGAATATTTCTTTATTGTTTGGCACATGTCTATTGAATGCACACACCGTGATCAGGACATGTTCAAGTTTCCAGGATGCTGACAGGGGAAACAATATCCCAGGCCTCATCAAGCTTCCACTTTAACAGAAAATGTACTTATAGGACAAATGGCTACATATTATTGCAATGGAAACCTCAATCAGGGCACTGAATTTAAATAATTTTCTAAAAACATTTTCTATTATTCTGAGATTTATTTTATAACATTTTATGAAAATGTTTTATTGTTTTTATACCAAGAAAACCCTCTAAACAAAATATTCTTTTCTTGTCCTTTAAAAGGTAAAGAATAATTTTATAATTTTCTGTTGAAAATCTTTACCATTGTGAACATAAATGATTCAATTACTCCTTATCTCTAGTTAAATTCATGGGGATGAAAGACTAGTCATGGCTCTTTTTATTTCGTCAATGAAACATCTCATTTAAACGATATGCTCAGCACTAAAAGAGGATAGCTGCAAATTTTTTACTATTTTCCTTCCCTAGTTTCCCCAAGTCTCTGGCTTTTCTGTTTTCCCACCCTAATATGTGGCACTATAGAGGATCTTTCTGCTTGATTCTCATACCAAGAATAGAGAATACAATAGCTCTTGTATATGATTTTCAGAGCAATTTAATAAAGGAATCAAAATAAGGAAACTTTTAACCTCATTTTCTACAATTTTTGTCTCATTACCAGTGTTTATCTTAGATTCATGTATCAGTGATAATAATCAAAAGAGGCATTATTATTATTTTTTTGCTTGATAAAACATAGTTTACAAAGGTAAATATCCATATTTCTCAATTATACCCAAGATGTAGTCCTTATTACACGGAAGCTTGATTAAATTAAGTAGTAGCTTATTAAATTACCCTCTTTTCTAGCCAATCACAAATTTAATTTTTTGCTATTACAGCATTATTTTGCATAGTTCAGTAGAGGTGTCTAGACAAAAGGTTCTTTACACACACATACATATATAATTAGACTATATTATATAATAGATATTTATAATTTTTAAAGTAAATAATTTGTGTTCCAACAAGTACCTCTGTTTTATCCCTTTATGTAACTTTCTATTCATCCTATTGCTTAAATTTTGCCATGCTGTATTTTAGAATTAATTATTTAGAAGATGCACTTATGCAACTTATTCTTATTAGCAAAAGCTTTATGACTGTAGGTTTTCATTCACAATATTATCCAAATTGCTTCCACTGCCTATAGGAAATAAATGCAATGATCCAAAATTTCGCCTCCTCTAATTTCTCTATTTTCATTAAAAGATGGCAGTATATGGAAGTGTTCCAGTAGTCAGTCATTGTATATTATGACATTGTAATTATAAGCCAATATAGAGATGTCAGACATTATCATATTATTATCATTGCTTATCAGTAGTTTACTGCAAAATCTATTTTTTCTTATTTCTCAGAACTGAAGAGAGATCTAGCCAAAGACATCACCTCAGACACCTCTGGAGATTTTCAGAAGGCTTTGCTTTCCCTTGCTAAGGTAAGACTCAAATACTTTAGGAAATGCTGCTTCTTTTATGAAGAGTCAAATTTTAGATTTGAGCTTTCTTGCTTTCTCTAGAAATGAGTAACTAACTCTTTTTTTGTTTATTTCCTTCTTGTTATTTTTAATTGACAAATCGTAATTATGTATATTTATGAGGTACAATGTGATGTTTTGATATGTATACAATGATACAATTAAATCAAGCTAATTAACATATCCATGACTTTTTGTGGTGGGACATCTGGGATTTACTTTCGTAGTTATTTTGAAATATACAATGCATTGTTATTGACTATAGTCACTCTGCTGTGCAATAGAACTCAAACCTTATTTCTCTCGTCTATCTGAAACTTTGTACCCTTTGACCAACAACTTCCCATTCCTTCCCTCCCTCCCCACCCTCTTACGCCCCATCATTGTACGCTCTACTTCTGTAAGTTCAGCTTTTTTTAGATTCCACATATCAGTAAGGTTGTGAAGTGTTTGTCTTTCTCTGTCTAGATAATTTCACTTAGCATAGTGTCCCTCAAGTTTATGCATGTTGTCGCAAATGACAAGATTTCCTTAGCTCTCTTTTTTTCTCAAAGAATATTAGTTATCTGGTTTTAAGAGAATGAAGTAAATCATGTGATTACATGTTACAGTAGAGCTGTAATGGGATTTTTTTTTTCAGGGTGACCGATGTGAGGATCTTGGTGTGAATGAAGACTTGGCTGATACAGATGCCAGGGTAAGCAAGCACTTACGAAATACTGCTTGAGTCACTCCTCCTGCCTTAGGTGGGGTTACCTCCTGAAGCTTTTCATTTGAAAGGAAATACAAGATTCTCCCACAGGTCAATGGCTCCTTAATGTTCATTCACTGAATGAGACACACCCTCCAAGAGAAAAAAAATGTAGTCTTTAAGTTTTCAATAGACCTCGTTATTCATAAAGCTTGAGAAGATTAAAAGACCACAATGAGAATTTGATTTCTCATTCCAAAGTAATTGCTCTGTTGAGAAAACTCTGAATTTTCATTTTACTAGGTATAAAAATGGGAAAAGTAATTTTTTATTAAGAGAAGTGAAAAGAGTAAGCACATCTAACATTGTTTTAACAGTGAACATTGGAATGGTTTGTAGATGTTAGTTTATATTGTAAAAATATTGTTGGATTAATGTAATAATATAACTATAATAGCATATTTATATACTTTCAAATATATTGTTTCATATAGTGAGGTTGCTGGTTATTTATATACCAACCCATTGGCACCATTAGAAAAATGCCATTTTAATAAGGCCTGGAATTTCTGTTTTAAAAAAAACCAAACTACTATCATTTTTATTATGCCTTCCTTGTGGAATTGTATTCACTATATAAATTCATCACAATGAGTCAGTAACTATAGAAACTTACTTATCTGCCCTCACCTCCCTCATTGTACCAGGACATTATTTTGCACATAATAGGCACTCTAACTTTTTGTTGAATAAATGCATACATATCACATCAATTTGCTTGAAAAGTCCAAGATAACTTTTTAGGTACATTGGAAGTTTCATTATTTTAATAGAAATTGTGCAAGCACCTCAAAAAATAAGAGTTAGCATTTGAATAATTGCCCATAATAAAAAAATTATTCTTATTTGCTGGTGACATTTCTGAATTTGCTTTCCATTTTAAGACTATCAGGGTTCTTAGATGTATATTTATGGAGGCTACACGGATTAATGTGATCCAGGAGGATGGCAATTAACATTTCAAAGTTAACAGAGCATGCTCCTGACAATAGGGCAGGGATTATCTTTTTTCATTTACAAAAGGGAAAAATCAGTAGTTTAGTGAGGTTAAATTTTTACAGCTTTTAAATTGCACTGTCAGAATTTGAATTCAGAAATTCTAACATCAAAATGCAAGATCTAAGTTATGCCTGAAGTATTGATTTATAAGTATTGCTAATAATTACTTTGAACAAAAAAGAGTAAAAAATCTTTTTTAGAGAGTTCCTTAGAGTTATATAGAGCATAATCTTAAAGCAAATTAATTCAGAAAACATTTATTTTGCAAACATATTTGTCTTAGTGTTTACAAGGCCCCTTTACAGATAGTGAGGACAACACTTGACAGACAAAATAAGGTCCTTATCTTTAAAGAACGTGCAGTCTCAAGATTGCCTGCTCTGATTGTGTGGGGCACAAAACAGCTGCCTAGAAAACCTTTGAGGAGACCTAACATTCCTGTGCAGATACCACTTCAGCAGATAGTCAAGTGTTTACTTTTGTGTTTCTTGACAGGCTTTATATGAAGCAGGAGAAAGGAGAAAGGGGACAGACGTGAACGTGTTCACTACTATTCTTACCACCAGAAGCTATCCCCATCTTCGCAGAGGTAACAAGAAAAAAAGAAAAAATTTCTGGAATGTGTTTATGAAAAAATGCAGTTGTGTTTTTATCAGTGTCACTCCTATATCAAATGAGCAGAGTGCTCCGCACACATTATAACTATTGATCTATTTGTCCAACTTTGTACAGCCACTATTTTATAGTATTTGAAACACTTTTTGTGACTTTGGCACATCGGGCATCATTTCATCATTTTCACTATTTTTATTTATCTAAAAAATTTGGAACAAATTTGACAAAAGTCATGTATAAAACAGAACAAATAAAATTACAATGAAGAAAAACGAACTCACCGCTAAGAGTATGGAGGTACTCCAGAAAAAAACAATAACAGCATCAACAACAACAAAAAAACCCAGAAAAGAGTTCCAGCCTTCGAGCACAAGATTTAGTTAGCTCTGTGCTTTTTGGAAGCCAAGGCAGGAAGAAAGTCATGCTGATCACCTAAAATTCATTTTCTTATAATAGCACACTGTTTTCCCATCTTAAACTTAAGAGAAATTTACTGCTCAGATCTTTCTATAAAGGAACATACATTTGCTATGGCACTTAGCACTGCCATAGTAAGTGTTATGGTTGTCAATCACATGCCATTTCTACTATTGTCAACACTTACAAACATTTCCCAAAAGATACAGGAGTACGAAATGGCCATGCGAGTTATGTTCCCAGGAGAAGATGAAGTATCCATATTATGCTTAGTTGTGGAAATAGCCTTCAAATGTGTGGCTGAAGTTCAGTTATCCCAAGGAATTTTTTGAAGCAGTTTCCCTGATTTTGTTAAAGTTTGCTAAAGAATAGGATGTTTTGTACATCTCTTAGTTTAAACTTAATATTCAGTGTTTCAGAAATACACCAAGTACAGTCAGCACGACATGAACAAAGTTCTGGACCTGGAGCTGAAAGGTGACATTGAGAAATGCCTCACAGCCATCGGTATGTAGTCCTGGAGCTGAAAGAGTTTCTAACTAGAAATTGTATTTTCGATGCTGCCCCATACCTAAAAAAAAAAAGAAAAAAGAATTCAAAAAACAAAACAAAACAAAAAACAAGTCCTCAGAGATGGTGCATCTATGTTTCAAATAGAGGCAACATGTAAGATTGACAAAGCAGTGTGATAGCCTTTTTAATAACAGTAGATATTACTTCCCTTTCAAAAATATGGAGAGGTGGAATATAGTTATTGAGCACCTACTTATGCCAAGCAATGCACCAAGTGGGGCACACTGCAGAGGCCACGTGGAATAGTCATTAAGAGCATGGGATTTGGAATTAGATAAATGTAAATTCAAATCCTGGTCTACCACTGCTTAACTGTACCATCTTGGGCAAGTCCAGGAGTCTGATTCAGTAGGTCTAGGTTAGCTTCTGAAAATCTGTACAAATTTAAGGGTATCCCAGGTTATTCAGATGACCACTAGGGTTGGAGAATCTATATTCTTAAGCAGTGCTTCTCAAACATTACCAGGCACATGAATCCTCCAGAATTTTTGTTAGAATGCAGATTCTGATTTCAGTAGTTTTGGGATGGATCCTGGGTCCTGCATTGTTAAGTTCCTGGTTGATGTGAATGCTTTTGGTCCACAAATTTCACTTCAAGTTGCAAGATAAAAAAACACCGTGAATTGACATGTGCCAGTATTTTATTTGGGTGCTGCTTTATATTTAAGTCTGTCCTATCCCAGGGTGGTTTTTTGTTTTGTTTTTTTTTTTTGTTTTAATGTTCTTATTACAACATGAAGAAAGTATTTATTTGTAGGCCTTTAACACCTACTGTTTTCTCCATTTCCAAGATGAATATGTTTAAGATAGTAATAACTATTGAAGTTGCTTTTAGGTGGATTTAAGGTAAAATAGGTGATGGATGTCAGGGGAAAGGATATTCAAAATCATCGTCTGGAGGGTCCTCAATGTCTTCTCATAAGCTAAATGTCTCCTTTTGGTGGTGTTGGGGGCGTGGCAGTGAGAAACAACATGGGGAATAGAATCCTGTTGGCAAAAATTCTGTATTTCTTGTTTCTTTCACATGCATCTTTCTTCTTTTGTGGTGGATACGCCAACTAAAATTTGCCTCTCTTCCAGTAAAATGTGCCACAAGCAAACCAGCTTTCTTTGCCGAGAAGCTTCATCAGGCCATGAAGGTACCATTCTGCTGATACGTTTTACTCAGAAAAAAGTTAATGTTTGTAGAGAGAACAGAAAACTTCATTTTGTTAGAAAATCACACATTTAATATCTTACCATTAAAGAGAATCATTATTCTATTGAATGCAAGTGGTGATACATTACCTTCTTAGAATAAACTTCTGTTAGATTTGGTGCATTTTTTTTTAATAGGTAAGATTGTAAAATGAGCTTGTAAGTGATTTCTGGCTTACTTGTGATTTGCTTAAAACCTGAGTCATTGGGGTAAGGGTGATATACTTTCACTTTTAATGTGTAATTTTAGTAATGCACTTCTGCTAAGCTTGTGAATTTTCTGATCTCCCTCTTTCTAAGTTTCATTTGTCTTTCATTGTTCTGTCTTTCTTGCCATGGATTAATAGCTAAATCTTTTAAAATGTCATTCAATGATGATGGACATAGAAGATGTTATATAAGATGTTTTTGAGAAACTTCTTCATTTCACTTTAACCTTACTCTGTAGCATGCATAGTATTATATAGGATATCACTTCTATATTTATATTTTGAGCCCTGAAATGAGTAGTTATAAAGTTGTCTTTGTTTTTTTCTTTGCAACTCCAAGATAGAGAGGTCTTCATAGAGAGAGATCTAACTGTTCAATTAATATTAAGGAGCCTCTATGAAATGAGAGGCATGACAGGTGCAGTTACATAGGAGGCAGCACATGTGTTGCCCCCAGCTGCTGTGTCTGGCGTGGTGTTTAGCTGGTGATGAGGAATACCTGGTAATATGTATGGAAGCACAAAGGGAAACAGGTGCCCCAGATTTGAAATGAATGTAGCCGTGCTGTCAACTAAACTAAAACCTGAAGTTTGAGTGAAGTTTAAGTGAAAATGAGCCAAGTGAGGATGAGGGTGGAAGAGATGGGGAGATTCAGCAAGGGTGGAACAAAATGTTCACAGGCTTGAAAGCAAAAGGTGTAACACAGCCCTTTCAAGACAAGAAATTTAACTAGAGTGATGGTGCACAGTGGAAGAGATTGTAGAATTAGGCAGGATATTATGACCTTGATAAAGTGGTTTTCACCTTAAGAGCAACAGAAGACCATGGAAGTGTTGTAAATACATGACTTAGATGGTCAGATTTACAATTTCTAAAGTTCTCTTTACTTGTAATTATTGTGTGGTTTAGATGGAGGAAAGTCTGGATGGTAGGAGACCAATTAGGAGGTTGTAAAAAGCTCTCTGTATCTACGGCTAATGTAGCAGTTGCTTTCTTGTCATTTCATTACCACGTGTGTGCTGTGTATGTATGTGTGTGTGTGTGTGTGTGTTTTAATATGGAGATGGTTTCTAGAAATTATATGGAAGAGTAAAAGAGCTTCACTTTAAAATCCACGTTCTTTAGTAAGAGTATTTTCTGAATATGAGAGGCACTTACGATTATTTATTTTGGACAGGGTGCTGGAACTCGTCATAAGACATTGATCAGGATTATGGTTTCTCGTTCTGAAATCGACATGAATGATATCAAAGCATTCTATCAGAAGATGTACGGTATCTCTCTTTGCCAAGCCATTCTGGTATGTTGTGATTTTCATAATGCCATCGCCACAAGTAAAATTTATTTTTGCAGTCTTCAAAGAAAAGAGCTGACTTGCTGTATCTGTGAATTTCATATATTAGATTCATTCAGTATATCAGGGTGCATACTTCATAAGTTAATTGAACTTTCACTGGTAAATTTTACTAGTAAATTTTCTACTGGAAAACCAGGTACATTTTCAACCAAAATCATGGAAATGTTTAGTTTTTTATACTTAAGCTTAGCAACTAAATATTTTAGACTTTTTGCTAGTGTAGATAGACATCATGATTTATTTTGTGATGAATATTGGTCAGAGGATTAGGAACGTATTTCAAAATATTTTTCTTAATTTTGTCATATGTAAAGTGTTTAAAATATATATTCATGTTATCTCATTAGCATGCTGAAAAATAAGACAGGAAGAGAAGTCAGGAGTTTTGAACTTATTGAAAGATAGATAACTATTTAAATTCAATTCATTATTTGCCTTGGATAACTAAAATCTACCAAGAAAAAGTAAAAAAAAAAATCACAAGCTTATAACTTTCTTTCTGGTGAGTGAATTAGGTATGATATTGTGTTATTCAATTCTGTGTGAGATTATATTTCATTCTTCGAAAATAGTGGCTCTAATATAAAACAGTTAATTCAAAGAAGTTCTTAATCTGAATCTTGAAAGCTGTTGCTCTTTATACAGCAATCAAGAAATATCAGTTATCTGCTAGACATATTATTTAATTAAATGAATGGAATTATTATCAAAGATCCCATGTAATTGATGTACTATAATGTATAATCTGATTTAATGTCTACAAATAGAATATTTTTTTCTATAATTAAAACTATCTTATGTTTATTATGATTTGGGGTAATGTTAAGTGTACTTTATTTTTGAATCAACAGGATGAAACCAAGGGAGATTATGAAAAAATCCTGGTGGCTCTTTGTGGAGGAAACTGAACATTCCTTTGATGGTTCCAAGCATTATGATCGGAAGACTTTTTATTCATATCTTTTCATTCTAGAACATAGGATAAATAAGAAACTTTCTTCAGCAGGATTACTGTCTAGACCTGCTTTCTGAGAAATATAGCCTGTAAATCATTTTTATAATACAACTATAAGCTTTTTTTAAAATATATTTACCCCAAACTATAAAACCTCATAAACAAATTGTGCTAGTAACATTACCGGAGAAACATGTTTATGTAGCTGAAAATAAAGTGATGTTACAAGACAGTTGTTATCGTTGGGTCTTCTATTCTGATTTTCCTTTACGTGTAATCCATGGTTTAATTTGATGTCAAAGGACAGGAGACTCAATTCTAAATTACAATTATTTAATGAAATAGATTTCACATGCTGAATTGAAGAAAATATTCACAGAGTTAGAAAATGGACTCACGTTTTATCACCTGGATATAGATTGTTGAGAGGATGTCTTTGTATAATAATGGGTTTACTGCACCAGCATTATAATAATTTGACATGTGTTACATTTCATGAACCAGTATAAAGATGAAATGGTTACACATAAAAAAATTTCTCACATTTGTTTCATGGTAATTGTATGCTTAGTTTTTCCAAGAAACTGCCAAACTATTTTCCAGAGTGATAATACTATTTTACTTTCCTACCATAAAAGTAACAGTATTCCAGTTTGTCCACATCCTTGCCAGCATTTGGTGTTGTCACTATTTTGTATTTTAGCATTGTTTAATTTTTCTTGTTGAGTTTTGAGAATTCTTTATACATTGCAGATATTTATTCTTTGTTAGGAATGCAGTTTGCAAATATCTTCTTAGTAAGTAGCTCATCTTTTTATCCTCTTTCAGGGTCTTTCATGGAGACAACATTTTAAATTTTAATGAAGAGGTCCATTTTAAAAATTTTTCCTTTTATAGATTGTGCTTTTGATGTCATGTCTACAAACTCTTCACCCAACCTTAAGTCCCAACATTTGACTCCTGTGTTTTTTGCTAAAATTTTATAGTTTTCATTTTACATATAAGTTTTTGATCAATTTTCAGTTAACTTTTACATGAAGTGTGATACTTAGGTTGAAGTTCTTTTCCTTTTTTAAAAAAAATTCTTATAGATATCCAATTCCTCCTCTACTATTTATTTGTTAAAGAGGCTTTCCTTCCTTTATCAAATTGCTTTTGCATGTTTGTCAAAAATAAGTTGGTTATATTTGTGTAGGTCTTGCTTCAAGTTTTAATGTTTATATTGAGTCAAAATATAAAACCATTTGATTTCTCGTGGCCCATGAATAGATTGTGTATATCAATTTAGTTAAGTCCTTTATTCCAAGGACAGCATCAGCTATGGTGCAAACTCTCTTTTAAAAAAGGCAACGGGGAAAGTTACTTTCCCACGAGAGTCTTCTTACCACACAGAGCTGGATAAAGGTGTTAAATTAATTTATTCATCCCAGAAAGACTTGGGTTGGGTGATTGATTTTCGTACAATCCTGAGCTGCATTCAGGGTAAACCCTCCTTCAACTGATTTTAGCTTATTCTCCTTGACCACTGCCCTTGACTACCTCCACGCAGACCTTTCTGGCACATTCTATGGCACAGTCACGCTAACCCAACCCACCACCTATCAGCCAAACAACTTGGCAGATATGCTGCCTCTTATCATCTCATCATCTCATTTGTTTGTTCTTTCGCCATTATAGATCTTCCTTGTATAAAGAAATACCACATGTTCTCACTTATTTGTGGGAGCTAAAAATAAATAAATAAATACAAAAACAAATGGCAGGAGGGAGGGAATGAAGACACAACAAGCACAATTCCTTGAATTTTTTAAGACAAGCAAACAGATTTGATGTTGATGGGTGGGAGGGGGGAGAGAAGGGGGGAGAGGTATTAGGTAAAGGGACACGAAAATCAACTACATTGTACATTGATAAAATAAAAAAAAAAATGAAAATAATCTTCCTCGTGTGGTTGATTGGGAAGGAGTCGTATCCAAATGGGAAATTCGAGGGAGCCTGCAGCTGGTGCACCGAGGCAGGACGGAGTTATCAAGACATTTTGTCAGCGCTATTCTAACAGTAGGGACAAGGCGGTATGAATATTCCTGCCAGTCAACCACAGAGCTACCTTGTTTAGATTGCATCCCCGCCTCTTCCTCTTCAAAATTAATTTTAAAGAAACTGCCTGAGCTGTTTGTTTATTCTTTCTTTCCCTTCTTTCCTCCCTCCCCGTATGAGTCCATTTTCTGTTGCTTAAAACAGAATACCTGAAACTGGGTAATGTATAAGGAAATAAAATGTATTTCTTATCTCACAGTTTTGTAGGCTGGGAAGTCCAAAACCCTGGGGACACATCTGGTGAGGTCTTTGTTCTTGGTGGTGGCTCTCCCTTTTTGGCCTGATACATGATCTTTTTAAGCCTATGATGATTTTGTTAACACACATTCATAGACACACGCACACATACACATGCACACACACACCCAGAATATTTGTTAGTTTGGGCATGAAAGAGTAGAAACTCATGCTGTCAGTGGTAAATTTCTCAGACAACATAGTAATCATATTTTCAACAGTCTGCATAAATCTAGGAATAGTACATAAGAGAAAGTATTTAACACTGCAAAACCAGGCCTTCCCCATGCATCAGTAATTGGTTTTTCAAACCTTTCTGTCTAGAATCAGCCCATATATGCTCTACACGCTTCATCTGTGGCTAAATTATCTCACAAAATACTTGCTTCTTGCTTCTTTATTAGTTTTATCTATTCTCATTTGTTTGTTTTTCTTATTAAAGAATAAAGCAAATACCCATTATAATGACCCTCTGCTCTTTGTATCTTGTGTGATTCCACCTGAGGATTCCCATCTTGTGTGATTCTACTCTGTCACCTGAGTTTCTAGGTTAAGTTCCTTGAGTATCACTCCCTGTTGACTCCCTGCTTCCTTATTTTCTTGTTCCTTTATGCCTGATATGGAATTAACAGGAACAGTTTCGACATGTGTATCAATTAAGTTTGTGGTCTTCTGTAAGTAACAGAAAAGATGACGAATAATGGTTAAATAAATAGCTTTTTACACACACACACACACACGCACACACACACACACACATCCAGGTAAACATTGCTGCTTGTATTTGGTTAGAGACTGAACGGTACCAGGAAATCCTGTGATCTTTTAGCATTTCCCTCGTGTTGGTTGTCTCATGGTCTCGAGGTGGCTGCTAGAGCTCCAGACATCAAGTTTGCGTTTAAGGCAAAAAGAAAGAGAAAGAGAAAAAGAGAAGAATAAAGAGAGGTGCAGTCAATTATACTTTTTATCTTTTAATTTTTTTCCTTCCCAGAAACTGTTTCCCCATCCCCACTTAAAAGACTGCATTTTATGACTCACTGGTCAGATTGAACACAGATGTTAGGACTGGTATAAATTAGTGGTTTTCAACCAGGGACAACTTTGCCCCCCAGAAAACATATGACAATGTCAGGAGATATTTTTTGGCTGTTACAGTTAGGAGATGGGTGCTGCTGGCATTAAGTGGGTAGAGACAAGGGATTCTGGATTCTGGTAACATCCTACCACATACAGGATGTCCCCCCACCCCTTTACAACAAAGAATTATCCTGTCCCAGATCTCTATAGTTTCAGGGTGATGAAACCCTGGTCTAACTCACTCCCTGGATTCTGGGCACAGTGTAGCCCAAACAAAATTTGAGTATTATGAGAAAGAAATGGGGGGAGCTGATCAATAGAAAACTAATAGTTCTGACCACCATAAATCCAGATCTTTTCCCAGAACATTCAAAGCATTGCTCAAGCACAAGACTCCATTTTGGCAGAATGTTAGAAAATAGTGGTCCTGATTTTCAGTTGGTCTGTATTTTTTAATTAGTGAAAGATAAGAGTTTTGGAAGAGATTCTAATAACTATACAGACCGACCACTTTATCCACTTCATTATAGAGGAAACGATTGTTAATTTTGTACTTTATATAAGCACAGAATAAACACTGAGACTGTATTTATATTAATTAGAGACACAAGTTTACTGGCTAACCTGAATCATTAGTTTCCTCAGGGATCAATATCTATTCTCCCAGTTGTATGAGTTTTCCCCCCCTTTTATCATCAGGCTCTGAGACTATGTCCTTACAATAATAAATATAAAACTGAGGATTTTAAAAACATTTAAAAAACTTACACACATATGGTAATAACTCTTCTATGTGGACCCCTGGGAAAACTACATGTGTGTACTATTTTCAAAGGGTTCTAAATATTAGGTCTACTTATCTTAGAGCTGGGGAGAGGTTATTAACTCTATTTTAAACATGAGAAAACTGAAGCTCAGAGAAAATAAATGGTTTATTCAGAGTGTCAAGGTTGGAAAGTAGCGTACCTGAGATTTCTTGCTCAAAGTTAAGGCGTATAATACTTTCATCCATTTTGTACTCTGGATTATTTAATCAGAGAAAATCAAACAAAATATTAAAGTTACTGTGTTTTGGAGGGATCTGATCCTTGAGGGCTAAAACTGTTACAAAAATATTCCTGATTATTCTCCGTGTTAGTTAGAAAATTTTATTTATTTTTGTTTATTTACTCTGATCTCCATAACTCACTCTCTCTTTTCTCTACACCCAAAGGCTACCAACCATTGTCATGCATTTAATGTTCATCTCTAATGACATATTTTTGCACATGGTCTTTATTTTTACATTTATTGTCAGAATTGAACACACAGTCAGTTGCCTTTATTTCAACAAGAATGTGGTCGAAACCAAAGTTGTGTTACTTTGGACTGCATTTAGAATTTCCATTTCCTTTAGTTTAATTTGAGATGTATACTTATTATCACTAGAATTTGCATTTCATTCTTTCCATTTTGCACTCCACTTTGCAAAATAATATTGGCACAATTAAATACAATATTTAATGAACGGCAAAAATGCAAGTATAAAATTGGTCACACTATCAAAATGTACATCTGACCATCACCACCACCATCTTGCACACGTGCACGCACCCGCACACACACACATGCACGCACATGCACATTGTTAAAGCTTCTTTAATCACTTCACATTGCTTTTAGGATAAAAATTAAGGTTTGTATGGAGGCAAATAAGACCTGGCATAGCTCGGCTCCCACTCAGTTCTCCATCCTCACTGGGTGCTGTGCTGTCTGGCACTTTCTGTGTTCCACCCACGCTACAATCCCTGCTTCTCACCATGCTCACTCCTGCCTCAAAGCACTTCCTCAGCCTAAACATCATCTTTTCTCATCTCATCCCTGTTAAGTTTATTAGTCTTACACGCATCTGCTCAAATACTCCAATGGGAGCGTTTAGCACTATATACCTCTTCACTATAGTCCATGCCAGAGTTGTAATTTTACATTTGATTTAAGTGACCTTTTACTTAATATCAGTTGCCTCCTCTATAACACAAATTGCTTGTTGACAAAGACTATTTCTTTTGGCCTTTTCTTGTATGGCCATAGACTGGCACAATGCCTGGCACTTAATAAAATTATGACAACAAAGGATAGTTTGTACTATTATATGTTAACTCAAAGTGTTTATTTTTCATTAGTAAGGCATTTGATGGGCATCCATCAATTGCACTCAAACGCCAAATACACAATACTAGAATACTGCTCTGCTATATGCTCTCTCTAGTTCTCTTTTCTGGGTCACTCCAACCTCCTGGGAAATTGATTCATTCTAGAGATGCAATTATGGCCACCAGGGCAACAGTAAAGTTGCTTTACATCAGTGACTGGCATGCTTCTTGTAAGAACCCATGAGATTGAGTGATTGTGACATTTTGAAATAGCCTCAATGGACAGGCAGTGTTTTGTTTCCAGAGCTTTGGTTATTAGTAATCATAAGATAGGTTGAATGAACGTCATTGCTAAACACTGTTGAAGAAACGGGCGTGGACAAGATCCAGTATGATCTGAGACAGATTGACAGAGAGCAAAATACTACCAGAGAGGCTGGGGAAGCATCATGAACACGGTTTTCTTCTGGTCCCTGGGAACATCCCTCTTACATTCACTGGACACTGGATTTAAAGAATCATGTATCGGGCCGAGCCGTGGCGCACTTGGGAGAGTGCGGCGCTGGGAGTGCGGTAACGCTCCCGCTGCGGGTTCGGATCCTATATGGGAATGGCCGGTGCACTCACTGGCTGAGTGAGTGCCGGTCACGAAAAAGACAAAAAAAAAAAAAAAAAAAAAAAGAATCATGTATCAACCACTATTCCTATAACTCTTTTAAGACCACGTGTTTTGCCTGTATTTGCTGTTTGGTGAACATCCCTTTATTCTTCCACATTCACAAACAAAGGAAGAAGCTTTCATGACTCTCTGTAAGTTGAGGGTTGTATTGTCATGTATGTATGAGTCATGACACACAAACAATTCTGGGGATGAATATTATCTAAGCAAACTATTTCATTCTCTATTTGTTGAATGGCATGTGTTTTTTAAAATCTAATGACATCTAATTGTACCCTCTGCAGTCTCTGAGTTTATAAAATCTTGGCTAATTCTACAAAAATATTCAAAAATTATCTTTTATAGGACATCCCATCCCATGTTTTGGGGAAATAACTTAGGTACTTATGAAGAGTTTCATACAGCTCTAGAAGTGATGGTCAAGTGATAGCTTAAACTAATCCTTTTACTTAGAAATAAAACTGAATAGTTATACCTGTATGTACTGATATGGAGCAATAGCCCTCTATAAGCTTAAATGTTAGGAATATTAGTTGGATCCTTGGTTGCAAGCAAGAGAAACTGACTGGCTAATTTATGAAAGAGAAATTTATAGAAGATATGAATATGTATGAGTAAGGATTGAGAATGGATGGAAGATTGCAAGCCCAGGTTTGGAACTAGGGAAGAAACTTGGGAGCTGTAAAGGGACAAGAAGCAGGGAGAGGAGGGGACATACAGCAACCTTCTAATTGCCCACAGATCCTGATCAGGAAACTGCCACTCTGCTGTCACCAAGATCTCTGCAGGGAATTACATCCAAACCTCTGTCTTCCTTACTGGGTGATTCTGCCTAGGGAAATCTGCAGTTGCAGTCAGATGGTGGCTCAAGCTGGAAAAATGGGAGATGGAGCAGCTGCGGGCTAGCCAGGCATCTCTCTCTTTATATAAGTAATGGCAGAACTTCTCCAAGTAGACTCGACTGAGCTTCCTCACAGCATGGCAGTCTCAGGGAAGTGAGCCTGCTGAAACAGCAGTTCAGGGCTCCAACACATTACTTCCAGTTACCAAGGCCTCACCTCAGAAGTCACACAATATTATTTTCACATGTCACATACCTTCTCAGACTCAAGGGTATAGTAGACCCCACCTCTCAGAAGGGGAGTAGAAAGGTCCTAGATAATTTTGGAAAGAATAGAGATATTGTTGTAGCCATTTTGGGAAAATGCAATTTGCCATTCATAGGATAATAGTATTTCATCACTGCTGTAGATTGGATACCACCCCCCACCCCAACCTCCCTGAGGCTTAATCCCCCCTGTAACTGTTGAGGGTGGGAAATCCTATTATGGTAATTGAAAGATGGGGTCATGAAGAGGTGATTAGATTGTAGGACCATGCTTTAGTGAATGGATTAATAATGGTGGTCAGGGGCATCGTTCTGAGGGCTTTAAAGGAGAGCACATGAGAGGTTTTTCTTTCTCTACTCTGCCATTTTCTGTCATGGGAGACCCCTGGGTAACTGTCACCATCACCAAGACCCTCACCAGATGTGTTCCCTGGACTTTGGGCTTCCCGGCCGCTGAAACTGTAAGCAGTAAATTTCATTTTCTTATAAATTACCCAGTTGCAGGTATTTTGTTATAAGCAGCAGAAACAGACTAATACAATCACATTCCATGTAGCATTGTTTGCAATATCCTCCACAGAGTGCCTATAAAAATTCACAAATTGTCCGTACTTTAAAAAGAAAGTCATGGTTCTCTTATTCTGATTATTTTAATACAAGAATCTTGGGAAATATTTGTGTGAGTTTACTGATAAAGTATGTTCAATTTATTGGCATAACTACTTCAGGTTCAGAAGATTGCACTTAATAAATGAGGGTTGAAATTAATTATGACTTTTTTTGTGACAGTTATAAAATATCCGGGAAGACAGAAAAATAAAGACATTTGTAAATATATGCTAAGTGTTTGTTATAATGTGGGAGCAGATTAGTTCAAAGGATAGTGACTTGGGAGGCAGAGAGATCTGAGTTTCAGTCAAGCCCCCACCACTTATTAGTTAAGTGACACCAAAGACTGTAATTGCCTTTTCTAAGCTATAGCTTTTCATTGGCAACTAACACCAATGAAAAGCTATACTAACACCACCACTTGTCATGAAGAGTTGCTATAAAAATTAGATATAAAAGAATTAAATTGACTAACTTTAATAGGTCCATAGGAAATTGAAGGAGCTCCCAACATCAAGCCAACTAAAAGAAAGTGGGGGGAAAAAAAAAATCAATGCTTCCAAATACTAAGATAATTGATAATAATATGACAAATGGTCAATATCATAGAATTGGTTTTTATTTTTCATCCTTTTTTGTTGCTATAGATAATATGAGAGGACTTCAGAAAGTTCATAACAAAGGGAGTTAAAATATAAAGGCAAAAAATACAAACTTTATTTCTCAACATAAGCTTCATCAAGTTCAAGACACCTTTGTAAGTGATGACACCAGCCATCTAGTCTATCCCAAATGAACTGAGTATCCTGGGAAAACATGTCAAAGCAGTCTTTTTTACATTATTAACTGAAGAAAAATGGCTGCCCTTTAAACATTTTTTTGAGATTAGAAAACAAAAAGTCAGAAGGAGACGAATCAGGACTATGAGGTGGATGCCTAATGATTTCCTATAGAAACTCCCACAATATTGCCCTAGTTTGATGAGAGGAATGAGTAGGAGCCTTGTCATGGTGCAGAAGTTTTCTTGGGCATTTTTCTGCTAAAGCTTTGGGTAACTTTCTCAAAACACTCTCATAACAAGCAGATGCTGTCGTTCTTTGGCCCTCTACAAGGTCAACAAACAAAATTCCTTAAGCATCTAAAAAACTGTTGCCATAATGTTTGCCCTTGACTTGTTTACTTTTGCTCTGACTAGACAGGCCACATCCCCCTTTTGGTAGCCATGGCTTTGATTGTGCTTTGTCTTCAGGCTTGTACTTGTAAAGCCATGTTTCCTCTCCTGTTACAATTCTTTGATAAAATGCTTCAGGATCTTGATCTCACTTATTTAAAATTTCCATTGAAAGCTCTGCTCTTGTCTGCAGCTGATCAAGGCACATTGGTTTTGGCACCCCTATAACAGAAAGTTTGCTGAACTAATTTTTCAGTCTGAATCGTGTAAGCAGAACCAGTTGAGATGTCTATGGTGTTGGCTATTGTTTCTGCTATTAATTATCAGTCCTCTTCAATTAGGGTATAAACAAAATTAATTTTTCCTTGCAATTTATGTTAAGGGTCTGCTGCTGTGGGCTTCATCTTCAACATCGTCTCATTCCTTCTTAAAATGAGTTATCCATTTGCAAACGCTGAGTTCTTTGGGGCATTGTCCCCCTAAACTTTTCATAAAGCATGTATGATCACCATTCTTTCCCCCAAGCTTCGGGATAAATTTGATGTTTGTTTTTGTTTCAGTTTTAGTAGAATTTATGTTGCTTTGATAGGGACTCTTTTAAAACTCCTGTCTTATCCTTCTCAGTGCCTCAGACTAGATTCTGTTCATGTCTAGATTCATGTCTACAACTAGACATGTTATAAGAAGTTAATATGAGTTTATTCTGGTGCAAAAAGTTTTTGAAATTCATCCATAGTTTTTTCACAATGCACATTTCCCATGAACTTTTTGAGAACCAATTGTACAGATCTCGCAGTGATTAAACTTAGGCTAAGCTAATTCTTAGCGCCAATTGAAATGACTTTAAAAGATTAAATGGTCTGAGAAGAAATTCTCATACTAAAGTTTGTGTACCTGCTACAGACTGTGCCATAAATATAAAGGAAGAGAAAGGACTTTCAGTATCTGGAAACTGAAAATGCAGTCATGTGGAAATGGTTCTTTTTCCTTTACCTCAGCAGTAAGATTTGGGATGTTGACTCAGTTGACAAAATGACACACCTTGCAAATCCTTTCTTTGACTTTGAGGTGTAAACAATGCTCCTTCTTGCCATTATTATCACTGCTTACTTTTTGACTCTGAAGACTACTGACTCAGAAGAGTCCAGTGTCTTCACAACCATGATTTAAAATTAGTCAGGCTGCTTGATTCAACTCCCAGCCCCCACCACTCCCTGACCGTGGGGTCTGGTCAAGTTTCTTACCCTCTCTGTGCCTCGGTTTGCTCATCGGTAAAGTGAAAATATTGATGGTCATGATGAAAACTAAATGAGACAATCAGCATCTAGCACACAGAAGACACTCAATTAATATTAATACATAGTAGCTGCCGCAACTATAAGGAGCTATTATTGCATACGTAATGAAGAAACCTTCTTTTAATGGTAATTAATTGATAATTAATTATAAAGTGTCCTATAATATCAAAGCATTAGATCATTTCCTGCTACAGCAAAAATAAATGCAATAAGATTTCTCACATGTAGTAAACTAAGTTATAGATTATACTCTTTGCATCTTATCTCACTGCCGAATATTAAATTCAATAGTGTCAGCCTTTTAAGTAGAGAAAAGCTTATTTATAGACTGTCTTTTCCTGTAAATATGGAACTGCAAATGGATCAAATGCAGGAGGAGGGAAAGTGTAAAAAAGTTCAGAGTAGAATGCAAAAAGTAGATATGAAAGAAAAGGAAAGGAAAATGCCTTGCATATATCCGCATGTCAAAAATTTCACAGGGTGTTTCTTCTGTTTGTTTTGTGTGTTTTTTTTTTTCTTTGTTTGTTTGTTTTTTTTGCCAAAGCAGAGCAGTTCACAGAAACTTAGGCTGAGTCCCAAGCTGAGTCATCAACTAAACAACCCATCTGGAAAAAAAACTGGTTTTGGCCAGTCTAATGGAAATAAAATTTTAGTCTCTTGCTTCTAACTGGAAAAAATTATTGTCATTCCATTTTCATGGGACAGTGATCACTGGAACGCTTGTGTTGTCAGAATACAAACTAGCTATTTCCTTCAAAAGCCTCAACTTTATACTTTAAATATCCTGGTTTAGTAGCATCCATACGGCTTCCTTTCAGGTTCTCCACATTCAGTTCTCTATTTCAATCTTTTTAAATCAATTTCTGGAGAAGAAAAATATCAAAAACATACACACACAGCACTTATCTAAGTCGTAGAAAAATATCTCCCATGTTAATTTTCAAGGGAAAAAGAATAAAAGAAATAAACAAACAAACAAGAAGAGAGGGAAGGAAGAAAGGAGGGAAGAAAAAATTTATCTATAGTGGGATAACAAATTGAGGTGACATAATTTGAAAGGACAGAGTAAACACAGTCAAGCACAGCTGCATAACTTGTGGGGCCAGTGCAAGATGAAAATGTGGGGGCTGTCACCCAAAAAAGTATTAAGAATTTCAAAAACGCGGAAGGGGACTAATAAACCAAATGGGTAGCTCTTCTGAGCATCGGGCCCTGGGCACAGACTGTGCACCCCTGAAGACGGCTTTAAATGTAGTTTTGCACTTTGTCTAAAAATATACTTCTTCGTGAACCTTCATGCTCAGCTTAAGAGATATTAACTTTTAGTGCCATCTGGTGTGACTTAGTCTGATCTGCTAATTTTCTTTTAGATACTCCCCCATTTGTCTAGAAAAAAGAGCTGAGTTTCTCTTCCACTTCTCCCCTGACTAATCTCTAAAAAATTTTAGGGCCTCCTGGGGGGAAGAGTGTCACTGGAGAAAGTAAGGATTAAGGTCTCTGGCCCAGTACCCTCTGGTCCTTCTGTTTGCTGGTTAACGTCTCCTGTGCGTCTGGGGGATACTCAATACCGGAGGCCACGTCTGTAGCAGGTTAACTTGGGATCTGGGAGACTGCCAGTTCTTAGAGGGACTAGCATTCTTAGATTTTTTAAAAGATAGGATACAAAGTTCACTTTTTCTTGTGATGTGTGGGAACTTGGGAGAAATATCAGATTAACCAAAGACAAAATGTAGGGGTTGTACGTTTGCTTTACGTATGAATACAGGCTGTGATTCACAAGAAATTTATAACCTAGCCATGTATGATAGATTTTCTAACATTAAAAAAAAATTACAAGTAAATCTTGATTTATGTCGGGTGAGTTTTGTGAACATTTTTGAGACCAAAAGTCAAACAAAAAAATCCTCATATATTTAAAATCACAAATTTGACTTGCTATTTAAAGGAACACTGCAGTAAAATCATTTGTTAAGTGAAGATTTTTTTTAAGTGAATACACTTTGCCCATTGTTTCTCTGTGTTTTGTTTTGACGGATTCAGTGGAAAAAGACATTCATGGGACCCATTATTGCTCATTTGTACATTAAATCTTTCTCTTTACTGGTTCTTTCCTATCTTCATTTAAGAGTCAAGAATCTTCCGTCCTCAAAAAATATAAATAAAAACAGAAATAAGTACTGTCTGGCCTAATATACGCCCAATGCTTTTGGTACCACTGTGAGCTAAGGACAGCATCACCACTTAAATTAATCAATGGGTGAATCACCACAGGGACTGTTGAGTAACAAATGACATCCAAGCAGAGCTGACGTTCCTCCTCTCAGCTCTATTTTGATGTCATTTGTTACTAAACAGAACTCAGTGAGAAAAGTTCACTAAACCATCCTACTTTTGTGATTTCTTCTTGGAGGCAAATATGTCTATGTAGGCGTGAGAGACTCCCTGAGTTCTGATGGAAGAGCACAAATGGTAGTGTTCAGAGTGCAAAGCCTTAGTGACATAAATTCTTACCATAACGACTCACGTTCGATAGCAAAGAACACTAGCATCTCTCTAAAATAAAATGCTGACTCAAAAATCAGGAACAGTGAAATTATTCTAAGTGACAACCCCCCCCCCCCCCGCTATTAAATATATTCTTATGTGGGAATTATGTGAGAATTATTACATGCCATCCTAATATTATTTTATGTTAGCCAATTGTTCCAGAAAAATGAGGAAAGTGCTAGAATGAGGAATGCTAGAATACTGAATGAGGAAATTCCTCTATTCGACTTGGTTGGGGAACTTTGTGTTTTCTGATAAGAAAGCATAGAATTGTGCTATAATATTTTAGGCATGATTTTTATTTTATGTAAAAAGCTTGTAAATTTGTCTCTAAGGAGTTGTGAAGGGCACAACTGTCATGCAAACAGGCTTGTCATCACTAGGTTCCTGTTTTTGACCCTTCGGCTTTAACATTTCCATCATTTCCCCCCACAGAATCTGTTTTTTAAAGCACTTATGGTATGTCAGCATATTTTTTAGATATATGTTAACTATAGCATTTGGTAATGTACTTTTTATATTGATTTCAAACGTGCAATTTTATAATTTACTTCAAAATGATTACTCGTGGAAGTTTTAGCCTCTGGTTTATTTCAACTTTTGATCTTTACCGCCATCTAGTGGTCATTTTTTAAAACTCCTGTTGTGTACAGTACAACAAACTACGATGAAATACGGAAGTACTAGAAAGCAGGTTCTGTGTCTTCACGGGATTTACAATTTCACCCAGGACGCATAAGCTGTAGGCATGAAAAATATGGCAAAAATTTTTAATAGAATATGAAAGAACAAAAATGATCAACAATGGAGAAAAAACTATATATTATGGAAACTATATATTCTACATGTTATAGAATATATGCAGAATAATGATTTTTATCATACGTTTATTATTTTATTTTGAATAAAGCATTAGAAAGCTAACATACTTTATTGTCAATATAGTTGAACACTGCATTAGATTAACGGAGCACAGCTTTTCAGAAATCACACAAATCATTCTGGCCCCCTCTTCTCACCTGTATTTCCTAAGAGTGCATCTCAGTGACTACTTCCACTTCTTCTCTCCTGTTTATTCTTCACTGCTCCACTAAAATGACCTTGGCCAGCCAGCAGTGACCTTACCAATCAATAAAATAACCACTTTTAGTTCTTATTTTACTGTGCTCCATTTGTGTGAGGAAAACAGAATAGTTTAGTCAGGCTCCCTGACTATGGTCTGGTTGGGGGTGATGCAGCACATTTCTTGTAAACAAGTTGTGTGTGGGTGGAGTTATTGCGCATGTGCACCCATGTATCATTTTAGTTTATTGCTATTATGTGTTCTTCAGTTTGTGAAGCGGGCTGGCCTGCAGAGCTCACATCTAAAAATAGAGCATGTTTTCTCTGCTGGCAGCTGCTCAGTTTTTCTTTGGACTTTGCCAGTAGCAGTTGAGTTTCTGAGTTTCTCTTTGTACTGCCTAGCTCTTAGGTGTATGTGTGCTAAATAAAGACTACTCATTCTTCAACCAAAGCTCCAAGGACCTTTTTGCCAGTTACCTAGCTCATAGACCTGCATGTGAAGGGATTGTGAACGGCTTTGAGGGGTCTGTGAGCTCCAGACCTAGCCCTAGCTCTACAATTCGACATGTTCTTTTACATTTTCTCCTTCTTCTATGCCTTCAAACCTCATGTTCTTTCCTGGTTCTCTGTCCATTCCTCCTTTTTCATGGGTTCTGCTTCCTTTCACTAATTGCTAAGTATTATTGTTATTATCCAGGGTGGTCTACTTGGCTTACATGATATCATCTACATGTATGTTTTTATATTCCATTTGCATTTTGATGCTCTTCAAATCTGTGTGAGCATTAACTTCCCAGAGCCCAGGCCTTGCACACTGAGTGACTATTGCTCACTTGGATGTCCTGGGGAACTAAAGCTCACCACGCCTGCCCTTTCTATCTGAAGGTGGACACTGGGACTCTCGAAGAAGAGCATGGGCTTGAGAGAGACGAATAAAGCAATGCAACCAGTTACCAGAACCATCATCTGTGCTGCTAACAAACAGAAGGAAGGCAGTGAGATACCGATAGCTGCCAGTGTGATCATTGGGAATGGAAACAAGCAAAGAAAACAAGGATGTTTACCAGCAGAAACTTGCTGGCTTTTAATAGCAGCAACTATCAATAAGAATTAATAATTCCATTTAGAACTCAATAATTTGAAAGAAGAAGTCTGGAAGAGAGTTCTGGTCCTTGAATGAATGATTCTTGCTTTTAAATACTCTTTGTCTTTAGTCTCCTGGTTCTGCACTAACAAAATGTTGAATTTATTGTATTGCCTAAAGCCAGGTCACATGCAAAAGGGTGACTTCCAAGTATTTAAGACCATTAGCCTCAAGCGGAGACGCACCTGATAGTGAGAAGAAATGAAGAGATAATTAAAAGTGCAAATGTAAAAAAGAGAAAAAATGCCTCTTGATGGCCATTATGGATTGAACTGTATCCCCCCAAAAGTTTAATGTGTTAGAGGCTTGGTTCTCACTGTGACAGTGTTAAGAGGGTGGGAAATACCATTATGGTAATTGAAAGGTGGGGCCCTGAAGAGGTGATTAGATTGTAGAACCACGCTGCAGGGAATAGATTAGTGATGGTGGTCAGGGGTGTAGTTCTGAGGGCTTTAAAAGGAGAGCAGGAAAGAGTCTTTCTCTGCTCTGCCCTTTTCTGCCATGTGAGACCCCAGAATTGCTGCAAAGCCAAAACCTAAGAAAACCCCCACCAAGTGTGTTCCCTGGACTTTGGACTTCCCAGCCTCTGAAGCTTTAAGCAATAAATTTTATTTTCTTATAAATTACCCAGTTCTAGGTATTTTGTTATAAGGAACAGAAATGGACTAATACAATGGCATATAAAATTAGATAATTATTCAATTACTTCTTTGCAGGGATCTTTAACATCTACCCCAAAAGATTACATATTTCCTTTACATTGTAAATATATTATTCTTTCTCAGCTGTGAAAAGAAAAAAAAATATTTTAAATTTCTTTTATTCATTCTTGTGAAAAAATTGCAAAGTAGACAATTGGAAAGTACTTTAATTAATTGTATATACCTCTTTATGGATTTTAAAAATTTGTACAAGTAAATATGAACATTATTAAATTAAGAAAATAGTTTTGTATTATTTTTATTTGAAATGCATTTAAGTCACTTAAATCATTTTTCTTAATTTGTGTTTATATTGTCTGAGAAAGCACCATGTTTCACAGGTAAACCTATTTGAAAAATTCATATTCTTATTTCTTCATATAGTTTACCTCAATAACTCTTACTACAGACACATAAAACTTTATTTTATCAACTTTAGAAAGTATATATTAATATTCCTATTGCAAAAGATGAAGACAGTATCTTTGTTCAACTCTCTGATCTCTGTAGCACCACTTACTCCAACACACATTTGTTAGTTACATTACTGAGTTTTTGTAATAATTGCATATACACATTTAAATGTTGGACAACTTTTGGAATGTTTTTGGCTCCAGATTAAAAAACCAAAAAACAAAAACCAAAAGACAAAAAGCTACCTGATTATTATTATGGCTTAAACTAGTAAGGATTTGTAGAGAATTCATAAAGCAAGTGTACTTCACAGGGCCTGGTTTTCCAAAGCCTTGCAGTTTCAAATATTGACCTTGCAAAGGACAGGAAATTTTCCCCAGGCTATTGAGTCTCTGTTGCAAGATAAGAATTGTAACACAGCAAGGTTGCTGGCTCAAAGACAGACAAGTTACTAATTGATACGTAAAGTTACTAAAAAGCTGTGGAGGGAAAAGGAATGTTTGCTAAATCAAGCCTTTGTTAGTGGATCACTTAATTGTCTAATAGAATGTCATCTGACTTGTTTTTATTGAATGTTACCAGCTTCTATTGTTAAACTTGTTAAACTGTACTTAGCAAAACCCCACCTATGTCTCTTCCTGTAACTTCTTGGTCTGGAGAATAAATGCAGGAAGGGAACCCCAATTCATGCTTAATTTCCCAAATGGAAGGATGCCTCACACTTGAGGGTCCTGGGATATTAATCACTTCTGGAGCTTCTCACTGCTCAAAAGAGATGGGCTTTGAGTAATCTTTGGTGGCTCCGTCACTCAGGGCAAAAGGGGTGACAAATCCATGGGAGGCAAAGCAACAAGGATTTATTTCTTGCTCATAACAAGAAGTCTAGAGTTGTGTGGTTTTAGTGTTGGCCAAGAGGCTTAATAACATCAAGGCCCTTCCTTGGACAGCAACTCTGCAATCTCTTGGCCTTCCCTTCTATCTGAATAGACATCCATAAGAGATTATCTTCTCCTTTTATGCCATTATTTGGGGTATATATTGTAGCTAGGTGCAAATATGGAGGCCCAGTCATTCTACTCTCAGCCATTTACTAATTACTCTGACAGTAACCTCTCTCCCAACTATAGTGTGTCTCTGTTTACTTTTGAGCTAGATTTCACAGGGAAAAAAAAGTTCCTATCCTTCTTGCAGCCTTCTTCTGCACATTTTGAGTTGTCTTCTATATTCCAATTTATCCATCAATATGATTTTACCAGCTGTCTATATTATAGAAATTCAATATTTATGTTGCTGATCAATGGTATATTTTCTTGTTTTACCATCGTAAGTAATCTATTCTTCTTGGGTGTGTTCACTGTCATCTCAGGGAGATAGATGGAAGGAAGGAAAAGTCCTCTGTTCAGGTCAGTTTTTTGAACTAAAAGTTTGTAAGTATGATTTAAGAGTGTTTCCATTAACCTAAACATAACACACAAATATTTCACTTTGTAAATTAAAAGTTGAATAGCAGGGACTTTTTAATTTTAACTTATCATATCAAATGGTTAGTTCACAATGTTTAGTGAAAACCATGAATTCTAAGCTTGACATTCATGAATATTGTATGTGCTAGGATCTGTGTTTAGTATTATTTTCCAAATACTATATTTAATAATATATAATACTATATAATTCAAAGACTACATAATACAAAATTTTGTTTGAATTTTGAAGAATTTCAGACTTATGGAAAAGTTGTAAAGATAGAATAAAGAATTCTCCCATATCTTTCAATTAGATCCCCTAACTTTAATATTTTACCATTTTTTATCTTCTTGTTTTTACACTCTCTCTATCTCTCTCTCTCACACACACACACATATATATATATAATGTCCAGCATATATCTACTACCTTATTTAAGAGTCTTTTGTTCTTTGTCTAATCACAGCACTCCTTTTACTTCCTCATAGCACTCATCACAAGCTGTAATACTGTTCATTATCTGTCTGTCTTTCTCGAATGCAAACTCCATGAGAACATGTATCCGATTTGATCGCTGTTGTATTCTGATTACATAGTATGTGTTCAAAACATATTTTCTGAATTAATACATTGAACAATTTACTCAATCGTATCATTCCTCAGTTCACTCATCTGTACATACAGCTAATAATAGTGAGATTAGAAGGATTAAATGAGATAATCTTGGGAAAGTACTTAGAACAGGGATTGGCACCTATAAACAAATATTATTATTTTTCCTTTTATTGTTGTTGCTATCAACATTATTATTAAGAGGACAGAAGCCAGGGAAGGGTACTAGGAGGGAGGATGGGAAAAAAAAAAAAAAAAAGGAAGGATAAAAGAAAAATGGAAGCAGAAAGGAAAGAGGAAGAGAAGGAAGGAAAGAGGGAGGGAGGGAAGAAAGGGATGAACCAAAAGAAAAAAGTCACTGGACTTTGACATAAGCTGGGAAAAACATTTGTCAAGGCTACAGACATTAAAATTCTTAGATACCTTCATACCAGGTTCTTTGGGTAGCATATCCCAATACTCCGATCTCAGAAAAAGACTACCTTCAGTTTTCCATTAATCAGTTGGTATTCTGGATTGAAAGATCTGACTCTTTTGCATCGCGTTACTGGACGGAGTCCCTCTCGAGAGACCAAATTCCCCTGGCACACGAGCAAAGCTGGGACTCAGGTGCTCCAAGTACAGGAACCAAGATTTGGGATGAGCTGAGCCCACACGAGTGCTGCCACCTGGTGGGCACTGCCGTCTGCGCACTGGCCTGTCTGACGACAACGTATTTATATTTAGGTAAATGAATTTGTCACTGTAAGCTGTAAAATTAGATATGAGTTAGAAAATGAGTTAAAACAATATAACATTTGCATTAACAAATAGCAATCATGTAATTAAGAACATTTGTAAAAGACAGCTTTAAATTACTGGCTTCATATTCCAAGAATATGAATATATTCTTCATTTTTTTATGAATTGACTTCATTTTTTAATTGAGGTTGCAGTAATTTACAAAATGGGAAAAATCTTAACATGCTGCTTTAACCTTTATTTATTCCAAGAAAAAAATGTTATTTATTTGCTTATGTGTGTATAATATATGCTGGCTTTCTGGGGTGTAATGGCTATGAAATTGATATAGTCTTAATGAGAGATGAGAAATTCGTTGAGTAATTTACTCCTTAGACCAAATACAAGAACCCATATAAAATTAATTAAATTTGTTATTTTATTACACTTTATAACTGCCTCCCTCTCAATGTCTTGTAAAAAATCATGAAAGAGATTACTGACAAAATGTTTGCCCAGATATCAGGCAATAGGGGAGGACAAACTTCCTCTGAAATAAGTGGAATTATTTTTTCCCTTTCAAAGACTACAGAATGGGGTACAATCTGGTTTGGTGACCATCATCTCGTCTTCTTACGAAAACATTTATATAGTAAAAGTAAAGCACAAATTACGTTCTGAGACAAATTGTAGATGCCTTTTCTCCTCTGACAGTCAAGTAAAGGAGAATATAATGATTAAGGTCATTTTTGCCACTAGATGGAGATATTGTCATTTATAGGAGAGAGTAATGTCTGGGTTACGTAGTTTTCTGTCCTCAGAATCAGAGAAGTTACATACGTCCTCTGTGACCCCCCAGCATGCATTTACTGTCACCCACCCTCCCCCCAACACACACATGCACATCATAGTGAGCTAGTTTGAAAGGCAGGGAGCAAAACTAAAAGACAGCCTCTATCTCGGGAGTTAATGGATGGGCCACCATGGAGCTACAAAATAAATTCAGAGAGAAAAACCCAGCTATGAGTCTGACATCGTAATTACGGGAGTGCAGTGCAGATTTCTCTTGAAGCGTCGGTGCATTTTGCACGGGTAGGATAGAGCCGTAATCCGATCAGCTGCAACTGCCACTGCAACAGAAGGACCCTAAAAATAGGACCCCTGTGGTAATCTGTCTGGATGACTAAATTCAGTGACGGCTTGGCAACAAATCAGGGAATGTTTGCGGAAAAGGATTTAAATATATCATGAAGTTCTATCTGCATTATGGAGAAATCCACAAGGCCTCCAATTCAGAGCTGCTGCTTCAGGGCTGCTTCCAAACAACCAAGCTCATTTTGTCAAAACATCACCTTTCTGTCCTGCCTTTTGCCATTTAATCATGTGAAATCCATTAGTGGGAGTGGGGAAAAAAAGAGATTTCAAAGGGGGCCTAACTACACCATTCTCCGGTGGCTAGATTTTACACCACTGTGTCCTTATGGGTACAGTTTAAATTTATTAATGGTGGTAGAGAAATCAAGGAGAAAATATGAATTCTTGTGAAAACATTATTTGAAATAGATAAAGGTAGGATTTTTTTTTTTTTTTTTGGAACTATGCAATGAACTGTGGCTTGTGCATAGGTATATAAACAGAAAGTGGCAAAATATTTTGGGTGTGTTCTAAGTGTTACTGACCAGAGAGAATGATATTTTTATTGACCATGAACTCAGATTCAGAATCTAGAATAAAGCAAAAATAAATATTTCTGGTGGACACATTTTTCAGCATTTAGGATTAATTATTTTGTGGGCTGTCACTGCAGTTTTCTAACATGTCAGGAAATTGCACACAGGCCCTTTGGCTTCTCAGGCCCACATTTCTTTTTCAGGTCTGCAGAAGCTCACCAAGGTTTCTTTTGCTCAAGCCTGTTTTTATTTTCATTCAATAGTTGGTACAAATCACTCTCCCCCCATTTCCTCAGGACCCTCTCTTTCTCTCTCCAAGATCCTGTAGCTTTGCCACCCCCTCATTCTGGCTAACCCCCACATAAACCTATAGTCTCCTCTTTTAACTCTTTCACTGAAAAGCACTTTAGGAATTAGGGAGGGAATAAATAAATATGGGAATGTGTCAGAGAGTGCAGGCGAGATTTCTCTTCTAAATCTTCCACCTGACCCTGAGATTATTGTATTCAAATTCTATAACCCTTAAAACTCTTAATCTCTCTTTTTATTGCTATACTATTTTGCAATCCATCTAGGTAACATGTGCCAATGTTAATTTCACATGGGATGATATTCTTCAGAAATTTATAAAATACAGGGAACTCTGAGCACTGACTCAAGTTAGCATTTATTTTTAATATGTGTATCTATTTCAAAGTCTTTTTTATTTATTTTTGTGAGGAGATGAGAGGTTTCGTTTATTAATCAGGAGTCACGTATGCTGTGGTTATCATTACTTTTGCTTTAGGGAACTCTTCTAGTTTCAAAATCTTGTCAATATTGCAAATTGTGATACCAGCCAATAAGAATAGACTCATCATCAGTATGAAATAACGCACATGTGAAATAGGATAATAAAAGACTGCCAAGCAGGACAAATCATAAACAATGTGTAGCACATTTTCTTAAACCCTATGGTTTTTAATATACAAGCAAGATATTTATAGCCTTTGACACTGTTGTAGGTAATATTAAGGAAAACTGATGAGTTTGTACAGCACAAAAAAAATTTGTGTGCTATGAAAACAAAGCTTGTGATCAGTGTGTTTTGTATTGTAAATAATGAAATTATCTGTATGACTACTATGCCTTTAGTCATCTCTAAATATATACAGTGAAAGAGTGCTATAACACAAACCAACAAACTTCTGAATTTACTATAAAAAATAGCTTCATATTGTTATTTGCCCACCCAGCTAGGCAATTAAGTTCTTATAACAATCTCTTTCTTATGACCTAGTAGAATAGAGTTTTCTGGTGACTCTCTAAAAGATATTTATTACTTGATATATTACTGCTACTAATATCAACAAACACCAGAAATCACACTGACATTGTTTGGGAATAATGGACTTCTCTTTATTTTTATTATTTTCTCCTTTTGTTTTGGTTTTGAAAATTATTTTTCCATTGCTATATTGAATATCAAACTCAGCTTTTTTTCGGCTTTTTTATTCTAAATAAGATTCATTTTGTTCAAATAAGTGTTAAGCTATAAGAAAATATAAACTTTAGTGAAAATTAAGTCAAAGAAATATTAGCTGAGCAATTGTACACAGCACATTTTAAGGTATGCTTTACATACAATAACATGTACAAGTCTAAAGTGTTCAATTCAATGGACTTGATAATGACTCATTTCGTAAGTGAAAGAATAATAGCAGTATTTTTGTTACTATTTAAAAGCACTGCACATTCTAATACATGTCCAAGATCTTTCCTCAGTCTGTATGTCCTTTGGTCCCTCTATAAGATTTGACAACATTGGTTGAGTCTCAGTTTTTAAAACACTCTTTTCACTTTTAAATTCCTTTGCATTTTTCTTTCTCACTTCCAACTACTCTTTGCTCATTTTCTTTTCTTTTCCCTTAACTGAAGACTTTTTCTTAGGTTTAGTCTTTGGCTAATAGCTTAGTTCATTTTATTTAAACTCCATGTAGACTCCATATGAGAATGATACCTTCAGCATAAACATCTTTTAATGCTTAAACTCCATATTGCCAACAGTCTTCAGAATATTTTGACCAAATTAATTTCACTTCTACCTACAGATACATGCTGATAGTCAAAGAAGTGGACTTTCTGCCTGGGTGAAGATTGGATCTTAAATTTTAAAATTAACAAATATCTACCGGGCTGCTTTTATGGGTAAACCCTTGTGCTAAATATTATGTAGGACCCAAACAATAAGGCACAATCTTTGCCCTCAAAGGACTGAAGATGTGCTAAGGAGAATATTTTTAATAATTGTATAAATTAGAAGAAGGTAATATTCAGGCACATCTTTGAGGAGGTATTGGTTTTTAAGATGGATCTTGAAATATTAGAAGTGTTTCCATAGGCAAAGAAATCAAGAATTTATAAAGTACAGTGCATGTAGAGAAATATAAATAGATGCTGATTGGGTTAGTGAGTATGCATGTAGAGAGGTAATTTTGTTTTCCATTTATTACATTAATGCCTAAGATATTAGTGGGACATCCAGGTGGTAATACTGAAAAGAGAGCTGCAAATTGATTTGATCATACAAAAGTGAGGACAGTTATAGATATGAAATTTATTTTCATAAAAGTAAAAGTTAAAAACTATGATAGTCAGGCTCCCTGATAGTAAAAGTATTAATAAGTAAAGGAAATCAGGCTCGGGATTTTGAGGATATTTCAGTAAAACAATTTGTCCTTATTTTTTGCACCTAAAGGAAATATCTCTCAGTTTATTTAACTACATAGCCCAACCCATGCAGTGTACTCTTTCTAGGAGACTTACTCAAGAATTTCTTACAATACAGCAACTCCAAAAAGCTGCCTTAAGATATTTAAATGTGATATCCTCATAATGATGTATATTATTAGAAAGCAAATCATTTGGGTCATGTTTTTTCTGTCCCTCTCCTGAAATGCTTGAGTTATTATTTACCATAATGCTTTTTGTCTTTACAGAGGAGCGATTCAAAATCAGTTGACTTGGATAATTTTCCTATGACTTTCAAAACTGTGGTTAATTATATTTTCCATTTTGTACCTAATGTCCTTTTAAAAGAACCCATGTGATAAATTTATGCCTAACATTAGTCAATAGCAACATGTTATCATTTGCCTTTTGTTTGTACATATTGATCAGAAAATGAAAACTACGTATTTCAGTGTGTTTTCTCTTTTCCCTTTACTGTGAAAATGCTTGGATTCAGAATCACTAACCAATTGTACTAAGGTACTCTATTTAAATACCTGGGAATATCTAAATATTCCACTGCTTTGATAACTAGAGTTTGCTGAAAACAAACCACTTAAGTGGCTGAAAAGATTTATGTTTAGCTCATGATTCTGGGGTTTGGAAATCTGGGCTATGTTCAGCCAGGCAGTTCCTCCCAGTGTCTCCCCTTGGCTGCCTTACACAGATGCAGTCAACTTAGGGACATCTGGGGCTGGTTGGCTTCACTTGCACCTCTGATGGTTAGCTAAAGTGATAGGATATACCAAGCCACGTGTCTTCAGCACCTAGTAAATCAGCTTGAACCTTTTCAAATGGCAGCTGGATTCCAAAAGCAGTACAAAAAGGCAAAGCCTAATGTGCAAGCACTTTTCAAGCCTATGCTTGCATCACATTTGCTAATGTCCCAATGACCAAAGTCAGTCACAAAGCCAGCCTGTATTCAACAGGTGAGGAAGGAGACTGATTCGACCTCCTGAATGGGAACAGTTACAAAGAATTCGTCGCCATATTTTTGCAATCTATTGTCTCTGCTTCATTTTGATCACTTCCATTTTATTTTTACTTCACCTTAAATTTTGTTAAATCTTTTCATTATTATTATAATTTTGACACTCATACTAGGAAATACATAAAACATATATTTATAGTTTCATGAATAATTATAAATTGGATGCCTATAAAACCACCACTCAGATCGAGAAAAAAACAAGTTAATAATAATCTTAGAAATCCCCCATGTGGCAAGCTCATCCCTTCCATGTAGAGGAAACCATCATCCTAACTTCTTTGCTTTTCTGTATGTTTTCCTATGCATATAAGTAATACAATTTTGTTTTGCCATCATTGTATCTTTTTTGGAATGGAGTAATACTATGTGCATCATTTTGTGTCTTACTTCATTTATCTAATATTATTTATAATGTTGCATACAGCTATAGTTGTTTCACTTTTCTTGCAATAGAATTTTCCATGCACATTATATGTTTTCATATTTGTGTTATCATACACTATGTTGCTATAAATTTATACGACCTTGTTGAGAGATATCTAAAAATCGAAAAACCTAAGTAAATGGAGCAATATGACATGTTTATGATTGGAAGACACTTACTTTAAATATGCCAGTTCTACCAGATCAATTTATAAATTCACTGCAATCCCAAGAGAACTTCTCATTTCTCCCCAAACTTTCCTCAACACTGCTGCCAGATTAATCCGCCTAAAATATGGTTTTTATCTTGTTTAAAACCTACAGTAATTCCCTACTCTCCAGAGCTGTGCTGTTTAATACAGATACCACTAGCCTCATGTGGCCACTTAAATTTAAGTTTTAATTAATTAAAATTAAATAAAATTCCACCTCATTTTCTCATCTGCACTAGCCACATTTCAAGTGCTCCATAGCCACATGTGCCTATAATATTGTACAGTACAAATATAAAGCATTTCCCTCATTACAGAAAGTTCTATTGGGCAGGGTGATATTCTAGAGCATAATGTCAATTTCAAATTGGCAATCAAGATGTCACAGTCTAGAATTCAATACTTCAGCTCAACCTATTTATCAAAATCGCTCTATAGGATTGTGAGCACTCCTGCTTATGTCCACTTGTACCTCACAACTCAGATGTGCTTTTTTCTTTTTTCATTTTGGAAACTAATTGGCCAGCTGTTATTGTAACTCTTCTCTTATTAATGCTAAACTTCTGTAAGCAATAATGATAATTATCTTCAGAACATTTTTTGGTAACAATATATACATAGATACTGCTCTCTATTCTTATTGACTCTTGCTTGTGGATGTTTCAATTGGGATATAAGTTTCTTGATGAAAGGACTGTGATTGCTGTCTGTATGCATTCCCTCAGTACTGTCCACTGCTGGACAGTTGCCTACTGGTCATGACCAGCTCTAGTAGATGACAACATTATTACTTTGTCAATAATGTTGTCCATCTGCTGTTGGCTTGCTTTTCCAAAGAAAATATCTCAGCAGTAATGCAGCTCTGTATCTCCCTTGTTACCACTGTCTTCTTTCCTAGGTAATCTTACTTTGTATGCCGGAGGGCTTCCTTTTGAAGATGCCTCTCTAACACTTCTCCAACAACCCAAAATTTACACCCCTCCTCCCCCACTGTAAATTCCTGCATTGGCAGTCAAAACTGCCCACTGACTGTGTCACACCTAATCACTTGTGTATTGTTGCTAGAATTGAATAATACAAATTACTAATGGGTTAGTATGCCCTTCATATCTAATTTCCCAATTTAAATTTATATCTGTTGTTATTGGCCGCATGTCATAGGCTGATACATGCCATACGTAATGTTTTTAGAAAGCTTCGTTAAATACTGGTTGCCAAAGAATTGGTGGACTCAGAACACTTCTCAGCAGTTGAAGTGCTGATGTCACTGGCAATTTTACCAGGGTTGATGTTAATGTAGCCTGACTTTCTTTTTTACCATCCTGGCAGAGAGGCCAAAGACTAACTACACTTAAGCCTCAAAATACTCTGTCTTCAGACTTTCAAAGCAAAAGAGCCATTTTGTTGACTATTGTAATATAGTTTGTACCAGGACATTTAATTGTTGATGATTCTGTGACACTAATGGGAAAGAAAAAATGGAAATGTGAGCTTCTATTGTGTCTTTCAGCTATTGTTCTATCTCTGCACCAACCCCCCCCAACCCCCCCAAAAAAACCAAAAAACCAAAAAAAAATCACTTGACCAATTCCTCTTAGAGATTCAATCAGAATAGTCCATTCTAGTTGAGGTCTGGTTTCCATATATTTATGAGACTGAATAAATCACTTCTACTTTTTTGTTTTTGGTCTTTGCCTAGATACTGTGTAAAATCCTCTGAAATTCAAATTAAGGGACTGAGGTGGAGGAAATTTGTTTTAAAAATGTATAGCAAAATTTATTTATATATTTTTCTAACTGAAAACTGATGAATAGAAGTTGACTGAAGCAAAAACAAAGAACTATTTTTTTTAAAAAAAAATTACTCTTATAGATTTAGTGGCAAGTTATACTGAATTAGTCTGGTAACAGTGTTTACTTTCCCTGCCTGTCAAGAAAAATTCTTCATTACATATTTTAAATGCACTGTTTGCTTTGACTAGGTACTGTTGTCTCCTAAATTTTAAACATTATCTTGCTCTTTAACACAAATGTCCTGGAAAGGGCACACATCAAGCCCTTATTTCTTGGCATTTGCCTGCTGTCTGGTCTCCTAGTTTGATTAGTAGAATCGTGTTTTTAAAAGTGCTGTCTTAATTCTCTCCTCATGTCTACCCTACCTTGAATCGATTCATCAGCATTTGACCATAACTATAATTGCAAACTATTTTTTGTCTCCGGTTTCATGATTTTTACATCTTAAAAAGAAAAATGTATTTAAAGTTATTCCCTGGGAGGTAAAAAGACTATTTTTGTTGTTGTCATTTTGTTTTGTTTTGTTTCCAGAGGAAATTTGTAATCAGCATGTTGATTTTTTTTTTTTGAAGAAGTTCCACTTTTCAACCTTTATAATATTCTGACAGACCCCAGACAGCAGGAGCAAACGTATGCATAAAGTATTTATTTCCTCTGTGCTAAATATTAACAAAGGGTAGTTGTATGTCTATATCTGTGTGTAGAGAATTGTTAATGCTTCTTTTAACTGTCAATATAGGTAAAATGGATTTAGAATCATGAATGTGTAATGTTTATTTCAATAAAACATTTGCATTAGGATTGCTATGTAAATGTCTATAAACTTTTGGTCTGTTTGTTCTCTACTACTAGGAGCCCATAGCTTGATTTTATCACGTAAACAAGTTTGTTGGGGTTGTCTTTAATTGGTTTATTTTGTACTTTGTACTTTGAAATATTCCCTTAAAATAATCAATACATTACAAATTGTGACTCATTCTTAGTTAGTAAAGTAGTTTCTCTAATGAATGCTTCTAGGCAACATTTTATTAGCCTAGTGTAAAGTACTGAACATAGGAGAGAAAAAGATAGCATTGACTTCAACATAGTCATTAATTCAGAGTACTTCCCTTTTAGTTCAAAATAGGGGAGTTTGCTGAGTATTTTATTTATTTCCCTCTGCCTCAACACACACAATTAAATCCCCCAAATTACACAAACATGTAAAACTCTAAACTTCTTTCCTTTTAGAAATACTACCAGAAGATACTACAAAATGGAAAATGTGTAATATTTATGACTTTGGTGTATTAAGTGTAACAAATGGTAGAATGGGATGATTACTTTATTACACCTTTCTAAAAGGTGATTACAAACAATGAAGGAAAATTAAAATGGAGTTTTTGACATTGATTTTCATTCTTTTGTCTTTGGCAGTGATACATAGAAGCAGAATATATTGTAATATGAACTTTACCTTCATTCATGAATTCCCAATATTTAAACAGTGGCTAGCTTTGAAAACTGTCAGGGACAAAGGTGGCTTTGTAAAGGGGTTGAAAATGTTCTTGCCTATTTGTGTGTGTGTGTGTGTGTGTGTGTGTGTGTGTGTGTGTGTGTGTGTGTGTGTGTGTGTAAATGTATGCATGGGTGTAGATAACTCAATTTTCTTGCAGTCTGAAGCTGAATGAGATGGGAGAACAATGATGGGTTTCCTGTTATCTATGTCACTTATTTAGAGAGGGCCACCATAGCAACATGGTAACCATAACTACCCAAACACAATATGTTCTTATCAATGACTCATTTAAGGGACACCCCCATCCCCTCATCCTCCCACCCCCCTGCTGAGTTTTCTCCTCTCCTCCAACCCCAGGAGCACAAACTGTAGGCTATATCTGACTAACAGAAGACTAAAATGTTCAAGGGAAATATGATTCTTTTCAAGCCAACACAGTGGCTGCCACTATGCCCCCTTGTACCTGGATCCTAGTATTTGATGTCTTTAAATTGTAATCACTAGCTATGATCATAGTCATATTACTAGCTTTCTAACATTGTGTGTAACAGTAGAATTATTTTCCTTCTACTCCTCTGATGAGACCTATCATAGACCTTTGGTAAGAATACAGCTAAATTGGGTATAATTCCTAATTACTCTAAAGTAATTCTTCTTATTTTATTTTTATTGTTAATTGTGGGCAAGGGATTATAATTCATTATGTCCTTCAATATATATCTGTACGTCTGTCTATCTGTCTACCTAGTTTAACTTAATTCCACATGAAGAACCATGGCTAATCGGGCAAGGGACTACTCTAAGATATATGGACGTAGCACTTTCCTGATCCCTGATTGCTGAAGAGGACTTTCCCTATTATCATTAATGAGTGGAGATAAGCTAAAAAAAAAAAAAAAAAAAAAAAAAAAAAGGAAGATCTTAATATCATTCCCTACATGAATCAATCTCTTTTACTAATAAGTGTGATACTATTATACCACCACAAGTGGAGCACGAATTTTATGCTGCTTTCTTAGCAGTGGTGATGGACTTGTGCTAATTCTTTCATGCTCTCTCTTCCACATATGTATCTAAGGTGATATTTATACTTTTTGGTCTCATAATGCATTATGCCAACCAAATGGACCAAATAGCCCCTAATCTCATTGCAAATATGACAAAGGAGAATTGGCCTAATATATGACTTATGACCTGTACCCACTGCTTTTGCTGAAGTCTAACAATAACCTATAAAAGATAAAGGACACACAAAAAAAATAAAAATGGTTATGGGGACAAGAAGGATGGCAATTTGAGTATTCAGAAGCTACTTATTGAGGGCTTTCAAGCATTTACTGTATATTGTCAGTCACCAGTTCACAAGTCTTTCTCCTTTGGAGAGTATAAGCTTTTGAAAGCAGGGATTGTATACCTTATGTATATTTATTTATATTGAGATTTTTGGTACTGAGCACAATATATAAAACATGGGGGCTTGATGCATTTCAGTTGAATAAACAGTGCGATGATATACTGTGTGAATACAATGATTAACTCAGTGCAATCATGAGCATTGCTTATTAGCACTGGGTAAGAAAAGCATGGGGAGGAAGTGAGGAAAGGAGAGATTGCTGGAATTTGGTGTATGGCCAATGAATCAGTAATTCATTTGTCTTAGTTTGATCTCCTTCAGGAGAAGGCCCTGAGAGAGGGGCTTAAGTACAGTAGTATATTGATTAGAAGGTGATTCCAGGAAACGCTAAGGGGGAGTAGGAAAGTTAGAGAGAAAAGGGAAGGAAGCCAGTAAAAGGGTATGTTATGAAGCAAGCTCTTACCATGGGTAACTGGAAATTTATCTCAGTGAGGCATTCTGGGAGACAGACTAGAACAAATACCTGAGTCATGTCCTCTGATGGATAAGGGAGCTGGAGTATTTGTACATTGCCTTGGTCTATTCAGGCTTCTATAAGAAAATAGCATAAACTGGGTTGCTTATAAACCACAGAAATTTATTTCCCATGGTTCTGGAGGCTGGGAAGTCCAAGACCAGGGCATCAGCAAGTTTGGTTTCTGGTGAAGGCTCATTTTCTGGTTCATAGATGGCTCTCTTTTTACAGTAACCCCACATGAAGGAAGGGACAAGAAGTCCCTCTTGGGCCTTCTTTATAGGGCATTAATCCTATTCATGAACGCTCTGCCTTCATGACCTAATCACCTCAAAAAGCCACCTCCTACTAATACCATCACCTTAGGGGTTAGGATTTCAGCATATGAATTTTAAGGGAACATGAACATTCAGACCATAACATACACAATTCTTATTAGTGGTTGTTGTGAGTGCACCTGAAGAATAATTTTCTGGCACCTCTCACCTGCTATGCAGATGAAAAAAAAGGCTCCAGAGGCCAGACTTAGTTCTCCACCAAAGGAATGCAGGTGTTAGCAGTTGGAAGTAGAATTAGTATGCAGAATCACACAGAAAGCACAACCCATTATAAGTATTATATAATAAATAAATTTAAAATATTGTCTTTTATTTAAATTTGTATGTATTATTATTTCTCCAATGGTTACTAAATTGTTAGAACATAAATTCTTTTTTAGTGTTTGTCCCTAACTATTTAACAAATGAAACTGTAAGGTATTAATTTTTGTCTAGGCATTATAGAAATATTATTAAATGTTAAGAGTGCCATGGATCAAGAAAGTTTGAGAACCTCTAACTTATCTCTTCTTTTAAAATTTGTGTGTTCTTGTAAGAGAACTTTTGCCATTGGTAATGTCTATGCATTGTATGAGCCCATAAGAACAAACCTTCCTTCTGTGGATTAAAGTTATTTGGAATTTCAGAAACAGGAGAAATCTTGCAGGAATATGCATACCCTGCATTTCTGTATAAATGGCAAGTACACATGTTGATGTGCTCTATATTTCTGGTAACAGAATATGACTTTTATGCAAAATGTGGCCAAAATTATCCTCATATTGTCTTTGGCTCTCAAAAGACCCAGAACCCTTGACTTCAGAAGAGATTCCCAGTTCTTCTCTTGATACGTTTGCTCAGACTCTGGGTTGATGTCTTGCTGTTTGTAGATTGTCTGCTGAACAGCCTACAGTCAAACACCCAGCCAAGAATGACATATGTGTAGGCCATTGTGATATGCATTTTCAGTCTCACTCATTCTATGATTCCACCTGTGTGTCTCTCCCTCCAACTTCCACATTTTTGATTTAATACATTTTATATATTATTGTAAGTCATTAAAAACTTCTGGAATAAACAAAGAATACATTAAAAAAAGCACAAATATGAATGGTTACCAAGTGAATAAAATGGATATACAAGCTAATAAAATATGCATTACTGCAATCATAATACTCATAGGTATAACAGAACAAAGCCTACTGAATACTTATCACACATGATACCCTATGTGGTTATGTGTATGAATCCATTTTATCCTAACAGCACTCTGATGATACAGGTTTTATTATTGTCCCACTTGGGTCACATTCATCCTGTAGCAGAAACTGCGGGTGCCTGCCCATATTCCCCAGGGCCTTACCGTGTGCTTCATGGAGTTCTGATATCTAACTGCCAGACTACCTCTCTTTGCCTAGTAGCTTTTTTGATAGCTACAGTCAGGTCTGCCCCCTTGCACAGCAATGTGGAAGTGTAGGAGAATACAATTTGTTAATTATCTTCCTTCACCAGTATTCCTGGGATAACATCCCAAATAAACTGTTTGCACTCAAATCCTTATTTCAGGGTTGTCTTCTGGAGGAATCTAAACTAACCCATATCTGTAAATTCACTTGAGCATCCATGCACACATAAATGTAAAACTACATGAAATTGGAGAACTCCATAAGAAGTGTGTACCTGGGACTGAGAAAGTGTTGTCTGAACCTGGCATAATAGAAGGAGGTATAAAAGAGTAAATAGATTTCATTTTGAAAATGAGCACTAACAGTATAGATTGAAGTTATGACAAGTAGTTAAAACCATTTTAGTCCTAAATAAAGAAGGTAAGGGAAGGAAAGTGTTGACCACATTGCACAAAGGCATGGATGTCCCATGCTGTGACCCACACCAGAGAAGGAGATGCATGGTAAAAATAGTTGCTTACTGACTCCAGGTTTTCTCCTAGCTGTTAGCAAAATAATGTGAGGAAACAATTAGTAAATTAACTTAAGTCTGATGAGGTCAGATCTGAAATGCTGGCAGCCTTATTATTGTGGGGGATGGGAGGCAGGGGCTGAACTGGGTAGCCTGTTCCCACATGTGTCAAAACATGCCTCCACCCAAACCCATCTATACTGAGGAGGAAACAAGCTGTACTGGTTTAGGGAAACCAGTAAGAGGACTGCCCCATGCTTAACATCACTACTATTTTTTTATAGATATTATGTCTCCAAGGCACTGAAATTTCTAAGAATTGTGGTTGATAGTGAAGTTGATTGAAGATGAGGCTTCCATCAGATCCCTCATTTGTTTTGATTTGTTTAATCTTTAAAATATTTAATTTTTTGGTCAATTTCACAATTTGTTCTAAAGATTTTGATTTCTCTCTAATTATATTTATATTTTATTGTAATTTAAAATATTCTTTTATGGTAGTGATATGCATGTGTGTGTGTGTGTGTGTGTGTGTGTGTGTGTGTGTATGTGTGTGTGTGTGTGTGTTTCAAAGGAAGCTAATAATAAATATACTATTTAATCTGTGATTGCTTGAAACCAGGTATGCCATTTGGTAGCCTGTTCAGAACTGGATGGAAGCTGTGTGCTTCTCCATTGGAGTCATTACAGTGCATGCTGTGAGTGTGGAAGTTTATTAACATATTATGGATCTATAATTTCTGCTTAAAAATAAAAATAAAAAACTGTGCAGAGAAATTAACCAGCATGATAGGAACTCCGCTTTCAGTTTCAACACCTTCCTCACTTTCTTTCTTCTTTTCTAGTCTATCTTCTCCATACCTCTGGATATTTGTTTTTAACTAAATCGAAAGATTGGATAGTTCAAGATCTCTGACACTATGTCATTTTACAGAGGTGGTTCACTCTGATCAGAAAGAAAGATGGTTTTCATGAAGCTGAGGCTACTGTAGATTATCTGGCTTTCTTTTCCTTAAAAGGCTAAAAGGAAACGTATCTTGAAGTAGAAAGCGGCTTCTCTGTCAGTTACTTGCTGTGTGACTTTGAGATACACGATCAGCCTCTCAGAGCTTTTTAAATTGTCTTTCAGTGGGATCATAGGTCTATCTTGCACTGTGGCTGTGAATAAAAAAGAAGATGATGTATGAGAAGAACTTTAGAAAGAGTCCAAAGCTGTAGAAAGTTATTACCTTCCTTACCTGCTTAGCAGATGACAACCTACAGATTGCTTTAATGTGTATTGTTTAATTTGGTTGTCAGAACCACCCTGTACAGTAGAAAGAGAAACACCCTATTGCACAGATGAGAACACTGAGGTTCTGTGAGATCAGGTAGGACTGGACATGATTCATTTTACAATTTAAGAAACTGAATAGAAGTGCTTGACTCCTGAATTTGGGATTCAGATTAAATTTTCATTTAAATTTAATTACTTGTACATGACACATAAATATACATATGTGTATACACGCACACACGGGGGAGAGAGAGAGGAGAGAGTTTGCTATCTCTAAGAGATCTCACTTGGGACCCCATTGCAACTTTTAAAATCAGCTGAAATTTTTGTCACAAATTCTGACCTATCCAAGAATTTCTATGAGTTGCCCTGTGGCAAATGTTCATCAAGACAGCTCTTCTCCAGTTTCTAACTTCTGCTGAGGGTCAGTTCTCCATTCTATGTCTGATGGCTGCTCCCAGTGTGCGGTGGATTGTTCTGGTTATCCTGATGGGATGGTAAAGGTCCTTGCACACAGTACCCCTCAACAGTTATTTTAAAGCTGGATATCAGACAATCTGCCTTTTCAATATTTTTCACTTATTGTCATTACTCAAGCTTAAGTTTTTTTACCTTAATTCTTAGTCCTTTCTTTTCTCTTAAACCTTTAACTTCAGTTTTCTTTTATGCTCATCGCCACCCCCTTTCCTATGCTGGACACATTATGAACATTTTTTGCTTTTTCCTCACTCAATCCCCCAGAACCTCCAGTTCATGTCCAGTGGCCTGATGAGTTGAGCTCAGACTAGAATGTAGGCTCCATGTGGGGAGGGAGAATGTCTGTCATTTCATCGCTGTTTGTCCACCGTCTGAAGGGGAAGAGGGGAGGACAATGGCTTTTATTTATTATTTATTTGCTTATTTACTTGTTTATTAACATTGTTTATGTGCTAGATAAATAATAAGTATGTATTAAATGAAGACATCAAGGTATTTCCTAAGAGGAATTCTAATACTAATTAGAAAGGCATTACCTATTATACATACATTTTTCTCACCCCATTGCACACTTAAACCATACTTAAACTGGATTTAGAAAAATTATAATAGATTTTTAGGCAGATGGCAATGTTTTACCAAAAGCATATTTTAAACGTATTATATATTCCTTGACACTTGTATTACTTTCCCTAACCAGAGCAGTCGCAACAAATTCATTACCACTTCTTCTTTTTTTTTTTTTTTTTTTTTTATTGCTTTTGTTTCATTTTTGCTTTGCCCTGGAGATTGCTGCTGTGCTGAATGCAAGCATATTCTGGAAACTTCATTTAAAAATTAATAAACATTATATCTTCTTCAGAAGATATAACAACCACAATTACTTGAAGTTGATACGACAAGCAAACAGAAAGGACATTGTTGGGGGGGGAGGGAGAAGGGAGGGAGGTTTTGGTGATGGGGAGCAATAATCAGCCACAATGTATATCGACAAAATAAAATTAAAATAAATAAATAAATAAATAAAAATAAAAATAAAAATTAATAAACGTGTTTAACTGAAAACTGAACTGCTATGTTTTCATGGGCAGTGGGCAGGCATCTCCCCTCTTAGCCTCATATTCTTTTCCTTTAATGTCACTTTCTCTAGAATTGCTTAATCAACGGAAGTGTGTCTCTTGATGAAAACAGACTGTTACTCAACGAACAAATTAAGGACTTTCAGTCCTGGAGGTAAAACACTGTGAGTTCATCATGCAGTGCTATAAAACAAATGTGCTGTGTGCCTGGCAACTCTGCCACACAATCAACAGGAAGCCTGAAAGGCAGAGATGGGCTGATTTGCTCATTGTCGTCAGATACTTGCAAATGCAATCAAAATAAGCCAATAGGATTTAAGATGTCTTGTCACGACTCAGTCTCTTGGATTTTTCCCCTTTTTAACAAATCGTTTGTTTTACATTAAATGAATACATTGAATTTTGAAGGCCGTTTCAAACTCCAAGTTCTGTTTGTGGGTACGAGTGTGCTGTACCAAGAACAACCTTTCTAGGAGCAGCATGGTCTAATGAAGAAAACGGAACACTGGCGGTGTCTTCTTAACTCCTTACGCCCTTCTCTTTCTTTTTCCCTCCTTTTCTTTGTCATTTTTCCCCACCCTCCATCTTCAGTCTTTTCTCTTTTCCCTTTATTCTCTTTTCTTAGTCTCCGATTCAAATCTTGCCCATACTGAATGCATGATTACAGAAAAAATCTGAAGTAAATAGAGTACTGATTTTTTTTAATAAAACAAATTTATTTATTATTAATAAATGTCCTAATAAAAATATTTAATAAAATTTATTTATCTTTATTAATAAAATATTTTTATATGATTTATTCAATAAATACTTTTTTGGGCAGCAACTATGTGCTACATACTCTGTTAGTCATACACATGATTTTCAGTAAACCACAGTCCATATTGAAATGTGATTCAATAAACCACATTTTTTATTTAAATGACTGCCTCCCAAATAGAGCTCTGCTACTGTAGGTAAAATGCATATCAAAAATCCATAATCCATGCTTTTTAGCAAATTCTACATGCAATATGAAGAATGAGGACACAGCCCATTAAAATTTAAAGAATTTAGAGTGGCTAGATGAAGAGATAAAAATTTATATCCGTCTCCATCTTTTATTACATGTGGACAGAGGATTTAAAAACTGATGATTAATTTATCTGAATTGTTGTTAACATATTTACAATTTTACACCTCAATTTAAGTCTTTATCCATGAGATAATCTATCTAAACTTTTTATTCAGACTCACATGTGTTATTTTTTTGTGAATCAGCATTGAATATAAGAACCTTAATGCTCTGTTCTGTGTGTTTTGAAATTGCTCAGACAATACACAGCGTAAACCTCAGCTATTCCAGGGAAAATATATATGCTGTTTCTACTTGTACAACAAAGTCATAGTTACCACATAGCATTCCTGTTTTTCTCTGAGTGTTTCTAGTCATTTGATACCTTTTAAAATCCTTGGGAGTCCTGTTGCTACAAGTTCATCTACCAAGGATGGGTCTGAAAAATAGGCTGTCTTATTAAGGGCTAGGTCTTGAAATAAAGTCACTGGTTAATAAATAAAGTTATGGATTTAACTGTGTTATGCATTGAATTGTGTCCCTCCACCCCCATTCATAGGTCAAAGTCTTAATCCTCAGCACCTCAGAATGTGATCTTGTTTGGAAATAGCGTCTTTGAAGATGTAATTAGTTAATTAAGATAAGGTCACACTGGAGTAGGGTGGGCCCCTAATCCAACATGACTGGTATCTTTACAAAAAGGGTAAATTTGGAGATAGACACTGAAACAGGGAGAAAGCCCAGTGAAGATTAGTGTCATGTTGCTTCAAGCCAAGGAACTACCAGAAGTTAGAAGCAAGGCTGGAACAAGTTCTTTCCTAATGCCTTCAAAGGGAGCATGTCCCTTTGAACAGATTTATCTCTGACTTCTGCCTCTAGAATTGGAAAACAATAAATTTTTGTTATTTAAGCCACTCAGCTCAGTTTGTGGTACTTTGTTATTGTTGGCCCTAAGAAAGTAGCAAGTATTATTCTTTGAGTCACCCATTTTGTTAAATGAAAAAGTCAGAAAGATGTAGTGAGAAGTTGTAATATCAATTACAAATTAGGAAAGTTCTATGCCTCTGTATATTAGAAGCACTGCCCAGAAACAGGAGTGAGATAAAGATTTGAACCTACTAACATTAGACTAATTCAAGGTGGTAACATTGGATGTCTTGAGGGAATTTAGACTGATAATTTATCTCTGTCAGATGAAAAACAATAATAACATTCAGGGGTGGTCCATTAATTCCCAAACCAAAATCTGTCAGCAAAGTTTATGAATACTTCCAGAATTCCTAATTGTTTAAATCTCCATTGATGCTGCAGAGGTAGCTATAAGATAAGTAAAATCTCAAGCAGCCAGATCTCTATTGATTATGCATCAGCAGAGGCTGGAAGATTTTATTTGCTCTTCCGAGTGGATTATGAAAGCTTCGTCTGACAACATACCGGCATAGAGCTAAATGAATCAAGCTTTTAAAAAAGTTGACAATACCAAAAAAAGAGATGCAGTTTTACATTTAAGGGTCTGAGAACACATCTTTGAAAATGAAATACAGCAAAAACCTAGGACGCCAATATTCCTCATTATGCAGGGCAATGATGCAAGTAACTATAGGGTCTCAAGAGGAGATAACAGAAAATGAAATAGAGAAAAACAGAAAAAAAATACAGAAATGTAAGGAACAGCATTAATAAAAGCATTGCTATGTAGGAAAATCTGACATTTCCAAATTTTAACTATAGCACCAAATTGACCTCAGAACATATATGCATAAGGTCAATGCAATAATAATGCCTTTAATCTTAATATACTATATCATTTAATATTTACACATACATTTTTAGTTGGGTTTTGATATGAGTAATCTGAAGCTGAAAGAAGTAGTATTCTTGGGGTGAAACAGCTAACTAGCTCGAGGTTAGAGGTGATACCTAGTCTGACTCCTATGTTGATGATCTTTACTATAACTCTGTCAACAGAATGTGGCTTTTCAACATTGGCCATTTTTCAGCAACAATAAAGAAATTAGTATCTGTAGTAATTTCCTTAGCCCTAATGATTAATCAATATGATAGTGATGTACCCATGAATTTACATTTTTCACCTAAAATCACCTAAAGGTCAAAGACTTAATCTCTACTTGACACAATTTGGAGAACATCTGTCTTAACACAGCTGTTCATAACCGTTTAAGAAACAGGAATGTGATAGATGTCATCAAGATGGCAGAACAGATGGTCCCCAACATCACTCTCCCCTATAATCAACCAATTTACAACTATTTAAAAAGCAAAGACTGCCAACCTGGAACTGCTGGAGTTCTGGGTAAGAGGAGGAGAGACCCATGAAGGTTTGTGAAGGACACCAAAGTGCAGAGTTACTTTGGTTTTTTTTCTTTTTTCTTAGATATCAAAGTTAAGTTGTCATTGGTCTAAAATAATTTGTTATAACTATAACACATTTTATGTAAGCCTCATGGTAACCATAACACAAAAACTTATGAGTTATACTAAAAATAAAGTGAGAAATCAAAATACACTGCTAGAGAAAACTATTCAATCACAAAGGAAGACAGTAAGATCAGAAAAGATGAAAAAAAGACCAACAAAACAACCAGAAAGATAGTAATGAAATGATTGTAACAAGTCCCAGCACATCAATAGTAACTGTAAATGTAAGCAGATTAAATGCTTTAATTAGAAGACACAGAGTGGCTCAATGGATAAAACAAGAACCAACAATATGCTGCCTACAAGAAACTCATTTCACCTGTACAGACACACACCATCTGGAAGTAAAAGGATGGAGAAAGATATTTCATGCAAATGGAAGCCAGAAAAGAGAAGGAGTAGTTACGCTTATGTCAGATAAAATAGACTTCAAGCCAAAGAAAGTAAAAAAAAGTTAAATAATAAGGAAAGGCATCATATAATGATAAAGAGATCAATTCAACAAGAGGGTATAACAATTCTAAATATATACCTACCCAACTCTGGAGAACCCTGATATATACAGCAATTACTATCAGACCTAACGGGAGAAATAGACTCGAACACAGTAACAATTGGGGACTGTAATGCCCTATTTTCTCCAAAGGACAGATCATCCAGACAGAAAATTATCCAGGCAACATCAGAATTAATCTCCAGTCTATGCCAATTGGAACTAATAGACATAAATAGAACATTTCATCCCACAGCTGCAGAATACCCATTCTTCTCAGCAGCACATAGAACATTCTCTAGAGTAAACCATAGGTTAGTTCACAAAACAACTCTCAACAAATTGAAAAAAAATTGAAATCATGTCAACTACTTTGACCACAATAAAGTAAAACTAGAAATGAACAACAAAAGGGATGCTAGAAACCATACAAATACATGAAAATTAAACAACATTCTCCTAAACAATGAATGGGTCAAAGAAAAAAATCAAAACAGAAATTAAAATATTCTGAAATACAAAAGAAAATGAAAACACAACATACCAGAACCTCTAGAATACAGCAAAAGCAGTTCTAAGAGGGAAATTTGTAGAAATAAATACCTACATCAAAAAATAAAGACTTCAAATAAACAACCTAATATTACACCTAAAGGAAACAGGAAAACAAGAACAAACCAAACCCAAAATCAGTAGAAGTAGAGATATAACAAAGTTTGGAGCAAAAATAAATGAATTAGAGATTTAAAAATATACAAAAGATTGATAAACAAAAAGTTGGTTTTTCAAAAAGATAAACAAAATCAACAAACCTTTAGCTATACTTGAAGAAAAAAGAGAGAAGACTCAAATAAAATCAGAAATGAAAAAGGAGACATTACAACTGATACCTCAGAAATACACAGGATTGTAAGAGACTGCTATGAACAACTATACGTGAACAAACTATAAAACCTAGAAGAAATGGATAAATTCCTGGACACATGCAACCTACCAAGGTTGAATCATAAAGAACTAGAAAACTTAAACAAACCAATAAAGAGTAATAAGACTGAAGCTGTAATAAAAAGTCTCTCAGCAAAGAAATCCCCAGGACTGGATGGCTTTACTGCCAAATTCTCCTGAATATTTAACAAGAACTAATATCAATTCTTCTCAAACTCTTCTCAAAAATTGAAGAGGAGAAAATACTTCCAAACTCATTCTACGAAGCCAACGTTAACCTCATACCAAAACCAGAAAAAGATGCAACAACAAAAAAGAAAACTACAGAAAAATATTCCTAATAAAGACAGATGAGAAGATCCTCAAAAAAAATACTAGTAAACAGAATCCAACAACACATTAAGAACATCATTCACCATGACCAAGGGGGATTCATTCCAGGGATGCAGGGATGGTTCAACTAAGGCAAATCAGTAACCATGACACACCACATCAACAGAATGAAGGAAAAAAACTATATGATCATTCAATAAATGCAGAAAAAGCCTGTGGTATAATCCAACACCTCTTCATGGTAAAAACACTCAACAAGCTGGATATAGAAGGAAGGTACCTCAACACAATAAAGGCCATATACAACAAACCCACAGCTAATATCACTCTGAATGAACAAAAATTGGAGGCTTTTCCTCTAACACCTGGAACAAGATGAGGTTGGCCACTGTCCCCAGTCTTGTTCAACATATTACTAGAACTTCTAACAAGTGCAATAAGGCAAGAGAAAGCATTAAAGGGCATCCACATTGGAAAGGAGTAAGTCAAACTAGTCCTCTTTGCACATGACACGATCACATATATAGAAAACCCTAAAGTTTCTACCAAAATATTACTAGGACTAATAAATGGATTCAGTTTAGTTCAAGGATAGAAAATCAACACACAAAAATCAATAGCTTTCCTATATGCCAATAATAAAATGGCTGAAGAAGAAATCAAGATAGTAATCCCATTCATAAAAGCTACCCCAAATTGACATACCTACGAATAAATTTAACCAAGGAGGTAAACTACCTCTACAATGAAAACTATAAAACAGTAAAAAAAAAAAAAAAAAAAATTGAAGAGGACACAAATAAATGGAAAGATATTCCATGTTCTTGGGTTGGAAAAATTAACATCACCAAAATGTCAATATTACCCCAAACAATCTATACCTTCAACGTAATTCCTATCAAAATACCAATGACATTCTTCACAGAAATAGAAAAAACAATCCTAAAATTTGTTTGGAAGCACAAAAGACCACCCATAGATAAAGCAATCTTGAACAACAACAACAACAACAACAAAGTTGGAGACATCACCACACATTATGACTTTGAAATATACTATAAAGCTATAGTAACCAAAAGAGCATGGTATTTCCATAAAAACAGACAAATAGACCAATGGAAAAGAATAGAGAGCCCAGAAATAAGCCTATGTACTTATAGACAGCTGATTTTTGAGAAAGGTGACGAATATACAACAGGGAAAGGACAGCCTCTTCAATAAATTGTGATGGGAAAACTGGCTAACCACATGCAGAAGATCAAAATTAGACCCCAATCTCTCACCATACACAAAATCAACTCAAAATGGATTAAAGACTTCCTAAATTTAAAACCCGAGTTTGTGAAACTAATACAAAAAAAAAAAACATAGGGGAAATGCTACAGAAAATGGGTGTGGCCAGTGCTTTTTTGAGTGAGACTACAAAGGCACAGATAACAAGCAAAAATACACAAATGGGACTACATCAAACTGAAAAGCTTCTGCACAGCAAGGGACACTATCAACAAAGTGAAGAGAGAACCTACAGAATGGGAGAAAGTGTTTGCAAACTACACATCAGACAAAGAGCTAATATCCAGAATATATGAGGAACTCAAACAACTCAACAGCAAAACCCCCCAAATAACCCAATTAAAAAATGGGCAAAGGACTTGAACTCTTCTCTAAAAAAGACATACAAATGGCCGTCAAGCACATGAAAAAATGCTCAAAATCAATAATCATCAAGGAAATGTGAATTAAACCAATATGAGATAGCATCTCACCCCAGTTAGAAAGGCTATTGTCAAGACTGAAAATAACAAATGCTGGCGAGGATGTGGAGAAAAGGGAACCCTCCTACATTGTCGGTGGGAATACAAATTGGTACAGCCATTGTGGAAAACAGTATGGAGGTCCCTCAGAGAACTAAAAATAGAACTACCTTGCCACCCATCACATTATTGGATATATACCCAAAGGAAATGAAATCAATATGTCAAAAAGACACTTGCACTTCCATGTTCATTGCAAAGCTATTCAAAATTTAGCCAAAAGATGGAATCAACCTAAATGCCTATCAATGGGTGAATGGATAAAAAAGCTATGGTATATATACACAGAGGAATACTTTTCAGGTATAAAAAGAAACCATATCCTATCATTTGCAGCCACATAGATGGAACTGGAAACCATCATGTTAAGTGAAGTTATGTCAGTCACAGAAAGACAAATACCACACAATCTCACTCATATGTGGACTCTAAGAAACAAACAAACAAATAAATAAGTGGTTTTTATAGAAGCAGAGAGTAGAATAATGATTACCAGAGGCTGCAAGGGCAGGGAGGTGGGGTAGAAAAGAAGTGCTAGACTAACAGGAACAAAACTATGCTCTCTGGGGCTTCTGGTCAAGATGGTGGAACAGATGGTCCCCAGAGTCACTCTATCCCACAAGTCAACCCATTTACAATTACTGAAAAGCAACAACAGCCAAACTAGAGCTCAGGAAGAGGTGGAGAGTCCTACAGAGTGCATGAAGGTGGCAGAAACCACGATGAGAGAAAGAAAGGATCACTCTCACAGTTTCAAGCTTCAGCCACTTCAGGGCTTGTGTTGCTGAGCACATGGAGCAAGAGTTGGAAAAAGCCACAACTGTGCCCTTTGTATGAAGCTGCTTGGAGGTGGCAGGGGAGAAGAGGGCCTTGGTGGCACTTAGGCTGGCAAGACCACTAACAGGGTTCCTGTGGACATGCATAGGAACAAGGAGCCACAGACAGCTGAAAAAAGGAGCCACTCAGAGGCCAGTGAGTCATTGCAAGGGACTGGTGCATGGCCCATCCCATGGGAAGTGTTTGGAATGTGGGCAGTGGGGGAGACAGGCCACTGGGGGAACATTGGGGCACAGCATGGACAGCTGATCTGCCCCCAGTCAGTGCAGGACCACTCAGTGGAGACTGGTCAGGAATGTAGAACTGCAGGGGGCTCAATTTGCTGAAAATACTCAGGACCAGACCAGAGTTTCCACACAACCTAGGTGTGCTGGGTCTCACAAGACCCAGAAGTAGATACAAGGTCAACAATTAAACCCCGAGCTGCACAAAAAGTCTTCCACAGGGAATCAGCAAAAAAGTGGTAATTTACCACAACAACAGGGCTCAAGTGCTGGTCCCCACAGGAAGGGTCCCCCATTTTAGAAGCAACCAAAGGACAGCAAATTAGTTCCAGTGCAGAGTTTAAGTGGTAGGAACAGGGAATATAATGCAACACAGAACTGAGAGAAAAAAACAAAATGCCCCCAGATCAGAGACAAAGTCGGATATTAACTAGTAAAGGTCTAACACTACCAAAGAACACCTATAAAACCTAGAAGGACCAGAATCCCACTGGGCTCCCAAGCCAGGGAGGGGGGAAGGAAGTGGGCCTCAGCCACGCTCCCTCAATGATCACACCCAGCCTGTCAATGACCACCAGGCCACACTGCTGGAAGCATCCTGGGCTCCCAAACTGGGGTGGGGGGGGGGGCTGAGGGCTTCAGCCATGCCCCCTGACATCTGCAACCAACCCAGTGATGACCACACAGCTGCTGCAGGACCACCCAGTTTCCCTGGGCTCCCCTAATGGAATAAAGGGGTGCTGTGGTCCTCGACCAAGTCTCCCCTCCTTCCTACTCCTCCAACCCTATTTTCTTCCCCCTTCTGCTCTCTCCCTCCCCGCAACTGCTCCACAGCATCTTAGAATGTAAAAAAATAATATTAATAAATAAAATAAAATTACTATTTCAGAGCTAAAATAAAACTATGCTGCCTGATCTAAGAGAATCATTGTGTAGTATGTGTATGTATTGAAACAATGCACTGTACCCCACAAAAATGTACAAGTAAATATTAAAATAAACTTAAAATAAAGGAAGAAACAGGAATATTTTCAATGCTTAGGATTTAGTGACCAGGAAGAGTGCTTTGAAAACATCTTCCTGTGATGCTGTCTTTACAGGTAAGAGCTCTCACTTACCCGTCTCTCGGAAGGAAGGAAAGGAAAGTCTGGAGATTAGGTGTCACAAATCATTCCTTATTTATATCTAATGAAGATTTATGTTTTGGTTGCCAAAAACTAAATGGCCTTACAGCGGGAAGTCCTACCAAGTTGGACACCTGTCCTAGTTTTGCTTTCCTTGGTATTATTAGACATTGGTGCTATAACCAATGTGTTTCAACAATTCTTAAAGCAAACCTCTTTTGCTAAGATCCTTGGTCCTAATGAAATGTACATATTCTTACTTTCCTTATTCTAAGGTGGAAAAAATCTCCCTTTAAAACAAATGAGAAGCTGATGTTAGCATTTTTAATTGACTCTGACTTCAAAAATTGTGCCCTCTGAAAATGCTCTCAAAAATGAGTAGAAGTGAAAGCATGTGTGAAATCCAAACATAGGCACAGAGACAGCAAGTTAGAAAGTCAAATGTTTTTCATACTTCACTCATCTTTAAGATGTTTGCTTAACCGCATATGAAAAGTATTATAGTTTATGGTGTATTTTTTTAATTAATTGCTTATTTCCCTTAAACAGCCTAAGCAACAATATCTTTGAAATCCGCTATACAAGTTAAATTAAGTCTATTGTTAAACCAGTGTTCTACTCTGTACAACTTCGTGTCATCTGTTTCAGTTTCAGCATCCTCACTGTTTGAAAAGTGTGTGGGCTTCAATCTGCCAACAAAGTGATAGGCAGCCCCCTCATCCCACCCAGTGCCCTCCCATAATAAGAGCTCAGTTGGAAAACAAGTTAAGATCTATTCCAGAACCCAGATCTCTCAAATAACTGTTTGGTTATTTCTACTCACTATGAGTCACATGCAGTCTCCGAAGTTTTTCTACATTCTAAGGAGACCTACCCTGGGTCTTCACTTTCCTTCATGCCCCTACCCTCACCAGGACCAACTTTGAATACACTGTCACCATCAGAACTGCTTTCTCTACTAGTCCCTCCTTATGGGTAAGTCCTGTGGGCAAAGTGAAAAGGGACATATTCTGCCTCTATTCCCCAGAAACAATTTTTTCCCCAATGGCTAAAGTGTCACATATCAATGCATCTCTACAGCTGACATACTGAAGCATTTTTGTCTAGTTGAAACCAAACCCTACCCAAGTAATTGTTCCTTGAGTCAAAAGTTACTGCTCTTTTGATACACACAGTTCTTTTCATGTCCCATTTGTGACACCAGTGTCTGCGCTGGACAATATTTTCTTATTGAAAAATAGGTGAGCTGTTAAGCTTTATAGGTCTAGGGTTAAATCTAAGTCTCCTGAAATTTCAATAAAAAAAGAGAAAAGGTATTAAAAGAAAACAAACAAACAAGAAACCCAAAAGGACAGAAGACTAAGAGAAAAGAAAAGTTGTAAGGCAGAGGGATGAGGAGAAACATCTGGTAGAATGCCAAATATGGAGATGTAAGTTAGCTAGAAAGGAAGCCAGGAACCAAGCAGATACATGATGCAATATCCTGGACAGGATCTGGAATTGAGAGTCCTGGTGAAAGTACATCTTATAACACAGAACTGAGTGGGAGCCTGAGTAAGTAGCAACCAGACCTCTACATCTCTGCCCCTACTTTTTTACTGTTGGTCAACTACCTTGATTTACCGTCTCACCCTAATCACAGCAGAAGCTTGGACAAATGGAACTGAGGTCAGGAAAAGGAAAGGAAAAGCCACCTACTCGATGGTGCGACCCTGGACAGCTGCCTCCTCGTGTTTGACTCTAGGCCTCATAGTTAGGCTCTCATACCTTCCAGGCAAGGGATTGGAGGATTCCTCTGTGGGAAACTGACCATCCCAATAAATGGAGTGCCTAGAGTGAAATTGCCCAGTTAGACCCCATTCAAAGAAGGCTACAAGCTAACAAGTCAAGTCTGGAAAAGCAGGAATCCATATCATGCTTTTCATAGTCACAAGTTTAAATAAGAGCAGACAGGCAAGTACAGGCAAGCATTTGTAGGAGACCTCTAACATAAAAGACTGAGACCAAGCAGACAGACAAACAAACAGATTAAAAGAATTTCCAGGAAAAACACAGATGCAGAGAGCAGAAGAAAATATTGAAACATAGAAAAGCACTACAATTAATATCCTCAGAGAAATAAGATATCGTATTCTTGAAACAACATAGAATGCTATTTTTAGACATCAACATTTAGAGTCAGTTCGCATGCACTTGGAATTTTAAAAATATATGTAATAGTGGAAAAGAAAAAAATCAATAGGAGGTCTGGAAAATAAGTTGAGGATACCAGCCGGAAACTATTTTCTCTAGCTAAAAATAGGAAAAGAGAAAAAAATAAGAGGGAAAAGAGAATAAGTGAGAGATAAAAGATAAAATTGTATCATTATAACTCTAGTACAAGTATTATCTGACGAAAATTGAGTGCTAAAGGATCAGGTAAGTGGGGTGAAGTTTTGTGGAGGGAGAGGGGCCAGTTGAAAATTTAGGTGGGGTAGCCAGGTAGTCATGCCGTATTCTACTGACAAGGATAAAGGCATGAAGAGAAGTGAGGAAGCGCCCACAAGTGATATCTGGGGAAGGCAATTCCAAGCACAGGGAAGAGCAAATGGAGAGGACAGGAGCAGCAGAGGGCTTTGTATGTTTAAGGAACAGCAATTAGGTCAGTGTGGCTGGAATGGAGTCGGAGGGGAGAAGTCGGAGCTAAAAAGATGGATCCTCTTTTTTTTTTTGTCATTTTCTCGTGACCGGCACTCCGGTCATTCCTATATAGGATCTGAACCCCCGCGGCAGGAGCGTCGCCGCACTCCCAGCGCCGCACTCTACCCAGTGCGCCACGGGCTCGGCCCTGGACCCTCTTGGTCTTAAATGCAGATGTTATGGGTTAAACTTAATTAAGTTTTTCTTTCATTAGGATCAGTTTTTCTTTTTTTCCTTCAGGTAGAACTATATGAGCAGACTGTTCAAGTAATGCATTGTTGAGTATCTCCAGTTAGAGAAGTATGCAGTAATACAGTTTTCCACTGTTATAACTTCTCTTTAAAAGTACGTCTTTAGAAATCTCTTCCTTGGTACTATCTTAAATAGGTTTGATTTTCTAACTTTTTTCTCTCTTGAATTTTACAGTTTTCCTGGAATTATTCTAGTTTTTAATAGCTAACAAGAGGTTGTAACTAACTAGCTGACTAAGAATATTTTATTTAGTAGGTAGAATCATAGCTCAGTGCTTAACCAAACAAATAAACCTCAGTATATGAAACCATCTGATTTCACACATTGCCCTTGCAGATGAGGCTTTGACTGGGTCATGGGAAGCTATGGCAACACTAGGTTTACATCGCCACTGGCCAATTGTTTGGAATTGAATCCCATGCTGCCGTTTTTCTGAGCATGTTCCCTCCAGTTTCACTTTTTCTACTGTCTGAAACTCCTGGAATGCTGTATTCATTTACATTACCTCTCTTCTCTCCTGAAGGGATTTGAGTTTTCTAACTCTATACCAGATGGACAGGGTAGATTAAAACATGAATCTCTCACTTAAGAAACCGGTACATTCTATGACTGTCCCCCACCCCCTGGGTAGGATGGAGAGCCAACTTGAGTTGTTTTGAGTGGCAGATCCCTTCTTTAGAATAGAGAATCATCTGGGGGGAAACAACCTCCTTTAGCCTTGGCATCAGGCTATTTTATATCTAGTTGATTACTCTTTATCTCACTAACATCATCTAGCTCAATTTGAAAAATAAGGGAAAAGAGGAGTTTCCTCTAGTTTTCTCTTGGTGTGTCTGATTTCATGTTCTCATTGGACAAGAGTGATCTATACCAGATGACGAAGAGATATGTATGGAAATTACTTAGGTAGACCATTTTTGAATGTCTTTTGAACTCATACAATTTGTTTTGCTTATGTCAAATGATATTTCCTGAACACATTATGAAAGATTGGCAGACTGTACTGGTCAGGGTAATGTTGGGCTATATTGCAGCAACAAATACACCTTATTGTACAGCAAAAGTTTTTTTTTTTTTTTTCCCCTTGAGAATTCTGTTACTGGATGGTGGATTCTCCAAGACAGTTATCTTCCATCTACTTTTCCAGGAATTACATCTTTCTACAACTATTGATGCTGCCAGTTTAACAAATGTCTTCTAGGGTACTTGCAGCAGGGGATAAAAGATTGGGAAAATTCACACTAGGGTCATCAGATAAGACCAAATGACCAGTTAAATTTGAATTTCAGATTAATAAGAAATACATACATATATTAGTATAAGTATGGCCTGAATATTGCATGGCACATACTTATACTAAAAATATTTGTTGTTTATCTAAAATTCAAATTTGACTTCTATCCTGTGGTTTTATGTGCTAAGTCTGGCATTCCTAAATCAAACCTGATGCTAGGTATCTAGGCCTAGAAGTGACATACCCTTTTTCTGCACACAACCCATGGCTAGAAGTAGTCATGTGGTCCCAACATAAGCCTCAAAGGAGTCTGGATAATTTAGAAATAAGCAAGAACTATTCTGTGAGCATTTTTGTAATTGTTCCATGTTCTAATTATAGAAGTTTAAGAATAAAAGAAAACTCTGGTATATTTAGTTTGTTAGCCTTTAGTTTTTCTGATGAGGAAACTAAGCCCAGAGAGCTGTAGGAATCTTTCCATTCTATACAGCTACTGAAAGACTGTTGACGAATGCCAGTTGTACTGAATAATAATTTAGGACTCCCTTCATTATACTGCATGGTCTTTCCAGTCCTTTGAGACTAGCATTTGACTCATTTCTGTAATAAATGTTTAAGTCTTACACATATGTGGGAAACCTTCTCAGCTCTAGATCTCTCTCAAGACTGAGGATCCAATCATGATGCATATAGAACCTTGCCCTAATGGTAAGTCTAGAAAATATCTAATCAGCATAATTAGAAGGAAACTATTTGTGGTGTAAAGTTATAGAATATAGAAAGATGGGGGAAAAAAAACTTTTCAGTTCATATTAAAACATTCAACTTTTCCCTTTTATCCCTTTTTCTATTAAATCAGAGTCCCAGCTACAATACATTAAGTGATGGCTTAATCAGCGGCTTGAGATAGTCTGAGGTCTGCTTCAACGAGTGAGAAGCTGGCACTAAAGGCATTTTAAGCATCTTCCAGCCATTTCACACAGTTGATTGTAATGATTGTTGATTGTAATGATTTTTGAGCCATTCTATATTACGGGAAATGTCAAAATCGGTATTGTTCAAGAACTCACATATTTGAGAAAAAGTGTCTGGGATGTGGAAGTGGGGAAGAAACCACTAGTTGTGGACAGTGGCTAATCTAATAGCTGCAGTATTTCTTTGTTAGATTGAAGTATCTCTTTATCACTGCCAACCACTCCCCACTGCTCTTGCCTGTCCCTCTTTTCCCCCACATCATCACTTCATATTGATTGTTCCAACTGCAGGTTTTATTTGTGAAGTGTTTTGTCATTTGTATTAGCAGAAAGGTCACCATTTGCAACATTTCCAAAGTAGAACATCCCTTTATTGGTGTTATGCAATTTGTTTTTCACTCATATTCTACAAGGCAGAGGCTATCAAAACATGTGGCAGGTATCCACAGTAAAAATTACATCTATATCTGTCTCCCTACATGCATATATCTGAAACAAAGTTTCTTGAAACAACACCCTTGCCTTGAATAATAAACTAACATTATCTTTTCTTCTCTATTTTATATATCTATTCTTTTCTATTTTTTTTTGTTCTCTTCTCTTCAATTCCATTAAAAATGCTTCAAATATATTACATTGATTTTTTGACTCAGTAAGGGCTCTAACTCACACTTTCCATAGCACTGCTGTAGGCCTGCTTATTTGAGTGCTCTCTATGGCACTTCATACAGTGGTGTGTTTGACCAGTATTACTTGGATTGGAGGCAGAGTTCTATGAGTTCTTCTTGTACTTGCATACTTAAAATGTTATGATAAATTTACTTGTAGAATTAATAAGCATTGTTCTTCCTAGAATTGTACCTTAGTCTTTTATTTTTCACTTCTTCATTCACACATTTTCTCATACTCAATTCCTAAAAAACATACTTTTTAATTTCAGAAGATGTGAAATCTAGTTGTTTTGCATAGAACAATTCTAAGCACCTAGACCAATTTGAGAATGGTACTAGGCAATCAATAAAAAGTTATTGTAGTTTTGACATATATTCTGTTGCTAAACTAACCTGATTTATTTATTTACTCAATCCTTCTAAAATATACCTTAAAATTTTTGATTTGTTCACAAATATAAACACATAAATTGTATATATGGATTATATATATTTATATAATGTGTGTCTATGTGTTTATTATATATTTTGCAATAAAAATTAACAACTTAAAATAATTCATCCACTTTTTAAAAGCATATGCAACATTTATAGTGAGGTCATTCTACGAGAGATGATAATCCCAGGATGCAGTCTACTATGCACCAAGAATTTGATATACAACAGCATATTAGCTTCAGGGAAACACAAAAGTGAGTCTAAAGTCTTTTTAACCGTCAATGGGAAGCTAGAGGCATGATTAACTCACTTGTTTTTCTTTCTTACGACTCTTTGGGGGTCTTGTTTCGGACTTTTACCTCACTGTTATAGTAAGCTCTTGCTTTCTTACACTTCTATTAGTGCTCTAAATCCATTCCCTTGGTGGATCAGTAAATAGAAATACTCACCTAGAACGTAGGTTACTGACGTGTGTGTGTTGGGGGGGGGTGTAGAGAAAGAGAAAAAGAGAGAGAAAAATATATATGTTCTAAATATATATATTTAGTATGCAAACTCCTAATCCCTTGCCTACCTCACCAACCCATGTTCACTTTATTTTCTTCAATAACAAATTCTAAGAGGTTTTAAAGTATATCTATTCAGCCATGGGGAGAAGAGCACCATCAGATTCATCCCTCGTCAACTTGTAAAGGGCATGATCTTGAAAGAATGGGAATATAATTGGATAGGATATAATCGAGATTTACATGGATCTGAAAATACCTGAAAATTTGATAATCTAGGTTGCCCAAGGCAACTATTTTCATATAATAAGCCCCTTTGGAATAAAGGGTTTGGGGGGCAATGGTTTGCACTGCTCTCATGGTGGAGGATGGGATGGGTGGGGACAACAGCGTGGTGCCTGCGTCAGAAGTCAGTACTGTGACATCCCCGTCACAGCACTTGTGCCTGAGGCCTGTGGAGAGAAAGGATGCAGGCAGAAATAGGAAGAACTAATCTCAGGATGGAAGACCCAGGGAGAACAAGAAATATAGTTTTAATCACAGAGGACGACATGCATCTGAGGGTGGGGCAGGGTGGTAACTTCTCTGTTGCATGAAATATTTTTGAGTGTAAGTGCTCAGGATTGTGGAGGCTGTGTTGGTGCTTTGGTTTCTTGAGGGTTATCTTCTGGAGTACTGAGAGCTGATGGCTGACCTCACATGGCTTTAGAGACAGATGACACAAAGGAAGGGAGCAGCCCGAGCAGAAGACTCCAAGCCCATAGTAGTGAGAAGGCAAAGAGAGATTTGGGGAAGGGGAATTGTAGGAGCTGGGGTCCATCGTTGTGGGGGTAAGTGCATCCACCAGTGAGGTTGTCGTTTTCTAGTCAATATAAACCCGTTAGTACCTATAAGCTGGAGAGAGTTAAATGATCTCTGGATTCAGGTGAAGGAAAGGCCCTGATATGTGGCTGGCAAGAGGAGACAGGCAAGGTTATGAGTGTGTGCCATGGCTGATAAGACACGGTCTGGTGACCTCTCAGTTTATAAGGCTTTAGAAAATGCAAAAATCTCCGGTGGAAATCATAGTGGAATGTACAAAAGCATAGCCGCTCTGTACAGCCATACCTACAGGATTCTTCCTCACCTTCTGGGAAAGTCTCTGACTTCGGTCTCCAACTGAAGAGCCAGAAAACTCTTCAGGCTCCAGGTAACTAAGATTTCCAATTAAAACTACTGATTTCTTCAGCTGAAAGAAAGAAAATGGAAACACAGAGAGCCCCAAATGAGCCAAAGCCATACACCTAGGTAGTGGCAGCAACGGGTCCAGCCAGAACTTAACCATAGTTGGGAGCCGCTAAGTGGAATGAATGAGAAAATAGTAGACATTATTTCTGCTTTGTTTCCTGACATGTGTGACACTGGCTAATTTCAGTTGATCCTGCAGTTCACATGTAACCATCAGAGGAATATGAAAAACATTAAATTTGGCCAGGGAAAACAAAGAGACAGCGGCTCTGTGGAAGAGTGGCTGCATGTGCTCCTCTCTTCGGGGCCAATCGGGGACTGCAGGAAGGAGCAGATCAGAAGCACATGAGAGGGCTGGGGACAGGAGAGCAACTGCTGAGTACCTGAGCAGGGCCCAGAGCTGCAGCTGCCACGCGTTTCTCCACACAGAGGCTCTGTACTTATCTATGGCCTCGAGTCGATTTTTCCCATCTCTCTCTCTTTTCCCCTACTCTCTAGCTACTCCAACACTTTCTTTTCTTTCCCCTTTTCTTTCTTCCCCCAGCCTTTTCTTTTTTGCCCTCTCTCTTTCTTCTTTTCTTCTGTTTTCCTTTTTCCTTTTCTACCTCCGTCTTTCCTTATTTTCTCCTCTTCCTTTCTCTCATTGCCAAATGGCTTTCCAAAAAGTTTACACTAATTTTCACTCACACCAGCATTTCTAATGTGTGCCTGCTTCCTTATATTCTCACAAAAACTGCACATTATCAAAAAATGTTCACTCGTTCACATATGCTAGAAGAAAGTAATCTCTCAGGTGTTAAAATGTATTTAATGTATTCAATGCTTTGAGCCAGAACGTCATATACCAAAGACGGATAAATTGAATAATGGTTATAGCTCTGTTTTAGATGCTTTCCATCATCACACCACAACCATGATGAAAGATCCTTTCTTCATAGAAATGAGGGGATGAGACTCTGAGAGATTAAATAACTTTCCCAGAAACAAACCACTGGTAAAGTGCAGGTCTGTCATCAAATGGTATAGATTGATTTTACTAAAACTAGGTGCAGGATGTTTTGTAGGGACAGATCATTCAAATAAGCCCCAGGATAGCGTTCAAAGAATTCAGAAAGATACATCCATATATAATTATCCAACATGGTGATTTATTTCACATGTATTAAAATACTACTTCCTATGCCTAAGATATTAGAGAAGAATAGAACAAAAGTAAGATTTTTTTTTTCTCTCTCAAGGAACTTATAATTTATTAAAGAAGATAGGTAGTAAATATAAGTAATTATAATCCAAAATATCATGTCATAAAAACAAAGTAAGGGCAGTGGAAAGGTAACAGCTGTTCAGGAAAGAGGGTTTCTGGGTCTGAGATCTTGAAGGCAGAGTAGATCCAAAACAGGTAGGAGGTAGGACTGGGCCACACCTAGGTGTGTAAAGGTAGAATGCAGACAAGTTTGTTAACATTGAGGACTGTGTAGCTAGGGTCTTACAGGGTAAGAAATTTGATTTTTTCAAGTATTTCTAGGGATGATGGGCAGTGTAAAGACTCATGGACTGGGCTGGCCCCATGGTGCACTCGGGAGAGTGCGGCACTTGGGAGTGCAGCGGTGCTCCCGCCGCGGGTTCGGATCCTATATAGGAATGGCCCGTGTGCTCACTGGCTGAGTGTGGTGCAGGCGACACCACGCCAAGGCTTGCGATCCCCTCACCAGTCACCAAAAAAAGACAAAAAATAAAAATAAAAAAAGACTCATGGATCAAGTCCTTTCATGTTGGAAGAATGTCCCTGGGGGGTTGGTAGTCAATGAAGATGAGGTTAAAGAACAGAGGAGAAGGAACGGGTAAGTTTCTATTTCCCTAGTTCCTCATGCTAATAGCTTTGAATGCAGTAACTACTATTTTTTTATATAATATGTGCAGTATCTGGATTATTTTATGTGTGCAGCAGCTATCAAATTGTTTTGTGCTCCTGGGGGAGTCAATGTGCATGAATTGATTTGAAAAAGGGTGTTTTATTAGACTGAACGTGGAAGAGAAGAAATTAGCAAGAGAACACTAGGTTGGAGGGAGGTAGGTGGAGGAGTTGGCCCAGAAAATTAAAGTCTCTTCTTTGTGTTTTTCTCCAATCTGAGTGGTATGTGTGACTTACAGAAGAAGGAGCTGCAGCAGAAACTGAAGGAGAGCTTCTCAAAGAGGCCACTGTGAGGCACAGAGCACATACAGGATGGTTTAAGGATCAAAGTGACAAAGTGATCACAAAATAGGAACATGGGTATCCTTCTCTTACCCATGCCAAGCATGACATAACTCTGGGGCTTGCAAGGTCTATTGCTGTCCAATTAGGTAGCCCTTAGCAACATGTAACAATTTAAATTTTAACTAATTAAAATAAAATAAAATAAAATAAAAAATTCAGGCCCTTAGTCACCGTAGTCACATTTGTGCTCAGTAGCCACTTGCAACTCATGGCTACCATATTGAACACTGTAGATGTACAACATTTTCATAATCCCAGAAAGTTCTCCTGAACAGCAGTATAACTTGACCACAGGGCAGAGCAGAGAAACAACCAAGACTGTGATGTTGGTGGAGAGTGCAAGGCAGACGGACACGACAGTGCAGCAGGGAAGCCTGGTGATACACTCCCTGAAGACTCTTAGGAGCACTGGAGAGCACTTGCAGAAAGACATGGCCCTGAGGAAGCAGGTGAGTAAAAGAGCCAGTGAAATGTAGCCATTACTGCTGTTGTTATGTACTCTTACCTAAATAATTGTGACACCTGAGTTTTATGAGTAAGGTTGATTAAATAAGAAATTATATCTTACACATTGACAGTGTGCAGATAAAAAAGAGTAAACGCACCTAGCCTGAGTCAACAATAATGGCCAGTATTACAAGTACCACTAGCAGCTGACACATATTGGACATGTACTAAGTGACTCTGAATGTGCTACCACGTTGAATTCTCATAGCAGCTGTAAGAGATTGATACTCTAAGTACCCGCATTTTCAGAAAAGGAAACCAAAGCAAGGCCAAATAATACAGTCATTCTGGCTCAAGGACCCATACTCTGAGTCACAATGAAAATTGAAATGACTGAGTCTTAGTCTCATCATGGCAGAAGTAAAGACATAGTCTGAAATGAGTAAGGGCAAATTAATGGACAGTTACTGAGACACATTTGATTCATACTCTGGTCGAAGTCTGGGTAAAATAAAGTATTAAAAAAGTAACAAACATGAAACCAAAGTCAGAAAAGCATGATGGAAGAAAAAATTAATTCACCCAGATGTGACAAGAAGTCAGTGAGAATACAGCTCAGACAGGAATGTAAGGGATGAACCTCAAAATGCAGCTTCTGTAAATGGTCTAGGGCAGGGATAGCAGAGGTGTTTTGACTTCCCAGGCCAACTCTGATTGACTGTGGTGTTGCAGTGGAGCTGTGTAAAGAAGGATTCTGAGATTCAACAGGAATGCATGCAATAATTAATTAGTAATGTCTCTCATAGCTGCGGAAGGCAGAAAATCAGTGTGTGTGTGTGTGTGTGTGTGTGTGTGTGTGTGTGTGTGTGTGTGTGTGTGTGTGTGTGTGTGTGTGTGTGCGTGCGCGCGCGCGCCATTCCTGATCTGGAGAAATGTGAAGGAAGATGTCTCAGGCTGGAAGCAAAACTCTTTATAAAAGTAACTAGTTAGCATTCATGTACAAAATTTTTCACATTAAAAGATGACTAATTTTGAAGACAATGTATACTACAGGACCAGGAAAGAATACCATAGTCGATGTTCAAAGTGGAAGTTATATTAATGTGTATCAATCCCATTGTCTGTATGAAGTTAGAAATTGATTTGTAATCAAGTTGGAAAATTTCAATTGCATTTAATTGCTATTATTTTCATGAGTATTAAGAGTGGATGCTAAACTCTTTTGCTGAGGTGATGAGGGAAATCAGGAACGAGTGAGATTACAGCTCACAGCGAGTGTCACTGCCATAAGAGATGTGGGTGGTACTTGCTATAGTCTCTTTGTTCCCACCTGTACTCACATCCTTTTTGCTTCATCAGTGATGAGTGTTTAGGAGGTTGAGTGAGCACAGAGGCAAAATGAAAGGCACTATTTCTTCACTCTGCCCTCATGGGAGACTCGGCCCTACCTTTCCTGGCCACTCGTAGTTCTCCTCCTCTCAGTATTAGCTGACAGTATTTATATAGGACCTTTTGGTAGAGAGCAGTGAAGTATCATGTTACCCAATAGTAAAGACAACTCAGTAGAGGTAAGGTTGATTAGATTTTGTTCATTCTCTCTCCTGACTGTGAAAAGTATAATGCTTGAAGAGGTAAAATTATTATCAGAAGAGCAATGAGCCTCTCTTTCTCTTCTCTTAAAACATGTGTGGGAGGATCCTTGTACGCTTTCATGCTGCATCAATATCTTTTTCAAGACTCTTCTATAGCATGAGTCATTGTGCATATGAGTCCTTGGTGGATCCATTTATGGATTGTTTTGCTGTTGAAAAACAAGCTTTCATAGGCATCGCTGGCACTAAATATTCAACATATATTTATGGAATTGAATTGAATGTGTCCTTTATACTTTCACACATATATTACCCATAAATATTAAGCAATACACCAAGCTCATATTGCCTGGAAAAGTTGATGTTCCATACCATAGTTGATTAATGGTGCTACTCGGAAAGTGTCATGGTACAGCTATAATGAAAGATCAATCTTTATTTTGGATTTCAAACAAGAGGAGTTTTGTTGCCTCCAAAGACTATTATGCTTCCTATCATATATCAAAACAAAAACCAACCAACAGACCAAGAAAACCACAAGTCACTACAGAGAATACAGGTCATAGACATTCCAAACCTAAACAAAGAGATTCAAAATTGAAAGACTGTCCTTTCAGGAAGTTGTCAGACAATAACTAAGACTGAATAAGGGTCCTGCAAGAGGATCACAAGGCACAGAAGAGATGTTGTGGGACCAGAACAGAAGGCCCCAAAACAGCTACCAGGGAAGATCAGGACAAAGGCTCTCTAGCCACACTGCTTAAGGATTAACATCAATTCCTAGTGAGGAAAGGTGCAATGATATAAAAAACAAACAAACAAAAAAACTTATTATGTACCTCCTAAGTATTGTCTTTAGATATGTACAGTGAAGTATATGCAGATTAAAAAACAAGAAATCAAGTGAAGACCTAGCTCACAAGAGTCTACATAGCTCATGTAAATTAAAGTTAAGCTGGTCTTGAATAGTTTTGAATTTTGTGATTTTTTTGGAGGGGGGTTTTGCTCAGAGGCTATGAATTTTTATTTATTTATTTATTTTTATTCATTTGGGTTTTTAAATTTTTTTTATTGGTAAGGCTATACATTTTTAAAAGAGCTCTGAACAGTTAGAACTAATGTCAGTATAAAGACACAAATCTCAAAGATCATAAATATATACACACACAAATGTCCCACAGTTATGGTGAATATTACGTAATATAATGCCTGCTATTAATTTTCTGAAAGGTCAAGGCAATGGTGTTATCAGCAGTAAAAGAAGGCAATCAGAGATTCTTGACGCATCAGAACTAAGCATTAATACTGTCTCCTTTTAATGTCTTAATTGGGTGTGATTTGCCTCTGATAGCTCCTCTCATTATCAGTACAGTGGGGCATCTCTGTGCTCCATTTAAGGTGTCCATTGTTCTAATTACCCCTGCATGCTGGCTGTCCTCAGTGCACGTGAAATAATACCAGTAACACAATTCGAAAAGAAGCCATATACTTAAATATATTATAGATACTCTGTCAGCCTGAGATTGCTTTTCACTCTATGGATTGTAGAAAGCCGTGTGGCTATTTTACATTGATAGGCATTTGTATCGATTGGAGGGGGGAAAAAGAAAGTGCTCATTACAGAGCTGCTAGCAGTGTAATTACAGAGAGGCACCCACGCTGGGTATATCAGAAACCACATTCCTCTTTAACACTATGTAGCATGTAACACCACTGGTTCAATGGAACACACTCTTTGTACTTATAATTGCTTGTAATTAGACCAGGGCAGCAGGTATCTTTTCTTTTCTACCTATCTGAATTCTGATGTTGGGATACTAGGCATTGCATTTACTTGCAGTCATTAAGATTATTTAATTGTGGAAATCCATAGGGTAGGATTTGCTTCTGTTTTGACTTTGGCCTAGTGATTAAAGACGTGAGTTTGAATCTAGGTTCTGTCACATAATAGCTCAGTGAGTTTAGAAAAATTTCTTCATCTTTCCAACTCTCAGTTTTTTAAAATCTGAAAAGTGGGATGAATAATAGCACCCCCTGAAAGATTTATGAAAAAAATAAATTCTGGATGCAGAGTAACAAATACGTGAAAAGTGGTAGCTGAAATAATGTTGTCATAATTATTATGACACATGAATCAATCTATCCAGATTCTAAATTATTTTTCATAATAATATGTTGCCTTCTTACTGCTGACCGAACATTCTACCAATATGTTTTCTGTAACATTAACAGAAATCAGCATGTAAGTTGGAATCTAATTTTCTTAAAGACATTAAAAAGTCTTGTCTAGCTTTACCCTCTTACGAGTTCTTGAAACCCTGTCCATGCAGCTGAACTTCCTTTCCCTGGATTAGGTTTCCTATTCATTTGTCAAATTGCCTGAGTTTGATGCAAAAAGCATCAAAGTTTGATGAATTTGATGCCTGAATTGATTAGCAAAAAGCAAATGTGGATACAGATCGGGCACAACTTGAGATTCTTGGCCAGTCTACAAGTGACTCACGCAAAGCCTTCCTCTGTGGAAATGCAGAAGGTGAAAGAGGGAACCATTGCAAGCCTCAGACTCCTGTATTTCACCACCTACTTCTTACAGAAATTCTGGTTCTGGAATTCAAGCAGGAAATTTTTAGATCCACCTACAGTACTAATATTTCCTCTTTTTAAAATTTCTCTATTTAACTGGGTTGTGTTGTTCTTTCTCCTCTGAAGTATGGAATCCCTGATTCTGGAGCAGCAGACAGATCTGACTGCCCATTCCAGTTCTGTTTTAGTTGTGTGAGTGGTAGCTAGTAACTCAGATTCTTGGAGCTTCCATTTTTTAAAAATATACAATGACTTCTATCATAGCTACTTCTTGAGTGTTTGAGGATAAGAAGCAAGTGAGAAAATACGTATAAGGAAGTCATCAGAATATCTTCTCCTTTGCTTGTGATATACCTTTTCACATTCCAACAATAAGAAAGTCCCCTAAATTTATTTTCCCTTGATGACAGAGTATAAACTACATCTGAGAAGCTGTGAAGTCTGTGTCAAAGTAAAATCATTTTTGTTCTCTCTCTCTCTTATAATATCAGAATTATATATATATATATATATATATATATATATATATATATATATATATCTGGGAGAAAGGGCCATAGTCTCTACTTGAAATAAAATGCTTATTCCTGTATATTGACAGGATTCTTGGAAATATATTAGTGGCAAAAGACAAAATTTTAAGACCCTTTTCTTCACTCACTTGTATCATGAATTATTTAACTGATGTCAGGCAAGTCGCTTAAAATCTGTCCCTTAGAATTCATCTGTCCCTTCATATGCAAAATGGTTCACTTTGGCCATAGTTAGAAAGTTTGAAATTCCTCCCATGAATTCTGGCTTCCCAAAGTATACCAAAGCAACCTGTGGATAAGACAGACAGACTGGAGTTTATCACTTATTGCAGTAAGGTAGAATACCACCTCAATAGAACCTACCAGTATTTCAGAGAGAGAGGGCTTATGTCAGGATATTGATGAGTTCTTGAGCTTTGATTTAAGGTAGATTTGTCAACACAGGAGCTTAATCAGGATTGAGGAAGAACCGTGAAATAAAGGTTTAGGATAATTGAATAGAGCAAGGTGTTTTGAGGCAAAATGTTCAAAGAGTCTTGGGGTATAAACAGCATTGATGCTTTCTATTGAAAAGTTGATGAAACTTTCGGGAAGTACCTGCAAAAAAAAAGGACAGTTAGCTGTAACTTTCATCTTCCTGAGCAAGAATACCCTGGAAAAATAAAATTATCTTTAAAAATACGGTGGAATAGTAAAGTCATGTTAATATAGATACCAATCAGACTAGTAAAATTAACACCTTTTGTTGAAGAGGATGCTAGCAGAGGGGTTTTCTTAAATATTGAAAATGTGAAGTGTTACAGTTCTTTTTAAGTACTATGCAATCATCTTAGATATATAAAAAAAAAAACCCTACGTATCATGTTGTTGTGGTAGCAAAAGTTGAAAGCAATGGGAATGCCCATCAATAGAAATACATTATGGTGCACTGAAACCATCAAATTTTATGCAGCCAATAAAAATAAAAAAATTAAAGCTATGCTAGTTTTATTGGGGGAATTTGCTTGAGTTGTTGTTGGTAGATAAGTATAATATGACTCAATTTCTTGAAAAATAAAAAAAATCTGTGTTTGTGTGTGTGTGTGTGTGTGTGTGTGTGTGTGTGTGTGTTGTAGAAGACAAACTGTACTACATGATCTAAAAGGTGATTTTATTATTCAGGCTACTGCAATAGGGAGAATGTTCCTTAATGAGGAATATCTAAAAAAAATGAGAAAAAGGATGAAAAAAAGAAGGGGATCTGGGTTTTATAGAGACATATAAATAAGAGGGTCCTGAAGAAGGGTGAACAGGCAGATTTCTCAACCCTGATGAAGGATCAAAATGGGTCTTTTCTCATAATGGGGAAGGCAGGGTGGTTCTTTGAGGTTACAAAAGGGAGTGGGGTGGTTCCACTCATCACTGCTTTGTGGAAACATAGGACTTAGAGTTCAGCATTATCTGCCTGCTTATAAGAATTTATGTGTGCAGTGTGTCTTTATATGTGTGGTTGTATACGTATGTGTATATACAATAAGATGATAGGTGAGTACTCTTGGGGTTAAAGAGGAGGAATCAAGCAAAAAAGGGAAAAAAAATCACTGATCTAAGAAAACAAAATATGATCACAGTATTCACGTATATATAATTAGACATAGGTATAATCAGTTTATGAATGTGTATAAAGAACATATGAATAATATAAATATAAATTAAATTAAATTACATAACATGTATTTTTAAATTGGACATTACTCGATGCATCTGTAGGGTTAGCTCTCTTTCTAGAGCTTCTTCACACAGACATTCCTGCTCTTCAGTTATGTCCTCAGACTCACAATTAAAATATCCACTTTCACGAATAAAATATTGCCATATTTAAAGGTGGTTGTTTTTTTTTTTTTTTTTTTTTTTTAGTTTGGCTCTACAAAAATTCTCTAAGCATAGGATTGGTTTAATGAGTGTAGTATGCATGAAGCACTCTGCCAAGTATTTAGTAGTCTTTGTAATCCTTAATATGTGTGCCTTTATTACTTCCAATGAAAATAGTTGAGGGGACTCAATAATTACAAAAAAGGATGCTGATATGATATTATAAAGGTTTGGAAACAAAGATTCACCTTGGAAACCTTCTCTTCTCCATGCCCCTATCATTAACATATGCCACTGCACTTTTTTAAACTGAAACTAAATGAAGTGAAAATATAACGATCCAGTCTTTAAACCCTAAATCTTACCAGGTCAATAGGAGAATGCTTTCCATATAAATAAAGTCCCCCCCCCCACCATGGTTTAATTTGTTTTGTCTCCTCTTAAGCATCATTCTCAGGCCATTTTCCCAAGTTATTCAAGAGTTCTACCTAAAGTTGGGCTCCTTTGGGAACTGACTCAATTCATTTCCCAGGTAAAAAGATAATCAAGAAGAAAATCTTCAAGGACAAGACCCTTGTCCTCTGAATGTGTCTGACAAATGATTTTGGCACCCAAGACAGATGTAAAAAGAGAGAATAGATTACAGTGTGAAATCCTTCTTGATGTAACTGAGGTTTTTGAAGCAGAATTGATTTTAATAATAAAAAAATATTAGTAACTAATGAATATACACTGAAGAATCTAAGATAGTAACAAAAAAAAGATAACTAAAGACATCCAGAGTATTCCATTCACCAAGATAATTACCTTCTCTTTTCTTTTAAGTGGAATTGCTTTTCCAAAAGTTAGCCTGTCCATACAGAATTTCCCACACACAAGTCCCCAGTACATGTGGCATTTTATTTTCTCACCTTTTGTCATAATACCAGAATAAACCAATTTTTCTACAACAGTGCATTTCTTTGAAATCTTATTTTTACTTGAGTACTTGCAAAAATGGAAAAAAGAGAATAATCCAATAAAATGCTAACTTGGAGAGCAGTTCTCATCCTCAGAATGGGATTAACACAGGAAAAAAATCCTTGCAATTATTTGTCTTCCTGCAAAACAAAGCTAGCTCCCACTTGCTTTCTCCTCTTGAATCTTCCCCCCTTATTTACAGTATGGTGGGACTTTCGAGTGAAGAAATGGCAAACAGTTAATAAAACCTTTTATGGGTATTAATTACTTTCCACTTAATTACCTGCCATGTGGATCTTGTTGAGCTATTGATTACTGGCAAACATACATCCCACTGGGGATAAATGTGATTTAACTTCATCCAAAGAGTCAATTAGTCCAAGTAACATAGGCAGAGCTGCTGCTTTGCCTCAATAGCTGGGGTTTCTTGCCAAGAAAGATAGATAAGCCATTTATTTGTTTGTTAGAATAGAGTACTACTATCAACAGGAGGTGCTTACCAGGTATTACTGACATTGGTAAAATGTCACTCTGTGTCATCAAAGATTAGCTGTATGATATAGGATAATAGATAGTTTTTTGCTTGAGAATCCTAAAAGAACTAGTGAGGGTTTGAAGTTATCACTAGAGATGTAGTTCTGGTGTGGTTCTCTATTTTGCAAGATTATAACCAAAAAATTTTATCAAATATGTGTATGCATAACTGTGGTTTGCAAAGACAGTGCTGCTTCCTGCTGTGTGAATTTTGGGGTCCAAGATCTTTTTTTTTTTTTTGATATATTTCATCAAAGGAGCATGATGTTTCTGAAACTTCACTTAATAAGTTACTGAACTCCATATTTATTTCTGCCAGAAAGCCAACAGGAAAAAGACTTGAAATTGGGGTCTTTGGTGCATTGAGAGAGGGGAGGAGCAGATATGTATGAGAGAAAGAAAAATTGTTGCATTGATCAAACTTGGGTATAAATTTGTACCTTGAAACCCGTAAGAAAATTCATGAAGCTGATACTTTTAAAATGTTATCCATTTAGCTTCAAATTAGAATTTTAAAAATCCCTTACAATATAGCTCTTTTATAGTGTTCTTATGAGATAAATTAAAGTAATTCTGTAAAATATGCCCTATTCTAGGAGTAGAAAGCAAGGGATGGAAGACAATGCTGAATTGTAGGTGAGTGTTAGATCTTTGGTCAATAACTCATGTAAATCAGATTTTTCATTTTGAAAAGTGTAATACTACTGAAAAAACTAAAATATTTTATTTAAACAACTATCTGTGAACTTGAGATTTATATAATTTGCTTTGTATGGAATTCAGTCTGTGCTGAATCAACATGGTGAATATCTTAAAGTTCAATATTGCATACATGTAAATAAGAGTTACTAACATTTACATTGTTAAAAAGTTTACATTGTCATTGTATAACTATCATTATATTTCATTTCATGGGCTCCTTATAATATCCATCTGAGATACAATTATTGTTATGTATCCATTTTAAGTAAGTTAGAGCTGAGGATCAGAAAGGTTTAAGGAAGTTGGCTAGAGACACCTGGGTTCTCAAACCAAAACTTGATCTCAGGTCTCTTGGACTTCAAATCTCCTTTCACTACTTCTTGGTTAGCCCATTAGCATGAGCTCACTCTTAGGACCCTAAAGACAGCAAAATGGCAACTCAGACTGAACTTGAATATTAAACTCTGGGGTCAGTTTAAATGCAAGTGTGATATTTTTGTGTTTGGCTTTTGCTGCTCACATTCTTTATGACTTTAAAAGGGATTCATTTTTCCTGCTTCTCTCTCTCTCACACACACACATGCCCATTTCTTGTTCTTTAGGCTTTTTGTGATAATGATATGTATTTCCTAGAGTGAACTGATTCTTTTCCATCATGCAGTCTGATAAATAAAATATTTTTAACAACAACTTAACCTCATTATTTGCCCACACTAATTGAAAAGTAGTTCTTTCTGACTGGAGCAGGGGATTCATGCAGAAAAGGAAAGAAAGGATACTTTTCTTTTCATCCTCAGATTTCAGATATTTGGGTGTTATTGCTCCAAAGGATGTTCCCGCTGAAAGGCACAGAGTGTACATATCACCTCTACCTATGAGGTCAGATCTCGCCAATAACAATATTAATATTGACATCCAATGGGACACCTTGCTTACAACAGGATATCTCATGAAAGGCACTGCATTTTGGATTAAATATTTTCTGCATCAGGATATTCTGTAACAGTGAGTCAAAACATGTTGTAGTTTCCAAAATGTTATATTCTGGCTGTGGGCACAGATTCTGTATAATTCAAATTTTTTCCTTGCTTTGTTTTTAAAACAAAAATATATTGGACCTGTGGTTGCTAGAGAAACCCAGATTTAAGACTTAGGTAAGCTCTCTTTCTCTGGCATGTGAGGACACAGTGAGAGGGAAGATGTCTGCAACCCAACACCAATGATGCTGGCACCTTGATATTGGACTTCCAGTCTCCAGAACTCGACCAGAAACAGCAATTTCAGAGGGGCACCAGTGGCAGCAGTGGGGGAAGTGGCACCAGCGGTAGTGGCAGGAGCGGGGGAAGCCGCAGCAGGGGAGCTGGTGGCAGTGGAGCCAGCGGCAGTGGTGCCGGCAGCAGCGGCGTGACTGGTGGAAGCGGCAGCAGCGGAGGAAGTGGCAGCGGCAGGAGCAACACCCTGTGGTACCGCCCCATCACCCAGCAGCCTGGCAGAGTCCAAGCTGACAAGAGAGGTGGCTCCCCGGAGAGGCCCAAGACACAAGGCAACCACACACGCAAGGCACTAGTGGCCAACTGAGTAGTCACTGAGGTAGCCATACCAAATTGGCAACAACAGCAACATCTTAGTCAGTCAATAGTGTCAAACCTGTGGACTGTGAAAACCCCTGCCACAATGAATAAACATCAAAGAAAAGATACCAGAAATATGAAAAATCAAGAAAGTACACCACCAAAAGATAATAAATCTCAAGCTCTAGATCCTATAGAACAAGAAGCCCTTGAAATGACTGACAAGGAATTTTGAGTGATAATTCTAAGGAAACTGAATGAAATACAAGAAAACTCAGCTAGACATCATGATGAAATGAGGAAAAGTATACAGGATCTGAAAGAGGAAATGTACAAGGAAATCAATGTCCTGAAAAAAAAAATGTAGCAGAACTTGCCGAACTGAAGAAGTTATTCAGTGAAATAAAAAACACAACGGAGAGTTTAACCAGCAGGCTTGTGGAAGTTGAAGAGAGAACTTCTGAATTTGAAGATGGGCTGTTTGAATTAATACAAGCAGACAAAAAAAAAAAGAAAGAAAAGAAAAGAAAAAAGAGTCAAAGGCATTGAAGAAAATCTGAGAGAGATATCAGACAACCTTAAGTGCTCCAATATCTGAGTCATGGGTATTCCAGAAGGGGAGGAAAAAGGAGATTGCATTGAAAACCTATTCAACAAAATAGTGGCAGAAAACTTCCCAGGTATAGGAAAAATCACAGATCTTCAGATCCAGGAAGCTCAATGATCTCCAAACATATTCAACCCCAAAAGGTCTTCTCCAAGACATGTTATAGTCAAATTGGCAAAACTCAAAGACAAAGAGAGAATCTTAAAAGCTGCAAGAGAGAAGCGTCAAATCACCTATAAGGGAGCCCCAATCAGGCTAACATCAGACTTCTCATCACAAACCCTAAAAGCTAGAAAGGAATGGGATGATATATTCAAAATACTAAAAGACAGAGATTGTCAGCCAAAAATACTCTCCCGTGCAAGGCTATCCTTCCGAAATGAAGGGCAAATAGAATATTTCTCAGACAAACAAAAACTGCGCGAGTTCACCACCACACGACCACCCTTACAAGAAATTCTCAAGGGAGTACTGGGTTTGGTTCCTGAAAAAAAACTACCACTGCCATAAAAACCCAAGAAAAACCTAAACCCACTAGTATAATAAAAATGACATTCATGAAGAGAAAACAAACAAACAAAAATGCTATCTACAACCTAAAGAGCCAACAAACACAGAAACCAAACAGTAAATCAGAAAGCAAGGAACAAAAGACACCTAAGACAACCAAACAACAATCAATAAAATGCTAGGAATAAATCAACACCTTTCAATAACAACTCTTAATATAAAAGGCTTAAATTTCACAATCAAAAGACACAGACTGGCTGACTGGATCAAAAAGGAGGACCCAACAATATGCTGCCTACAAGAGACCCACCTCACCCATAAAGACTCACATAGACTAAGAGTGAAAGGATGGAAAAAGATTTACCATGCAAACAGAAAAGAAAAACGAGCTGGAGTAGCTATTCTTATATCTGACAAAGTAGACTTTAAACTAAAAACCATAAAAAGAGACAATGAAGGACACTATATAATGATAAAAGGACTGATCCATCAAGAAGACATAACAATCATAAATATGTATGCACCCAATGTTGGAGCAGCCAGATTTACAAAACAAACTCTACTAGACCTAAATAAGGAAAGAGACACTAATACCATAATAGCAGGGTACCTGAACACACCATGTCAATATTGGACAGATCATCTAATATTTTGGACAGATCTAAATATATTGGACAGATCATCTAATATATTGGACAGATCTAATAATATTGGACAGATCTAAACAATATTCTAGACCAATTGGACATGGCATATATCTACAGAACATTCCATCCAACAACCTCAGAATGTTCATTCCTCTCATCCGCACATGGATCATTCCCCAGGATAGATCACATATTAGGTCACAAATCAAGTTTCAATAAATTCAAAAAAATTGGAATTATCCCATGTATTTTCTCAGACCATAATGGATTAAAACTAGAAATCAATAGCAAATGAAATTCTGGAAACTATACAAACACATGGAAATTAAACAGCATTCTACTTAATGACATATGGGTCCAAGAAGAAAACAAGCAGGAAATCAAAAAATTTATTGAAACTAAAGAAAATAATGATACATCATACCAAAACCTGTGGGATACAGCAAAAGCAGTATGAAGGGGGAAGTTTATTGCATTAAATGCTCACCTCAGAAGAATGGAAAGATGGCAAGTGAACAACCTAACACTTCACCTTTAAGATCTAGTAAAACACGAACAATCCAAACCTAAAGTTAGCAGATGGATACCAAAACCAGGTAAAGATATAACTAAAAAAGAAAACTACAGGCCGATATCCTTGATGAATATAGATACAAAAATCCTCAATAAAATACTAGCAAACAGAATACAACAACACATACATAAAATTATTCACCATGATCAAGTGGGATTCATCCCACGGATGCAAGGTTGGTTCAACATACACAAATCAATAAATGTGATACACCATATCAATAAAATCAAATACAAGGATCATATGTTCATCTCTATAAATGCTGAAAAAGCATTTGATAAAATTCAGCAGTCATTCATGACAAAGACTCTCTATAAGTTAGGTATAGAGGGAAAGTATCTCAACATAATTAAAGCCATATATGATAAAACCACTGCCAATATCATCCTGAATGGGGAAAAGCTGAAAGGTTTTCCTTTAAGAACAGGAACTAGACAAGGATGCCCACTCTCACCACTCCTATTCTACATAGTGCTGGAAGTAATAGCCAGAGCAATCAGAGAAGAGAAGGAAATAAAGGGCATCCAGATTGGAAAAGATGAAGTCAAACTGTCCCTCTTTGCAGATGACATGATCCTATATATCAAACAACCTTAAGCCTCTACAAAAAACTCTTGGAGGTGATAAATGATTTCAGCAAAGTAGCAGGATACAAAATCAACACACAAAAATCCAATAGTGAACATGTAGAAAGGGAAATCAAGAAAGATCGCCCATTTACAATAGCCACCGAAAAAATAAAATACTTAGGAATTGATTTAACCAAGGATGTGAAAAATATCTATAATGAGAACTACAAACCACTGCTGAGAGAAATTAGAGAGGATACAAGAAGATGGAAAGATATCCCATGCTCTTGGATAGGAAGAATCAACATGGTGAAAATGTCCATACTACCCAAAGTGATATACAAATTCAATGCAATCCCCATCAAAATTCCATGACAGTTTTCTCAGAAATGGAAAGAACTATCCAGACATTTATATGGAATTAAAAAAAAATACCACACATAGCCAAAGCAATTCTGAGCCAAAAAAATAAAGCTGGAGGCATAACACTACCTGACTTTAAACTATACTACAAAGCTATAATAAGCAAAACAGTATGGCACTGGCATAAAAACAGACACACTGATCAATGGAATAGAATAGAGAATCCCGAAATCAATCCACACACCTACAGCCATCTGATCTTTGAGAAAGGCACCAAGCCTATACACTGGGGAAGAGACTGCCTCTTTAGCAAATGGTGCTGGGAGAACTGGATATCAATATGCAGGAGGATGAAACTAGACCCATACTTTTCACCATACTCTAAAGTCAACTCAAAATGGATTAAAGAATTTAATATACACCCTGAAACAATAAAACTTCTTAAAGAAAACATAGTAGAGACACTTCAGGAACTAGGACTGGACACAGACTTCATGAATATGACCCCAAAGGCACGGGCAATGAAAGGAAAAATTAACAAATGGGATTACATCAAACTAAAGAGCTTCTGCACAGCAAAAGAAACAATTAACAGAGTTAAAAGACAACCAACAGAGTGGGAGAATATATTCGCGAAATATACATCTGACAAAGGATTAATATCCAGAATATGCAAGGAACTCAAACAACTTTACAAGAAATAAACAAGCAACCCAATTAAAAAATGGGCAAAAGAGCTAAGTAGGCATTCCTCTTAGGAAGATATCCAAATGGCCAACAGACATATGAAAAAGTGCTCAACCTCAGTCAGCATCCAAGAAATGCAAATCAAAACCACACTGAGATACCATCTAATCCCAGTTAGGATGGCTAAAATCCAAAAGACTCTGAACGATAAATGCTGGTGAGGTTGCGGAGAAAAAGGAAGTCTGATACATTGCTCGTGGGACTCCAAAATGGTGCAGCCTCTATGGAAAATGGTATGGAGGTTCCTCAAACAATTGCAGATAGATCTACCATACGACCCAGCTATCCCACTGTTGGGAATATACCCAGAGGAATGGAAATCATCAAGTCGAAGGCATACCTGTTCCCCAATGTTCATTGCAGCACTCTTTACAATAGCCAAGAGTTGGAACGAGACCAAATGTCCATCATTGGATGAGTGGATATGGAAATTGTGGTATATCTACACAATGGAATACTACTCAGCTATAAAAACGAATGAAATACTGCCATTTGCAACAACATGGATGAACCTTGAGAGAATTACATTAAGTGATATGAGTCAGGCACAGAAAGAGAAATACCATATGTTCTCACTTATTGGTGGGAGCTAAAAATAAATAAATAAATTCACACACACACACACACACACACACACAAAAACCGGGGGGAGGTGAAGACATAACAACTATAATTCCTTGAAGTTGATATGACAAGCAAACAGAAAGGACATTGTTGGGTGGGAGTGGGGAGAGGGAGGAGGGAAGGGGTTTCGGTAATGGGCTACAATAATCAACCACATTGTATATCGATAAAAAAAAAAGACTTACGTAAGTGTAAATGACAGCTAAATTCCCAAATCATCCCTTTTCTCTCCATAAAACTGTATTTTTCCATTCTCCTACACTCCATAGCTCAATTTCTACAGAAAACTAACAAATCCTCACAAAATTCCTGAGGAGCTGAACATGCATTTCTTCAGCAGACTAGAAAATTAGGCAAAAAAACTGACAAAACTTTAGTTCCACAGGGTAGAGCTGTGATTTAAAACTACCAGCTTCCCTTCTATGCAAAAACGTCAAAACACACACACACACACACACACACACACACACACACACACACACGTTCTTCCAAAAAAAAATATATATATGTATTTTTTTATGGAAAACCTATTTGTTTAGAAATGGTCGTGATGGTGGAATAGGGAGGAAATGGGTTACATTGACGTAGATTCTCTGTATATATTCTATCATCTGAATATCAAAGAAACCTATTTAGGTTAGAAACTTTGTCTCCATTATGGCAACAAGGAAGATAAATCACAAAGAAATAAAGAAGTTTGTCTAAAATGACATATTCAGTAAGTGATTCATACACATACTAGGCTGACTGAAAAACCAAAAACTGTTTCCATTTTACCTCAGTGCTTTTCTGGGAAATACTTGATAAGCTCAGGAGACAGTTACTTTCCTCATTCCTTAGAAGATTCCTCTTGCCCACCTCCCTTTCTCGCCTCCCCCCAACAAATCATATCAGTTCACTTGTCTTAACAAGTTCAAGGAATTGTTGTGATTGTTTTGTCTTCTTCCCCCCCCACAAATGATTGTGTGTTTACTTATTTATTTATTTATTTATTTATTTTTAGCTCCCACAAATAAGTGAGAACATTTGATATTTTTCTTTCTGTGCCTGACTAGTTTTACTTAATATAATTCTCTATAGGTCCATCCATGTTGTTGCAAATGGCAGTATTTCATTCTTTTTTATAACAGAGTACTATACCATTGTGTGGATATACCATATTTTCCGTATCCACTCATCTGATGATGGACATTTGGGCTGGTTCCAATTCTTAGCTATTGTAAAGAGTGCTGCAATAAATATTGGGGAACAGGTATACCTTCGACTTGATGATTTCCTTTCCTCTGGGTATATTCCCAGCAGTAGGATAGCTGGGTCACATGGTATATTTATCTGCAATTGTTTGAGGAACCTCCATACCATTTTCCATAAATTCTGCACCATATTGCAGTCCCACCAACAGTGTATGAGAGTTCCTTTTTCTCTGCAACCTCATCAGCATTTATCATTCTCAGTCTTCTGGATATTAGCCATCCTAACTGGAGTGAGATGGTATCTCAGTGTGGTTTTGATTTGCATTTCCCAAATGCTGAGTGATGTTGAGCATTTTTTGTATGTCTGTTGGACATTCATATATTTTCCTTACAGAAATCCCTATTTAGCTATTTTGCCTATTTTTTAATTGGGTTACCTGTGTTTTTCTTGTAAAGTCATTTCAGTTCCTTGTATATTCTGGATATTAATCCTTTGTCAGATGTATATTTTGCAAATATTTTCTCCCACTCTGTTGGTTGTCTTTTAACTCTGTTAATTGTTTCTTTTGCTGTGCAGAAGCTCTTTAGTTTGATATAATCCCATTTGTTTATTTTCCCTTTGGTTGTCCATGCTCTTGGGGTCATATTCATGAAGTCTGTGCCCAGTCCTATTTCCTGAAGTGTTTCTCCTATGTTTTCTTTGAGAAGTTTTATTATTTCAGGGTGTATATTTAATTCTTTAATACATTTTGAATTGATTTTGGTATATGGATAGAGGTATGTGTCTAGTTTCATTCTCCTGCATATTGATATCCAGTTCTCCCAGCACCATTTGCTGAAGAGGCATTCTCTTCCCCAGTGTGTAGATTTGGTGCCTTTGTCAAAGATCAGATGGCTGTAGGTGTATGGATTGATTTCCGGATTCTCTATTCTATTCCATTGATCAGTGTGTCTGTTTTTATGCCAGTGCCATACTGTTTTGCTTATTATAGCTTTGTAGTATAGTTTAAAGTCAGGTAGTGTTATGCCTCCAGCTTTATTTTTTTGGCTCAGAATTGCTTTGGCTATGCGTGGTATTTTTTTTTTTAATTCCATATAAATGTCTGGATAGTTCTTTCCATTTCTGAGAAAACTGTCATGGAATTTTGATGGGGATTGCATTGAATTTGTATATCATTTCGGGTAGTATGGACATTTTCACCATGTTGATTCTTCCAATCCAAGAGCATGGGATATCTTTCCATCTTCTTGTATCCTCTCTAATTTCTCTCAGCAGTGGTTTGTAGTTCTCATTACAGATATTTTTCACATCCTTGGTTAACTCAATTCCTAAGTATTTTATTTTTTTGGTCGCTATTGTAAATGGGCAATCCTTCTTGATTTCCCTTTCTACATGTTCACTATTGGATTTTTGTGTGTTGATTTTGTATCCTGCTACTTTGCTGAAATCATTTATCACCTCCAAGAGTTTTTTTTGTAGAGGCTTTAGGCTGTTCGATATATAGGATCATGTCATCTGCAAAGAGGGACAGTTTGACTTCATCTTTTCCAATCTGGATGCCCTTTATTTCCTTCTCTTCTCTGATTGCTCTGGCTATTACTTCCAGCACTATGTAGAATAGGAGTGGTGAGAGTGGGCATCCTTGTCTAGTTCCTGTTCTTAAAGGAAAACCTTTCAGCTTTTCCCCATTCAGGATGATATTGGCTGTGGGTTTGGCATATATGGCTTCAATTATGTTGAGATACTTTCCCTCTATACCTAACTTATAGAGGGTCTTTGTCATGAATGACTGCTGAATTTTATCAAATGCTTTTTCAGCATTTATAGAGATGATCATATGGTCTTTGTGTTTGATTTTATTGATATGGTGTATCACATTTATTGATTTGTGTATGTTGAACCAACCTTGCATCCGTGGGATGAATCCCACTTGGTCGTGGTGAATAATTTTACATATGTGTTGTTGTATTCTGTTTGCTAGTATTTTATTGAGGATTTTTGTATCTATATTCATCAAGGATATTGGCCTGTAGTTTTATTTTTTAGTTTTATCTTTACCTGGCTTTGGTATCAGGCTGATGTTTGCTTCATAGAATGAGTTTGGGAGAATTGCCTCTGTTTCAATATTTCGGGAATAGTTTTTAGAGAATTAGTGTCAATTCCTCTTTGAATGTTTGTTAAAATTCTGCTGTGAGTTCATCTGGTCCTGGGCTTTTCTTTGTTGGGAGCTTTCTGATAACAGCTTCAATCTCTTTTATTGTTATTGGTCTGTTCAGATTTTCTACATCTTCTTGGCTCAGTTTTGGTAGCTTGTGTGTGTCCAGAAATTTATCCGTTTCCTGCAGATTTTCAAATTTGTTGGTATATAGTTATTTATAGTAGTCTTGAATGATTCCTTGTATTTCAGATGTGTTAGTTGTAATATCACTTTTTCATTTCTAATTTTTGTTAGTTGGATCTTCTTTCTTCTTCTTTTAGTTAGTCGTGCTAATGGTTTGTCAATTTTATTTATCTTTTCAAAAAACCAACTTTTTTATTCATTGATCTTTTGTATTGCTTTTTGGGTTTCAATTTCATTAAGTTCTGCTCTGATCTTAATGATTTATTTCTATCTGCTAACTTTGGGTTTGGATTGTTCTTGTTTTTCTGGTTCTTTAAGGTGAAGTATTATGTTGCTCACTTGCCATCTTTCCATTCCCCTGAAGTAAGCATTTAATGCAATAAATTTCCCCCTTAGTACTGCTTTTGCAGTATCCCATGGGTTTTGGTATGATGTATCATTATTTTCTTTAGTTTCGATAAATTTTTTGATTTCCTGTTTGATTTCTTCTTGGACCCATATGTCGTTAAGTAGAATGCCGTTTAATTTCCATGTGTTTGTATAGTTTCCAGAATTTCATTTGTTATTGATTTCTAATTTTAATCCATTGTGGTCAGAAAAAATACATAGGATAATTCCAATTTTTTTGAATTTGCTGAGACTTGGTTTGTGACCTAACATGTGATCTGTCCTGGAGAATGATTCATGTGCTGATAAGAATGAATATTCTGAGGTTGTTGGATGGAATGTTCTGTAGATATCTGCCAAGTCCAGTTGGTCTAGAGTGTTGTTTAGATCTTTGTTTCTTTGCTGATTCTTTGCCTTGATGATCTGTTCAATATTGACAGTGGGGTGTTCAGGTACCCTGCTATTATGGTATTAGTGTCTATTTCCTTCTTTAGGTCTAATAGAGTTTGCTTTATATGTCTGGCTGCTCTGACATAGGTTTGTATATATTTATGATTGTTATGTCTTCTTGATGGATCAATCCTTTTATCATTATGTAGTGGCCCTCATTATCTCTTCTTATAGTTTTTAGTTTAAAGTCTATTTTATCAGATATAAGAATAGCTACTCCATCTTGCTTTTAATTTCTGTTTGCATGGTTAATCTTTTTCCATCCTTTCACTCTTAGTCTATGTGAGTCTTTATAGGTGAGGTGGGTCTCTTGAAGGCAGCACATAGTTGGGTCCTCCTTTTTAATCCAGTCAGCCAGTGTGTGTCTTTTGATTGGGGAATTTAATCCTTTTACTTTAAGAGTTGTTATTGAAAAGTTTTAATTTACTCCTAGCATTTTATTGATTTTTGTTTGGATGTCTTAGGTGTCTTTTGTTCCTTTCTGTCTGATTTACTTTTTTTTTTCTGTATTTGTTCATTCCTTGGGTTGTAGATAAACTTTTTTTTCTCTTCATTGCTGCCATTTTCATTATACTAGTGGGTTTTGATTTTTCTTGAGTTTTTATGGCAGTGGTAGTTATTTTTCAGGTACCAAACCTAGTACTCCCTTGAGAATTTCCTGTAAGTGTGGTCATGTGTTAGTGAACTCCTGTAGTTTTTGTTTGTCTGAGAAATATACAATTTGCCCTTCATTTTGGAAGGATAGCCTTGTAGGGTAGAATATTCTTGGCTGGCAATCTCTGTCTTTTAGTATTTTGAATATATTATCCCATTCCTTTCTGGCTTTTAGGGTTTGTGATGAAAAGTCTAATGTTAGTCTGACTTGGGCTCTCTTATAAGTGATTTGATGCTTCTCCCTTGCAGCTTTAAGATTCTCTGTTTGTCTTTGAGTTTTGCCAATTTGACTATAACATGTCTTGGAGAAGACCTTTTTGGGTTGAATGCATTTGGGGATCTCTGAGCTTCCTGTATCTGAAGATATGTTTCTTTTCTTATACCTGGGAAGTTTTCTGCCACTATTTTGTTGAATAGGTTTTCAATGCAATCTCCTTTTTCCTCCCCTTCTGGAACACCCATGACTCAGATATTTGAGTGCTTAAGTTTGTCTGGTATCACTCTTAGATTTTCTTCAATGTTTTTAATTCTTTTTTCTTTTCCTTTTTTGTCAGCCTGTGTTATTTCAAACAAGCCCTTCTTCAAGGTCAGAAGTTCTCTCTTCTGCTTTTCCAAGCTTGCTGGTTAAACTCTCTGTTGTGTTTTTTATTTGGTTGAATGAATTCTTCTGCTCAGCAAGCTATGCTGCATTCTTTTACAGGGCATTGATTTCCTTGTGCATTTCTTCTTTCAGGTCCTGTATACTTTTCCTCATTTCATCATGTTGTCTAACTGAGTTTTCTTGTATCTCATTTAGTTTCCTTAGAATTATCACTCGAAATTCCTTGTCAGATATTTCAAGGGCTTCTTGTCCTATAGGATCTCGATCTTGAGAGTTATTCCTCTTTGGTGGTATACTTTCTTGATTTTTCATATTTCTGGTATCTTTCCTTTGATGTTTAGTCATTGTGTCAGGGGATTTCATGGTCCACTGGTTTGACACTATCATCTGGCTAGGATGCTGCTGGGGCTGCCAATTTGGTATGGCTGCCTCAGTGTCTGCTCAGTTGCCCACTAGTGCCTCAGGTGTGTGGTCACTTCGGATCTTAGACATTTCAAGGGCGGCACCTCTCTGGTCAGCATGAACTCAGCCGGGCTAGGGATGGAGTTGGGTGGTGGTGACAAGACCTACTTGCTCGGTCATGCGCTGGCACCACAGGGCGCTTGGTCTCCACAGATCTTGGGCTTCTCCTGTTTTGCACTTTGAATGTCTCTGGTTATGGTTATGTCATCTCAGTGAACTCCTTGAGTGGCACACACGGCAGGCACAAAGGTTGTTTTCTAAATTTTACATCAAGTTCTTCAGCTCCATCTTGGAAGGCTGGATGAGAAACCACCACTGAAGCTGGCTCTGGATAGTAATACTTCAAGGTAATTGAGTAATTGCTGGAGCTCAGTGCAGACTAGCTTGGTAGATAAAACTCCTGGTGGCCTAGCTGTAAGGGGACTCCCATACTCTAAATGATTGTGATAGAAGTCAGTTCAGTTGTTTCTTTGGTGTGGAGTGGAAGTTACTGGTAGAGAGCACAGGGGAACTTTTTGTTGGGAAAACATCCTTGCTTTGAGCATGTGGATCTCACTATTCTATGCATGTTTCCAAACTTATCAAACTCAACTTATCAAAATTTTTAACTAAAAAATGTGCATTTCATGTTAAGTAATTTATGCCTGGATATAAAAAAATCTTATAAAAATGAAAGTGTAAAAAGCACAATTAAAATTTTAGGTTTTATTTAATTACAGTTCAATTTACTTTTTAAAAAATTACATGTATATTTTTGCCAAGGTTCTAGTGGGTGGTTGGTTTGGGGTGTTCACTACATTATAAAGAGCAGTCAAATTACTAACTCAAAAAAAAAAAAAAGTGAGCCATGCCAAGAATAGTGATGAAAATGGGTGATGAACAGAATTATAATGAATCTGATCTTGTGTTCTTGAGATATTCTTCTCCAAAAAAATTAACAAAATGAGGACTTTTGGTGTTCTGATTGACTCAAAGATACAGCTTAAACAAGACAGAAAAGATTGGATAGATTGAATTCACATTTATTTCCACTCCTTTCTTTTTTCTAAACCTTTTTTTAAAAATTATTTTTATTTATACATATTTCTGGCATATAGATTTGAGTATCAGTATTTGTGCATGTAATGATCAAATCAATAATATTAGCATATTCATCATTACAAATCAAAATTACTTTTTGTGTCCTTTACCCAATTACTCCCTATCCCCCTTTCCCCTCACCCTTTGCCACGTCTAGTAACTATAGGTCTGTTCTCTCTTTCTGAAAGGTATTTCTTTCTTTCTTTGTTTCTTAGCTCCCACTTATGAGTGAGCACATGTAGTATTTATCTTTCTGGGCCTGGCTTATTTCACTTAACATAATTTTCTCCAAGCTCATCTGTGGTGCTGAGAATAGCAGAGTTTCATTCTTTTTTTTTTAATGGCTGTGTAGTATTACACTGTGTATACATACCACATTTTCCTTATCCAGAATATTCATTGATGGACATTCAGATTGGGTCCATATCTTGGCTGTTGTAAATAGAGCTGTGGTGAATATGGGAGTGCAGGTATCCCTTCAACATGATGATTTCCATTCCTTTGAGTGTATACCCAGAAGTAGGATTGATGGATCATATGGAAGTTCTATCTGTAGTTGTTTGAGAATCCTCCATAATGTTTTCCATAATGGCTGTACTATTTTGTAGTTTCACAAACAGTGTTCAAGAGTTCCCTTTTTTCCACATCCTTGCCAGCATTTGTTGTTCTCAGTCTTTTTGATAATAGTCAGTCTAGCTAGGGTGAAATGATATCCCCATGTTGTTTTGATTTTCATTTCTCTGATGATTAGAAATGTTGAACGTTTTTTCATGTTCCTGTTGGCCATTTGTATGTCTTCTTTGAAAAATATCTATTCAACTCCTTTTCTCATTTTTTAATTGGATTATTATTATTTTTTCTTTACTGTGAAGTTGTTTGAGTTCCTTGTATATTCTGGAAATTAATCCCTTATCAGATGTATGGTTTGCAAATATTTTCTCCCATTCAGTGTTTGCCTTTTCACTCTGTCGATTGTTTCCTTTTCTGTGCAGAGCTTTTTAGTTTGATATCATCCAATTTATTTATCTTTTCTATTGTTGTTGTGCTTTTGGGGTTTTACACTGCAACAACAAATGCAAGGATGAAAACCACTCATTATCTCAATAGATGCAGGAAAAGCACTTGACAAAACTCAAAATCCCTTCATGATAAAGACTCTCAACAAATTAGGTATTGAAGAAAAATATCTCAACACAATAAAAGGCATATATGACAAACCCACTACCAACATCATCCTGAATGGGGAAAAGTTGAAAGGTTTTCTTTTAAGAACAGGAACAAGATGAGCATGCTCACTCTTACCACTCTTATTCAACCTAGTATTGGAAGTATGAGCAAGACCAATCAGGCAAGAGAAGAAAAAAAAGGCCATCCAGATTGGAAAAGATGAAGCCAAACTGTCACTGTTTGCAGATGACATGATCCTATATATGGAAAAACCCATAACTTCTACCAAAAACCTCCTAGAGCTAATAATCATATTCAGTAAAATTTCAGGATGCAATTTCAATGCACAAAAATCAGTAGCATTCTTATACACCAACAATGAAGATGAAAAAGAAATCAAGAAAGCAAGCCCATTTACATTAGCTACCAACAGAATAAAATTTCTAGGAATAAATTTAACCAAGGAGGTGAAAAATCTCTACAATGATAACCATAAAATTCTGCTGCAAGAAACTAAAGAGGACACAAAAAGATAAAAAGGCATTCCTTGTTCAAGGATTGAAAGAATTAATGTGGGGAAAATGTCCATAATACCTAAAGTGATTTGCAGATTCAATGCAATCCCTATCAACATACCCATAACATTCTTCACAGAAATAAGAAAACCAATCCTAAAATTCATATGTAACAAGAAAAAACCCAGAAAAGACAAAGCAATCCTGAGCAAAAATAAATAAATAAATAAATTAATTAATAGGAAATAAAAAAATAAAGCTGAAGGCATTATATTACCTGACTTCAAATTATACTACACAGCCATAAAAAAGAATGAAATCTTGCCATTAGCAACAACATGGATGAGTCTGGAGAAAATTATGTTAAGTGAAATAAGCCAAACTAGGAAAGAGAAATACCACATGTCCTCACTTATAACTGTGTACTAAGAAAGAAAAAAGGAATGGGAGGGATGGAAGTAGGGAGTGATGAAGGGAGGGAGGGAGAGAGAGAGAAAGAGAGAGAGAGGAAGAAAGAAGAAAGAAGAAAGAAAGAACTTTCAGAAGAAGAGAATAAATCTAAGGTTACTGGGGATGGGGGAAGGTAGAAAGGGGGTTTGGTGAGGGACAGGTAAGTAAAGGGCATATAGAAAAATCATGATTTACAATAATGAATATGCTGATAGTAATAAAAAATAATTAATCAAAAAATATAAAAAAACAAATTATATTTCAAAGCTATAGTAACTAAAACAGCATGGTACTGGCATAAAAACAGACACATGGACCAACGGAACAGAATAGAAGACCCAGAAATCAACCCAGGTACTTACAGCCAACTGATCTTTGACAAGGGTGCCAAGAACATGCATTGAGAAAAAGACAGCCTCTTCAGTAAATGGTGCAGGGAAACTGGATATCTATGTGTAGAAGAATGAAACTAGCCCCATACCTCTTACCATATACCAAAATCAACTCATAATGGGTAAAAAACTTAAGTATAAGACCTGAAACTATAAGACTCCTAGAAGAAAATATAGAGGAAACACTTCAGGAAATAGGACTGGGCAAAGACTTTATGTAAAGCCTGGTTTTTGATAGGAACTGGATATAAGATATTTTAATTTTATATTTGTTGGTGGGAGCCTAGAGCTCAGTCAGAATAATGCAGTGATGGTACAATGATTTGGTAGTCAGCTGTCCAAGTTTTCATAGCAGTCTACCACTTTGTAGGACTTTGGGTAAATTAAACTCTCTTTTGTCTTAGTTTGCTCATCTGTGTGTGTGTGTGTGGGTGATAATCCACATGTCAACAGGTAATACCTATCTCAAAAGACTTCCTTGAAAGTAAATAATACATAGAAAAGTGTCTGCAACATAGTAATTGCTCAGTAAATATTAATTGCTATAATTGTTAATATGAATAGTATTCTATACTAATGATGAAAAGTAAAACTACTTTTCTGGAAACAAAATAAGCAAATGGTAGGACTTATTTTATTATTTAAAAATATCAGAGCAAATGATATCAATTTTCTACCATAGTCATTAATAAAAACTCTCTATAATTGTCTCATAGGTCATGTAATTATAAGGACAGTGGCCTCTTGATATATTTATAATTATATTATTGACAAAATTAAAAATATTATTAAAAAAGAACAAAGTGCTCTGCTGCATGAAATTAAAATTAACCCATTAAATAGTAAATAATACTTAGCCCCGATAAAGTAAGTACCTGCATCACCGCAATTAATGTTAATTGCCTGTTCTTGATAGATAACTATCAAGTTCATAATTATGTCTGTCATGATCCATGATAGTTAAACCATGACCTTATTATAGAGAAGGTTAATTACTTTCTTCTTCACCTTTGCAAGTGGACAATGATCAAATTCCTTTCAAAATAATATAAAAATATTTAGTTTAAAGTAAAAAGAAGGTACAAGACTAATTTTCCTCTTACACATTTAAATTGCTGTCTTGCTTGATTCTGGCAATGATACCAAGTATGTAGATTTTACAAGCACATTAATAACTGAAGACTTAGCTTAAACTCACATAGCTTGAAAAAACATATCCATAGAATCAAAGTCAGATGTAAAGTTAATCAAAGCTCTGAAGAATCCTGATATTTTCAGCAGTTTTTAAAATGAGATTACAAGTTCAATAATAATCAATACTTCAAGAGAGAGTCTAAAATCTCCTTGCTCTTCACTAAAGGATTAAAGTGAGAGCCCAAACCTTCAGGCTCTCAAGTAGCATTGAAAACATTAAAACCAGAGCTTTGAAAACATTAAGTAAACAACTGGGCTTTTATTTTTAAGAGTGGTGGGCTACCCTTTCTGAGATGTGGAAAATGGCATATTGAACACTGTCACTTAGTTATGAAATCATAAATAAGGGATTTATGGAAGTAAATGACTTGATGCAGAGCAGGACCTTCTCTGAAGAACAAATTTTAAATAAATTTTACTTTATTAAGTTCGTATTGGCTACTCACTTTAGTCCTCCCCATAGCTAGGACCTGTAATCACATTGGAGTTATACATGCATTAGGCAGTTGTCTTAGGACCTTGAAGCTGGGAGAAGATAACTTTCCATATGTTAAAAAAGAAATATGGTTCCGCAAAAAAAAAAAACTCTACCATCATTATTAATCCTAAAAGCCTTTAATGTAACCTTCAGTAAATATTTACATTTCTTCACAAGGTTTGTAGGAAACAAAATTTATTTATTTGTTTGTTTAATTTGTCACTATCTAAGCAGTCCAGTTTTATTTTGGTTATATTAGTAAGGTATGGAAATCAGTCAGTGTGTGTCAGATCTTCAGAATGACTTGGACTTCTGAAGTGAAATGTGAATCTTTCAATTACAAAACAAAACCAACTTATATTCAGATATATCACGGGTTCTTAAGCAGAGATGACTTGCTCTCCACTCTTGCAGGGAATATTGGGCAATGTCTGGAGACATTTTTGGTTGTAACAACTAGGGAGCATGCTACTGGTGTCTACTGGATAGAAGCCAGGAATGTGCTAAGCATCCTATAATGCACAGGACGGCCCCCGCCCCAACATAGAATTATCCAGTCCAAAATGTCAATAGTGGTGAGGTTGAGAAACCCTGTTATACATGAATCAAAATATATTCCAAAGAAGATTAAATTGATTTTAATGGCCTGACTACTTTAATTCTTTCCATGAATGTGAATGTCAAATATTTACCACATTATATACAGTATGCAGTTCCTAAGATATTACTGACTAATCTGCTACCTAAATGCATTATTGAGTAGCAATTTTCTCACGGTTAAGTAACAAGCTAAAATATACGTTTTTTTTTTTGTCTCTATTAACCACTTATTTAACTGAAACACTGTGCAAAATAAATGTTTCTCAAATTAAGAAAATAGCATGATGTGAAAATGAATTACTCAGCTTCTTTATTAGAACTTTTCCTTATAATTGGCTAATCAATTTCATATATTCAGTTATTTGTTGGTTTGTTTACTTATCTTGCTTTCATGTTTTGAAATTGAAAAAGTGACTCTAACATGCTAAGATTTTATCTGGAGTGCTGTGTCCTAGGAATAACTTCCTCAGGCATTCAGCAAAGTGAACCTCTAAGGTTATATAGGCAGAACATTATGGAAATATCTGGCTGTTATGACAGAGCTCTAAATATAAATTCAAAATGAAGAAATAGGCATTAAGAATTTATTGCATGACAGTCCTATGCTTTAGCATATGCTTTCCCAAAATATTTCTGGAGATATTGAGAAAAAGGCTCTTTTCTATTCTTTATATTGGCATTTTCAAAAGATTTTACCAAATTTATTATTATATGTATCAAATACATACAACATTGTGCACTTAGTACTGTTTAGCTATCAATCACAAGGCTAAACAACATGTGTATTATAGAGGTAGATATGAAAAAGTAAAATACTCTGTTAGAATTTACATACTGGCCACAGCCAATAAATTAAAGTATATGGGACAATTTTTGAGTAATACATAATAGTATGTAATTTAGTACCAAATTTCATCATAAACCAGGATTATAGTTGTTAAGAAAATGGAATGAACAAGGTTATGTGGAATTATAGAGAATATGTCACTGGTAGAGTTGACCTTGAACTTGGATGCTAAACCATGAGTGAGCTTTGTATAGCATAAAAGACATAAGTCAGGGTAATAATAATGATGTTAACAAGGGTTTAAATGAAAGACAGTAGACAGGAGAAATAATGTGTCTTTCTAATGTTTACTTTGTTTTTAAAAAGGTCCATGTAACTTTTTAGTCCTTCTCTACAATATATAGATTAATAGGTACTTAATAATAGATAAATAATCATATTAGTGATTGCACCAGTATATATAAATATAAATATTTATACTGTCATTAATTATTAAGGGCTATTATAGTATTGTGTCTAGCAAGTAATCTCAGTTTATGTACCACTTTTGGAGCAAAGATGTTCAACAGCCTAATTCAAAGTGCTATATCTAATACTATGTTAAATCATTAAATATACTACATAGGTGAGATAAATTAGTTCTTTTATTGAATAAAATTAAAATTCCATGACATAATGTATAACATAAATTTTTTGTCCATTTGATTATGTATATGTTAACTATTATTATCTTTATGATTCTTACATAATTGCATCATATTACAACTTTATTACTCTACCACTTACTAAGGGGTTAGCGAGTGTTACACACTGTGGTGACCCCTTCATGTACAATGAAGAAAAACAATATTGCTCTCTAAAGCAATAGCTACCTTATAAAGCTAGTGGCTCATGTAAAATAAAGACTCTTCTGTTCTCCTGAGAATCTTTGATAAGGATGAATTTGTAAAGGTGGACTATGCAGAATTTGGAGTATTTGCCACATTTTCCTGCAAAAAAACAAAGAAGAATTTGGAGTTGCCATGGGTAGTGAGGAAAGTTGTGACAAGAAATTCTGAGCAGTTTAATAGGATGTGAGAGAATGTGTTTTGGAAATGGCACAGAAAAGGCACAGAAATGGCACACAATATCTAGTATTCAATTTTAAGAGGTTTTGCATTTTTGTGAAACTCTATCTTCCTCCTTGTCATCTATTTATTACCATCATTATCATCTATAGATCTAATTCCTGATCATTTCCCGAAACCTATCTTCCATCTCCAAAGTTATATACTCACAAACTCCTCATGGGAGTAATTTATACAATAGAAATATGGGAAAAGGCTGAATTTCACATCTTGAAGGAGCTGTGAGCACACAGTAGATTCAGAGCTGACCAGGAGATGATAATACACACTCTGGGAGTTTGCAGAAATCATGGAGAAGCTATCGGCCCTTCTACAACGTACAAGGTAAAACTTTGTGCTACACTTATCTATATATTTTGGGGTAGTGACCACAGAAAATACCTGGATTACACATACAGTAGCTTGTTTAAATGTATCTTTGGAATGAAGCTGTTTTGTTTGATACTAGATAATGTGAAATAGGATTCATCTTAGAGATCTAGCTCTGGTGATCCTTGCCCAAAGAAACATTCTCAAAGGTCCTGATTCCCTTCCTCTCACCTAGAAAGCGTTGAATTGCCTGTCTTGTGACTGTGATAAATATTAGTGAGTTTAATAGAAGTTGTTTACACATCTACCCTCCCTCGCACATATGGCCTCCACTGTTTCACCGCTGCTAGTCACATGAGAGTTGTGTCAGAATGTTTATTGAATGAATTAATTCACATACCACCAAGGAGAGGAGTGAGATCCTTTTTATGTTTATATTCCCATAACACCTAGCATAGTAGCTTCCATATAGCAGGTGCCCAATAAATGATTGCTGTTTGTCTAGAGTAAGATATATGAGGTTCCTTCTAACTTTATTGTTCTGGAAACCATATAGGCAAAGTAGTTATCTATCATTCATTAGGTTATGAAAGATGCCAAATGTTCACCTGTCATACACCTATTTTCTCAAAGAGTCAGATAATTGGTGTGATGAGAAAATGTAGTGTAGTGTTGTAGCAAGAAGGAACATATATTAGCTGCCTGATATTGGGGAAACCACTTGGGTGGTATTGGTGAACTGGGGGTGTGAATATTTTATAAGATAGCTCTGGATTTAAGTCAGATGAAATACATTTCATTGACTAACAGAATTACTGGCACATCAAAAGGATGACAACAAAAGTTAATCTCTTTCTCTTTTTCTAAATTTCATTCATACATGGAGCTCACTGAACAAATGTGAAGACATTTCAGAAGTTCCCTATGAGATTTTATTGTATTTCTAACATATCCAGTGTATTCAATGACAAAGATTGAAACAAAAAATAGAATTAACCAGCTGTCCTTTTACCTTAATATACAGCTACTTAAAAAAGTGGGGATATAAGAATAGCAAATATTAATGGTAGGGTTTTGAAGAGCCTAGAAGAAAACTTGACTCCCTGTCTAGGCCAGCAGTAGGTGATTTTGGTTTCCAAGAGTTGACATGTAAACACTGGCACTAAGCGAAGAGGAAGGATAGATGAGACACAGAAAATACAAGGGTACTTCAAAAAGTTTATGGAAAGATTTGTATTATCTTCTAGTTTTATTTTTTTTTTCCACAAACTTTTCGAAGTGCTCTTGTAAGTCAATGGAGAGATTCCGTGATAAAGCATCAGAGGGAAACAATACTGTGCTATTAATCATACTAGCAAAGAACTTTTTTAAAAAAAATTATTTTGCAGCTTATAAACCGATATTTTTCTTTGTCTCCTTAGCAAGCCTAGTGCTTCAAGCAGTCATTAATTAGGTTTAGATCAAGACTTTTACACTTTCAAGACAAATGGAAGAATGGCCTCCCTGCCTCTTTTGCATGTAGAACTGCAGATGCGATTGAAGTGAAGGGAAAAACATGATTCCAGAGAGACAAAAAAAAAAAAAAAAAAAAAGAAAAGAAAAGAAAAGAAAAGAAAAAGATGCGTGCCACCATTATGCCTTCCACTTTAAATAACTTCCTGCCATAAGGTGGAGCTATATCCTACCAAGAGAAAAGTATTGGATCTAAGATCTGGCGAAAGTCCACTTAGATCATTTTTCACTTGGCTTGTGGTTTGTGATTTTAAAAAGTTAAAATGCATGGCAGCCATCCCCAAACCCACCACCAACTGATGTAGAGAGAGTTGTTATTTTGGTACAGCTAAGATTTTAATGTGGCAAAAAGGTGTGTGAAAGCAAGCAGGACCTTGTTTTTTAGCTTATCCTGTAAACACAGCTTCAGGGGAAACACTTTGAAGTCCTGAGATCTGAGATGGTGGGTTTTGAAGCCCCCCTGAGGTAGCACAGAAAATCCGCAGGTTTCTGATAGTGTTTTCTCTTGAGTAAATCCTCCAGAGCATCAAACAGTGTTGACAAACAAAATGGGGGGAAAAGGTGTTTATTTAAAAGAGTATATTGTTGAATACACTCTTATGTTAAATGGGAGCTTGCTGGAGTGTAGAATGCTGAATTATTTTAGCTGCAAGAGAGGTTTTGCTTCTCAGTTTGTGACTGTAAGAGGTATGGCCATGAAAACCCCCAACTGAGTTATCTGTAAAACCCTAGTATCTCCACCCAAAGGAAAAAATGATCCCCTGAAGAGAGAGAGCACTATGGGTTTCCTGATAACACATCAAGGGTAATCAAGATAAAGGAGAAGGCTCAATAGGAGTGTGTGTTGCATGACTCCCTGGGCAGTGCTCTCAATCTGGAAATCAATTAAAGGGCAAGGTACACCAGCTCATAGCTGGTTTGGGATTTCCTCAGTAGAGATTTGCATAGAAACCTTTCAAACAACTAAAACCTATTGTAAAATCCAAAGATGGAGTTGATTTCAGTGGAGAAAAATCTCTATCCAACAGACACAGACTAATATTGGGAAATACTCGTCACCAAAACTTTATCTAATGTGCAAATCTGTTTTTCCCTATTGATAATAACACATCTGAATACATGCAACATAAAGATCATGTGTAATATGTCATTTATTACTCAACACACAAACATGCAAATGTGTCATCACCAGAGTGCTATAAGATATATTGGTATTATTAGCTTCATCTTTCCAGATAATAAAATTAGCACTCTTGAGAGGGTACAGGACAGTCAGGACAGAGAAACAGAGTCAGGACAAATAATATAACTACTTCTTTTGGAATGTTAAGGAATGCTAAGCAGGACACTAGGTACTTTATATGCACTATCTAATTTAATCCTCACTATAATCATGTGAAAACTATGCTGTTGTGATTTTCATTTGCCACTTTTAAATACTTGCCCTATGGTCACAACTACCAAGTGGTAGAACCAGAAATTTAAAATCAGTAAATACATTGCCAGAGTTCTCAAACCACTGCACATTCACTTGAAGACAATTCTATTCTTAAACTAGTTGTTCAACCAATGTGTTCATATTCCCATGTTGTTTATTTACAGCCCAGCTATCTATTTTTCTTCTGAAAATCCACTCAAGAAGGCATGGTCACTCCTTCTACGTCTGAGTCATCACGGTTCCTTGCAGAGTCTTGTGCATCACAGTTATGTGATAAACATTTTCTGAATATGTAACTGCGGTCCCACTGGGAAACCTGGACATCGAATGACTCATCCTTTTCGTTTATGTAATATTTCTCCCCTCCCACATCTTTTCTTTCTTTTGTATTTTTATTTTACCCTGACTAATGCATGATGGGTTCTTTTTGTTTTGCTTTTTTAATGCTCTTTTATTGTTGAAATAGGGTTCTTTCACCCACTTCCCCAGGCATTTCATCTCCTAATTTTGAAGGTCTTTCTGCTTTCTCTACTACAAAACACATCTCTCACGGCTTTGCCTCTTGCCACTCCCTTGAGTCTCAGAGCTACAGACTCACACTGTAGGGGACTGTCCATCCATCTAGAGCACCTGGGGTTTAAGGTGTAAGCAATTTGACTGTAATTGCATCTTCCCAGCAGTTACTCCTTAAAGTGGCGAAGGGGGACATTTGGTTGGTTCTCTTTTTCCATCTACATAAATAGGCATTAGAACCAAACCCAAAGAGCATGGCATGTTTATCCAGAAATAAATGTTACCCCCCATGATGAGAGTTTTTAGCTAAGCTTTTGTCTTTCTCTTTTCTTGGCTTATGCTTTAGCCAAAACTTAGCTCACTGTTTCTATTTAATTTGATCTGTTGATTTCTCTGGGTGAACTCAAACATAGGTTTCAGTACTATATTACTTAAATAAATCACCTGCTTTGTTTCCCTCTTAGATCATCTCCATGTTGGATTGATGTCCAAATACATGACTGCTGTACTGGACTCAACTTCTATTTCTTAAGTAAAAAAACTTTCAGAAACCATTTTTTATTATGAGCATTTTGTTCCCTCAAAACTCCTTGTCAGTTTTTGGTAGAGGAGCACAGCTATGATGGTTTTATGACAGAGAATGGATGCATATGTAAGTATATTTAGTAACTTTTTCTTCAACTTGAGCTTCATTTCTATTTTATGCAAAGAATTATACTAGCATGGCTTCAGTTCACAAGGGAAAGCTTATATAAGAAGCAAAATATCTTCACAAGTCCTTCCATGCAGAATATAAAGGTTTTTAAAAGTGTATTGAAACAAAAATCAAGAGCAATCTATACAGAAAAGTAGCTAGTGAGGTGGACTATAATATTTTTCTCTTTTATGGTTATTTGCTTCACAGGCCCATGTATTCCAGCAAGTGCATTTGGGTGTCATGGAGTTAAGACAATGACAGCATGGTACTCTGCTAACCTGCACTGGGATGAGGAAGTCATACACCTTCATACACCTTTCATGTATTAGTACAGTATGGGTTTATTTTTAGCCCTGGAGAGAAAATAAGCCAGTGTTGGTGAAATAATGTCGTTGCACAATCATCCAGATTGACCTGATACAGGTTAAAATCTTGACTAAAAACTTTGGGGAAATGGCACTCATATTTCAAGCTGATGGGGAAAACCTTATTACTGTCCCAAAGTAAGAGTGGAATTCTATTCAGCATATACAATTTATAAGAAATCATATGCAATTTTTAATTCAATGTGTCTCCATTGCAATATTTATATTTGCTGCCAAGCAGTGCATAGAGAAAATGTAGATGCACTGATTAGAATTCAACATTATTGCCTTGAAAACAGGATTTACTCTAAAAGCATGCTTTCCTTATACTATCCTTATCGATAGGGTGACCGTTCAACTTATCTGCATTGGTACACTTTTGGAAATTAAAGTGGGTATTATTAATAATTACACTGAGGCAATAGGCATAAATGGAGAATGTCTTAGGAAAACCTTTACATGTTATCAGTGCTCTTATAGCATAGCTATGTAATCAAGTCATGTTGCGGTCAGTGTGTCAGTTTCTAAGGTTGTGGTGACTCTAGACCTAACTTCCTGTTACCGTGGCGGCTAAGGCACAACTTTCAGAAGCTGAAAATGCTGTAAAAAATTAGGCCTGTACATTTGTTATGATGATTTTTTTTTATTCTTGTGAGGATAAAAGTAGTATATTAAGGAGTAAATTAAGTAGTGTGTACTACTAGAGGGAATCTGCATGTAACCAGAATGGGGAAGACAGAAGGTTGTATGGGAGGTGGGTAACTCATCTAAATCCATGGGGACACATTTCTAGCCTCTTCTGAGAAGTCAACAGGGAAGGGAACATTTTTCTTAGGTGATTTTGCTAATTCCCCAAACAGAAGATGTCTTTGTATCCTTTGGTCTCCTCTGTTCTGTAAGTAAGCCCTGGGTGACCCCTGGGTATTCCACTTAATTGCATGCCATTTCATCTTTGTTCAGTAATTATGCTGCTGCATAGTTATGAGTAACGTGATTTTCCTATATATGCATTAAAGTTAAATTTTGCTCCTGGGGTTTAGTGCATGTGTCTTCTAGTGGCATCAGTAAAGAGCATGTGTGCTTCTTCCTGCCATGTGTGAGAGAAGAATATGGTCAATTATGATAGTGAAATTTACTAAATGTGATGATAAACACTTTTAAAAGCAGCTCAACAAATGATTATGAATTTCACACTTTTACTAATTGCTTCAATTTCTGACTGAAATAAAAATTTCCCACTTGCTCTGGTATTGTGGGGAAGAGATCTCTAGAATACATTATAAATATCCTCACAGTATCTCTCACGGTGTGTCTTACCCTTTTATTCTGGTCTCTTTATCCTGTAAATTGACAACTACTTTTTTTAAAAAAAATTTTCCCATATAAAACTTATAGAGAGAGGTAAGTACATTCTTATTTTTATGTATTCCTATTTATTTATATAGATACTTCACATGTCTTTCTGATATCAATATTCTCCATTATTTCACAGAAATGTTTGGATTTTGAAATTCTTCTAGGTAAGGTGTAGACTTGACTTTCATTTTTCCTTTTTCACTACTTCACCTAATTAATTTTCAGCTCAAATATTGCTGTCTCAAGGAAATTTTCCCTGATCTACCCCTACCCCCCCACTCCCCTACTAGGTTGGTTATTCCATCTTATACTCTTTCAGATTGCTCCCTACTTTTTCATTATAGAATTAACCACATTGCATTTTATATTTATGTTTCTTTGTGTAGGGTCACATCACTCAATAGAATATAAGTTTTGTGATGTCAGGGAGTGTGTCTACTGTGTTTGCCATTTTATTCCTGTTGACTTGTAGATAGCACACTATATAGCAGATGTTCACCATGTATTTGAGAAGAAAAGGGGAGATGAAGGAAAGGAATAAAAGAAGGGAAGAAAGGAAGGGAAGGAAACCTTTTTCTTGTGGTTCTTTCTAACATTCTGAGCATTGGTGCCTCTGTTAATCAATAATAATTTCTTTTTTGTTTGTTTTATTTTTATTTCTTACATTGACAGATACAATTGTATGCATTTACCATGATGTTTTGAAGTATATATACAATGTGGAATGACTAAATGTAGCTAATTAACATGTGCATTACCTCACACAGTGATCACTTGTGTGGTGAGAACACATTACATCCACTCTCTTAGTGTTTTTCAATAATGCAGTATATTAACTATATAATATATGTAATATAATATATATTAACTATGATATAATATATGTAATATAATATATATTAACTATGATATAATATATGTAATATAATATATATTAACTATGATATAATATATGTAATATAATATATTAACTATGATATAATATATGTAATATAATATATTAACTATGATATAATATTAGCTATAATAATATTATATAACATTTTAATATACTAATAATATTACATTATAATACTATAATATATCACAGTATAACTATAATATAACATAATATTAACTATAATTATGTATGTATATAGTATATATTAACTATAGCCACCATTCTGTACAATAGATCTCTTGAATTTATTTCTCCCAACTGTAATTATATATCCTTTGACCAGCATCTCCCCAGCCCCACCCCCCACCATTACCATGAAGCACCCAGCCCATTTTAAACACCACTCTACTCTCTACTTCTATAAGGCCAACTTTATTAGATTCTATATATGAGTGAGATCATGCAGGATTTGTCTTTCTGTGTCTGGTTTATTTAACTTAACATAATTTCCTCCAGGATTATCTATGTTGTCACAAATTATAGGACTTCTTTTCTTTTTGTGACTGAATAGTATCCATTGTGTATATGTACCACATTTTCTTTATCCATTTATCTGTTTACTCCATATCTTGGCAATTGTGAATAATGCTACAGTGAACATGGTTGTGCAGATATGGCTTCAACATACTTAATTTTCTTTGGGTATATACCCAGTAGTAAGATTGTTGAATCATATGATAGTTCTATTTTTAATTTTTTGAGGAATTTCATACTGTTTTCCAAAATGGCTTTACTAATTTACATTTCTACCAGTAGAGTGCAAAATTCTCTTTTCTCTGCACAACGATGATTTCTTTGTGGGTAAGTATGGATATTCAGCCTTAGGCTGAGGTGTCAATAGCAGAATATCTTTTCCCTGAATTTTTTTGGGGGAAGAGGACTTTCATCACTCTACTACATTTTTTTTTCTATGTGGAAACTGAACATTACATTTTCCTGTGTTCTCAGCTTTCTTCCCTTTTATTGCTTTTTCTTCATTCCTCTCCCATACCTTCAATACCTTCAGAATCTTTGGTTGTGGGTAACTACTGCATAGGTTGATAGAAAGACAGCAATGTGAGAACTAAGGGCTTTATAGGGCCTTAAGTATACTGTTTGGCACTATTATAGAACCAATAATACTTTACTATCCTCATGTGGTTATATGTCTGTCTTTCCATTTCCAATAAGCTACTCAAAGAAAGACACTGTACTATGTTTGTGCTGGATATCTTTCTTTAGCTCCTCCAGATCCAATCTCTACCTTTTCCATTCTGCTGTCTGTAAAGGGAGGTGTCTGCTTGTGTTCAGCTGATGGGAAGTACCAGCAGGCAATCACAGCGTGGGAATAGAATGAGGCAGGGAATCATTCCTGGACTCCTGCAAGATGGTCCAGTCCATCCAGTGCCCTCTGGATTCTGGTAACTCCTTCCTCCTTCTGTCCCTTAGTCCTAGGGCTGGGTAAAGCTCCCCACAGTTACTAGCTATGGAGCACTACTTCATCTTTTGTTCTTTAACCATTTTCTTCTCTTTCGTCTGATTTAAATATGCTGTTTTCTGCATTAGTTGTGTTCTTAGTGCCTAACATAAATGCTACACTTTTTGTTGAATGAACAAATGCATTTTTATCTAAAATTCTATTTTGCAACCATGATTTCTGCTTAACTAAGTTTCAGAAACTGTAGGGATGAAAAATAGAAGTTGGAGAAGTAGTTCCTACTGATTCTGTGAAGAATGACATAATATTAGAGTCAGTACTCAAGGCGACTGTTCCTTTAAGTATAAATAAATGATAGTCATTTTCTAGAACATTTCCTGACTGTGAGGCCTTAGGAGAAAAGACACAACCTTTCTGAACTAACATTTCTATAATTATTTTTTGAAAGGTAGAACGTACTAAATTGTTTTAGGTCTGATCTACTGGTAGTAATGCAATTAACAGTTTATGATATTTTTTCTTGAATTTTATTATTGTATTGAGGTAACTTGGAAAAAATGTGCAAATAAATGAGGAAGAAGAAAATAGTAGGGCAAGGTTGAACACTAGAGCTTTTGCTTGTGATGTTTAGATAGGTAGACTGTTATGTTTGGTCCTATGAGTGCACTTTTCAACTCTTTTCATCTGTGAACCACGTTTAGTTGCTAAACAATGATTTCTTTCCCACAGAAAGCAAAAAATTGGCAGAGAGCATTTCAAATGTCACTTCCTAGTTTTATGCTCTTTATATGTTCCTACTGTGAGTACAATTTTTAGCATATTCTGTTTATTTATATAAAAAATCATTTGGACACTCCTTTTTCTCCAGATATGCACATATTCTAGGTGCTACAGCCCGTTTGATATTTGTCATCTCTTGAATTTCCTACAAACTATAACAGATTTTTCCCGTTTAATTTCTCTGCTAATATGGCCAATTTCTACTGTGTTTCACATGTATTCAAATGGTGTAGAGCATTCATTAGATTAAATAAGAATTGCTGATGGATTCGTGATAATGATAACAACTGTGTTTTGTTTCCCAGGTACCCCAAGACAGAAAGTGACTTCTTTGTGATTTTACAGTTTATCTGAAAACACAATGTGTACAAAATTTGGGTTGAGTATACACAGCTTTCTTTGATTTTATTTATAACTAGCACAGCTATTGTATTTCATTATCGTAAGGAAGACAATATACCATGTTAATTCCTTACATAGTTTTGCTGTGCCTCAGTTAAAATACAGTGTCCTCATTAGTAAAATGTATATAATGATGATACTTACTAACACGGTTGTCATGAGTATTGAAGGAATCAATGCAAGTAAAGTCCTTGAGAATATTGTCTGGCATTTAGTAAATACTCCAGATATGTTAATGTTTTTATTCTGAAAGCCCATAGTATTTTTCCATACCTTTCAAACTGTGTATTTCTGCTTTCTATTTTAGCTATTTTGTAAAGATCATATATCATTATGAAATCCCAATAAGGGAAGTTTTCATATCTGATTCGTATCTTCCACACAGTTTGTATCTACTACGATAATGATTTTTCATTTATCAGGTGTACGATAAATATTTGTGCATATATGAAGGGATACATTCTTAATGAGTATAGGTAAGCTTTATTTAACAGGAAAGTTGATAACTTTGAAATTCTCCATTGCCTCTTTTCAAAATAAAATAATTTTATCTTTTTGCCAAAAAGAAGTAATGCAAGCTGCAGAGCTTCAATTAGCCCTTGGAAAGCATGGCTATTTTCATGAAGTGTGAATGTTGCTTGAGAATGGAAATTTTAAAAACAGGAACTCACATGAAAATTAGGATTATAAGAAGGAAACAGGAATGATAAAAGAATTGTCAAATCATAGTTTGTTAAGTGTCTTTAAGACGTTATCCACTTCATATAGGCTTAGCACTTAGGGCAGAGCGTGGCAAAGGAAGATTCGGTTTCCAGGCTGCTCTCGCCATGTTTAGATAAAAGGAAAGAAAGAAAAAAGTATACAAGTTATACAACTAAGATTGTATGAGAATCTTCGCACAAAGTAATGAAAAGAAAATTGGGCTTTCTATAGAATTGCTGTGTAGCTGTCAGGAGTTGGTTCTCCCATCTCTACACATTGGGTAAAACTTTAAAATTTTCTGAAAGTGATTCTAATAAGATAATCTGTTAGGTCTTTTACAAACCTAATAAACTTTGATTGTCATCATTATGTTTTCTTTCATTGGGGATAGACTGCTTTTAAATTATTTTCAGTTATTGCATAACCATTAGACTTTGTGAACAAGAAAATAAATGCATTTGCTAGATGTTGAAAAAAATTTAGGTTGGATTCTATTATTTGCGCATGACAATGGGACAGTGTTTATGAGCTAGAATTAAAGGACATCTCCATATATTTTTATATTGTTCTGAAGACAATGCTTTGTAGATAAGAATTTTTTCAGGGATTTTGGTGAGCTTGAAATACACACACACATACACACACACACACACACACACACACACACACACACACACACACACATTAATTAATGCAAATGGATCTAAACGTGTGATATCCTGCATTCAGCTCAGCTTACAAGATCTTAGCCCAGAATGTACACTCTGCTTGAAAAGGTGGTCTAGGAGCTAAACCTTCATGTGGGTCCTTTCATTTCTGTAAATATATATTTTTTGTGTATTGCCTAATTGATTTGTTGATGTTCAAAGAATTAGCTAAATTCTTTTGATTTGGGGTAGCATAAAAATGCTATTTTAATTTCTTTTTCAATAAGATTATTTGTCTTCTACTAAAGATGCTCTTACAAAGTGAATTTCCCAAATTCAAAGATGAAGGCATGCAAGGATAGAAAACAAAGTTTGTCAGTCCACAGATATAAGATATCTTTTTAAAAAAAGAAAGCGGGAGGGGTGGGGGGGGACACTTCTGTAGGATTTCCTGGACTGCTGTGCTTCATTTCAGATTCTAGAGCTATCATTTAAAAACCCCTGCTTTTTCTTTTATCTGTGCCCCGTATTGTAGTCATTCTCCTTCAAGCTATGGTGAGCAATCAGATCCACAAACTGAAACTCTTTTGAATTTTCTGTCTTCAATCTCTTTGCAAATATGCTAAGTTATTCTCCATTCTCCCCACCACCAATGAGCAGACTTAATGCAGATAGTATGCAAAATGTTATCCCTCTACTGTTTATGCCCCTCCAAAAGGGGAGAATTATTTTCAAGTCAGGATACTTAGGATAAAGGTGAGGGTGTTGAAGAATCACCCTGCAACTGCAGAGCTCATAGAGGTGTGCTGTCCCAGCCCAATTCTCATTTTGATTTATTTAAATTTGGAAATAACACTATTAAATTAGCAAAGACAATCAATGAACAAAGCCCTGGAGATGAATTAGCCGTTGTCTCTGGTCCATTAATCTCCTCTTCAATTCTAGAGAATTGTGGCTCACCCAGACCCGAAGATCAAATAAAATGCCTAATTGGGAAAATCCTAAACAAGTGTGTCCTGGGGAGCTTGAATTTATTTGTCACCCGCTCAAACAACTGTGTTGTTTATATAACTCTTTAAAACCCTGATACTTTTCCACTACTATATCTTAATCCCTGGTTCTTTATGCTCAGGAGGGCAATTTAGAGTTGTTTTCAATTAACTAGAATGGAGAGGGGCACTTATTCCAAAAACAGATAGCTGTGTTGTGAGTATTTTGTCAAACATGCTGAGTGGTTTAGCTCTAAGCATCAGTTTTGGGAGCTGCTTTGGGATCTCCTTGAAGATAATGATATCTGCTCTTTGGCACTTTTAATATCAGTAATAAAAGTTTGAATATAACCACAGTTAAGGACACAAGGCTGAGATGTTAAGGCTAAACACAAATGTGAAGTAAAGAGCTGAGATAATTATCTAGGGCAGAAATCCAGATCAGGCAATACTCTCATTTAAAATGTGCAGATGATATGCAGAGAATTGAGGTCATCCTTTTTATTTAACATAGGGTAAAATAAATAGAAGGATAATCAATCTGCTAAATTTTATCCACACAAGGTGGGGAATTCATTTTTGCAAGCTAAAATGCACCAATACTTTATGTTCTACAGAAAAAGTCAAAGAACTAGAAACTGGCAATCAATTAACTAACAGCAAAGTGACTACATGCACTGTTAATATTGACTCTGTTTCTACAATATTTAAATGCAGTACTTATGTTTCATAGTGTTTTATAAGGATTACGTTATTTAATCCTCACAGTGGACCAGGAGATATGATATTATTAGCTTTATTTTATAGATGAACAGATAGCATGTAGAGGTTAGAGATTCTCCCAACATTGGTCAGCTGGTGAGTGGTGGAACAAAGTTCACACCCAAGTCTGTCTTCTTCTAATGACTATGCTCTTAGTAGTAAACTGCATGGCTGTTATCACTAAGACTGCAGAATTACTAGTAGGGTGTAGGAAGGGTTGGTTGAAGAGAGTAGAATAGAAGTTAAAAAAAAAAATTCTGACCCTAGTTGAAACACAGGTGTGTGAGATTTTGTGAATAATATGAAATAATTCTCTACTTAGCAATATTTATGTGATGGTGGAAACCCACTTAAGTCATCACTGTTTTTTGGCTACACTGATTAGTTGTAGAGTATCTACATTGTATTGCATTCCTTCAGTCTGGCTTCCTATTTTTGGGTGTGTTAGTATACTTTGCCTTCAGCTCCAGTTATTAGTCAGAGCAAAATATGAATGTGCTCAGAAGGTTGCATATGGATCAGGTCAACTTGTTTGTTATACTTACTTTATTTTCTCTATTATTGATCAGCTATACATTTATTTGTTTTAAGGAAATATTCATTTGAAGAAAAACAGACTATTTAAGATGAAGAATTATGTTTTGTAGAAGGATTATGTGGTGATAATTAGCCTGATATTTTAGGCATAACATTTTAAATATTGTGTTTATGTAGTCTTGTTCGTAGTTATTTGACAATCATATATCAAATGGATCATTTTAAATACTTCAATTTATAATAATCACACCGCTATTTGCAAAGTACTTTCCAGTTAAGGGACTTTTTGGTCCAGTGTTTTGATTGGTTCTTAGAGAAACTTTGTGGGTTATGTTATTCTTATTATTGCCACTTTACAAATGAGCAAATGACACACAGAAGTTAAGCAAACAGGTTAGCCATGGTGATGAAATAGTTACCTAAAATAAACCATGAGTACAAACATCTGGGAACAAAACATTGCGATGGAAAGGATTATAAAGATATGAGGGTAGGACATTGAGACATTGTATTTATTCTACTTTACATTTTATATGAAATTATAACAACTGGGTAACTTTGGAGCAATCAAACTGTTGCATTCTCAACTCTTAAGGAGAAAGGCAATGATCCTAATAAGGGGCAAAAAAGGATACCGACAGCCACGTTGAAACTGATGTAAAAGTTTTATCCAGACCAAAAGTTTCCAGGGATGATTTCTGCAAACAATTTGAAATATCTAAAGAGAATATAAAACAATTTTCAAGTAGAATTCTAATTAGATTTTCCAATCTTAAAAGTGATAAACATTTTTACTCCAAAATATTTACTGCTTATTAGTTCATACATTATTAATATACCAGAGAGCAACAGATACCTGGAAAACTATATCTAATGGTTAACAACTTTAAATTTAAGAAATTTCTCTCTCTCTCTCCAAATAGCATAATCTCCATATATGTTAATTAATGGACAATGGTATGGAAGAGTTTTCTTTATCTGCTATTGGAAGTTCTTATGATCCTGAGACCATGCCTGTAACTATATAACCAGGCAGTTCAGGCAGATGATAAACTGATTATTTAGCCTTGTGCATGCAGAATTAGTTATAGCTTGACTTTGCTCATGTTTTGGTCTTGTCATGATAGCAAAGTGTAGTTGCCATCTGCCTTTTTTTTTTTTTTTTTTTTGTCGTTTTTTCGTGACCGGCACTCAGCCAGTGAGTGCACCAGTCATTCTTTTATAGGATCCGAACCCGCGGCGGGAGCGTTGCCGCGCTCCCAGCGCAGCACTCTACCAAGTGCGCCACGGGCTTGGCCCTGCCATCTGCCTTTTAAAAAGCATTCTATAAAGGAAGCAATATTAATCTCACTGGCTATTAATTTATTTAGCCAGTAAGTGGACAAAAATGTATTGATTACTTTCTGCGTACCAGACATTCTGCTAGAATCTGGGGATACAGATGTGAGCAAAAATGGACATAATCTCTGTTCTCATGGAATTTACATTCAAGTATAGAAGACAGGTACTAATCAAATAATATAAAATAAATGTGTGAAAAATACTACTTTCCTAAGTGCCATGAAAGAAAGGTATATTGTAGTCTGTGCTGTGAGAACATAAGATTGGGGAAACTAAATCAGGCTAAAGGGTCTGGAAAGGTTTCTTTGGGAAAGCTACAAGCAAACAAAGGATAAATAGGAGTTAGGTGAAAAGGGAGAGAAAGAGCATCTGTACCATAGTTATGGGACATTTAAAAGTACCCTTGCAGGAAGAAGCATGGCACACACAGTGACAAGGGAGCAGAAAGGGAGGGAGAGTATGATGGAAGATGAGGCTGGAAGTATGGGTGAGAGTCCAACCCTGTAGGAATTTGGCTTATTAATCCCAAATGGCCATTTATTCATTTGTACATACATTCAACACATCTTATTGTTTGCAAATGACTTGCTAAGTGTAAGGGTTCATTTCATGTGTCCACATTGCTGGACATAGTGCCCAGACATTTGATTAAACATTATTACAGATGTTTCTGTAAAGATGTTTCTTTTTTGGATGAGATTAATATTTAGATTGGTGGGCATTGAGTAAAGCAGATTCCCCTCCATAAAGTGGGTGGGCTTCTTCCAATCCGTTGAAGGCCTTAACAAAACAAATACTGACCTTCCCCCAGCAAGAAGGAATTCTGCCAGCAGACTGCCTCTGGACTTGAGCAGCAACCCTTCCCTGGTCTCCGGCCTGCCAGCCTACCCTGATGATTTTGGATTTATCTAGCCTCCACAGATATGTGAACCAATTTTTAAAAATTACTCTCTAGATGGATAGATAAGTCCTGTTGATTCTGTTTTTCTGGAGAACACTGACTAAGTACAGTATGTTATTGGAATGATGAAGCACATACATATTTGTATACTTAAAGTGGAATTAAAAACTAATAACAAGGAGATGAGAAATAAATCATGGTAATAAGAGATTAAGACAAATCAGGACACTGGACAAGTCACTGTAAGATTTATGAGCAGGAGAGAGTCTGGTGGGTCAGAGTGCCTGGGCTGACTCAGGGAGTTGGTAGGACTTGAGCAGATGGGACAGAGGTAGGACCCCACCATGCCATGGAGCCAGACAAAGGTGGGATGACTGCAAGGCTCTGAGCAGACCAGCCTGAATGAAGTAGAGGCTTCTGGTAATAAACACTCAAGCCTGGCATCCATCCTGGATAATTCAGGAGGAGAATTGGAACCTGGGGCTCTCTGTTTACAGAAGGACGACCCTGGGAAGGAGAGCTGACATGTGGCAACTTCACAGGAAAGGCACGTTGACAAGATTTTCTTTATGAATTATTCAGAAAGAGAAAATTAAATAACGAGTCCTGCATGATGGTCTAGCTCTATCCGGATTTCTTTCACTTCACAGGGGGATACAGAATTAGATGAGTTGAGCAAAAAGAAAGTAAAATAACCAGTCAGCCAAATATAGCCAGAGCAGCAGTGACCTGGACTCACAGCGTGCGGACTCCATGAGAGACGCGCCCCGGGGGACTGGTGCTGTGAGCCTGCCAGAGCCAACTGCATCACTAGGGTCCTTCCCTGCTCTTTATGCAACTGGGTTAATCTTTTTTTGTTTCTTTCTTTCCAGAAAAGAACTCGGAGAGAATTTTGCTGTAGGTAATGTCTGGGATAAGTTCTTTCTTTTATGTGCACTGTGGTGCTTGCTGCTGTAAAGCTGGTGACTTAGCCAACTCTGAAGTCATCAGTTCTGATCTGTCACTCAGTAGGTTCAGTTTACGGGGCAAAGAACCAAGCCGTCCCCTTCTGGGGAGGTGTAGGGTGCATTTCTTATGGCTGCTGTAGGCAGGGGTTCATTTGTTCCACTGGTTCCAACTGCTCTAAATAACAGACCAGCAAGTTTGTGTAACTGATATTTAACCCTGGGCATTAATTAAAAGTGGCGTGCTGTGACATTTGGGCAAGTGTGGGTAGAGTGAGGTAGAGATACTTCCAGAGAACAAGCTGTAAAAATATTTTAAAAACTTTTTTCACATGTATATGGCATGACGTAGTTTATTTTAATGACACTGACAATTCAGGGCAAAAAAAAAAAAATTGTGTATTTCAAATATTGTGCAGTATCTTGCATTTAGTTGCTGAATAGGTAAGAGAGGGTAAGAAGTGTTTTGCCATCACTCAGCTTCATCAAAATGCATACTAAATTCATAAAATATGCCAGGCACTGTGTTCAGCAGTCTATATGCCTTCCTTTATTACTATTTTAAAACAATGGTGCATTCACCCTTTAGAAAATTTTATTGAGCACTTTCTTTGTGCCTGTTGCCGGGGGTACAGCTGTGGACAACACATATGAGGTTCCTGATCTCATGGAGGTTCCATTCTGTCCAGCTAGAGAGACAAAAACCAGCAGTAGAATGGAAGTCCCACGAAGGCAGGGCTTGGTGTCTGTTTTACCCACTATGGTAGCGCCATCAATTAAAACAGCACCTGATGAGAACTTACCATCAATACTGTTTGTTAAATGATTGAAAGGTAAGAAGATGAAAATTAGAGAAATTGAATAATTTGTTCACGGATCTCTATGCCTATAAAATACTTGGGCATGTGCCTTCTAGATATTATTTCTGTTTTTTTTTTTTTAAATATTCTACTATATACTTGTCTCCAAATGAGAAAAACTCCAATTTTAAAGCTTAAACCTTTCTCAAAGTGTTCTCTTGTCTGAAGATGGAGGATTATTATTTTATTTTTATTTTTTGGTTATTGTTCTTAGTTTGAGGATAGCTATTTTACATTTCCATTAAAACCATCATTCCCAGCTGGTAAGAAAATTCTGCCATCAAAAAACAATTTCTCAAGCACTGACTATGTTATGTGCTTTCTTTTAGATACAGGAATTACAAAAATGAACAAGCAAACAGATTCCTTGCCTCTGTAGGGCAGAGGGAGACAGGTAATAAATAAATATATATGATAAGTGACACACTAATAAGTTCAATGAAGAAAACAAAATAAAGAAATGTGTCTGTGAGACAAGGAAAAGTTAATGGTCAGGGAGGGCCACGTTGAGATGGTAATGTTTGACTTGAGTCCTGAATGAAGAAAAATACCCAGCTATAAAAAGAGAGTACATAAAGAACAGCACAAGAAGAAGGAATAGTGAGGGATGGGAAAGAGCTTGGCTTTTAAGCTGACAGAAATATTGTCTTTTGGATGGGGCATGGTAACCCAGCTGACATCTGGAGGAAAAAGAAGCTAGCAAGGTAGGCAAGAAAGGGGACTGAATTTTATTTTAATTGCAATGGGAATGTTTTACTTGGTCTTATGTTGGGAAGGGAAAATGTCTGATTTGCACTTGGAAAAATCACCCTGGCTGTCATTGGGATGCACAGAGAGTGTCGAGCACCATCAGGATGAACAGTAAGAAAGTTGTTTTAGTGTTTCGGGCAGGAGTTAATGGTAGAAATAATAAAGTTAGAGAGGGGTTATATTTTAAAAAACAAAATAGACAGAATTATTAGTGGGCTGGATAAAAGTAGAGTGTGAAGGAAACAATCAAGGATGACTCTAGGTTTGAATAACTGGTTGAATCACAGGTTAGGAGTTAATAGTTTGGAGGTGATTCAGTAACAATAAAGAAAACATGAGAACATAAGTGTGTCCCAGGTGGGTGAGAAGAATCAATAGTTCTGTTTTGGCTAGTTTAAGTTTGCAATGGTATTAGTGCCAAATGAAAATGTTGATGTACAGAGATGGATATGAATCTGGAGTAAGGAGTGATTTTAGAGATAAGATTTTCAAAGTCCTCAGTGTCTGTGTAGTATTTGAAACCAAGAGACTGCATGAGACCACTTAGGAGGAAGGTGTAGTTGGAGAAGAAGACAGAAAAAGAAAATCCATCCGTCTTTCAATGTTTTAAAAGCTGGTACAAAAGTCAGGAATCTAGCAACTAAAACTGGGGAGTATGTAGGGATGAAGGCCCAAAACCCAACAACCGGTTATGGAAAGAAAGTGTCACAATAAAAAAAGAGTGCATTAGAAAATGTCAGCAGGAATTTTCCATTTTAACAGGAGGAAGAATATGTGGGGCCATGAGGTAGGTGAGAGTAACTGGCAAAGAAAAAAATAATGAGATACGGGGTGGATTTTCTGTATCAGGTTTAGATCACTGCCTAAGGGTCAGTAATAGAATTATGAGAGATTTGAGTAGAGAGGAAAGAGTGTAAAATAGTTATAGTAAAGAATGTGAATCACCAAGGATAAAGTGTTGGACTTGGCATCGTCCATTTGAGATTTTTGGCCATAAATTTGAAGGAAGACGGGCCCCTCACCAGAATTATTCAATTTTCTAGGACTATGTTTAATATCTTGAGCACAAAAGCAGAGTAAATAGATTTTTATAATTTAATCTGAGTTGGGAATTCTCCGAGTACGTACAATGAGGTAGAAGAAAGCTGAGGTGATTAAGTGTACATGCAAGGGAGTGGATAGATGTGGACCATGGAACCAGTGTAGACAAGGAGGGAAGTACACACACGTAAATATGACCATGGATAGTGAGAAAGTGGTCAGCGGGTTTCCATTTTCACAAAGCTAGATAATTTTTGGAGTAGGAACACTAGAGTAAGTGATCTGAAACAATCAGAAGGTAACGGGATGTTTGAAATCTGTATCTGTGGCTATTGTGTGCTATTGATGAATTCTAGGTCTAGTGTCTGATCATATAAGTGGGAAACTACGGTGGAATGGAGGAAAAGGATCAGTGGAGATATGGGTGTCAAAAAACTTGCAACTCATGGTGTTGCAATGATGGGAGTCCTGGAGTTGAGGAAGGCAGTGAGAGAATTCTGCAGTTACTGATTAATTATGTCATGGAATTTCAAGGAAGAGAAAGACTACGAGAGGTATAATATGGCAAAAATAGGATACACACCAAAGACAATGAATTTTTTAAAATAATTTTTATCTTTTTAGTTATTGTTTTTTATTGAAGCATAGTTGATTGTTCATATCTGTGGGGTACAGAGTTAAATATCAGTACCTGTGTGCAATATGCGATGCACCCATCAGGAAGAAAATGTCATTGTTGAAGGCTGAAAGAGAAATAGTTTGGAAGCAGACATGGTGGATGACTGCCTTGAGAAAGTCTGGTTTACTCCTGTTGTAGTAGATTGAATTATGGCCCCCCAAAACTCCCTGAAGCTTGAACTGTGTTCCCCAAGTTTTCTGTGTTAGAAACTTAGCCTCCATTATGACTGTTAAGAGGGTGGGAAATCCTATTATGGTAATTGAAAGGTGGAGCCTTGAAGAGGTGATTGGATTGTAGGAAATGCTTTAAAAGAAGAGAGTCTGTCTTTCTCTTTGCTCTCTTTGCTTCCACCTTTTTGCAATCTGAGACCCCTGGGTTGCTGTCGCCATCACCAGAAGGACTTTGGACTTCCCAGCCTCAGAAACTGTAAGCAATAAATGTTTTTCTTTATAAATCACCCAGTTTCAGGTATTTTGTTATAAGCAACACAAACGGACTAATACAGAAAATTAGCACTAGAGAAGTGGGGTGTTGCTTATAACAAGTACTTGAAAATGTGGATGCAGCTTTGAAACTGGGTGCTAGGCAAAGGTTGAAGGAGTTTGGAGACTCAGAAAAAGACAAAAAGACAAGGGAAAGTTTGGAATATCTTAGAGACTGGTTACATGGTGGCAAGCAGAATACTGATAGAAATATGGACTGTAACTACCATTCTGAGGAGGTTTCTGATAGAAATAAGGAGTTTATCGGAAACTAAGGCAAAGATCGCCCTTGCTGTAAACTGGAAAGGACCTTGGCTGCATTGTGTCCATATCCTAGGACTTCATGGAAGTTGGAACCTAGGAATTGTGAACCAGAGTTTCTGGTGGAAGAAATTTCTAAGCAGCAAAGCATTAAGGAAGCTGCATGGCTACTTGCAATAGCCTATGCTGAGTTATAGCAGCAAAGGCACGACATAAAGCCAGAATTTAAAAGGGAAGTAGAGTGTAAAGATTTGGAAAATTTGCAGCCTGGCCATGTGGTAGAGAAGCAGAGAGCATGCAATGGTGCAGCCCAGTGACCATTAGTTAAGATTAGTAGAAAGGAAAGGGATTATCAAGAGAAGGAGAAAAAGTCCCTGAAGGCATTGAAGAAGGCTCTGGGGCCAACGCTTCCATTTCAGGCCCAAAGGCTTAGGGAGACAGAATGGTCTTGGGGAATAGGCCTGAGGCACCCTCAAAAAGCTCACTGCCCAGGGCCACCTCGGGAAGCTGCTTCCAGCACCAGCACCCCAGCTGCTTTGGCTGCTGCAGCTGTGTCTAAATTGTACCCAGGTGTGGTTAGACCTGTAAGTCTGGAAAACACAAGCTGGAAGCCTTGGCAGCATCCATGTAGTGTTAGGTCTCCAGGCTTGCAGAATGCCAGAGATGTGGAGGTTTGGGAGTCTCCACTGCAATTTCACAGGATGTATGGAAAAGTCTGGAGACCCAGGAAGAGATCTCTCATGGGGGAGGAGTCACCATAGACAACCTTCACTAGGGCAATGTCGAGTAGAAATGTGGGATCAGAGCTGAAGCAGAGAAACCCCATCAGTGCCATGTCTAGTGGAGCTATGAGAGTGGGACCATGGAGACCACAGACCTGTGGAGATAACAATGTGCAATGCCAGCCTGCAAGAGCTAAAGCATCACCTGAGACCAGTAAAGCCATAGGATCAAAACTGCCTCAGGACTTGGGGACCCAACCCCCACACCAACATGCAGAGGACACAGAACATGGAGTTATGGTACATGATTCACCAGCCTTGACATTTAAAGCCTGCCCCGCCAGGTTTCAGTGTTGTCTGGGACCTGTTACCCTTTTCTTTTGACCTATTTCTCCCCCTTTGAGTGGGAATATGTACCCTTTGTTTGGCCCACCATTGTATCTTGGAAGTAGATAACTTGCTTTGAATTTCACAGATGAGACTTTGAAATTTGGATCTTTGAGTTGAAACAAGTTAAGATTTTGGGGATGAAAAATCATTTCATTTGCATGTGAAAAGGACATGAATTTTGGTGGGTCAGGGGTAATGGAATGTAGGGAATGTAGTGGATTGAATTATGGCCCTCCAAAACTCCCTGAACTATGTATCCCAAGTTTTATGTATTAGAAACTCAGCCTCCACTGTGACTGTTAAGAGGGTGGGAAATCCTATTATAGTAATTGAAAGGTAGAGCCTTGAAGAGGTGATTGGATTGTAAGACTATACCATAGTGAATGATTAAAAATGGTGGTCAAGGGAGTGGTTCTGAGGGCTTTAAAAGAAGAGGAGAGTCTGTCTCTCCCTGCTCTCTCTGCTGCCACCTTTTTGCAATGTGAGACCCCTGGGTCACTGTCGCCATCACCAGATCGACTTTGGACTTCCCAGCCTCAGAAACTGTAAGCAATAAATGTTGTTTTTCTTTATAAATCACCCAGTTTCAGGTATTTTGTTATAAGCAATACAAATGGACTAATACACCTGTTGTTCTGGCACAATATTTAGCACTTTGTTTTACTTTAGAAAGGGTCCCAGTGTTAAATTGTTACCCCAGTAAAACGATACCCCTATTATCTCCCTGAAGTATATGGAGTGTGAAGAAGAGGGGGAAAATTCTTCACTTATAGTGCTGTAATGTCATTTACCTCAGTGTACAGTCATGTTTCTGTTAGAAGCTGAAGGTGAAGAAACTATTCAGAAGACAGGTTCCAAATACAGGCATGCTTGTCCGTGATGGCTTGGGAGCTTCAAAAGACAGACAAGAGCCCTGGGAGTGGAGGGAGGAATGGCCGATGGGGTCATATTAGGGATATCACGAAATGAGGTGAAAGGTTATCTATGAGGTTTGGATTCTTTGTAATGACTAGTCCTGTATGGAGAGGATATGAGGATTGAAAACCTCAGGGTGAGATCCAGAGGTCTCACATGGAACTGTAGGTTTTGTGGCAACAGGGATTATGCTGTGATTGGAGATAGTGAATATTTTGGTGACTAGTCATGCTTTAGGGAAGGGGCTACCTCACAGGAGCAAGAGAATGAGTAAAAACCTAATTTCCATTGTTTTGAGTCACACTGTAGTGCATAGCTAAACCCATCACTGAACCATTTTCTTGATTTATTCGCTTATTGATTTGTTTATTCAATAAATAATCATTTATGGATTGCTATGTTAAAAGCCATGGGGGAATATACATAGAGAGAGAGAGAGAGAGAGAGAGAGAGAGAGAGAGAGATAGATAGATAGATAGATACATAAATACATATATATATAATACATACATATATATATAATATATACATACATATATAAAATACATACATATACATATAAAATACATATATATATATGCTAGACATGTGGGAAATGTGAATATGAGTCTCTCTTGACCTTGAACCCTGGGAGTGGAGGGAGAAATGGCTGATGGGGTCATACTAGGGATTTCACAAAAATGAGGTGAAAGGTTATCCATAAGGTTTGGATTCTTTGTAATGACTAGTCCTGTATGGAGAGGATATATATATCTATATATCTATATATATATCTATATATCTATATATATAGATATATAGATATATATATAGATATATAGATATATATATAGATATATATATATATATCCCTAGAAAGTGCAATATCTACACGAGAAAGCTCAGATGGTGAAACCTAACTGTAGGAAAAGTTAAGAGATGGATACCATAAAGCATATTAATTTGCAATATTAATACCATCACGTTAATGACTGCCATTAACTGAATGCTTACTGTCTAAACACTGAGCCTTTGCTTGTTTAATTCCATGGGGTAGATACTCATGACCAATCTTTTACAAGTGATGGGTCAAAAAATAATTTGCTCACTGTGACACAGTTGGCACACACTCAAAACACAAAGTGCTCTGTTCAAAATGGGGCTGTTTCTATTAGTGGAAAGGTCTTTAATAGGTAATGGCCTTTGAGTTGGGCCTTAGAATACAGATACATTTGAAGGGGAGAGGGAGAGGAGGACAACATGAGTGAAGGGCGTTTATATGAAAAGGTAAGACAATTATTTCGGCTAGATTGTAAGTGGGTGAAAGGCATAAGTGAGAGAGAAGACTCAAAATACATATTAAAGCCAAAAATGTGTGTCAAATATGCGGTGAACATAGAAATCTCTGCTAGGAAATAAGAACGATGAAGGAAATCATGAACTATGCAACAACATCGTATTTTTAGAAATCCGAATATATGTTTTTTCCCCACTTCCACCTGCTATTTCTACCCCTTTCCATTCCCCGCATTTAAGCAAGAGGCTCTGTTTTTGTTTGCAAGATGCTAATTCCTAGATTGGAGTAGGGAAAGGATTGGGGGAACGGACAATGTATCTCAATCAAAATCGTGAAAGGACAATGATTTTTTTCTGGACAAAAAACTAATTTCGTCTATGCTGGTTGGAGGAGGGAGGGGCAGGAGGGAGAGGAGGCATGCACATGTGTCTGACAGCTGTGTCTGGAAATGCTGTGATCCCAGAGAGGAAGTCCACCACTGCCAGAGGGTCAAGGGCAACCTAACAGGAGGAGAGAAATATGGCCAAACAAACAAGTAAATGAACAGCGAGGTGACCTCTGGTGCTAAAGACTATGCTGGCTTTGAGTTTGGACATTGCGATGTAGCAGGCAGTGGTAGGAGATTCAAGGTCTAAGTGCCTTCTGCCGTCTGCAAGCCCAAGTAGCTTTGACGGAGGCCTTCCACAGGGGCAGAATGGGAGTACTGGTGAGAAGAGGGGAGAATGAAGGTCAAGAGAGACTGATATTCACATTTCCCACGTGTCTAGCATCATGGGAAGGAGCTTGAACATAAATCAAGTTACAGAAAATTGATTGATAGAAAATAAAACCATCTTCCTTAAACATCTGGATTTATGGAATGATTCATGCCAGTTGTTTCAAATTATATAGGCTGTATTTATTAGGTTAGGCTTGGATGTGGCAAGAAATAAACCCAGAAATCTCAGTGACATGATACAGTGAATACATCATATTTTTTTCACTGATTAGAATCTGATGTGGTTCAGCAGCCCTTCTGCATCTTGTGGCTACACAAGTGGAAACAAAAAACACTTGAACTCCAAGATTGCTACTGAAAGAAAGGAAAAAGCACACTAGTTCCTAATTGTTCCAGCCTGGAAGACACATACATTATTTTCACTCACATTTCTTTGTCCTGCGCTAGTCAGATGATCTCAAATCAACTATGAAAGGGGGCAGGATGGTGAGAAATATAGAGTAGGATGTGGATATTTGGTAAGCACCAAACATCTATGACCCACGCAGTTAAACCACAGGGAAATCATATTTTAGCTTCTGCATTGCAAGATAAGTGTGATTTTCATTCCTGTGGCAGAGGAATTCTTAAATCCATAATTCTTGCTTTCTGGACTCTCAGAATGTTCCATAAAGTCCATTTGTGTGTTTAAGGCAATGTTTAATTCCCTTCCTTCTCTTCTTTGTGCCCTTTTCTCCCACAAGGTTGTAACGCTAATGAGACAGGGTTAATTGTGTGATATGAAAGGAAACTAATTGTGTCTCAAAATTGGTATTAAAAATTTAAATCCAAAGCTATTTAGTAATTGTCCTGATAATACTATGGCATATTGTTTTTAGTCTACCATTTGGACCAACAATTGAATTGAATTGCAGCAAATCTTTATCAGTTTGATTTCTATGTACTTATTACTACTAGAAAATGTCTTTGCTCTTATTATAACTGATATGGCATAAAGGTGGCATTTGGGATCGTCCCCTGAGGAGTAAAGCAAGAACAGACTATTTCGGAGACTGCAAACATATGACATTCTCTTGGTATCTGCAATTTACTCTCATGTTCTGCAGATATTCTCTGTAACAACAGATGTACATGAAAAAATGTCAGGGATCCCCTTAAATGCTTGATCCTTTCTCTGTTTTGAGAATTTCATCTTTTAAAACTGATTTGACATTGGATTAAAACTTCTCATTAAACAATGTGTTATACCTGAGAAAAGAGGACAATATAGGATTAATATTTGGACTTAGCAGGGTTTACATTGCTAATTGACTTGTCAGTGACTCGATTCAAAGATCCCTACTGTGTCTCTTTTTATCCTATAATATAGGTTATTATTCTAGAATATAGAAAGAATATTCTATTGATTTTTTGATTTTTGTAGCAAAGATCCCTACTGTGTCTCTTTTTATCCTATAATATAGGTTATTATTCTAGAATATAGAAAGAATATTCTATTGATTTTTTGATTTTTGTAGCAAAATTCTTCCCTGACAATGCAGATCTGTACAAATGAATCTTTAAATTCTGCCCTTAACATGCTGTTATTTCAGACTTAAGGTGTAAAAAAGAATAGAAGAGATATGTTAGGGGAGAGAGAGAGACAAAGAGAGAGAGGAAGAAGAATGAATGAATAAAACAAAAATTAAAAAAGAGGGAAAGACTGTAGATTGCTTCAATTTCGTTTTCTTTACTGATTGTTCAAGTTATTGCCCTATTCTTGATTTTAAAAAAAAGATCTTCAGGTGAACTCTACTAAATTGTTGTCATTTATTATATCAGAGAATTTAGCACATAGGTTCAGATGGTTTATTGTGTTGGATGCTGCTGATAAATCTACAAACACAGCAACTGTCACCATCTCTCATATTCATTTTCCATATGCTGAGTGTTTTGTGCTTTTGCTTGTTTGTTTGTTTAATTATTTGGCCTGGCAAGTTTTTCCTGGCTAATTTGGGCTTGTTTAAATATTAAGTGCTCCAAGAAACAGAAAGAATAAGGTATTTATAAAGGTACCCTGGAATGTCAGCTAAATATCTTTGGGTCACAAGCATCATTCTTTGGCAACACAGAATTATTCCACCCTTTTGTACAGTGATAAGGTATTGCAGAGTTGAGGAATGAATGTTACGTGGAGCAATGCCTGAAACTAGGATATCGGCCCAACTTGTTTTATTCTTTCATCACTTAAAGATGCCAGGAAGTTTATCTGCTTTGATATTATTCAGCATTGATTTAATCTGAGGAGTAGCATATATGGAAATGATTTCCTTTAAGATCAGTTTGCCATCTGATCAATAGTTTATATTACATAGTTGGGATTTCCCATTAAACATGTTCACCTGCTGCCTATCTCGCTCTGACATTGTTAAGAGTATTCTTTCAGCTTGTGCATGGAGACTATAAGTTTTATCACTGAAGACTGCACTTTTTAAACTGCTTATTGTTTTAGCAACTCCATTAATTTATGTGATAGTTCAGTCTTTGTTTTTTATTATTTCTTAGGGGGGAGGGTGTTAACTGTGTTAAACTTGTCTTTTTGTAGAAGAATTTTAAAACTTTTATTAGGATTTTAAAATTCAATTTAATATTGCCACATTTTAAAGAAAATAAATGGCTTGAAATAATAGGTTGCTATTTCTGCTGTCTGTTGGTCTCCATCACAGTGCTTGAAACATGTTGATTTTTTTTTTTTTCACCTTGCTGTTAAAAACTTCAAGTTCTAACTTTGTGGGTCAACTAAATTCTGTGAAATATGGTAAACGCTGTGTAGATATCTTCCTTCATATGTAACTGACAAGTTGTTAATATTTTACACATTCCTAATAGATAACTTTTTCTCAGACTCTTAGTTTTCAACGTGTATTTTATGATGGATTTAAGAGTAGAGATATCAAAGTTACGTCATAATAGCCAATGGCTTCAATTTTGTCTTTATTTAATTTGTGTTACCATATCGAGTCTGCCTCTCATCCACTCTTTGATGCAGATCCTGTTCTAGGTACTAATTATATGGTTTTGATTAAGAAATAGTAGTTTCTTGTACCTGTCTTTATGGTGTTTGCAGTCTTACGGAAGAAAGATTTTAATAACTTAAATATTAACAAAAATTACAAATTGTGATGTGCGTTATGATGAAAGTGAACAGCTGTCATCCATGGCTTTTTTGAGAGTCATTTTTCTTCTAGAAAATACTCAGAAAGAAGAGAATTTATTTTATATTTTTTCTAGAGGACTCATGCAAATGCTTCTCCATAATCCTCTGCCCCAGCCTCACTACAACAAGCTCACGTTGTTGCTTTATTGCCTGCAAATCCTGGATGCAATCACCTCTGCCAAAGGAGAGGTATAAAAAGGTGGGCACACCTCCTTTAACCTCTGGCCAAGGCGGCCTTAAGGTTTCCCATTTCTTCTGGACTATTGGCTCCTGGTCTCCGTGGTCTTAGAGCATTTGCTTTAGAAAACTTGCAATTTTAAAATATTTCTCTGCCCCTCTGAGATGTAAATATTTACAACTGATGGAGTTTGGATGTGTTGTCCCCACCAAAACTTATGTTGAAATCTGTTCCCCAATGTGGCAGTATTGGGAGCTGAGTCATGGGGCTGGATCCCTCATGAATGGATCTCTCTCTCTCTCTCTCTCTCACTCTCTCTCTCTCTCACCATGTGATCTGCTTGTACCTGCTGGCTGCTTGCCACTTTCCTCCATGAGTAGAAGCAGCCTGAGGCTCACGCCAGATGCAGCTGTCACAGAATCATAAGCCAAAAAAACCTCTGTTGTTTATAAATTACCCACTCTCAGGTATTTCTGTCATAGCAACACAAAACAGACTAATACAACAACCAAGGAATTCTCAAGGATCTGGGAGCCATCCTTTTGAAATATAGGCATCAGAAGACATAGCATCCCTATCTCCCAGTCTCTGTGTGAGTGTAGGAGCCTAACTTCTTTGATCAGTGACAATTAGCAAATACTGATGGCCTAGCACATTGACCAAACTCATTCTAAACATCCTCCCAGTACTTTTCCACTAGCTCATCCCAGCTTAAAAACTTCTCTGACTTTTGTTTTAATGGAGTTGAGTTCACTTTCTTTCTCTTTGCAGTATCCTTATTAAAGTCTTTGCCTGTTTAACTGGTCCAGTGCGATTTTTCTCTTACACTTCTGTATCGATTTTTTTCTCTGCAACAACACAACTGAAGCACTGTGAATGCAAATAAAACCCAAACTTCCACAAACAACAAAAAAATGCAGTATTAAAGGGAAACTGCAAAGCAGATACTAGTTAGGGCTTTCTTAACAACCTATGGTAAAGGCACCTTCATAACCCCATGGAAGTGTCCACTCACAGGCAGAGCTCACATCATGACCTTAGTCTCTGTACTCAGGGATGCATTTCAAAAATAGCAGTGACAATGAAAACAACAAGGACAATGACAACAACAAACAACAAAAGACCTCCCTTTCTTTAAAAGACTTCTCCTTGCCCTGAGCTTTGCTGTTGCTATCTTCGTTTTGGGAAACTTCACCCTTTCTCCTCAAGGATTCTTGTCCCTTTAGTGAGCAACTTGTCTCCTTTCCACACCGATGGTCACTACATGGTACATTTCTCAAAGTTACAGTATTCAGTCAATAGTAGTTTGGCATTCTAGGGACAGTCTAGGGATATAAGCACATTTCATGAAACATTCCAGGACAGAAGTGAGTATGTGCAAGATAACTGCTAAATGTTGCACCCAAATCCATTTCCCAAATGACAAACATTAATTCTCAGAGACAGTACATTCTAAACCCATGAAGTCGAGAAATATTTTCCTAGTAACCTCCATCATTTACTAAGCTGCCTCTTTCACAAGGTAGTCAGAACCTCATCTTATCATAGTACTGTTAATTCTCTTCTTTTCTGTCTCAACCACTTTGTGCCTCTTGTATTAGCCAAAAATAAGAAAGTGGAAAATTCCTGAGTAAAATAAGAACTATTTGCTATACAAAGACCTGAATGCAATTTTGGCATAGTATTTGTAAATTCTTAGCTAAGATGACATAAAACAGTAGTTGAGTAAGAATTAAGGAGACATTTAATTAGCTTTTTTACTCATTTTAATTATGAGTTATGAAATAAATTTTCTAGATTTTATTTAATGTTTGGTGTTATAGCTTATTCAATTCTATGCCTTTCATAATGTCTATTACATGATCTTAGATCCATCAGACATACATGAAACATCAAGAATTGGGAGCATGATAGGAGAATTGTATTTTACTGACAACATCATTCCAAGTACATCTGTTAAATACAGTAGTTTTTCAAATGTCTCTGTAGATTTTTGCATCATTGTAGACTTGCCATTGAATGCATATTGTTGTTACTAAACTATAATGAATTTGGGATTCCAAAACTGACATTGGAGAATGATTGGCTTTGGTCCCAAGAAATAGATATCTTTCTGGAATTTACTGTTTGTGATTTTTTTTCTTTTGCTTTTCAGAGTGAAAATTAATGAACATTGGTAAAATTGAACAAACAAGTATAAGTGGATAAGCACCATTTTGTGCCTTTCTTCGTTTCTACACATTGAGAACATATGATAGCTGTTTCATCCAAATAATATACTTAATTTCTTAATGGGAACTTAGCTCTTTATCTAACTATGATACATGTTTTAAGAGAGTGGAATCCAAGTGTCAAATTTTGGCTCTGCCACTGATAACATATTTGATAGTCTCTGATTTTTGTCTTATTAGGTTTGATTAGTTTATCTTATTCAGACTAATTTTAAGCCTAACTAGTTTTGTAATGCTTATGAAAAGGAAAGGCAGACACCATCATAATCACCACATCTTGCTTCCAGATTAAATAAAATGTCGGTTTTCTTTCAAACACCTAAAAGCCTACATTACATCTTTAAATTGTAGTATCTATTGTTCTCAGGAGACTGTATGGAAAGAATGTTGGGACGAATGGTACTCAATTAGTCATCTAGGACCAGGTCTGGCTTTAAGATATGGAGAAAGTATTTTATAATAGAAACAGAGGCACACTCTTTATATAACCTATTAGAGATTTATTAATTTACTTTAGTGTAATTACCATTAACTGTATATGGTGGCTATTCTGTGATTAGCTGGAGGCTATTTTAATGTTGGATAATCTTTACTTCTAAAAAATTAACTTTAAACTTCTGCTTTAATACCTCAGTCAAAAAAAAGAAAAAAGAAAAAAAAAACATGTAAAAATGCTCTCTAGTATTTACCAAATCAGATTAAGAGCCATAATTTTCACAATACTCTAATTTGGTGAAATTTTTAGTTAACAATATTATTATTCCATCTCTGCTGTGCACTAATCTTGTGACCTTAGTCTGGGTGTCAGTTTGGCTAGCCAGAAAATTATTGGATTACATTAATAAGAAACATTCCTAGTACTTGCTAATATTTCTGCTTTTAGCCCCATTCTGGAATAAAGTTATGTCCCCATGAAGTTGGGACTGGACTCCTGACTTCTTTCAGTAATGACACGAGAGCTGAAGTAATATATATCAATTGTGGCCCATGCTATTTTTTCCTTCCACAGGGATTGTGGAAGTGTATATTAAGGTAGGAATCACATATTTTGGCATTTAGAAGATAACAAGATTGAAGGCACCTGCAGTGCTAAACAATATCATGGATGACAGCTGTCCAGGAGAGTCATCTAAGCTTTGATTGAATGATAAGCTTTCACTGTGTTAAGCAATGAGGTTCTTCTGTAATTTGTTGCCACAGCATTACCTATGCTATTCTTATTAATGTAGATTATTTCCAGAGTAGCTTTCACTTCTACTAATTTGTGTGCCACGATAAAATATGCTTGTCAGAAACTGCAACAAAATAAATAAGGAAGATCATTGACTTATAAGGCTTATAATATCAAAAACATGTTATTAGGTAAAGAGGTTAGAATTCTTCAGAAATAGCAGTCTTTATACTGACCTGTGGGTCCAAGAAGAAATTAAACAGGAAGTCAAAAAATTTCTTGAAACTGATGAAAATAAAGACAAATCATACCAAAACCTGTGGGATACTGCAAAAGAAGTACTAGGAGGGAAGTTTATTGCAATTAATGCTTACATCCAAAGAATAGAAAAATTTCAAATAGACAACCTAATGCTACACCTCAACAAACTAGAAAAACAAGAACAACCCAATCCCAAAATTAGTAGATGAAAAGAAATAATTAAGATCAGAGCAGAACTAAATGAGTAGAGACCCCCAAAATGATACCAAACATCAATTAAACAAAAAGTTGTTTTTTCAAGAAGATAAAATAGACAAGTCATTAGATAGGCTAACTAAAAAAGAAGAGAGAAGACCCAAATAACAAAAATCAGAAATGGAAAGGAGACATGACAACCAATACCACAGAAATAATAAAAATCATTAGAGACTATTATAAACAACTATATGCTAACAAATTTGAAAATCTGGAGGAAATGGATAACTTTTGGACACATACAAACTATAAAGACTGAACCAAGAAGAAATACAAAATCTGAACAGACCAATAACAGGCAACGATATTGAAGCAGTAATCAGCAGTCTCCCAATATAGAAAACCCAGGACCAGATTGCTTTACTGCTGAATTCTACCAGACATTTAATAAGGAACTAATACCAATCCTCTTCAGACAATTGCAAAAACTTGAAGCAGAAGCCATTTTCCCAAACTCTTCCTATGAAGCCAGAATCACCCTGATACCAAAACCAGACAAAGATACACACAAAAAATAAAACCACCAAAACCAGACAAAGATACACACAAAAAATAAAACCACAGGCCAATATCTCTGATGAATACAGGTGCAAAAATCCTTAACAAAATATTAGCAATTAGAATCCACCAACACATCAAAAAAATTGTACAACATGAACAATTTGTACAATTCAAATTTTGAATTGTACAAATGGGATTCATCCCAGATATGCAAGAATGGTTCAACATACACAGATCAATAAATGTGATACACCACATTAACAAAATCAAGGACAAAAACCATATGATTATCTCAATAGATGATGAAAAAGCATTTGATAAAATTCAGCATCTCTTCATGATAAAGTGTATTCAAAAATTAGGTATGGAAGGAAAGTATCTCAATACAATAAAAGCCATACACCAAAAACCCACCACTGTCATCATCCTGAAAGGGAATGGGAACAAGACAAGGATGCCCATTCTCACTACTCATATTCAACGTAGTATTGGAAGTATTAGAGCAGTTAGACAAGAGAAAGAAATAAAGGGCATCCAGATTGGAAAAGATGAAATCAAACTGTCTATGTTTAAAGATGACATGATCCTATATATACAAAAACCTAAAGACTCTACCAAAAAACTCTTAGAACTGATAAATGATTTCAGTAAAGTTGCAGGATACAAAATCAACATGCAAAAATCAGTAGCTTTTTAATACTCCAATAATGAACTAGCAGAAAAAGAAATCAAGAAAGCTAGCCCATTTACAATAGTCACCAAAAAAAAAAAAAAAAAAAAAACGCTAGGAATCAATGTACTATAAATTTTCTAATGATATGCATATCTAAAATCTTTGATTTTAACCAATAGGCTTTATGTTTTGCAATTATTTTGTAATATGATGTATATTTTTCTCTAGCAAAGAGTTACTTGAATAAGAACACATTTAAAATGGATAAACAGTGTTCAACAAATTTAGTGTAGGCAGTGGGATTTAGTCAAGTTTCAAAAATCTTGACATGAAAATGTCATAATGACAGTATTCATTTGTAGCAATGAATTTGGTTTTGTCCTTATGAAAGATAGATATGATATGGAATGGAGAGGGTTGTTAGCTCCTTGGTGAAAATGAAATGTCAGCTGTCTGCTATATTGTGCATCAGTAGTTTAGGGTTGCCAGCTTTACAGACCTGGTAATTTTTTATTCCAAATAAGAGCTGGAAGAATGTCATCCAATTTAGGCTGTTTTATTAAGTTATTGCTCTTTGAAGTTAGTTGAGGACTTATTAAAGTTTTAATTTTATGTTTAAAAGTACTGCCCTTGATCAATGGATTTTTTTCTAAAATGACATACATTTCATTTTTACAATAAGGTATTCATCTTGACGGTTTTTGAGCTGAAACCCTCCAGACAAAAAGGAAAAAAATACCAGTGTGTAAGTATATCGATCTATTCAGTATTTATTGCACTCTGGGAATTTCTTTTTCTTTTTCGAGGTGCTATTGGATGGTACATCTCAATGTTTCTCTCCAAGGAACACATTCATTCAAATTTAGAATATATATAATAACTCCAGAAATAAAGATCTTTCATAATAAGATACTTTGTTTTGCTCAAATGCTATTTCACTTCAATGAAAATGGAATTAATTTTCCTACAGTTAGTAAGCAGCAATATAAAGAAATATAAATAATCTTAATTCCATGGCAGTATCTTTGCTGTCTTCTTCTTCCTCCATGATCATTCCTTGCATAATTGCTAATGCCAAGGTATCATTTAATTTTCTATATATGAAAATCATAATGCCAAACTGCATATATATTGTAAGTTTATTCTGCTCTCAAAGTATCCACCTCATTTTCACTATCCTCATTATTATTGTTGTATGGCATGGTTTCGTTTTTCTTATCAAATGCCAACTGTGTCAATTACATTTGTTTACTAATTTCTTCTTTCCTCACTAATTTCCAAGGTTTCCTCTATTGTACATAAAGTTCTCACAGGTTTGGATTTAAAGCTGAGTTTTTAAAAATTTATTTTCCAGTATCATCAGTTCATTGGTGAAAAAATCGAGTTAGAAATGATTGAATACTTTTTCCAAGCTCATAGAGTTTACAAAGTAGACCAAAGGCTATGAAAAAGCAGAGTCGTGTCTCTTTTCAAATATCCATGCAAAAGCAAGAAATTGTCAGATAAATCTGCTATTATTTTGTTGGACATAAGTGGAAGGATCAGCATGCTGTGGAGACAGAAATGAAAGAGCTTAGTTGTTGCTGAAGGAAAAACCCCTTTATTCTTTTTAAGTCAAAGTAGGTAGTTACAACTCTCCAACCATCCAAGACTGGGATTGACGAGGGACAAACTCAGTACAGATTGTCATTGTTTTGTTTATCCTACTGAACAGAATAATGAGAGCAGAATAGTCAGCCTTGGTCCTAGTGAAGAACACAGGCATACAGTGTCATGTGAAAAAGTTAACTATCTAATGAAAAAGCGATTGAGTACAGGCCATGGGTTGAAGGTTGACAGTCAGAGTACCAAAACCAGCTTTATTGGCTAGGCACGTTTCTCAGTCCCTTTTGTGCTCAGAGGAGGAACAACCAGGGGTGACTGTTAATGTTCAATGTGTGTAGTACATCACACACAGAGCCAATGGTGCTGACAGGACCAGAAGTAATTGACCTGTTATAGATTACAAGACAAACTCATGATTTGTCACTTCAGATGGAGAGGCCTATGAAAGTCATGCCAGGTACTCATCATAGATCAGCGTCAATATTCATGATTACACCTGTGAGTAAACCTATTTCATTTTTCTGTACATTCACTAAATTGTATATCTAACAGAAGATCCACCCGCCTTTAGGTAATGAATACCTAAAGGTAATGATACCTTCCTAGTAATGAAGATCCACCCGCCTTTAGGTAATGAATACCTTAGGTAATGATAGCTTCCTAGTAATGAAGATTGAGAAAAAAATGTTGGAAGAATATATTTAACATGCTGGACATTGTTTTATTCAAATATTATATTTGTAGAGAAAATGAGTAGAATGCTATTATGCGATGAAAAAGCAAATGAGACTTATTTGTCATCTTTCAGGCATTTATGCCCTACTTGTTTGAGATATTTTTCTTTCTGTGCCTGGAACCATCTGGTGCTACTCTTTCATTTCATGTTGCTGATTTATTTTGTATTTTGAGGAGCAATAAACTCAGTCCAGTGATCTGCTCCAACTAGCCTTTTTCCACTCTCCATACTGTAGAGGAACTATCTACTTGATGGGTTTGAACAATTTGGGGCCCAGAAAATATTTTCTCTCTCTCTATAAATTCCACTTTTTAGTCCATATTTATTGTCTAATGAACGTATTTCATTCAACTCATAATGGTATCTGGAAACAAGTAAGACGTGTTTCTTGTTTTTTATTAATGCATATTCTGAGGACACACATGCAAAATAATTATGTAGATGACATTGTTGTCACCATTCACTAGTTCTTCCATTTAAAATTCCCTAATTAATTTGAGATGAGGCACATATTTTCAAAATCCCACCCAAGGGGAATTCATTATTCTATGTACACCACCATGTAGGGGGGCATTTATAATATGGGTATGTAGTTTGAAGTTTGATCATTTAAATCTGATCATTGAAGTTTGTTTTTCTAAATTAATCAGACGGCTGCTTTTTAAAAGTATAAATGTTATCTCAGAAGTTTATCCCCACAAGATAAATTACTATGGTAAACTGTCCAGGAGTAAGAGAAAAGGAAAATTTTATGTTACTATGGGATATACTAATATTTTTCTTTAGGTCTCAAACATGGTCTCATGGAGGTAGAAACAGTCATTGTTGATGACTATTGATGTGATTTGTAGAGTTTGTTCAGCCTGACCTAGCAAAAAAGAAAGCATTCTTGTTTCTCATCTTGAGAAGGGAGATGGTTATTAGGGACCAGAATAGAGTGAGAAGTCATGGAAAACCATAAAGGTGATGCTACTCTTATCCCTGTCATTCAGAATTGAAACCTTGGAGTTCTTCGAGTTCTACCTTTTTTTCTCCTCCTTCTCACCCCTATGTCTAAGAAACCACTAAGTTCTACCGAGTCTTTAACATTTCCATTGCTATCACCTTTGAGTAGAAGTTATTGTTTTATTCCTAAAATACTCATGGTAGTAGAAGCTTCTTAATGGTCTGCCAGCCTGAGTCACTTCCTCTTTGAGCTCATCCTGGTTTCCCATTCTCTGTCACATAAAATCCTGACTCTTCAGTGTGTCCATTCTTCTATATTATTCCCAGTCATCTTTCATTATTGTATTTTTCCTGCTCTTTCTTACATTTATGCCTATGCCTGTGCCATTCCCTCTACCTGGAATGGCCCAGATCTCCATCTAATCATTTAAGGTACTTCCTCCAAGGCCCGCTCACACAAATCATCTCCTCTGAAAACTTTCTGATCACCCAAGAAAGAAAATACCTTCTGTGTCTGAACTCCTGAACCTTTGTAATACTTGATGCTTTTAATATTTGGTGATGAATTTTCAGTGCCTTGAGTTCGTGGACTCTGCCACATATGTTTTTATTTCTTACAATATCTAGTAGATCGCTTTATACATTGTATGAATTTAGTTGATAATGTTAAATGTATAAATTAATGTTTATTTGGTTTAGGATTGGCTCTGTGTGTCTCTGAATGTGATTGCTAATTGTTTAGTCTGGTGTTTTTCTAAACTTTTTATCATAGTCATCCTCCCTAAAGAATCTTTTTACACATTTTTGTCTAATTGCCCTTCTGTGGAATATTAATTCCACAGGTATACCGTATTTATGTTTATGTAGTGTATGTATATCTATGTGTTATGAATAAGAAACGTAAATTGTTTTTATACATCAAGAACTAACTTTTGCCCTTGTAGAAGCAACATTGCTTCCTTCGAAGATGCATGTTTAATTTTTTTTGTTGAAAGCTGTTATCATTTGCAACTAGAAAATCTTGCAGAAGTTATGAGGTTGCAGAAGAATGATGGAATTGCAATGTGTTTGGAAGAAGTGAGTGAAGGAACATTTGTTTATTGAGCATCCACCAATTCGCCAAACACCATGCTATGTATTTTGTGTATATTATTTCATTAAATCTCCTAAAAACCCTACCAAATAAATAGCACTATTCTGCTCTACTTGTGACAGATTACCCACTGTCTCTTATAATTTCTGTCTCTGTTAATATTCACTAAATAATATTTTTCTTTTTGATATTTCTTCATGTCATCATGAGTAGTGATTTTTAGTATGCTAGAGTACCTTAGGAAAGTACAGTACCTGTACTGGCTCTTCCTCCTTTAAACTACAGACACTGCATATGTATCTGAATTACATTTATGGGATTCAAGTTTCATTTTTTGTTCATGAAGAAAAGTGAGTTCTACTTCTCCAATAAAATTTTAAAACTACTCTTCTGGTATAATTTTCCTCCACTTGATTTTACAGATGACAATCTGAGTCTCTGAGAGGTTAGATTTCTTGCCTCTGGTCACATATTAATTCAGTTGCATGATGGATGTAGATTCCAAATTCTTCTTACTCGGGGGACAAATTAATTACCCAAGAAAGAGAGTTTACATTTGCTCAAAGGTATTTTGTTAAGTCTATTTAGATCTTACGGTAATTGTTTATTAACTATAATATGTCTTTGAATTTGACTAATCTTACATAGTCTTTTGATTACAAGATTTAGTACTGTATTAGTCTGTTTCTGTTGCTTATAACAAAATACATGGAACTGGGTGGTTTATGAAGAAAACAAAATTTATTGCTTACAGTTTCAGAGGCTGGGAAGTCCAAAGTCTGAGGAACACATCTGGTGAGGGTCTTGGTGCTGGTGACAGCAATGGCATGGTATCACATTGTGAAGTGGCAGAGCAGAGAGAGAGCAAAAGAGACTCTCCTCTCTTTTCTTTTAAAGCCCTCTAAAGCATGCCCCTGACCACCATTGTTAATCCATTCACCAGGCATGGTCCTACAGTCTAATCACCTCTTCAAGGCCCTACCTTCCAATTACCATAAAAGGATTTTCCACCCTCAACATAATTCAATCCACTTAAAGTACTTACTCCAAAATGTATTATTTGATTTATTCTGGTGCGGACTTTTATTTTCCCTTACCGTGAGCGAGTCACCCAGCTAATGGCAATGTTCTGTACAGTACATAATGCAAATGAACCATGATTTTGACATTTTTACTACACAGTAGTATTTATTAAAATACCATTAATAAAATTAAGTAATGCTTAGTTATATTTTATATAATATATGTTTATTTTGGTATGTTTGTGTATGTTTTAGGTATAGGGTCTTAAAGATTATTATTTTATATTTGCTAGAATCTGGCTTCCACATGGTTTCTTTCTGTTTTGAAAGGTCATGCAGAATAAAAACATGACTCAGTAACATTTCCACTTTTGTTGTTAAGAAGTCCATAATTAATATTGTGAAGTACACATTTAAAATAGTGATATACTAATTTTTGATTACATGAGTTTAATAATGCAAAGGAGATAATGATTTGAATGAATAGATGTTTTATGAAAAGGGTGAATAAAATGGATTTTCTTGGTTCATTTCCTCTTCCCCTTTTCCCCTTTTATTTCTCCATGTGCCCAATTTCCCCACCTTACAACTCACAAATATAAGTTATCACCATCTCCTCTGAGTACCAGGAAGAGCATTTTACTTACTCTCAAGGCAAATATATCCTTCTTCCTTATTCTGGAGTTTTCTGTGTACTTGTTTGATCTCCCCTACTAGATCCTAAGCCATCAAAAACCAGAGCCTGCAACAGCTTCATTTTTCTGTTCCCTCTTTCTCTTATAGCTATGGCATGTGGCCTGAGATTTGATGAGCTAATGGATGGACAGAGGCTTGGTAAGGTGGTTTCCTTCATTTTTTGACTTTCACTGCTCTCAGAATAGAAAATGTTACTTCCCACTTCTCCCATTCTTCTCCAGCTTGTTAGGTTGAGAAAATGAAAGGATGCCATTTTAATGTAATAGTCTGCCAGTGCTGCTAACAGGGGTACCGATTAATTCTAATTGCAGTGGCAGCTTTTAGGATGTTGGCTCTTCTTCATTAAGATTATAACCAGCAACATAGCACACACAGGTCACGACATGGGCTGTTAGATGGTAGCAACTTCCAATCTCTATCCATCTGGATTAGATTCAACCTGGTGACCTAGAGGGGAGTATCAATCCCTTGAGTCATCTCTTCCTCAAGAAAAGAACATTCATTTTCTTCCCAACTCAGACATTTATGATTGCTTTTAATATCTCCTCACTGTCACCATGTTTGAGAAGTAAAATTTTATATACAAATAGCCACTTTGATCTTATAAAGGTTTATTGATGTGTTTAGAAGCAAATAATATATATTTTTTCACAAAGCATATCTTAATAGGTAGTAAAAAATATTCTTCATTGTATTATGTGCAATGCAGACATTTCATGGTAAAATAAATGAATGATCAGTGTCAAATGGAGCGTTTTAAAGTGCTAAAGAAACAGAACCAAACTTTTTCACAATAAAATGCCATCTCTTTAGGGAATCTCTTAATAATTGTTTTAAATCAGGAAAATTTAACTCAAATACATGGGGTGATGTTGAGCAAAACTTAATAATCATAGTAGCAATAAAATATTTGACTCATCGAAAATGAGATGGAGCACAAAGTTAAAATCTTAGCTGTTAACAAGATTATATTTATATTATAAATATGCAACTATTTTTCTAACTTCATACAAAACATTATAAGAAAAAAATTTCAATATTTGTTATGTACCTCCATAAATGTCTTTAAGGGGTTTTCTTAAAGTATTGTTTTTCTATACAGCTGTAATATATGTCTGGTTACAGAAAATTTATCCAAAGCATGGATAATTCTCACACTGACTTTTCATTGGAACAACATATGTGTTGCTAGCATCTAGCTGCCTCTCCTAGGAGTCATCACTATCATCACTCTAACTGGAATCTAAACTTCATTTCCAAAAGAGATTATCAGGATTACAGAGGAAAAGCCTAGTGATGGAAGTCTGAGGAGGCAGCTCTTGCCAAGTTCTGACACAGATGTACTCTGAAGACAACCAAAACTCTTGGAGTAAACACACTCAGCTCACAGATGCAAACTCAGTGGGCCCTAAGGAATAAAGATAAAATCTTTGATGCTGGAAAATAAGAACTTTTGTAAGCAAGCATATGTTTAAAAAGAAATTAGTACTCTATTTGTGGTGAACCTTAGCTATCTTCAAATAATAAGGCCTGATTTAATGTGCACCCTTCTCAAAGTACTGGCTTCCTTTGCAGCTATGGTGCCTTAATTAAGATTGCAGTGAATGCGTCACGTAACTTAGGAAACACTAAATATCCACATGTTAAAGATATTAATGGATTCTAGGCTATTTGATACATTTGCAGCAACCCCAATTAAGATAGAAATACTTTTGTTGTTGTTGTTATTGTTGTTTGTTTGTTTGTTTTTAATGGGGAACTTGAAAAAAAATGACAATCACAACGATTAATATAGAGGAACATAAGAAAAATTTTAAGAGCCGTATAAGTATTTTCCCTACTAAATATTTAACGTATTTTAAATATACAGGAATTAAAAGAATACAATGCTAGTATATAGTCAGATAGATTATAGAAATAGAAGAGAGAGTATATGTATTCATATATACTTTATATATAGTAGAATACCAAAAGAAATTAAACTGGTTCTCAAATCATACCTTAATATATACATTTAAAAATTTTAGAGGTAACACTAAAAATAGCAAAAGACTGTATAGCTTCCTAGTCAGTAGAAAGAAAAAGAAAGAGAATTTAAAAAAAATTACTCCACAAAAGGCAGGAAAAAAGGAAAGTTTGTCTGTTGAAAATACAAAATAATATTGTAAAAATACATACAAATATACTAATAATTTTAATAAACATTAATAATAAAATAAAAAGAACAACATACAAATATAATTTTTAAAATTTTAAGGATGTTTTATCATAAGGCTATAATCAAAAATTTTACAACAGAATGAGAGTAATTGTAATGTAATGGAAAAAATTATAATTACTTGGATTAAAGACCATGTATGTATTTACCATCAAACTATGTGTCCTAGGCATATCTCTTTACTTTTCAAAGTCTTCTCTTCCTCACCTGTATGCTAGGGACAATATATACTTCACAGATACTTGAGATGATTGTTTAAAAAAAATGAAATGTGGCTAGTATAGTACCTTATTCATGTAAAATAGGAATAAATCTTTAAAATTATCACCAAAATTTACTGTTGGTATGTGAACACAACCCAAATGAATGACCTGACTAATAGGGTTGTCCAATTTATAGATGATGTCTTTAGTTCTTTCTTTAGGCATAGCACGCATTTTCTTTTTCTTTTTCTTTTTTTTAAATTTTATTTTGTCTATATACATTGTGGTTGATTATTGTTGCCCCTTACCAAAACCTCCTACCCTCCTCCCTCTCCTCCCTCCCCCGCAACAGTGTCCTTTCTGTTTACTTGTCATATCAACTTCAAGTAATTGTAGTTGTTATATCTTCTTCCCCTGCCCCACCCCCCCTTTTTGTGTGTGTGTGTGTGTGTGTGTGTGTGTGTGTGTGTGTGTGTGAATTTATATATTAATTTTTAGCTCCCAATACCAACTTCATTCTTTTAATAAGAGGAAAGGATAAAACTATTTGTGCAAATATGAGATGCATTATCTTTAACAATTAGGCTCGCAAAATTCTTTACTATTGTTGCCATTTCTTGAAAATAATTAAGGTGATAAAATACCCATTTGGATGTACCAGTAATAAGTTGGGAGGATTAGATATATAGCTGGACTGGGGTTAGGGGACTTAATCTCTTTCTGTGTATATTGTAGTACCTAGCATATTTTTGATACCAAATGAATATTAATAATGAGAGCAGTATAATTTTAATTTAATTTTCTATGTAGACTACTGATGTAGCAGAAATTTCTGCTGAACTTTTTCTACTATTACAAATTTTGAGGATTACTCCCAATTTATCCCTGTTATTCAATAAATCTATGTTCTCTAACAAATTTTTTAATGTCTTCATACCTATGATTCCATCTATAAAATGGGGATACTTATACAGACACATTCAACTATTCAGTTCTCCAGAATGCTGAGAAACTTTATTCAAGTTAATTATGTGAAAGGTACTTCAAGTCCAGTCTATTATTAAGTGCATTTATTTAATTTTGTGTAATATGACCTACCAATTTTACATGGCCACCACTGGAAGCCCCCTGCTCTCCCCTGTGGGAACGAGTGGGGTGCCACAGGCCTCAATCCTGCCCCCCCTTCCTCCTCCTTTCATCCCATTTCCTTCCCCTTTCCCCTCCCCCTCCAACTGCTCTGCAACAACTTCATAGAATGTAAAAAAATATTAATATTAATTTTAAAAAAAAAGAAACGATACCAAAAAAAGGACATGTTAATAAATAACACCCTCCTTTATTTGTCTGAGTTTTTTAAGAATGCAAAACAAGTATTATACTGTCCCACTGGAGCATAGCACTGTGACTTGCACCCAGTTGGCACTCCTTGCATGTTTGTTTTGTTCTTTGCATAGGAAAATGCAAGACAAGATCAGGCAAAAATGAAATAAATTGAGAACATACTGACACCCTCAAATAGCTGTCCAGGATTTAGAGGCCATATCTTAAATGGTTTGGACATCTGGTGAAGTAACACAAAAATAGAAACCACAGTAGGATTTTTTAAAACTTAAGTCAAAAGCAAGAGATCTAGAAGCAGCCCTTAAAATCCCTGTAGGAACATAATAAAAAAAGACTTTGAATAGAAGCCTTAAACTGAAAACTTCATATATACTATGGTAGTTCAAAAAGGTAAAGAAGTGTATGTCTCTTATAATATAATGAAGGTCTTTATTCTATGAGGTTACTTCATAAAGTTCCTGAAAAAATAGAATCAAAAGACAATATGAATCTTTCTGTGAACATTTTGAAGTAACCTTTTAAATAGATACAGGAATTACAAGATTCGTAGGGTAAATACCCACTTGCAAAACTATATGTAGTCAAACCCTGACTGTGTAGAAACTATTTTCTGCATATCCTTGTTGATATTTTTACATTTCTCTATGGGTAGAATTGTCTGATTGAATAAGACCTGTAACAGTCTGTTTTCAGGCATTTCAGAAATTAAGACTTTCTTGGAAAAAAATAACTGAAAATGCAAATAATATACATTAACAACAATATGTATTACATAGATATAAATTAATTCACAAAAATTATAATTACAGTAATATCTAAGCAAAGATTCAAACTAATATCTTTGACATGGAATGTAAACATAATGGTAAGATTCATTAAGTCTTAGTCCTAATCTACGTCTTTGTGGCTCTTTGGTTTGGCAGGTCTTCAGTGTTTTGAAAGACATAGATGCTATGTTTTAAGGTATAAAGTTCATCTTAGAATTTAATCGCCATCTGCAGCCCACTTAAAATCATGAACCATGATGTACTCTAACTTCAGTGATTAGAATTAGCACAGGTCTTTTGCTTGTTTTTCTCATCTCTGTGTAGAGGAATGCAAATCTTGAAACAAACAAAACAAAACAAAAACTAAAAAACCTGAACTGTCAACAAAATAAATAATTTTTTTAAATGTGGAGAAATTCTGCAACTCAGTGATCCATGTGTAACACTCCTACTAATTTGGTTTTATTTTTATTTTAGAGGTTTTTATTTATTTATTTATTTATTTTCTGTTTTGTCATATTTTTGGTGTCTTTGGGCTCCTGGCACCTTCCAGGCAGTGAAATGTAAAGGCTTGTGAGAATGTTTGAGCATGAACAATTGAACTGAAAAGAGACAACATATTTTACCATTTTTTCCTAGAATAACATTCTCACGTTTCAGTGACTTCATGGTCTGTTTACACAGGGGCTTTGAAAAATGTAGCTTCTGAGGATGAGGGTGCAATGTACTTTACCAGCCATCTAACCAGCCAGAAATGTGCACACATGGAAGCAGAGCTGCTTTCGGAGTTAGTGATCAAGCTCCCTGATATGAAGGGTGACTTAAAGATATATATATTTTTTAAATTTGGCATTCATCTATTTTTTAAAAATCTATAAATATTCACGGAAAATATTGGGAAAAATGTGACAGTGACAGAAGGTAGAGCATGTTTTATTCTGTTCAGGCATCTATAACAAATTATCATAGATTGGGTGGTTTAAACAACAACCATTTATTTCTCACAGATCTGGAGACTGGGAAGTTCAGGATGAAGGTTCCTGTAGCTCTGGTGTCTGGTAAGGGCCTCTGGTTCACACATGGCTATCTGCTTGTTATGTCCTCACGTGGCTGAGAGTAGAAAGCAGTCATATCTCTCGTCTCCATTTTTTTTTTTTTTTTAGTAATTCATCTTACAACTGAAAATTTGTACCCTTTGGCCAATATCTCCCCATTTCCCCCCACCTTCTAGCTCTTTCTACTCTCTATTTTCATGAGTTTAGCTTTTTTAGATTTGTCTTTCTGCATCTGGCTTATTTCACTTAGCATAATGTTATCTGGGTTCATCCATGTTGTTGTAAATGACAGGACTTCCTTCTTTTATGAGGCTGAATAATATTCCATTGTGTATGTACTACATTTTTTTATCTATTTATCCATTGAAGGACACTTAGGTTGTTTCCATATCTTGGCTATTTTAAATAATGCTGCAGTAAATATGAGAATGCAGATATCTCTTTGAGATAGTGATTTTATATCTTTGGATATATATTCAGAAGTGGAATTACTGGGTCATCTGGTATTTCTATTTTTTATCTTTAAAGAAAGCGCCATACTGTTTTTCATAATGGCTGTACCAATTGACATTCTCAGTAACAGTGTGCAGGGGTTCCCTTTTCTCCACATTTTCACCAAACAATTGTTATCTTTTGATATTTTTATAATAGCCATCCTAACAGGTGTGGGGTGATATTTAATTGTGGTTTTGATTTGCACTTCCCTGATGATTTGTGTGTCTTCTTTGAAAAAATGACTATTCAGGTCCTTTGTTCATTTTGTAATTGGGTTATCTATTTTGTTTGTGTGTTTGTTGTTTGCTATTGAGTTTCTTATATATTTCGGATATTAACCCTTATTGAATATATGGTTTCCAAATATTTTCTCCCTTTTCATAGGTTGCCTTTTCATTTTGCTGGTTGTGTTGAAACTTTTTAGTTGTATTTAGTATTACTTAAACAAGTAATACTTGTGCTTTTGTTGCCTGTGCTCATGGTGTCATAACCAAAAAATTATTGCTAAGACTCATGGCAAGGAGCTTTTTCTCCATGTTTTCTTCTAGGAGCTTTACAATTTCAGGTGTACATTTAAGACTTTAATCCATTTTGAATTGATTTTTGTGTGTAGTTTAAGATAAGGATCTAGATTTTTTATTTTATTTAATTTACTTATTTTTTTTTTGCATTTGAATATCCAGTTTTCCCAACACCATTTGTTTAAGAGACTATCTTTTTCTGATTTTATATTCTTGGCAACTTTGTCAGAGATTAGTTGACTGTACATGTGTGAATTTATTTCTGGGCTTTCTATTCTGTTCTGTTGATCTTCATGTCTGTTTTTATGCCAGTAGCATACTGTTTTAATTACTATTACCTTGTGATGTAATTTGAAATTGTGTAGTGTAATGCCTACAGCTTTGTTATCCTTGTTTAAGATTGCTTTAGTTATTAAGGTCTTTTATGGTTCTATGAAAATTTTAGGATTTTTTTTCTATTTCTGTGAAAAATACTGTTAGAATTTTGATGGGGATTGCATTGATTCTGTAAATGACTTTGGGTAGTATGGACATTTTAACATGTCCATACTTAGAGTTGATATCATGTGTATTATTTTCATTAAAAATAAAAGAATATTTCTATTTGCTTAAAAATAGTTTCAGCTATGTAAGTGCATCAAAAAATGAAAATGAAAATCATTTTTACATCTCTCATTTATAAAATGTTTGCCTAATCAAGATCATTATTTTTAGGTTGAAGCTCTTTTTAAAAACAGTATCAAGAAGTATTAATTTAAAAAATTTGTCTCTGGTAGCTTTGCCAGTCATGGTTGAAAGAGGGTGCAGGACTAATAGAGGCAACTGAATTTCAACCCAGCTTCTGAGAAGCAATTCTGACTAAAAAGGATAGGCAGTTCTGTGCAGTTGAGGAGCAGGAGCTTTGATGCTCTGGAACTGTAACAAACAACTTAGAGTAAATGAATCAGGCAGCAGGGTGCCTGGAGAAGTCCAGGAATCTCTCTGTGATGGTTTTCCTTGTTTTTATAGGACTAGTCTCATAAATGTTGTAGAAGACACAGTGCTGTGTATTTTTGGTCTCAGTTATATTTTTCAAGGTGTTTACTTCATAAGAGTAAGAACTTTTATATGCTCTTTAAAATGGAGTTACCCTATTTGAATTGTCTAATAAAGGGAGAGTACCATTGTCTAAGGTGCTCATTTACTGAGCGTTATGTATATGCTATCTGTCTATCTATCTATCAGCTATTTATCTATCTAACTATTTATGTATCTATTATCTGTCTGTGTTAGTCTGCTTAGGCAACTATGGCAAAATACCATAGAGTGGTGGCTTTGACAACACACAGTTATTTCTCACAGTTCTGGAGTCTGACAAGTAGAAGATAAAGGCAGATAACATTCTTGGTAAGAACTCTCTTCCCAGTTTGCAGAAAGCCACCTTCTTGCTGTGTCCTCACATGGTGGTGAAAGAAAGCTGTGGTGTCTCTTACTGTTCTCAAAAAGGTATTAATCCTGTCATGAGAGCTTTACCCATATGAGTTCATTTAAACCTAATTACATCCCAAAAGCCCTTGCCTCCTAATACCAACATCTTGGGGGCTAGGCATTCAAAATGTAAATTTTGGGGATGGAGGGACACAAACATTCAGTCCACAACTCACTCATTCTGTCTTTCTGTCTCCATATCTATCATCTGTCCATTCATCCATCCATTTATCCATCTATCTTTCTCTATGTGTAGAACTAGAACAATAATATTTAAGTGGCTTGCATACATTATTTCATCTCATGCTTTCAAAAACTTTGAGGTAAACAGCCATAGTAAAAGTACTGAGTTCACTGAGACTTTTGAAGATTGAGCCAACTATTTGTGATGACACAACCAGTAAATGGTGATGATGGGAGTTCAACCCACACCTTCTCTGTTCTGCTCTCCTACCACCCCCTTGTGCCCCACTCCCCAAATTGCTGATTCAATCCCAGGCACATTAGCTTGCAAACTGTTCCCTGAGAAAGTAGGCATCCTTCCTCTGAGCCTTTGCAGTGATTATTCCCATTATCTGGAATGCTCTTTTTTCAGATATCTGACTCAATTGCCCCTTTTAGACTTTGTTCAGATTTCACCTCCCCAGAGAGACTTGTCTTTTCCACATTTTAAATTGAAACTCCTGCTTCTCTCTTACCCACAATATCAATCCTCCATATACTGTTTTATTCCCCATGGCATTAGTTACTGGCTAATAACCAGATAATTTATATACATTTGCTGTTTCTTTTCTCTTCTCCAAATAGAATGTAGGTTCTACAAAGCCAGTAATTTGTCTTCTTGAAATTAACACTACTACCTACAGTAGTCCATAGCTCATCTCAGATGGGTTTATTAAACTGACAAATAAGTGAATGAACTGCCTTCCAAATATTATAAGTATCTCCCAAAGTCATCTACCATTAATGAAAGTAGAATATGTGTGTATACACACACACACACACACACACACACACACACACACACACACACACACACACACACACACACACACACATTTGCCCAAGTCACTCATGTTCATTTATCCAAGCCATCCAAGCCAGATGGCTAGACTAGGCCTGGGCTTATTCCCTGCTTCACTTCTCTCTTGCTTTATCTCCTCACCATCCCCACTGTCAGCTCCTTTAGACCAGGGGCTCACTGATTCATCTATGCTTGTGTCACTGCAGAGTTTCCCATAAGTCCTGTTACCCCTGTTCTGGCACCATTGAATTCCACCTTCTCACACAATCACAGGGATGTTTCTAAAATCTACATATAACCCCGTCATCTTTTTGATTACAATCCTTTCATGATTCCCTCTACTTTCAAGAAAATGGACAAGCGCTTCATTGTGATACTCTGTATAACATTGTGCAGGTTCTGCCCCTGTTGAATCCTGCAGGTGCATCTCTCGGCTTTGCTTTAACACTTCAGCCACACCTGACCACCTGTCTAGTGTCCCACTGGGTGGTCATCACTCTTCCTTCCTCAGCTTTTCACATGCTACTGCTTTGACCCAGAAATAACCCTTCTGCACTTGACTCTTACCTCAACCTCCCCTTTGAAGGTGCGGTTTATTTCATGTCCCCCAGAAGTAGTTTATGTTCTTCTTATCTGATCTCATTCTTTTAGTGAACACTTCTCCACTTGTAGTTTTTGGTCTAGTCATCTGTCTCCTCCACTATGTTGTAAACTCCTTCGGGGCAAGAGATGTTTTTCAACTCTGTATCTCTAGAGACTAGCACAAAGTATACAGTAGAATCATCACTGAATGGATTTTAAAAACTAAAATTATAGTGTTTTTCTACATACATCAGGCCTCCAATGTGGTCAGAGTGGTGGTAGACAAGCATAGTGAGAAGAGGCAAGAGGGAGAGACATCTGATCTCTCCCTGCTCTGGATCTCACATCCTCCCAGAGATGCACAGAGACTAAGAACTTAGCACGTGCTGCCATAGAGGGAGGCTGCTTCTACATCTTGATCACTGGGACACATAAAATTTTGCATAGAGTCAGAGAGTGAACATATCACCAATCACATACATCAATTCTTCCTCCAGAGTTTAGACAAAGAGCAAAACACATGAGCAGAGGCAGATTCAAGAAGAGGATTTTTAGTATGCATCATCTGGAAAAGATAAGGGGCCATTGGGGTAGTTGGGTAAGGGGAAAGACAGAACCCTCCAATAGCAGCAGGCATCCTGCCATTTCCAAGAGTAGGGAAAAATGGTCTAGAGCCTGGGTCAGCCTGGTTCCCAGTCAGACCAGGGAGGCCACAGCTGATGATCCATAGAGCTCTCTCCTCCTCTCCACAGCAGAGAGTCTCAAATCCAGCATGGATCTGACTGGGTTCATCTACCCCATGCCCTCCAGTATTCACACACAGACACAGAACATATGTACACATACACAACATCCACACACACATACAACATACACACAATGCACACACGCACACACAAACACTCCTTGAGGCATTGGGCCTCCAGCTTCTGTAGGAAGAGAGCAGGTTAAGTTCCACTTGAAGGGGCTGAGCCCCTTCCTAGAAGAATGATGTCCTTTGGTTTGTGGAGGAAGACATTCTCCTTCTTTGTTGAGATCCATGACAGGAGAAAAGAATGAATTGGTGGCTCCTAAGACACCCTGGGCTGATGATGAGGCTGCCTCTGTGACTGCACACTGTGCCAGTACCACAGGGACAGTTGCTCTGGCCAGGAGCCTCCAAACAGAACTATTTTATCAAGACTGCTGGCTCCTCCAAAGTCAAAAGGTGCACCCTGGCTGATTGGGATCCTGATGTTTTTACCAAAAGGGAGACTAAAAGTTCTCCCCACAAATGCATGGTGCTGTTTCCCATTGTACCACCTGTGCCTCTGTGAGGAGGGCCCCTGAAGCTCTTATGAATAGTGGGATTAGACAAGTCCTCTGACAAACATTTCTTCCTCATGGTGGTGGCTCCTCTAAGAGGGTGTAGAATGTTTCTTCTGTTCAGGTGTGCTCAAGCTACTCTGATGGAAGCAGGAGCACAAGGGCCTCCAGCTTTGGGTGTGGTAATGTCCACTGCCTGTGTTCAGGGCAGGTGGACCCCAGGTGGTTGGTATGAAGGTGCAAGGAGTGAGTCCAAACCCAGAGATGGTGCTGGTGTTTGCATCCACAGCGGATGTGGTGAGGCCAGGTAAGTCCAGTAACTCTTACCATCCCGTGTCGTCACACTGCCTGTGTTCTGGGCAGGTGGGCCCCAGGTGCCTAGAATGAAGGTGGCACTGGAAGTGTGTCCAAACTGGAAACTGGGTGTTCCAATCAGTCCTGCCCCAAAGTTGATTTGTCTGGATATAGAACTGTGGCCTGTGGTGGTCGTGGTGACACCAAAGCTCCCATCACCCATATGGGTTGCAAGTCTCATAAAGGCCAGTGGGCCCAGAGTGGTGTTGGCAAATGATGAGGTACTGTCCCCAGGGTCAGCCATGCCATTGGCACCTCCAGAGCCAGAAGTCATGTCTTTGCTAATGGAGAAAGCACTTGGGGGGTTAGCAAAGGCAGGCTGGGTGCTGGCAGGTGGACCAAATGCAGACCATGGTGAAGTTGAACCTGTAAGACCGGGCTGCATGGTGCTGCCACTAGGTGGCTGAGCTGAGGGGAAGTTAGGATTGTGGCTTGCAACTGGAGCTGGAGGATGCCCTAAAAGGAAAGAGCTGTGAGACTGCTGCCTATGAGGGACCCCAAACATGGGCTGAGTGGTGACTGCTGGATTTACAGGATGGTTGCAAATTGCGGTCGGTCCCCTGACTGTGCAGGCCAACTGTTGGTGACTTGGGCTGGAGTTGTGCCGCCACTGGGTGGTGTGTTCCCAGAGTCAGGAAGAGTCTTGTTAAATGGGGTGTAGTTGTCACTGGAGATGGGAGAATGGAAGAGGACAGCCTTGGATGGAGGGGTGGTATCCATAGCCTCGGTGTCAAAGGCAGCCTTGGATGACATTATTTCAGAGGCTCTGCCTACCAAGCTGGAGGCGAATGCAGGAGCTGGGATGGGAAGGCCTGTAACAGCAGAGGCTCTGGGGAGAGAGGCTCTGTGCTGCTGCCCAGCGGGGGCCCAAATGTGGGCTGAGGGGTGGTTTGTGGGCCACAGGGGGGGTTAAAAGTTGGGGTGGGGCAGGGGAGCTGCTGTGCAGGTAGGTGGGCTGGTGTTGTCTCCTGCCTGTGCAGAGTTCCTGGGCCTCCCCCTGCAGTGGATTTGGTAAACTAGGAGGAAGCTCATATTGGAGGGTGGGGGAGATCTGAAGATACAGCCATGGAAGGGGGAGTAGTGTCCATGTCCACGACCTCAGGGTACAGAGTAGGCTGCCGGGTCACGTGTGCAGATGTGTTGACTGTGGGAGGATACTGTGGAAGGAATGGGATTGCTGGTGAATTCCAAGGTCCTGGTGGGAGGGATGGGAGGCGGGGTGGGGAAGGAAAGAGGAGGAGGGGAATATACACAAGTGATAGGCAGTGATTCCATACGCCCATTATGGGCTGGGTAGGAAAGTTGGAGTCCGTGGTGGTGGTGGTGGGAGTAACTGGGACCTGCACAGTGCCTGTGGGCAGGAGCAGGGAGTCCGCAGTCTTTGCAGCAGGTGTGGAGGGCTGGCCTGAGGGGCGCTGGAGTCTGCCCTGGCCTCTGTCCGCTCCCACAAGGCCTCCTCTTCATCCTCCAAGATCCTGCTGTTCCCGCCACTCTCAGTGCTCTCCAAGGTGCTCTGGTCTTCCTCGTAGCTCTACGGGGAACTTTAGAAGGTGGGAGCAGCTCCCCTGGATGCCCCAGTAGGAGCAGCGGCATCGGCATCCCACGTTTCCTGCTGCAGGGCCTCTTCCCAGCAGCTGCAGGTGGAATGCAGCTCCTGGGTGGATTCTCCGGACGCTTTTCTCCCTGTGGCTCCTTCCCTGGCATCAGTGAACTTGGGCAGCCGGGCCAATGCTCTTCCTCCTGCACTGCCCGGGCTGCCTTCTCTGGCAGCAGGAAGCTGCCTGGGGCTGGGCAGGGAGCACTGCTTCCTCTGGATCAGGCCTCCCTAGAGACTGGCCACCTCCAGCAGGGCTGAGTGAGATGGGAACGGCATGGTCTTCGGAGAGGCAGCTGGTGGCGCACAGCTGGGCCCTGTCCCTCAAGTTGTTTCCTGAAGCCTTGGGCTGGATACTTCCCTCCAGTGGCCCAAGACTGGGAGCAGGGGCCTAGGTGAGTTGGAAGCACGCCCGGTGCTGGGGGAAGCCGTGTTGTTAGAGTCCTGCCCTCCAGTCTGTCCATGATCCTGCTCCTCCTTGGCCAGACCTTTTCTGGGTGCTTCTTGGGCCCTCACCTCAGTCTCCTTTAGGCAATGACGGGACAGGACACTGGATGTCACTGGCTCCATGCGGGGACTTCCTTCTCGGGAAGTGAAGGCCGAGAAGGAACAAGGCTGGGGAGGAGGGATCACACAGAGCCCAGGTCCGGCCATCAGGGAGCTGCGAGCACACAGCACGGGCTTCTTTGGGGCTTCCCGCAGGATGGCCGGGGAAGGGTCCCCACAGAGGAGAAATTAGCCCTCCTGATGGGGTAGTGCCTCCTGGGGTGACGGAAAAGGCACCTGACAGAGGCACCCGACCCCGCTTCAGGCCGGGCTTCCTGCCGTCAGGGCCGAGGGCAGGTGCAGGAGCCGCGGGGTGACCCCAGGCAGCGGGAGAGGGTTGAGTCCAGGGCCTCGAGTGGCCGAGGACGGCGACGCTGGGGCCGGCGGCGGGAAGGGGACGAGGCTCCCTAAACCAGTCGCCGAAAGAGGCACAGACGGAGGGCCTGTGCGTAGCCTCCACGTCTCCTGAGGACCGAGCAGGCCGCTGGGCAGCTTGGCAGCCGTTGCTAAGCTCAGTGCTCCTGACGTCGCACTGGAGCGTGTCACAGAGAAACGACACCGCAGGGAGGGCGCATGCGTACAGCGCGGGGCGTCAGTGGGCGGCGCCAGAGGGCAAAGGGCGTGGTCCCGCGACAGTCCCCAGGCGGATTTTCTAATGCCTGGGGACTTCTGGTGTTTGGCACCAGATGAGATCGCATGTGGGGACTGTTGGGGACTGCGGGGTCCTAATTTGCCAGAGCTCGTCCAGCCTTGGGGCGGGCTGTGCAGGCTCCTCGGGGTCTGGAGCAGGAGCAGGGACCTGGCCTGGGCACCCAGGTGCTGCATGGGGACCGTCCCTCTCCCCAGGGTCATGACTTCCTCGAAGCCGAGCTCGGGAGGGACCAGACAAAGTCGGGGTCCTCAGAGGACCGGACCCCCCCACCCCCATCGTCCCTGCTCCCCTGGAGTGAAACGCGCCTTCTCCAGGGCCGCCCTGACCAGGAGTGTCCCCAGCGAGGCTGAGAAGCTTCCGCATCAGGATGCGGTGCCCTGACCCGACTGGGTGCCGCACCCCCGGTATCCCTTCCTGGCAGGCAGATTCTCTGCACTTCTCTTCACACATGTGGTTAAACAACGTTTAGGCCTTAGTCCATTGGGTCACACAGATGGTGGTGACCCAGATTGGCATTGGACCCAGGCTCTGTGATGCCAGAGCTCTGGCTTTGGACTCTGGTGCCTCCTTACTGGATATGCATCGTGTATTTCTGAATTTTTTCTGTAGTCCCTAAGGTACTTAGCAGCACGGCATGTCTATAACGAGCACATGCACTGCCCAGGAGGATGTCGTCTTCAGTTCAACTCATAAGTTGACCAAGGCCCTTGCTGGATTGCAGTCTTTTCTGAAGATGGATGGCAGGGACCCCCAATTGTCAGCATAGCATCATTCCATATTTCTCTTCCAATTGAGCCTTGAGGCCCAGATTTTCTTTTAATCTAGCTTGAATGGTCCAAGTACACAAAAGTTTTATTCTAGATCAATTTTAGTCTATCCCAGAAGAAATTCATCAGTATATTATTCCATATGGCTTAGATGCCAGTTTCTCTAACCCTCCTGGAATGTCTAGAAAGCAAACATATCATTTATCTGCAAATTAATTGTAGGACAATGTACTGGGTTAAAGTAAGATCAACACAGTCTGGTCATCGTGAGCATGCCAGCTGGGTTCACTCTTTACTACACATGCTTGGCACCTAAATGTAATTCTAGACATTCTTATGCCCCAGAGCAGAAACATTTTGTTGGGTCAGGACAAGGGAAACACATGATTGTCCTAGAAACTAGAAGCTTCAGCATGACAAGAAAGACATGAAAAATCCTACACATGGCTTCATGCAATTTGAGTCTTCTTTCTTTGGCTTACTTCATTGGAGTGTTTTTTTGTCTCATGGGGCTGTTCTTGTGTATCAGGCATATGACACGCAGGAGTTTCAGAACCAAGAATCATAGAGATCAGTAAAAATATATATTTTAAATTTTTTAATTAAAAACTCTATTTAAAATAGCTTTGGACATAATTCATATAGTACAGAATTGGTTTTAGCTCTATGCACCTAAGATTCCTTTCATACTAGGCAGCACAAATTTGAACTTCCATCAAGCAAACCTGGAGGTTAGTAGGACACAAAATGTTTTGCTGAGACTAAAATTGTCTTTGAAAATGAGGAAATATTATAAGCCCTTCTAACTAATCCAGGAGTAGAAATGATTTACAGTTATGACACTTAAACATAATTTTTTTTATATCATTTTAGGAGAGTTAAAAAAAATCACTTGATGTTATTTGCTTGTTGAACAAAAATAACAGGATAATACAAATTTGGGATAAATAATTTCCAATAGCAACTCTGAAAAAGATGATGTGATGGTGGACTTACTTGAAAACAGTAGATTAAATTTATGTTATTTTCATTTTTTTCCCCAAAGAGAAATAATCCATTTAACTTATGATGCATGTTGAGGCTTTAGGACAACAAGAAGGAATTTAGACAAGGGTAACCCAGAAAAAAATCCACCGTTTTATTTTTCTTGTCAAATGAGAATAGATGTACAATATGCTCTGTGGAGATATGAAATATTATCTTACTTTTCATTGTAAAGCAAAATAATATTAGATGGCAAGGGGTAATTCTGAGATAATTTGGGCTTGGTGGAAACAAACACATTGATATAAAATTTGTCATGGAAATATATTCTGCAAATAATTTAATATTTAATAAGATTATTTTAGGAATAACAGCAGTTCATAGTTGCCATGTGAAATTACCTTGAATTTGACAATTTTTTTAATTTTAATTTTTTATTATTAGCATATTCATTATTACAAATCATAATTTTTCCTTATGCCCTTTTCCCAACCTATCACTCTCCAAACCCCCTCACTACCCCCCATCTTTTGTATCTTTAGGTTTGCTCTCTCTTTCTGAAAGTTCAACATATTATTGTCTTTCCTCCCTTCCTCCCTTCCTCCCTTCCTCCCTTCCTCCCTTCCTTCCTTCCTTCCTTCCTTTCCATTCTTTACATGTTTCATAGCACCTAGTTATGACTGAGAACTTGTGGTATTGCTCTTTCCTTCTGTGGCTTATTTTATTTAATATAATTTTGTCCAGATTCATCCATGTTGCTGCAAATGGTAGAATTTCATTCTTTTTTATGGGTGAGTAGTATTCCATTGTGTATATATCCCACATTTCCTTATCCAGTTGCCTGTTGTTGGACATTTAGGTTGGTTCCAACTCTTGGCTGTTGTAAATACAGCTGCAGTGAACATGGGAGTGTAGGTATCCCTTCAACGTGATGATTTCCATTCCTTTGGATATACGCACAGGTGGGACTGCTGGATCATATGGTAATTCTATCTGTAGTTGTTTGAGGAAACTCCATACTGTTTTTCATAATGGCTGTGCTAATTTACAGTCCCACCAACAGTGTAGAAGAGTTCCTCTTTCCCCACTTTCTTGTCAGCATTTATTATTTTCATCTTTTAAATAATGGCCAGTCTAGCTGGGGTGAGATATCTCAATGTGGTTTTGATTTGAATTTCTTTGATGATTAGTGATGCTAAGCATTTTATTTTTCATGTATCTGTTGGCCATTTGTATGTCTTCCTTTGAAAAATGTCTGTTCATCTCCTTTGACCTTTTTTTAATTGGATTTTTTTTCTTACTATATAGTTGTTTGGGTTCTTTATGTATTCTAGATATTAATCCCTTGTTGGATGTATAGTTTGCAAATATTTTCTCCCATTTCATAGGTTGTCTTTCTGCTCCTTTGATTGTTTCCTTTGCTGTGCAGAATCTTTTTAGTTTGCTATAATCCCATTTGTTTATTTTTCTTTTGTTGCTTGTGCTTTTGGGGTCTTATTCATAAAGTCTTTGCCTAGTCCTACTTCTTGGAGTGTTTCCCCTATGTTTTCCTTTAGTAATTTTATGGTTTGGGATCTTATATTTAGGTCTTCCATCCATTTTGAATTGATTTTGGTATATGGTGAGAGATACAGGTCCAATTTCATTCTTCTGCATATGAATAGCCAATATTCCCCAGCACCATTTATTGAAGAGGCAATCTTTTCCCTGATGTATGATCTTGTCTTTGTCAAAGATCATTTGGCTGCAAGTATGTGGGTTGATTCCTGTGTTTTCAATTTTGTTCCATTGACCCAAGTATCTGTTTTAATGCCAGTAACATGATGTTTTGGTTACAACAGCTTTGTAATATAACTTAAAGCTGGGTAGTGTTATGCCTCTGGCTTTTTTTTTTTTTTTTTTCTTTTTCAGGATTGTTTTGGCTGTTTGGGATCTTTTGTTGTTCCATATGAATGTTAGGATTTCTTTTTCTATTTCTGTGAAGAATGTCATTGGTATTTTGATTGGTATTACATTGCATCTGTAGACTTCTTTGGGTAGAATGCACATTTCCACAATGTTAGTTCTTCCCATCCAAGAGCATGGTATGTCTTTCCACCTTTTGGTATAATCTTTAATTTCCTTCTGTAGTGTTTTGTATTTCTGATTGTAGAGATCTTTAACTTCCTTGGTTAAATTGATTCAATAGGTATTTTATTTTGGGGGTGGCTATTGTAAATGGGCTGCTTACTTGATTTTTTTTCTGCTAGTTCATTACTGGAATATAAAAATTCTACTGATTTGGGGTGTTGATTTCATATCCTGCAGTATTACTGATATCATTAATCAGCTTTATGAGTTTTTTGGTAGAGACATTAGGTTTTTCAATATTAAGATCATGTCACCTGCAAACAGGGACAGTTTGACTTCACCCTTTCCAATCTGAATGTCCTTTATTTCTTTCTCCTGCTTGATTACTCTAGCTAGTCCTTCTGATACTATGCTAAATAGGAGTGGTGAGAGTGTCTTATTCATTCAAGATGATATTGGAGATTGGTTTGTCACAAATGGCTTTTACTGTGTTGAAATAATTATCTGCTTATACCTGAGAGTCTTTGCTGAGAGTCTTTATTGTGAAGGAATGTTGAATTTTATCAAATGCTTTTTCTCCAACTTTGAGATAATCATATGGTATTTGTCCTTGATTTTGTTGATGTGGTGTATCACATTTATTGACTTGCATGTATTGAACCATTCTTGCCTCCCTGGGATGAATCCCAGTAGATCATGGTGTATAATTTTTTTGATGTGTTGCTGTACTCTTATTGCTAATATTTTCTTGAGGATTTTTGTGTCTATGTTCCTCAAGGATATTGACCTGTAATTTTCTTTTTTTGTTGTTATCTTTATCTGGTTTTGGTTTCAGAGTGATGCTGGCCTCATAGAATGAATTTGGAGTTATAGCTTCTCTTTCAATTTTTAGAATAGTTTGAAAAGAAAAGGTATTAATTATTCTTTAAAAATTTGGTAGTGTTTAGCTGGAAGGTCATCTGGTCCTGGGATTCTCTTTGTTGAAAGATTGCTAATTACTGCTTCAATCTCATTGCTTGTTATTGGTCTGTTCAGATTTCCTTTTTCTTCTTGGTTCCATCTTGGTAGTTTGTATGTGTCCAGAAATTTACTCATTAACTCCAGGTTCTCATATTTGTTGGCACACAGTTGTTTATAATAATCTCTAATGATTATTCATATATCTGTTGTATCAGTTGTAATGCCCCCCCTTTCATTTCTGATTTTTGTTATTTGGGTCTTCTCTCTTCTTTTTTTAGTTAACCTGGCTAATGGCTTGTCTATTTTATTTATCTTCTCAAAAAAACCAAGGTTTTGTTTTGTTGATCTTCTGTATCATTTTGGGGGCCTCTATTTCATTTAATTCTGCTCTGATCTTTATTATTTCTTTCCATCTATTCCTTTTAGGGTTGGATTGTGTTTTTTTTTCTAGTTCTTTGAGGTTCAGTGTTAGTTTAGGTCATTTAGTTGAAGTCTTTCCATTCTTTTGATGTAAGCATTTATTGCAATACACTGCGATCTTAATACTGCTTTTGCAGTATCTAACAGGTGTTGGTATGATGTATCTTTATTTTCATTAGTTTCAAGAATTTTTTTTGATTTTCTGTTTAATTTTTTCTTGGACCCGTAGGTCATTCAGGAGTCTGTTGTTTAGCTTCCATGTACTTGATAGTTTCCAGAGTTTTGCTTGTTATTGATTTCCAGTTTTAACCCATTGTGTCTGAAAAGATACTTGAAATGAATTCATTTTTTAAAATTTACTGAGACTTTATTTGTGAACTAACATGTAGTCTATCCTGGAGAATGTTCCTTGTGTTGATGAGAAGAATGTATGTTCTCTATTTGTTGGATGAAATATTCTGTAGATGTCTGCTAGGTCCAATTGCTCTAAGGTGTAGTTTAAATCCTTTGTTTCTTTGATGATTTGTTGCCTGAAAGTTCTGCCCAATGCTAAGAGAGGGGAGTTCAGATCACCCACTATCATCATATTAGGGTCTATCTCCTTTTTTAGGTCTAAGAGTGTTTGCTTTACATAGCCGGGTTCTCCACTGTTGGGTGCATACATATTTATGATTGTTATGTCTTCTAACTATATAAATCTATTTATCATTATATAATGGCCTTCTTTTTCTCTTTTTATAGTTTTTGGTAAAAAGTCTATTTTATCTGATATAAGAATAGCTACTCCAGCTCATTTTTTGGTTTGCATTTGCATGGTATATCTTTTTCCATCCCTTAACTTTTAGTCTGTGCGTGTCTTTGTAGGTGAGGTCGGTCTCTTGAAGACAGAATATAGTTGGGTCTATATTTTTAATCCAATCAGTCAGTCTGTGTCTTTTGAATGGGGAATTTAATCCATTTACATTTAGGGTTGTTATTGACAAGTATTGCTTTACTCCTGTCATTATTTATGTGAGATAGTGTTTATTGGTTTACTGTTTTGAAAATGCAAGTATATTTTTCAATAGCTCAATAGAAATGACATAATTTTTGAAGCTGATGAAACAATTTATGTTTCTTGACACCGATGACTTCATAATATTTTCAGCAATTAATTTACTCATGCATTTCTCCTTCCAATTTTGCTGAGAACCTTCTTCCAGCCAGATGCTTTACTTAAGTTGTTGGCAAATATATTCCAGATTTTAAATATTTTAGACTTCATGGGCCATATGCAGTTTCTGTATCTCCTCTTCTTCCTCCCCCTAGTCTTTTTCAACAATTCCTTCAAAATATAGAAGCATTCTTAGCTCATTGGTCATAAAAAAACAGGCTGAGAGCCTGAACTCATCTGTGGGCCATTTTTTACCAATTCCTGCTGCATATCTTCAGTGAGTAAAAGGCACTTCTGTGAGGTAATCACTTCTTTGAATTGATTATTGATCTACCTTCTCTTGGCTTTGCTGTCCTACAGTCTCTGATTAACATGAAATCCAAAGAAATCCTGTAAGAATAAGCAAAGATCCTGTGAGAAGCCAAAGCCCTCAAAATGCCTCCTAAGTTCTAACAATCTCAGTTTGCCATTTCCTTTCCTACTTCATTTCCTTCTCCTCTGCACTGCTTCCTCTGACCCCCACACTGATGTTCTCTCTGTTCTCTGAACATGCTGCACACACTCTTGCCTCATGGCCTTCCCATTAGGTTGTTCCCTCTTCCTGTGACACTTACTCCCCAGATATGCACATTCCTCTCTCCCACAACCATTTTATGTTTCTGCCTAAATTTCACCTTCCCTATAAGTCCTTCACTGATCACTTAATCTTAAATTGTAAACTCCCTTCACCAACTAACTTTCTTCATCTCTCTTCTCTGCTTTCCACTTCTCTCTAGCACTTAAGTGGTGTAATATTTACTTCATCCTTTTATTTAATTTTTATTTATATGTTTATAGTTATGTTTATATGCCTGCTTATTCATTAATTTTTTCCCTTCATCCAACTAGTGGGTGAGACTATTTATCTGTTTTATTCACTGCCATCTTCCATGAACACACTTGTAAAACATACAGAAGAAAAGTACCTGGCTTTTGGTAGGGGATCAAAAAATTTTCTTGACTAAATGAATAAATGTGTGCGTAAATTAATAAGTCAATCCCTAGGGTTTCTAAATTGAGGATCAATCCAAAGAGGAAGGTAGAATGGTTGGACAGAATATTGCAAGATGCAGTTTTTGGAGTTCTATGACATGTATCCTAATATCGGTTTTTGTTCATTTAAATAGATTTCATGAGAGACTTGTGTTTAGGGATCACATCACCAAGATATTTATAGCGCATTCAATAGAGTTTTTTTTTAAGTGTGTACAAATATTGAAAGCATGCATGCATATACACCTGTATAATTAATTTAATGCTTTACAAGATTACCTTAAGTAGAGAAATCAAGTATCAGTATCCTTCTTGTAACCTGAATTTGCTCAAAGTTACACTGCAATTTAATTACAAATGTGAAACTAGACTCAGAGTTTTTGAGCATGTCCTCCTTAGAACCAATGAATTATTAATACTGTTTTAGTCTGTTTCTTTTGCTTGCAACAAAATTACTGGAACTGGGTACTTTGTAAGAAAATAAAATTTATTGCTTACAGTTTCGGGGCTGGAAATCCAAAGTCCTGGAAACACATCTGGTGGAAGCTTTCTTTGGTGGTGTCTTCAGTGATGGCAGGGTATCACATTGCAAAAATGGTGGAGCAGAGAGAGAGAGAGAGAGCACAAGAGAGAGAAAGACAGACTCTCCTCTGTTTTCTTTTAAAGCCCTCAGAACCACACCCCTGACCACCACTTTTAAACCATTCAGTAAGGCATGGTCCTACAATCTAATCATCTCTTCAAGGCCCCACCTTTCAACTACTATAATAAGAATTCCTGCCCTCAACTTTTACAGTGAGGATTAAACCTCAGTGAGGTAGAGTGGGGGGGGGGGGAGGGCAGTGGGGGGGGGGGTATACAGTCTACAGCAAATACTGTCCTGGTAACCCACAAAGATTCATTCAGCTTCTGGCAATGCATACATTGTTGACCAAGTTATGTGCCACCCATTTTAAAGAAGAGTAAAAAAGATTTGGCTAACACAAAGCAAATGGAATAGTAAGTATTGGTTTCCATTAACTCTAGAGATGGAAAAATTAGGATCCAACACCCTTAAGGAAGCTTAATACCATTATATTTGCATTTGGTCATGGGGATGTTCATCAAGTCTGCCTTTCTCTGTCACTCTGAAAAGTGTCTGTAATATGTAATTATTCTTATTGAAACAGATAAGGGACATTTGGGTAATTAGAAGTAATTCAGCTTTATTTCCCATGAAATCTGGCCTATAACATGAAGATGGTTGATCTTGACCCTATCCGCTGTAAAAAAGGTTGTTTGAGTCTTAATTTGCATGGTGAGTGAAATGGGCTTAATTCATCTCTGCAACTTCTATATACCTCTGTCCAACCTCTGTTTTGTGATTGGAAAGAATCAAATAGAAGTTAAAAGTCAAGACAAATAACTTAAATGATACATGAAATATTTTGTGACATATGAGAATGTGGAATTAAATGTGATCTAGTACAAATGTTTATCTTATTTCAGTGTTGTCTTTCAAGGTGCCAGAAGACAAGAATTCATCCATCTTGTTATGAACTACAGTCCCCACACAACTGCAATAAGTCATCCTCAGTTACCACTCTTTTCTATGTGCCTGGTATATATCTTACTTAGTTTCAGAATTCCCCATATAACTTTTAATGATCTGTGCTCCAATTTCAATATTGCCAAGCCCTACACCAATTATACAGAACATAGGAATTTTTATTTTCTGTTTATTTGTCTGTGTTCAGAACTCAATAAAAGAACCATGAAGTGAGATCAAAAAGATCTTGGTTCTTATCCCAGATCTACCCCAAAATAATTGTGACCCTTTGAGGATGTCACAGTTAGGTATTAAGGGTTTCAGGGGCATATTTACTTGTTGTTGTTGTTGTTGTTGTTTTATCTTAGTAGTCATAGTACATGACCTCAAATAACATCTGCATTCTTTGTAGTAATAGTTCAGATATCATTGATATTAGAAAAATAAATGAAGATGATCACTCATGAAGCTGTGCAATGTGTCTGTAACTACATTATTAGTGCTTTTTCCATTTTATAAATGAAAAGATGCCAAAAACACAGCAGGGGTAGATGACTTGACAAGAGGTTCCAAAGTAGATGATACTAAAAGACAGTTTTTCTTCTCTTCTTGAACTTGGCCAGCACACAGGCTGCTGAATATTAAGCCTGCAGCGTATTATAAGAGTGTTTTTAAAATAAGGATGTTATTCTGATAGGACTTCCAACTGGTAGAAGAAGTATTGAAAGTCTTAAAAGATCACCTAGTCTTGTGAGATTTACAACTTTATTTTCATGTCAAGCAAGTTGCATAAGTGGCAGATATTCATCTGAGCTTCTGGATGCTTCCCTGAACTAAAAAGCTGAACCTCTTGAAGTTTCCTCTTTGGGGACAGAAATTTACTCTAGACACACTATTTTCATTGAGAGAGTACATTCAGCCTTTTATATACATATAAGAAATACACTCAGGAAATTGGGGTGGACATTAAGCCTTCATCCTCAAGTGGTATTGAGCTCCTGGTGAAATATGATTATTGTGAGACAAAATTTCTGAAAAGACAAAAGTAGTTAACCCAGGGCTTAAATACCAAATAAGTGCTTGTATATTTACTTAAAATACGTGAAATTATTATACCTACTAAGTGTGTTCTCTTTAGGAAATGCAAAGGTTATTTGAGACATCGGATTTCTGTTTTGTTTTGTTTTCTCACAAAGATTGTGACCTTCTGAGCTGAAACTGCATTTCACTAACATCTGTCACCAGCGCCAAATATGCCATCTAGCACACAATCAATACATCTTCAATAATTGGATTAACAGATGGAGATAGGACTTTTTTCCAGATTAACACATTCTTAAGAAAGAGCAAAGACATGAGCCAATAGAAACATTTGGTTTCTAGTCACAAAGTGGCAACTGACATATAAATGACACAGAGAAGTTCTACCACAATTCAAAGGACACATAAGAGCTCTCATGGAATTTCTATAAGAAAAGCCATTGGAAGAAGAAGCAGATGGCTTTTGAGTTAATCAGGGAGGAGTCACAGAGAACCCAGATTTTGTCCTAAGCTTGAGTTTAAATCGAGATTGCAATGCAGTGGTATTATAGATGAGGTAATGGCATAAACTTATACTTGCAGAGATTATGATGGTTGTCCTAGACCCCAAAAGAAGTACATCTGAAAATTTTAAAATTCAAGCTGTTTCTATGGTGCCATGTTGCCTTTGACAGTGAGTTTTTGGTGAAGTGCTGGAAATGGGCTCTATATTGATGGTAGGAAATAACGGCATTGAAGACTGGTGAATGCATCTAAATGGCACTGTTGTTCTGCTATCAATGAATTTCGAGAACTCATCAAATAGTTCAATGAAAAGACTAATGGGGAGAGTGAGTGCAGAAAAATGGCAGACCAGGAAGCTCCAAGCTCCCCTTCCCCCATGGAAACCAAAATTAACCAGAAATTGGCTGATCTAACTTTGTAGGAGCTCTAAAATCAGTCAAAGTTTTACAGCAGATGAACATATGCCCAATTAGGGGGAAAAATCAAACAAACAGTACCCCCAAATAACATTTTTAAATAGGAAATTTTGCAGGGTTTTCATTTACCTTTGCACCAGCCTCCTTTTCCTCCCTGATGTATCATGGTCTAGGTCTGGAAGAGGTGGCATCTCAGTTACCCCTTCCCTCCGTTATGCTGGACAGAGCAGAGAAGACCTTATTTGCAATAATCTACTTGTCTGGGGTATGCTTAAAGGAGTGGTCTTTGTTTCACCTAACTCAGCTCTCAGGCAGAAAAAGCATCAGGTGCTGCCTGTGAAAGATATAGGAAGACTACAGACCTGAAGATGCCTGAGACAAGAGGTTACAGGTGGAAACATACAATAGACTATTTAAGGACCTGAGGAAAATCTGGGTCTAGACTCTGGGAAATTAGGACTTTCAACAGCAGTAGTGTACATAGGAGAATTGAGGAAGCCACCTTCAGGCTCAGGCAAGGTGCATGCTCGGAAGAGACCTGAGAAGAACTTTAGCTTTAACCTTTAGCTTATCCTTAGGCTCAGAAAAAATCCAGCTAATCAGCTCAGGATTGCCTCACACAGAGTCAGTCAGCAAAAACTGAGTTTTGAGGCTTTTCTTCAAATGTCCGATTTACAACAACAAAATCACAAGATATACAAAGAAACAAGAAAGCATGACCCCTTTAAAGGAATAAAATAAATTGAGGAATAAAATAAATTTCTGAGGAAGGTCAGACATTGGACTTACTAGATAAAATCTTCAAAACAGCTGTCTCAAATATTCTCAAAGAACCATAGGAAAATATTGAAAAAGAAAAAAAAAAAAAAAGGAATTCAGGAAAACTATATGGGAACAAAATGAGAATATCAACAAAGAGACAGAAGTTACAAAAAGCAATCAGTCAGAAATGCTGGAGCTGAATATAACTGGACTGGAAAATTCACTAGAGGTGTTCAACAGAAGATCGGAGCAGGCAGAAGAAAGAATCAGTGAAGTCAAAGATAGCACATTGGAAACTATCCAGTCTGGGGAGCATAAAGATAAAAGCAATGAAGAAAGTGAAAATAAGTTACTTCTGGCCAAAAGAAAAACACCAACAAAACAAAACAAAACAAAACAAAACAAAACAAAACAAAAACCATCAAGAGGACGAATATAGACATTATGAGAGTTTCTGAAGAAGAGAGAGAAAATGGGCAGGGATTATTTGAAGAAATAGTGTCTGAAAACTTCCCAAATTTGATAAAAGATATGAATCTAGTAATCCAAGAAGCTCAATGTATTCCAAGTAAGATAAACCCAAAGATACCTGCACTGAAGCATATTATCACACAACCAAAAGAAAACAAAGAGAGCATCTTGCAAAGCATCAAGAGAGAAGCGACTCATCATGTACCAGCCATCGTAAAAAATATCAGAATTTTTGGAATCCAGGATTGGTGGGAAGATATACTTAAAGTGCAAAAAAAAAAAAAAAAAAAAAAAAATGAGGGAATACCTTAGATATTCCTAGATAGTCATAAACAAAAGCTGATGGAGATCATTACCACTAGAGCTGCTTTACAAGAAATGTTAAAGGGAGTCCTGCAGATTAAAACAGAAGGATTGTAGACATTAACTCAGACTGTCTTTCTCCAACTCTTTCAAAAAATTGAAGGAAAGGAAATAATGTTCTAGCTCATTCCATGAGGCCAGCATTGCCCTGATGCCAAAGCCAGAAAAAACACTATAAGAGAAGGAAATCATGAGACCAATATTCCTCAAGAATATTGATGCAAAAATCTTCAACAAAATGCTAACGAAATGAATTCAGCATCATATTAAAAGCATTATACACCACGACTAAGTGGGATTCATTTCTAGAATGCATGTGGTTCGATATGTAAAAGCCAAATAAGTGCACAACACTGACAGAAGGATGAAACAAGAAAAGGAAACTACATGCAACTGATGCAGCAAAAGCATTTGACAGAGTTCAACACCCTTTCATGATCCAAATCCCTAAATAAACTATAAATAGAAGGGAACCATTACCGAGCAAGGGTCCCCTGCCCAACACACACAGAAGCCAATCTATGGTATGGAATTCTGAGGGGGAAAAAAGGCATTATTTTTTTTTTTAGGTTTACCAGCAAGGAGACTAGAGTCAAGGTGTTCTCAAATCTGTCTCTCTGACCCAGGGGTTGGGCTGGTTGTAAGTGTCACTGGGCAAGAATATTCGGCTAGCTTTGAGTCAGGCCACAGGACAGGACAAAAGTATATTGGCTAGCTTTGACTCAGGCCATATGACTGGACAAGAGTGGACTGTCTATCTCTGGGTCAGGCCGTGTATCATAATGAGGAATATATATTGGCTACCTCTTAATCAATCCATATGACAGGATGTAAGTAGAATGGCTACTCCGAGTCAGGCCGTTCATGGTGATGAAACTTATAAATGCTGATCTTCCTTGCTGAAGGACCTCTGGCTTTCAAAATGGCTTTGGTGTGTCAATGTCCAGCTTTAGACTTCCACAGATGAAAGATGTGAACTTCCTGAGGGGCTTCAGATCTTCTGGTGAGCAAGGCCCTTTTCTCTGTGTGTTGAGCTTACATCCTACGAGACAACATATAAGACAGCTTGAGATAGGGAAAATAAAACAGTTTGAACTTAGGTGGTTTCAGTTCCTCCTCTTCTTTTTACATTCTTCAATCTTGATGGAATGGGGGGGGCAATGGCCACTCTATCTAATTCTTGTTGAAAATAGGTGTAAGTCAAGGTATGGAGAAAGGAACTGTTTTGCACTTAATTGTAGGTATTTACATTAGGCTGCATGTTTACTTTCTAGAAATTATCACATTATCAGGTGGTTTGCATTTGAAAGACAGGCAACGAGTAGAGTTTTATGAAGAAAAAAATAAATCCCAATATTCATAATATTAGGATTCTAGCTTGAGCAAGTCCTCAAAGGTAGATCCCTATGGGATCCATGAAAACATGTTCTCTAATTGATTAAATCCATATTCCTCAAGGGACACTTGTTGTCTAATCTTATGCCAATGTTATCTAATCAACCTAGGCAGAAGAGTTAATGGAAATACAACAAGATGTATTAGCCACAGTACAAATTCTTCCCTGTTCAGCCAGTGTATAGTCTAGTGCTATTTTCTTATCTAAAACAACCTTAGCTAAAGAATCTAAGCTCTGTTGTTTTGCAAGTCCTGCCTGTGCAGTTTCATTGGCAGGTATTTTAAAAGTAAGAGAAAGATTCCTGAGCATGTGTTCATGGGCTGGTACATCTGACTAAGGTAATGGTGTCCATCCATAGGAATATCTAGCCAAGTCCCCTTGATAGCAAGGGAACTGCTCATCTGGTGTCTCCCAAACTGAGATTCCATCCAATATGGATCTTCTAGCTCTGGGGAAAAGTTTTAAAAAGCTAGTTCATTGTTGGGTTCCATTGGGCCTGTGTATGGAAAAAAGACTAGTTAAAAATCCCAACATGCAAGTGCCTCCTAAACTTCTACTGTTAATACACCCATAAGCCCATGGAGTACCTTGGTGCCCTTCACAAATAAAGAAATATCCTGGGGGAGCACAGAGGACACCAGACAAATTGGAACCTTCTTTTGTGGAGACTTCTTTGTCTTCCTGTATTTCAAGACGGATACTGAATTCAGTTATCGACCTCTTTGATCTCTGATTATTATAGGAAATATTGTGAGGACCTTCAGGGAGACATACTCAGAAGGCACGAGTGAGTCAGGCCAAATAGCAAGATCCAACCCAGTGAGAAGATAGAACAGAATAGGCAAATTCTCTGTGCAGGCATCACCCTGACAGGTTTTCTGTATCTAGTACAATTAAAAAGGTTACAGAATTACTTCTAGTGAACCTAGGAAAGCAATAAGTGGTAGTGTTTAACATATCAGGATAACTTTCCACTCTTCCTTTGGGGTTTCAGGGTGCGGTATTGGCACTAATGTGTCATTTCTCACTCTTTAGCAATAGCCCACCAGTTTAGCAATCACTCTAGTTTCTTACTACAGCATAAGCTTCTGCTTAAGCCATCCACAGATTATTTATCCCATGGGGTTTCTCAAAAGTAAAAGGAAGTGTTAACACATGAGGAAACAGGTAAAAAGGAGAAAAGATATGGCTTCCACGATGGCAGTGAAGTCTTGATTGTGATCTTGGGGGAAAGCAAGCTGACCTCATTTTTATGATGCTGTGTTCTTCTGGGGAAGAATTTCCCTGGTTAGCTTTAAGTTTGCAGTAGGTGTACAGTTCCAGGATTTCAGAGGGGCCCTGTTAAGTTGTGATTTATGGAACCAAGTTTAGAGGTCCTGAAGCTCTGTTGCAGTGTGGGTTGTGAGAAGAGCTTGGTAGAGTCCTTTCCAACAGGATTCAAGGGAAGCCTTTTTCTGATGTTGTTTCCAGAAGACCCCTCTCTAGATTGTACACTGTGAGAGGTTTGATTGTGCTTGGCATGAGAATCAGGGAAGGCCTCTTTTACCTGATGGAAATAAACTCTGGCATAATGCATTTGAGCTTTTTAATTTGCCAAGAAAAATGGGTTCCTCCATTACATTTTGTAATAATTTCTTAGCCATCATTACAGAATCAACTTTTCAACATAGGAAAGCTTCTATCAAACCAAGAAAACATGGACACTAATACAAGTACATACCGGTACTGCATTGATGGTGGCAGCTGAATAAAGTCCATCTGTGAATGTTCAAATGGTCCATCAGGTGGTGGAAATACATCATCTACAGTTTTTGCTGTGTTCTCAGAATTGTGGGTTTGGCAAACCAATCACTGATTACAAACCATTTTAGCAATTTTATAATAGTCACCCCACCAGTATTCTTCTATAGTTGGATCGTCTTGCCTTTTCTATGGTGAATTGTGGAGGGGAAGGCTGTTATCAATGAAAGCTCAAAGAATCAAGGAGGACCAAGTGATTGTCCAGCCCCTCCATAAATCCATGACTACTTTCGGTGTTCATTTTCTTAAATACCAATTTTGTTTCTCTGAATCGGGTGCATTGCACTGTTTATTAAATAGATCATCAGAATGAAGTTGACTTGGACCAATCTTATGCAGTTCCTTTGAATTGCATATCTTAACCGTTTTAATACTAATTGGCTTTGCATGAAACCCCGTCAAAGCATTTCTTTGGCATTCAATTAATTCTTGTTCCTCTTGATGTCATGTGAACAGTTTTATGGAAGCAGTAATTTTTTTTTTTCCATATAGCTCTGGGAATTCTGTCTTAGACCAATGATCAGATTTCTAGTAAATTTTTAACCAGTGTGCTTTTGATATTAATGGTCAATTTCCTAGAAAAACTTTTAATTTTCTTCTAATTTTAGCCAGCTCAGTCATACATAAAGTTCCTTTCATAAGACTCATATTTCAGAAACCTTCTACAACTTTTTTATTCATTCAGATTTGTCCTATGCTGCTTTTCTTTCCATTTTGGAACAGTCCAGTGATTTTGCTTTAGTATGATAAAAGTTTCTCTCATTTTTCCCTCAACAAAACATAACATCCTCATGCTTTATACCTCTAGTCCTTCCTTACCACAAACACATCTTACCTTCCTTGTATTCTTGTGCATATTTTTAGTTACACATATTAATTAGAATTCTTAACCCATAGTGACCTCAAATGCCAGTGAACACTAGAGAGCAGGTAATTGTGGACTGTTTGTCATACCAGCAATGGATAGATTGATAAATTTAAGAATCATAATTTATATCAGGATGTGCTTTCTTGTAGTACAGTTTTGTCGGTGTGACACCTAACATGTTTATTAATTGTTCCAAATACCTTTAGTCTCTCTTTTACACTAGACCTGAGGATTGTGTGTTGTTTATACAGGTTTCCCTCAGTCTCAACTTTTCATTGTTGATAAGAGTGTTAAAACCTTGTAGTACAGGAAGGACATCTTTCACATGGGAATTTCTCTTACTTAACTCAGTTGTTTCTAATAATTATACATGAACATTACAGAGCTAACCATTATCCTGTCATTCTTCCCCAAAATGTTTGTAATATAGAGATAACATGAACAAACCTTTGTTTTTGATCCTCGTTGCTAAGGATAGGTATTGAAAAGGTGGTGTTCCTGCAGTTCAGAAGAAAGAAACAGAGCTAAGTAATCGAGAAGATGCCTCTTGGAATACATATAGCACCTGAAATGGACGCTATGGCAGGTGTAGAAAGACTTAAGAATCACATGATACAGGGCTTAACAACCAATCCATCCATGCACAGAGAGCTTGAAAAGTATCAGGGAGTTGAGAGTTATTAGAAATGCACAAGCTGGATTATCCACAAAATTGAATTACTAAAGTAAATGCAAAACAAGAGGACATCTCACAGAATGGTGGGGGGGAGGAGGTGGGTGGAGAAGGGAAAAGAACTCGAGGAGAAAAATGTAGAAAAATAGTCATAAAGGGCCAGTTTAAAAGATATAATGTACACATAATAGGAATACCTGACACAGAAGACAAAGGAAACAGCTGAAACAGTAACTAAGAAACTAATTTTGAATCCTGCAACTTTACTGAATTCATTTATTAGTCTTAACAGTTTTTTGATACAGTCTTTATGGTTTTCTAGATCATGTCATCTGCAACACAGATAATTTTACTTCTTCCTGTCCAATTTGTATGCTTTTATTTTATTTTTTCTTACCTAATTTCATAGAACTTTCAGTACTACATTAAATAGAAATGGTGAGAGTGGGCATCTTTGTATGGTTGCGGATCTCAGAGAAAATCTTTCTGCTTTTCCCCATTGAGTATGATGTTAGCTGTGGGCTTGTCACATGTGGCCTTTATTGTGTTGAGGTACATTCCTTCTATACCTCATTTGTCAAGAGTTTTAATCATAAAAGAATGCTGAATTTTATTTATTTATTTATTTACTTACTTACTTACTTACTTACTTATTTATTTATTTATATGGAGAGACCTAATTGATTTTACGTATTTGTGGGGTACATAGTTGACTATCAGTATTTGTCTATACTATGTGATGATCAAATCAGGATAGTTGGCATATTCATTACTGCAAAATGTACTCATTCTCTGTGTCCATTAACCAATTTATATTGAATTTTATAAAATGCTTTCCTGCATCTGTTGAGATTTATATGATTTTTATTCTTCATTTTGTTAATGTGATGCATCACATTTAATGATTTGCATTTTTTTTTTTTAAGTTTTATTTTGTTAATATACATTGTGGCTGATTATTGCTCCCCATCACCAAAACCTCCCTCCCTTCTCCCTCCCCCCTCCCCACCAACAATGTTCTTTCTGTTTGCTTGTTGTATCAACTTCAAGTAGTTGTGGTTGTTTATCTTCTCCCCCCCCCCGTTTTTGTGTGTGTGTGTGTGTGTGTGTGTGTGTGTGTGTGTGTGAATTTATATATTAATTTTTAGCTCCCACCAATAAGTGAGAACGTGGTATTTCTCTTTCTGTGCCTGACTTGTTTCACTTAATATAATTCTCTCAAGGTCCGTCCATGTTGTTGCAAATGGCAGTATTTCTTCCTTTTTATAGCTGAGTAGTATTCCATTGTGTAGATGTACCACATTTTCCGTATCCACTCATCTGATGATGGACATTTGGGCTGGTTCCAACTCTTGGCTATTGTAAAGAGTGCTGCGATGAACATTGGGGAACAGGTATACCTTCGACTTGATGATTTCCATTCCTCTGGGTATATTCCCAACAGTGGGATAGCTGGGTCGTATGGTAGATCTATCTGCAATTCTTTGAGGAGCCTCCATACCATTTTCCATAGAGGCTGCACCATTTTGCAGTCCCACCAGCAATGTATGAGAGTTCCTTTTTCTCCGCAGCCTCGCCAGTATTTATCGTTCAGAGTCTTTTGGATTTTAGCCATCCTAACTGGGGTTAGATGGTATCTCAATGTGGTTTTGATTTGCATTTCCCGGATGCTGAGTGATGTTGAGCATTTTTTCATATGTCTGTTGGCCATTTGTATATCTTCCTTAGAGAAATGCCTGCTTAGCTCTTTTGCCCATTTTTAATTGGGTTGCTTGTTTTCTTCTTGTAAAGTTGTTTGAGTTCCTTAATATTCTGGATATTAATCCTTTGTCAGATGTATATTTTGCAAATATTTTATACCACTCTGTTGGTTGTCTTTTAACTCTGTTAATTATTTCTTTTGCTGTGCAGAAGCTTTTTAGTTTGATATAATCCCATTTGTTTATTTTTTCCCTTGGTTGCCTGTGCTTTTGGGGTCGTATTCATGAAGTCTGTGCCCAGTCCTATTTCCTGAAGTGTTTCTCCTATGTTTTCTTTAAGTAGTTTTATTGTTTCAGGGTGTATATTTAAATCCTTAATCCATTTTGAGTTGATTTTAGTATACGGTGAGAGGTATGGATCTAGTTTCATTCTCCTGCATATGGATATCCAGTTCTCCCAGCACCATTTGCTGAAAAGGCAGTCCCTTCCCAGTGAATAGGCTTGGTGCCTTTGTCAAAGATCAGCTGGAAGTAAGTGTGTGGGTTGATTTCTGGATTCTCTATTCTATTCCACTGGTCAGTGTGTCTGGTTTTATGCCAGTACCATACTGTTTTGGTTATTATAGCTTTGTAGTATAGCTTAAAGTCAGGTAGTGTTATGCCTCCAGCTGTATTTTTTTTGCTCAGCATTGGTTTGGCTACGCGTGGTCTTTTATTATTCCATATAAATGTCTGGATAGTTCTTTCCATTTCTGAGAAAAATGTCTTTGGAATTTTGATGGGGATTGCATTGAATTTGTATATCACTTTGGGTAGTATGGACATTTTCACTATGTTGATTCTTCCAATCCAAGAGCATGGGATATCTTTCCATCTTCTTGTATCCTCTCTAATTTCGCTCAGCAGTGGTTTGTAGCTCTCATTATAGAGATTTTTCACCTCCTTGGTTAACTCAATTCCTAAGTATTTTATTTTTTTGGTGGCTATTGTAAATGGGCAGGCTTTCTTAATTTCTTGTTCTGCATGTTCACTATTGGAGAAAAGAAATGCTACTGATTTTTGTGTGTTGATTTTGTATCCTGCTACAGTGCTGAAATCATTTATCAATTCCAACAGTTTTTTTGTAGAGGTTTTAGGCTGTTCGATATATAGGATCATGTCATCTGCAAACAGGGACAGTTTGACTTCATCTTTTCCAATCTGGATGCTCTTTATTTCCTTCTCTTCTCTGATTGCTCTGGCTAGTACTTCCAACACTATGTTGAATAGGAGTGGTGAGAGTGGGCATCCTTGTCTAGTTCCTGTTCTTAAAGGAAAAGCTTTCAGTTTTTCCCCATTCAGGATGATATTGGCAGTGGGTTTGGCATATATGGCTTTAATTATGTTGAGATACTTTCCCTCTATACCTAACTTATAGAGGGTCTTTGTCATGAAAGAGTGCTGAACTTTATCAAATGCTTTTTCAGCATCTATAGATATGATCATATGGTCCTTGTGTTTGAGTTTATTAATATGGTGTATCACATTTATTGATTTGCGTATGTTGAACCAACCTTGCATCCCTGGGATGAATCCCACTTGATCGTGATGAATAATTTTTCGTATGTGTTGCTGTATTCTGTTTGCTAGTATTTTAGTGAGGATTTTTGCATCTATATTCATCAAGGATATAGGCCTGTAGTTTTCTTTTTTGTTTATATCTTTACCTGGTTTTGGTATCAGGATGATGTTTGCTTCATAGAATGAGTTTGGGAGATTTGCGTCCGTTTCAATCTTTTGGAATAGTTTGTAAAGAATCGGTGTCAATTCCTCTTTGAATGTTTGGTAAAATTCTGCTGTGAATCCATCTGGTCCTGGGCTTTTCTTTGTTGGGAGCCTTCTGATAACAGCTTCAATCTCCTTTATTCTTATTGGTCTGTTCAAATTTTCTACGTCTTCATGGTTCAGTTTTGGGAGCTTGTGTGTGTCCAGAAATTTATCCATTTCCTCTAGATTTTCAAATTTGTTGGCGTATAGTTGTTTATAGTAGTCTCAAATGATTCCTTGTATTTCAGATGAATCAGTTGTAATATCGCCTTTTTCATTTCTAATTTTGGTTATTTGAGTCTTCTCTCTTCTTTTTTTTGTTAGCCATGCTAATGGTTTGTCAATTTTATTTATCTTTTCAAAAAGCCAACTTTTTGATTCGTTAATCTTTTGAATTGTTTTTTGGTTTTCAATTTCATTCAGTTCTGCTCTGATCTTAATGATTTCTTTCCGTCTGCTAACTTTAGGTTTGGATTGTTCTTGTTTTTCTAGTTCTTTAAGGTGAAGTGTTAGGTTGTTCACTTGCCATCTTTCCATTCTTCTGAAGTGAGCGTTTAATGCAATAAATTTTCCCCTCAATACTGCTTTTGCAGTATCCCACAGGTTTTGGTATGATGTATCATTGTTTTCATTAGTTTCAATAAATTTTTTGATTTCCTGCTTGATTTCTTCTTGGACCCATATGTCATTAAGTAGAATGCTGTTTAATTTCCATGTGTTTGTATAGTTTCCAGAGTTTCGTTTGTTATTAATTTCTAGTTTTAATCCATTGTGGTCTGAGAAGATACATGGGATAATTCCAATTTTTTTGAATTTACTGAGACTTGATTTGTGACCTAATATGTGATCTATCCTGGAGAATGATCCATGTGCTGCTGAGAGGAATGAATATTCTGAGGTTGTTGGGTGGAATGTTCTGTAGATATCTGCCAATTCCAATTGGTCTAGAGTCTTGTTTAGATCTTGTGTTTCTCTACTGATTCTTTGCCTAGATGATCTGTCTAATATTGACAGTGGGGTGTTCAGGTCCCCTGCTATTATGGTATTAGTGTCTATTTCCTTCTTTAGGTCTAATAGAGTTTGTTTTATAAATCTGGCTGCTCCAACATTGGGTGCGTACATATTTATGATTGTTATGTCTTCTTGATGGATCAGTCCTTTTATCATTAAGTAGTGTCCCTCATTGTCTCTTTTTATGGTTTTTAGTTTAAATAGTTTAAAGTCTATTTTGTGTGAATCTTTATGGGTGAGGTGGGTCTCTTGAAGGCAGCATATAGTTGGGTCCTCCTTTTTGATCCAGTCAGCCAGTCTGTGTCTTTTGATTGTGGAATTTAAGCCTTTTACATTAAGAGTTGTTATTGAAAGGTGTTGATTTATTCCTAGCATTTTATTGGTTGTTTGGTTGTCTTAGGTGTCTTTTGTTCCTTGCTTTCTGATTTACTGTTTGGTTTCTGTGTTTGTTGGTTCCTTAGGTTGTAGATAGTGTTTTTGTTTGCTTGTTTTCTCTTCATGGATGCCATTTTTATTATACTAACGGGTATTGATTTTTCTTGGGTTTTTATGGCAGTGGTAGTTATTTTTCAGGGACCAAACCCAGTACTCCCTCGAGAATTTCTTGTAAGGGTGGTCGTGTGGTAGTGAACTCCCGCAGTTTTTGTTTGTCTGAGAAATATACTAATTGCCCCTCATTTCGGAAGGATAGCCTTGCAGGGTAGAGTATTCTTGGCTGGCAATCTTTGTCTTTTAGTATTTTGAAAATATCATCCCATTCCTTTCTAGCTTTTAGGGTTTGTGATGAGAAGTCTGATGTTAGCCTGATTGGGGCTCCCTTATAGCTGATTTGATGCTTCTCTCTTGCAGCTTTTAAGATTCTCTCTTTGTCTCTGAGTTTTGCCAATTTGACTATGACATGTCTTGGAGAAGGCCTTTTTGGGTTGAATACGTTTGGAGATCATTGAGCTTCCTGGATCTGAAGATCTGTGATTTTTCCTATACCTGGGAAGTTTTCTGCCACTATTTTGTTTTCTATGTTTTCTATGGAATCTCCATTTTCCTCCCCTTCTGGAATACCCATGACTCGGATATTTGAGCGCTTGAGGTTGTCTGATATCTCTCTCAGATTTTCTTCAATGTCCTTGATTCTTTTTTCTTTCTTTTTGTCTGCTTATGTTATTTCAAACAGCCCATCTTCAAGTTCAGAGGTTCTCTCTTCAACTTCGACAAGCCTGCTGGTTAAACTCTCCGTTGTGTTTTTTATTTCACTGAATAACTTCTTCAGTTCATCAAGTTCTGCTACATTTTTTTTCAGGACATTGATTTCCTTGTACATTTCCTCTTTCAGATCCTGTATACTTTTCCTCGTTTCATCATGATGTCTAGCTGAGTTTTCAGGTATCTCATTCAGTTTTCTTAGAATTATCACTCGAAATTCCTTGTCAGTTATTTCAGTGGCTTCTTGTTCTATAGGATGTAGAGTTTGAAATTTATTAACTTTTGGTGGTGTACTTTCTTGATTTTTTGTATTTCTGGTATCTTTTCTTTGGTGTTTATTCATTGTGGCAGGGGGTTTCACAGACCACCGGTTTGAGATTAATGACTAACTAGGATGTTGGTGTGGTTGCCAATTTCGTATGGCTCCCTCCGTGACTGCTTAGTTGGCCTCTAGTGCCTTGTGTGTGTGGTTGCCTCAGGTCTTGGGCTTCTCTGGCGAGCCACCTTTCTGGTCAGCTTGTACTCTGCTGGGCTGGTGGATCATATACCACAGGGTGTGTGATCTCTGTTGAGCTTTCACTTCCTGTGCAGGACTTCTCCCTGTTCCCTGTGCTATGGCCCAGGCTGTTGGATCGTGCAGTGGCGACCCCACCGGGTGTGTGGTTTCTGTCGAGTCTCCGCCTCCCAGGTCGCACGTCTCCCCACTCTGTGCACACTGTGCTGGGCTGGGGTGTGTCTTCTGCACCCCTCTTCTATCAGCTGGGCCTTCAAGACCCTGCTCGGCACCGCCTCACCCAGGAAGTCTACCATGTTTCTGGTAGGCACAGATGACCGGTCTCTCTGGGTGCCTTTGTAGCACTGTGTAGATCTTTCTCGGGGCTTGTTCACCTTTGTATCCCCCCGGCATAGACCGAATCTAGCGCCCACCTACAGCCTGCTCTCCGGCAGGTTCAAGTGGACCTGGGAACTCTCCTACCACACTATTCCCAACCAGAAATTGGTTAGGCTTTTTTCCTAACTGGTGGCTGCAGAGATGGTATCTGCCTCCCAGTAACAGGAAGTTTACTGGGGGCCGGAGTCCAGGGTGTGGTGGAGTGACAGTCAGCCCGCCCGTACTTCCTTGCCCTCCTGACACTGGCTGGGGACTCCCCCTGCCACCAGCCCTGCCAGAGAACTGTGGAGGGAGTGGGAGGGGAGGCCGGCCCGCAGGCTCCGGAAAGCCCTGTGCCAGGCCAAGCAAGTGGGAAGGCTCAGTGATGGCTGAGCCGGGCGGAGCTGCCAGCACCTGGGAAAATGGAGGCAGCCCCGGGGTGGTGAGTGGCCTGGTGATGCAGGCGGGAGCCGGGTGGGCGTAATCCCCCCGAACAGAGCTGGGCCAGGGGTCACTCACAGGGTTGTGCCAAGTCGGGTGTTCACTCTCTGTCTCTGGTTTGTCACCTTCCCTGTTCTCGGCTGCTGCCTCCTCGGGCTGTTCAGTCGCGGCGTGGCTCGGGAGCTCCCAGGAATCTTCTTTAATGCCGGCCTGAAACCTCGAGTCCTGAATAGGGCAGCTGGCTGCCTTCAGCGCGGCCCCGGCCTCCGGGATCCTGTCTGCATCTACAGCAGCCCTGGCGCTGTGTTCCCTGTTTCGAGACTCGCTTTTGCAGCTAAGAAACAGTTCTTTTCCTGCTCCACACTTCAAAGCTGTTGCCTGTAAATGAGGCAGCCTCTCCTGCCGGGGACAAAGTGGCGGTCACCCCCCACGACCGGCCACCAGCAGCGGTCCTCCCTTAAGAGATGGCAAGAGGAAGGTCCACAAGTTTACCGGCTGCCTGAGGCCCAGTGGCCGCCTTTTCCACCTCAGCTACTCCGCGCCAACCGCCGCAGCCACCGCCATCTTTGGCAACACATTTTGAACCACCCATGATTTGCATATGTTGAAGCATCCTTAAATCCCAGGTATATATCCCACTTGGTCATGTTGTATAATCCTTTCAATGTGCTTTTGAATTTGGTTTGCTAGTATTCTTTTGAGGATTTTCGCATCTATGTTCAATTTTGTCCTGTCATTTTCTTTTCTTCTAGTGTCATTGTCTAGCTTTGGTACCAGGCTAATGTTGGCCTGGTAAAATCAGTTTGAAAGTGTTTCCTCTTCTTCATTATTTTGGAAGATTTGAGAAAAATTGTTATTAGATCTTCTTTAAATGTTTGGTAGAATTCATCAGTGAAGCCATAAAGCCCTTGGGTTTTCTTTGAAAGGAGACTTTTTAATTACTGATTTAATATTTTTACTTGTTATTGGTCTGTTCAGATTTTCTGTTTCTTCATGGTTCAGTCTTGCAAAGTTGTTTTTCTAAGAATTTATCCATTTCTTTTAAGTTATCAAATTTGTTGGTATATAGTTGTTCATAGTAGTCTCTCATGATCTCTTGTATTTCTGTGGTATCAATTGTAAAGTCTCTTACTTATTTTTTTTATTTGAGTCTTCCCTCTCTTTTTTACTTAGTCATGGTAATGATTTGTCAGTTTTGTTTATATTTTCAAAAAAACAACTCCGTTTCATTGATTTTTTTTTATCGTTTCTAGTCTTTATTTCATTTATTTCTGATATTAAATATTTCCTTTCTTCTACTAACTTTGAGATTGGTTTGTTGTTCTTTTATTTACTTCTTTCTTGAGGTATAAAGTTAGGTATTTTTTTTTTGAATTTTTTTAAATGTATGTGTTTTTTACTACAAGCTTTCTTCTTAGAATGCCGTTGCTGCATTTCATAAGTTTTGTCATGTTGTGTTTCCATTTTAATTTGTCTCAAGATATTTTTTAAATTTTAATTTTTATTTCTTCTTTAACCTATTTGTTGCTAAAGAGTGTGTTGTTTAATTGTCACATATATGTAAATTTCCCAAAATTCTCCTGTTATTGATTTTTAGTTTTATACAATTATGGCTGGAAAATATACTTGATAAGAATTTAATCTTATTAAATTTTAAGGTTTGTTTTGTGGACTAATATATGATCTATCTTAGATGTGTGCACTTGCAAATGATGTGTATTCTGGTTCTGCTGAATAGAATGTTCTGCATATATGTGTTAGGTCCATTTGATATTATGTGTATTTCGATTCCAATATTTCCTTTTCGATTTTCTATGTGGTTGATCTATCCATTGTTGATAGTGTGGTATTGAACTTCTTTAATGTTTGTGTTGTTATCTATTTCTCCTTTTAAATCTATTAATATTTGCTTTATATATTTAGGTGCTTTGATGTTGGGTGCATATGTCTCTACAGTTGTTACATTCTCTTGATGAATTGGTCTCTTTATCATTATCTAATGACCTTCTTTGTCTCTTTTTACATCTATTTTGTTTGATATAAGTGTCAATACCCCTGCTCTCTTTTGGTTACTATTTGCACAGCATATATATATATATATTTAATCCCTTTATTTTCAGTCTATGCATGTCCTTAAAACTGAAGTACATCTCTTGTAGGCTGCATTTAGTTGAGTTTTGTTTTTTTTAAGTTTTCAACCACTTTATATATTTTGATAAAAGATTTTAATCTATTTATGAGATTAACCCATTAATCTGAGTCTCCTCTTATAAAGGCACTAATGTCATTTATGAGGGCTCTGCCTTTGTGGCCTAATTACCTCCCAAAGGCCTGACCACCAAATATCATCACATTGGGGATTTAGGTTTCAAAACATACATTTGGGTGTAAACAAATATTCAGTCTATAGCAGAGCATAAACATTTTTCATAAAAGTAATTCTTGTAAGGCCTCGAACACCAGAGTTTAAATGTAATTAGTATATTATCTAATCTTGAGAATTTTAATTTTTGTTCACGTGGTGCTTAAGTTAAATGCAAAATAAAAGAAGAAATAGCCTGTTTATTTTATTTTTATGATGTCTTTTTACATTTCTAAAATTATCATTCAAATATTTGAACCTCTAGTTTGAAAAATAAAGGTCAAATGTTTGCCTTTTTTTTTTCAGAATGAATTTATTCGACACACACTCATTGAATATTTATTATGTGCAAAGATTCCAGCTGGATCTTCTGGGGAAAATAGATTGTGAATAGATTGCTTGTTCTCTTAAAGTGTTTAATATCAATTGAAAGAGGACAGGACCATAAAAATCCAGCATACAATATAAAAGTTCATAAAATCATAAATAAATCAGGCCAGTGTAAGTTCAAAGGAAGAGGAAACTCTTGGAAATTTTAATTCTACTCTTTTAAATAATTCACTGAAAAAGAGAAGTGTGGCTTTCATTTGACTGGATGGGTAGGCAAGCATGTGTTATATTCCAGTGAAGTGAGTGATATGAAGAAAGATAGAAATTTTGGAATGAAAAGAGTTTATTGCAGCACAATGGTCATGTGCACAGATTCAATTTAAATCATCTTGTACAAGAAAAAGAATCATCCTCCTTTTATTACACCTTCATTACGTGAAAACCACTTCACTAGAAAGTGTAAGCACTACAGATACAGACTCAGTCCCCCTCAAACAGCGTCTTGTATTGTATAACTTTTGACTTGAATATAGTATTTCATTCTTGAAAGTCTTAAGTTCTATAAAGATATAACCAAATCAAGAGCAAAATGATTACAGAATGATAGAAGGCAAACTATATGGAGAAATATAGGTTTGGTCATCTAAGACTCCCTCAAAAAGTAATGTTGGTTTAGGTGCAGTCTCAAAGTTTGAGTGCAGAGGGATGGTAAGAAAAAAACAGCCATAAGAAACTGCACTAGGTTTTTCTTAAAGTGTTTTTTTCCCCTTCAAGACTGTATAGTGTTCCTGCCTGTACAGCCCTGTATAATTGAAGCTCAGATTTTCTTTCTATCAAGAATTGGCTGGTAAGGAAATTAGAAACACACATTGAATTAAAGTCATCTCCCTTAGAGATCATATTGTTGGCATTTATTGGGGATTGAAGAGTAAGTACAAAGTAACTTGAAATGACACAGAGAAAACAAAAATAGCAAAATGTGTTCCCCTTGGAGAAAAATAATATTTTTTAAAAAGAACAAACATATTGATTTTCAGTTTTCCCAAATATTTCCCCTGTAGTAATTTTTCCAATACTGTTCTATAAAATTACTTTCATCTTTGAAATTACTAAGATGTGAATGAAAGAGAAATAACTAGGCATTTAATTTTTTACTGATTCCTTTATAATAATTATATATTTCTTTATGAAAATGCATTGTTCAACTAATGTTTTATTATACAATTCTGTTTCTTCATGTATACTGAAATGATTATCTAGAATTGTTCTACTTTTTAGAACATTTAGAACATTTGCTGAACTCAAAGTTGGTGTGAATTTATTTACAATTTATTACAATTATGCAAAATCTGCTTATTTCCTTTAGGTTCTTAGATTCATAAATAAAATAAAAGTTCAAAGCTGCTTAGTCAGCCTGATTCCCTGACACTTAAGTTAAAGTCTCTTCCTCACATTCGGGAGGATATATTGCTGTTGCCCTTTCAAACATGAGTTAAGACCTGTGTATACTTTAAACTATTTATTTATTTACCCTTTTCAATCATTCAAATAAGTGAGAAATTGAACATGAGTCCTCGTTAACTTTTTGGAATATAGTAATTTCCTCCAGTTTGCCAGTAAATCATTTTCCCTTTCATTCATTAGTGATAGAAGAAAAAAAAGTATCATGGATGTTAGGACCCTCAGATACCATCCCATTAACTAGGATACCCTATCCTAAGCCAAGGCCAAAAGCGATTGTAAGTAGAACTGAATGAAAATCTTCTCCAGGGCAGAGAAATGGATTATTGATGTCAGGACTCTCAGATAACAAGCCACTAACTAGGGATCCAATCCTAAAGCCAAAAAGAATTATAAGTAGAACAGGACAAGCTCCTCCAGAGCATTCTCTGCATGGGGTGAACGGCCGTACTGATGCGATGTGAACCAAGCTTATTCTCTTAATGAGCACAAAATTCAACTTCATATCCTAGCCCTCTTTCCTCAAATAGGGGCAAGGACACTAATTATCACGAATAGATTGAGAGCAGAAGTGAAATACTACTTCTGGGCCTACAGCAGCATTCTATTTCCCCATGGTCTATTGTGTATGGTCATTGATCCCAAAATGCTTTCTATTGTTTATGATCAGTGAGCTGAGGGTTTTTTCTTTTAATATTAAAAAAGGTGTGTGTGTGTGTGTGTGTGTGTGTGTGTGTGTGTGTGTGTGTGTGTGTGTGTGTGTACACTATGGTTTTTATGACTTCTTCAAAATTCATGTTAAAATTTTATTGGCATTGTAAAAATATAGAGGTGAGACCTTTAAGAAGTGATTAGAGCAGGAGTTGCTATATTAGATAAAATAGACTTTAAACCAAAACTATAAAAACTATAAAAAGGGATGAAGAAGGACATTATATTATGATGAAGGAATCTCAGCAAAAGAATATAACAACCGTGAATATATATGCACCTGACATCAGAACAAGCAGATATGCAGATATATAAAGTAAATATTTTTGGATCTAAAGGAAGAGGTAGACCACAATACAATAATAGGTGGGGATGTGGGCTTTGCAGATTCCAGAACTGTAAGAATTAATTTCTTTTTTCTGTAAGTTACCCACTTTTGGGTACACTGTTACAGAAACACAAAATGAACTAAGGCAGAAAACTGGCACTGAGAACTAGGGCTATTGCTATAACAAGTGCCTGAAAATGTGAAAGCAGCTTTGGAAATCTATAATGAGTAGAGGATGACATAGTTTGAAGGAGAAGGATAGAAAAGCTTTTATTGCCATTAGCAGAGCATTAAGAGTGATTCTGGTGAAGATTCAGAAAAAGAGAATAGCTGACTGGAAAGTCTGCAACTTCTTAGAAATTATTTAAGTAGTGTGACCAGAATGCTTACAGAAATATGGATGGTAAAGACTGTTATGATAAGGTCTCAGATGAAAATGAAGAATATCTTATTGGAAACTGGAATAAAGGCCATCTTTACTATGCAGTTGCAAAGGACTTGGTGTAATTTTGTCCATGTCCTTGGACTTTGTAGAAGGCCAAATGTAAGAGCACTAAGTTAGGATATCTGGCAGAAAAAAAATCTAAACAGCAAAGCACTCAAAGAGCTACATGGCTATTCTTAACTGCTTACAGTAAGATGAGAGATGAAATAAATAACTTAAAGACAGAATTTATAATTGAAATGGAAGTGGAGTAAAAATATTTGGAAGATTTGCAGCCTAGCCATGTAAGGAGTGAAAGAGCATTTTTAGGAGAGGATACTAAAATTGTGACCAAGTGGCTGATTGGTAAGGAAATTAATATGGATAAAATAAATTCAAAAGCTGTTCATTAGAACCTTGGGAGAATAACCCTGCAGCATTTCAGAGATTGAGGCTTCCCATCTCATCACAGGCATACAGCTCTAAGAAGGAAGAATGGCTTCAGGAGACTGGCTTGAGGCATCCTCCATGGACTTGCTGCCCAGGTATGCTTCAGGGCTCTGCTTCTTGCATTCCAGAGCAGCACATCTTGGCCACTCCAGTCATTGCTGAATTGGCCTTGAGTGTGACTTGACTCACAACTCTGGAGGCTGCAAGCAGTAAGCCTTGGCAGAGTTGACTTGGTACTAATTCTGTAGGCATGAAGAGTGAAAGAACTGTGAGGACATGGCCTTTTTCACTTATATTCCAAAAGATGCCAAAGACTACCTGGGGGCCCAGGAAAATGCTTGCCACAGTGGTGGAGCCACCACAAAAAGCCTCCATTAGGGCAATATCTAATGGAGCCAAGGGAATATGGCTGCCACTGAGACCCCCAAACTGCAGAGCTACCAGCATGCAATGCCAGCTTGGGAGATCTGCAGGTCTGAGACTCCAATCTGAGAGCTGAAGTGTTGACTGAGCCCAGCAGAGACATGGGAGTGGAGCTGCCCAAGGCCTTGGGGTCCCAATCACAGCCTAATGTACCCAGGATGCAGAACATGAAGTCTAAGATGATTCTCCAGCTTGAATACTTCATATAGTTTTCCCAATTGAGTTTTGGACTTGCTTGGGGACTGTTATTTCTTTCTTCTTGCCTATTTCTCACTTTTTGAATGAGAAAGTCTATGCTATGCCTGTTCCACCATTGTATATTGGAAAAATATAACATGTACAATGTTGCGGGCTCACAACTGGAGTAATTTGCCTCAGGATAAATCATTCCTTGATCACCTATAACTTATTTAGATGAAACTTCGGACTTTTTTTTTTTTTTTTTTTTTTTTTAGCATTTACTTGTATGTATTTGTGGGATACAATATATTGTTTTAGCACATGTATGTAATGCACAATTGTTCACTTAGGGTAGATAGCATTGTGGTGGATTTTGAAATGTTCAATTGATGCTGGAATGAGTTAAGATTTGGGGAGCTATTAGAATAAAAATAAATGCATTTCATATGTAAGAAGGCCATGGGGGGGGGAGGGGACAGGGGGGATTGCTGTAGTTGAATGTCTCCTCCAAAACACATGTTGAAATTTAGTTGCCAATCTAACAGTGTTAAGAGGTCAGAACTTGAAGAGGTGATTAGAATGGATTAATGGCATTATCTGAGGAGTGAGTTGATGTAAAAGCAAGTTCTCTCACACATACTCTCTTGCCCTTCCACCATGGAATACTGCAGCAGGAGGGCCTTCATCAGATGCAGGGCCTCGACTTTGAACTTATCAGTCTCTGGAACCATAAGTCAAATGAACTTTTTTGTTAATAAACTACCCAGTCTCTGGTATTCTATTATGACAGCAGAAAAACGTGTGTGTGTATACACACACACACAAACACACACATATTTTTACATATTTACATATTTATATATACACACATATATAAACTTATATACACAACAGAATCATATGTAACTCAAAAAGCCTAAATGATTTATTATTTACTATCTATTAATTATTATCTATTTGTACACACCACAGAAAAAACATGAGTTTTATACTGATACTTCTGATTCCAAACTAATACCATAGGATTCATTTTAACCTCACAACTTTCTCTGATTTATACTTTCTTTTTCCAACTCTGAAAATCCCGAGTCCCTTTATCTACAACTGATTTAATAACTTGTTCAAATCTAGTAAACACATAAAGTCATTTCAGACTTGCTAGGCCATTTCTTTATGAGAAGCACTTTGCTAACTAGATTACAGCCTGTCTTTCATCTCTACTACTTTCTTTTTGACCTGTTTTACTTTTTTTAATGCCATTTTCATTCTCTTGGTTGTCTTTCTGCTCCTGGATGCTACTTACTAAATTTTAATTGGAGCCTAATCCCCTTTGGAATTTACTCTTCACTTTTGAGATAATTTTTACTTTTTCTTCCATTTCTTTCCTGATTCCATTTATTTGAGTCTTCACTCTTTTTTGTTGTTGTTGTTAGTCTAGCTAAAGGATTATTGATTTTGCTTATCTTTTCAAAAATACAACTCTTTGTTTGACTGATCTTTTGTATTGTTTTTTTTAAATCTCTAATTCATTTATTTGTGCTCTGGTCTTTGTTATTTCTCTCCTTCTACTGACTTTGGGTTTGGTTTGCTCTTGTTTTTCTAGATCCTTTAGGTGTAATATTAGGTTGTTTTTTTGAAGTCCTTCTTCTTTTTTGATATAGGCTTTTATTGCTATAAACTTTCTTGTCAGAATCACTTTTTCTGCTTCTCATAGATGTTGGTGTGTTTTATTTTCATTTTCCTTTTCTCCAGGAATTTTTAAATTTCCTTTTTGATTTCTTCTTTGACCCATTTGATGTTTAGAAGCATGTTTTTAAATTTTCATGTATTTGTACAGTTTATAGTGTCCCTTTTGTTGTTGATTTCTAGTTTTATTCCATTGTGGATGGACAAGGTAGTTAATATGATTTCAACTTAAAAAAAATGATGTTTGTTTTGTGACCTAATATGGTCTATTCTAGAGAATGTTCCATGTGCACTGAGAAGACTGTGTGTTCTGCAGCTGTTGGATAAAGTATTCTTTATATGTCCTTTAGGTCCAGCTGGGCTAGAGTAAAGATTAATTTTTATGTTTCCTGGTTAATTTTCTGTCTGGATGATCTGTCTTTTGGTGAAAGTGGGATGTTAAAGTCCCCAACTATTATTGCACTGGAGTCTGTTTCTCCCATTAGGTATAACAGTAATTGCTTTATATAACTGGGTGATCAAAGTTAGATTCAGTTATGTTTAGATTTGTTATGTCCTTTATTGAATTGATTCCTTTATTATTATATAATGACCTTCAATATCTTTTTTTACTTTCCTTGGCTTGAAATATATTTTATGTGATTTAAGCATAGCTACTCCTGTTGTTATTTGGTTTCCATTTGCATGACGTATCTTTTTCCATCCCTTCACTTTCAGATGGTGTGTATCTTTATAAGTGAAATGAGTTCCTGTAGGCAGCATATTGTTGTTTCTTGTTTTATAATCCATTCAGCTGCTTTGTGTCTTTTAATTGGGGCATTTAATCTGCTTACATTTAGAGATATTATTGATACATAGGAACTTGTTACTGCCATTTTGCTACTTTTTTTCTTGTTGTTTTATTGATACCTTTTTCCATTTTTCTGATCTTACTGCCTTCCTTTGTGATCGAGTGGTTTTCTGTAGCTGTATTTTGATTTCTCACTTTATTTTTAGTATGTCTCATAAGTTTTTGTTTTATGGTAAGCTTACAAAAAAACCTGTTATAGTTATAAGATATTATTTTAGGCTAATAATAACTTAAATTTGATATCTAAGAAAAAAGAATAAAACCAAAGCCAACTCTCTTTGGCTTTGTTATCACTCCCCCCATCTTTTTGTCAATTTAGTGTCAAGTTGCATCTTTTAATATTGACTATTTGTTTATGATTGTAGTATATGTTAGTGTCTTGTTAGGTTTGTCCTTTAGTCTTTGTATAAGGATGTAAGCATTTTATTCACCACCCTACAACAATGAAGTATTCTAAGACTGTGAACTTACTTTACTAATGAGTTACATACCTTCAAATGTTTTCTTGCTGCTCCTTAGTCTTGTCTTCTTTCAGACTGAAGAACTCCCTTTAGCATTTCTTGTCATATAGATCTACTATTGATGAATTTCCTTAGCTTTTGTTTTTCAGGGAAAAACTTTACATCTCCTTCATATTTGTTGGTTAGTTTTGTTGGGTACAGAATTCTTGGCTGACAGTTTTTTTTCCTTCAGCACCCAGAATATATCACCCCATTCTCTTCTAACCTATACATTTTCTACTGAAATATCCACTAAGAGACATATTGGAGCTCTGTTGAATGTTATGTGTTTATTTTTTCTTGCTGCTTTCAGCATTCTTTCTTTGTCTTTGGTTTTTAATCATTTGTTTATGATGTGCTTTGGGGTATTCTTCCTTGGAATAAATTTGACTGGTGACCTCTAAGCTTCCTGTATCTGGATGCTGTCATCTTTCTTCATACTTGGGAAATTTTCAGCCACTGTTTTCTTGAATATTCTTTCTACATCTCTTCCCTTTTCCTCTCCTTCAGGTATGCCAATTATGTGGAGTTTATTTCACTTGAGGAAGTCCCATATTTGCTATATTTCTGTTTCATTTTTTTATTCCTTTTTTGTTTTTTCCTTTCTGACTTGGCAGTTTCATATGTTCTATCTTCAAGCTCACTGATTCTTTCCTCATTTGATTAAGTCTGCTGTTGGAACTTTCTATTGCGTTTTTTAATTCAGATAATGTATTCTTTATTTCTAGAATTTTTATTTGTTTTTCTTTGACTCAATTCCTTTGTCAAGTTTATTATTCTGCTCCTGGATTGTTTTTCAGATATTATTTAATTTTCGACTGTATTTTCTTGTGACTACCTGAACATCCTTAAGAGAGTTATTCTGAATTTTCTGTCAGACATTTCCTAAATCCTCTGTTCCTCAGGGTCCATTGCTGGTGCTCCATTTGTTTCCATTGTTGCTGTCATATTTCCCTGTTCTTTCTTGATCTCTGTATCTTTACATTGATGCCTAGGTACTCAAAGAAACTGCTACCTCTTCTAAGTTTTATAGGCATTCTTTGGTGGTGTTAGACCTTTAGTTAATACCTGAGATTTGTCTTTGGTCTGTGTTTATTTTATTTTATTTTTTTCAGTTTCATGTTGTATCATTAGCTTACCTCTGCACTGGAACTAATTTGTTGTCCTTTGGATAATTCCAAAATTGGGAGAACTTACTGTGAGGACCTGCAAATGAGCTCTGTGGTTGCACTAAATTCCTGCTTTGCTGGTGATTGTCTGCCGAAGGCCTTTTGTGCAGATCGGATTTTAATTGTTGGCTTTTTAATCACTTCTCAGTCTTGTGAGGTCACATAAACCTGGGCTGTGTGGAAATTCTGGCCCAAGACTGAGTCTTTGCAACAAACTGTGCCCCCTGCAGTTCTAACCAGTATCCACTGAGTGAGCCTGTGAATCAGAAGGCAAATCAGTTGCCCACACTGCACCCCAATATTCTCCTGGCAGGCCAGTCTCCCCCTGCAACACCAAACACTTCCTGTGTTGTGGGCTGTGCGTGGTTCCCTTGCAATGACTTACAGGCCTCTTGGTGGTTCCTTTCTTTGGTCAGCTGTGCTCTTAACTCCTACATGGGTCCACAGGAACTTTGTCAGTGGCTTGATGGCTTGGGAACTAATATGGTATACTCTGAGGCCACCTTCTCCTTGCATTCTCCAGACAACTTCATGCAAAGTTTCAGTGGCAGCTTTTACTGGGTACTGCTCTATGTGCTGCAGCTTTTCTCATTTCTCATCAGGCTGGCTCCAAAGTGACCAGAGCTTGAAATGGTTGGAGTTGTCCCTTCTCTCTCTCACCATAACTTCTCCCACCTTCATGAACTCTGTGGGTCTTTCCTCTTCTTACCCCAAGCTCCAGTGAACCCAATTTGACAGCCTTCACTTTTTAATAGCTGTAAATTGTTCAATTGATGCTGGGGACTATCTATTCCACCATCTTGATGATGTCAGTCTCCTGTTTTCTGATTTCAATCAACTGTTTTTTTTTTAATTTCTCCCTTTTTTTTTTGTTCACTTCATCTCTTAGTTTTGAGTTTCTGTCTTAAAATGTTTTTGTTATATTTTTTAATGTTTGAGCATATGTAATTCATGTGCTTTGGAGTGAAGACTTAACAGTTTTCTTATACTTCATTGTTGTTGATCTGGGATGATAGAGTTTGGATGTTTTGTCTCTCCCAAAACTCATAGGTAAATCTGATCCCCAGTGTTCAGAGCTGTTTGAGTCATGGGGGCAGATCCTTCATGAATGGGTTAATGCTCTCTATGGGGAGTGAGGGTAGTGAGTGAGTTCTCACTCTATTAGTTCCCATGAGAGCTAGTTGTTGAAAAAACCCTGGCACCTCTTCTCTATCTTCCTCTCCCATGTGATCTGCTTGTACTCACTGGCTGACTGCTGCTTTCTACCATAAGTAGAAGTAGCTTAAGGCCTGCACAAGACATGGATGTCCTAGAATCATGAGCCAAATTAATCTCTGTTCTTTATAAATTACCCAGCTTCAGGTATTCTGTTATAGCAGCCCCCCAAATGGAGGGAGAGGGATTCCTCAGTCAATTTGTGTAAAAAATGTATTTACTTATTTTCCACCATAATTCTATATAGGTTTTATTTTCCTCTTGTTCATTTTTGTGATAGTGGGGTTTTGCACAAGATTTCTATCTTAATGATACTCTTTTCTGTCAGTGTGGCAAAACCCAGTAATTTTATTATTTTATTTTATTTTATTTTTTGTTTATTAAGAATATTCATGAGATACAAAGCAAATTGTCATCCTTCGTGCCCATGATGTGAGGGCCAGATTCATACTGTGGGCATACCCATTACCAGAAATTACTTTTGTACCCCGTATCCCCACCTAATTATCCTCCAACCTCCCTCCCCCTCTCCCTCTCCCCTCACACTCTGCTTTGCAGTCCTAGGAATGTTCCCTCTCTCTGTAAGACCACCGCACACTGTGGTCTTTCTTTCCTTCCTTCCTTTCTCTCTTAACTCCCACATATGAATGAGCACATGTGGTATTTATCCCTCTGTGCTTTGCTTATTTCGCTCAACATAAGTTTCTCCAGGTTGTTAATTTTAATAGGTTGATTTGTATTGGGGAGAGGCACATGGCCAATTCTTTGGTCCTCTTTGGTATGTCAGGACCTTAAAACTTTCCTTTTTGTTTTCTTTTCCTTCACCACCCAGTTGTTCAGGGAACTTTCTCCCTTCCTTTTTTCCTTTTTTCTTTACTAGAGCTGTATTTTTGGATTAAAGTCTGTCCTTTAAAATCACCATGTGCCTTTAAACTGAGTCCATCCATTTTCAGTGAGGAGCTTGGCCCTGTAAGTGGCACAAACTTTGAAATCCTTTTTGGTTAGCACTGCTACTGTTGACTGGTTACTTTTTAACTGGTTCAGATTCAGGGCAGATTAACCTTTTTGAAAGTTGCTCTACTTTCCTTGCCTTCTATAGAGTTTTTCCCATTCACCACAGTAGGACTGCAGAAGACTCAGTTATTTTGAAGTCTCAGTGTTCTCTGAGGTCTGGATATGTCCAGGACATGGCTTTGCAAGGAAATTCCATAGCTATGAAGTTATCTCCTATCATTTGGGGAGGAGATTTTGGGAGACTGCTTACTTCACACGCCACATCCATCATTGCCTTCAGCTACTCCACAAATTCATTTCTTTTTCTTTTTCTCCTTAGACCAACAATCTGACAGAAAAAAGAGGAGAAAACGATAAAGATGGTATTCATGTAAAAAGTAAAATGGATTTTTAAACCGGCAAAACAATGATAAGCTACATCCCTTATTGAATAAATACAAATTAAAATAGAGATGCAATTTTTTTATCTATAGTGTTGACAAACATCAAAAGGTCGATATCGAATATTAACAGCATGTGGGGAAACACTCATGCAGTATTAATGACAGTATAAATTGGTGCAATATCTTTGAATGAAACCTTAGCAATGTCTTTGATAATTAAAATCACCCATAACTTTTGGCACAAGTATTTAATGTTTTAGGATTATTTGTATATACATATAAAGCCACAAATGTGAATTTATTGCAGCATAGCAAATGTCTGGAAATAGAATCAAGTTTAACAAAGTAAACTAATGTAGTGCTACTTTTAAAAAATGGAAGCCACGTTAGGCATTTAGAGATATCATTTTAATATACACTTAGTATTATGATTCTTAGAAATATTTTATAAAAGAAATGTAGCAGCTGAAATTTCTAGTCTCCAGGAGGCAAGGGTACAAACATTTCAGCAACATAAGACAAAAATTTTACACATTAAACTTGGTTTTGGTCTTATTTTGTCTACTGGAGGTGATGGCATATTTGCATATTTAGAGTCTCTAGGATAAAGTACATAGAGCAAACTAAGAGTGATAAAACCTTTGTTATGATTAAATATTGTTTATTTTAATTTTAATAAAACTTTCAAATGATAATATATATATTTTAAATTAAATACACATCATAATATTAAGAAGAAACAGAAAAATACACTGCTCATATGCTTATAATTTGATGGGGCTTCTTTCAGCAGTTATCTTTTTTCTGCTGTGTTACACACACATAACTCATGTCACAGATGCCTTTGCCTCCTCTCCCACTTAACAGTGCATCATCATGAACTTGTTTTCTAATATTATTAAACAGTTTACAAAAGAGTGATTTTTAAGAGCTGCTTATTTTTCCATACATATTACAATAAAGAAATGTATTCTGCATTTACATTTTTGTGGTGGGCATCTTACTTGCTTTGGGCTTTTCCCCTTTATCCAAGTTTTAGTATATGATGGTATAATAAGCATCCCTGAGTATAAAGTCACACCTCTAAATAAGAATATCTGGTATGAACATGTGGTAAATTCATAGAAGTCCATCCCCCAAAATATGAGTAATATTCCTGAAAAGAATACCAAACTGATATCCATAAAGGTGATACCAATTTATAATTACACTAAAAATAAATCAGCGACCTTAGAATAAATGTTGATGATGTTGCTTAACAGATCATAGTGGGTGGAGAAACTAATTTGAGGTTGAGTTTTGGTTTAAGCTAGTACAGTCCCTGATAGTTTAGAGTGGAAAAAGTTTGGCGTTTGAGTTTACACATATTGGGGTCATAATCAGACTACAGTTGCTAACTGTGTGAGTCAGTATAAGAAAATTTACATCATTTAGTGTAATTTCATTTACTTATAACAATGATACTAATTTTACCTTAATATTCGATCAACAGAATTAAGTAACAAATGTAACACCATTAAGTTCCTGGACCATACTCTGTATTTAGTAAGTGACAACATTTATTATCTAATGATAGGGGGGTAACCAGAAAAACTTATAAAGAATGAATTTATTACACTGTTCTGTATCTATTAACTGCAGGGGTTTTTTGTTTGTTTGTTTGTTTTTTAAAAATATAGTTTGTTCATCACTGTCCCTGTTATCAAATTTGCAATTTGCAAATTTGGTAGATTTTCTTCTTTTTTTCATCTTTTTTTTTTCAGATTAAGCATATATTAATGCGATTGTGGTTCTCCTAACTATAGAGAAATTAGTAGAATTCACTTTCCCACTGAAAATTACCAAGTAAGAATCAATGTAAAACTCCTGAGATAAAGCAGTTTCAGTGTATGTGAACTCTGAAAGCAAACATAATCTCCATCACAGTACTTCACACCTATATGTTGTAGCCCTGCAAGATTTATAAGGAACTTTCAACTGTTATTTTATTTCTACCACAATGCAACATTGCATGCTAATTGAAAGTCTAATGTTCTGGAGTTTCTTTCTCCTATGTCACTTTCTATTCTGCGTGTCCCACTATTTTTCAATAATCATGGAATTGACCTGGATGTCAAAATGTTCAGAAGACCCAGATAAACTTTCTTTATAATGTGTATTTCTGATGAAAGCAATATATGAATAAAGCAAACAAAATTTAAGAGGACAGGCAGAAAGAATTGAAATAAAAAATCCCAATTTGCCTGTAACTGTTTCCCCTATACTTGTTTTCGAAAGGTAACTGAATAGTCTTTTATGTATCTTTTTAGATACTTCTAATTAGTATATTAGATCATATCTCTATGTACATGTCCACATAATTATTTCTACAACATGCAGCATCCTACATATTCTAGTTTGCACCTTTGGTTTATTCTAGTTAATATATCTTGAAAATCCTTTATTAATAGAGAATATAGTAAATTATGTTTTTATATGGTATAGTATTTTATGCATTACAGTGCTTATTTACCCAGTCCCCTGTGGATGGATATTTAGTTTGTTTCTAGTTTTTCCTCCACTTTTTTTTTTTTTTTTACTTTCTGTTACTGAATTAAAGTCATTTTATAGTGAAGCACTTCTTAAGTTTAAATTTACTTATGTGTATAATTTTGAGGTATGGTTAAGAGGAAGGTAAAATGTAGAAGCTAAAATTTTATGGGCAATGGAGATTTTTAGCCAGTATAGGCTTTCATATAAAACTATATTTTGATCTTTCACTATTTTCTTAATACAAAGAGCAGAAAACAATTTCAGCCCATTGAAGCTGGTGTTTTCATAGGATTTTCACTCCATCAACTGTTAGAAGAGGAATGATTTCTAGAGTTGTGAAGAGAACTCCAAAGGCAAAGCCTCTGACCAACACAGCAGCATCTTCTCCTATGATATCAAAAACAAACCTGAAATGGAAACTGTGATGGAGGTCATGTTAGGGAAATGAAAGGTAAGGGTGAAAATCTTTGTTTCTCAGAAATGTTAATATGTACCAATTTGAACTGTTTCGATGGAGGCATCTGAAAAAAAATGTTGTGTAAGAAAAGCTGCAATGGGAATAAGTTGCAATGCTTGGATCACTGTATGAAGCTAAACTGTTATTCAGGGAGAGGACAAAGGTCTCCTCTAATGCATCCAAGAGCTCCTGTTTTTGCAGTTCCTCATATGGAGAGAGACCATTAGAAGAGTAAAAACCTTGCCCAGGTTACCTGCAATTTGACACCAGGCTGTTTGTGATGTTGCACTCTGATGGGTTTTTAGCTTTCATGTGAGGTTCACAATGACTTTTTTGAAAGAATTGTTTTAGCATTAGTTTGTTAGTCCAGGTAACCCAAGGGTCTTCTGTGGAAGGGTGAAAGTTCCAGAAATTCACCACCCCTTTGGCAGCTATCAAACACCTACCCAACATTTGTACTTAAAAAAAAAAAATTCCCTTTGTGATTATTTTTATTTTTGAAAATCCATTCTGATTTATGAATATTGTTACATCTTCTTTCCAGATGTCATCCAGGAACTTGGACTATCATTTATTTCACTATCTTAAAAATACTCTAAGCTGCAATGATTAAAATGTAGATAAATATCAATAACTCAACTGGGCTGGGAAATTCAAAGTAAAGATATTTCGTCTTTTAAACCTGTTCTTTATCTTTACCATGAACTATTACAACTCATGAGTTTTTTTTCCAAACTTTGATTTATATACATTTAGTAAAAATAGTCTTTCTTTGAATAAAACTTTAAAAATAATAAATATGGTCTTTCTCTATGTTTGTATGGCTTTTGAAATTCTGAGGACTGCCCAATGCTGTATTTTAGGACTGGTCCTCATTCATTTCTACTCAGTGTGTGCTATAAAAAGAAATAAAGAAAATCTATCAGAACTGCTTAAAAATACAGAATCAATGGATTTGGGTTAGATCTACCTATTGCCAAACAACTTTTATTTAAAATAATAATAATAATAAAAAATTAAGCCTGTTCTTTAAATGAAATATGTTAAGCAAGGATTTACTCTTGTGTGAATTATGGACACAAGACATGTCTCTCCTTCCTGCTGGTTGTGGTTGTGTCAGAGACTTCTAATCAAATCAGAATTGAGACTGTGGCGTAGGGTGAGAGAAAATGAAACCATCTGTATAATTCTCCATTTTGGAAACACTAGGAAAATACAAAAGGGTTGGTTCTGAAGGGAGGAATAGGGGAATAAAAAGAAAGGTCATCAGAAAATGGATTAATCCTACCTGGCTGCCCAGAAAGGCGAGGAAATTGCTGTCAGCATCTGATCCTCCTCAGTCCCTTGGAGCACCCAGCTAGGTCTCCCATCCATCAGAGGATTCCCCTGGAAAAGGCTCAGATTTCTCGGAATTAGTTCTTCTCTGCCTTGCCTCATGGCCTGTGCCTCTCTTTGTTTCCCAGACTTTTACTGATGACTCTTTTCTTTCTTCAGCACAGCCTTGCTTCTACAGGGGTCATTTGTATGGATTGACTGTCCTACCAACTTTTGAACTATGCCCTTATTCCTTTGTTATTTTTACCAACTCTAAGTAAAGAGACAACTGAAGCAGACCACTTGAAAAATGGCCTTTCTTTCCCAATCCTTGGAATCTCTTTCCCTTAAACACTGTTCTGGATGTCGTCATTCACCCAGGTGAGGTTTATAGTTAACACTTCCTTTTCCACCCACTATATTCTCAGGCAGGACTTCTAAGATGGTCAAAAGCTGACTTTAAAAATCACCTTAATTCTGTGAACATGCGAAGTTAAAAGCAATGTTTTTTTCTTTTTCTTTTTTCTTTGTAGAAAAATTGTTGGTGTTAAGATATGCTATATCAATGTAATAGTTTCTAGTTTGGATTAGTCCATTTCTATTGCTTGTAACAAAATACCTGGAACTGGGTAATTCATAAGAAAACAAAATTTATTGCTTACAGTTTCAGAGGCTGGGAGGTCCAAAATCCAAGGAACACCTCTGGTGAGGGTCTTCTTTGGTGGTGTTTTTACAGTAATGCAGGGATCTCATTTGGCAGGAAATGGCAGAGCAGAGAGACAGACTCTCATGCACTCTCCTTTTAAAGCCCCCAGAACTACACCCACAACCACCGTAATTAATCCATTCACTAAGGCATGGTCCTGCAATGTAATTACCTCTTCAAGGCCTCACCTTTCAGTTACCATAGTAGAATTTCCTACTCTCAACAGTTACAGTGGGGATTAAGCTTCTAATATATGAACTTCAGCGGACACAATTCAATCAATCCACAGCATTCTTAAAGTTTATCAAATCAGCAAAAGCAAGCTTTAAATCAGTGTCATTTTTAAGCCTTAAAATAAGTTGTTCTCTGAATTTGGGCAGCTTATTTCTGGCAGTTTGCAGATGGACAGCCTCATGGCATTACTGAATGTATGCATTAGAACATAATTAGCTACATGCAAAGATAGGTTTAGCTCTTTCTAAATGGGTTAATCAGTTCTCACTGAATTCAGGAAAATATAAGGGAAACTCAATGCTCAATGTTTTTAGATTTGTTGGCTTAGACTTCAGATAAGCTGGATATAAATAAATATCTACCCCAATGGGAACTGGTTCTGTTATGTTCAGCCTTTCTATTGACATTAAAGCATAAGTAAGTATTGCTCAGTCACATATCAGCGGGCTTCTTTGTTTTAATTTTGGTTTGTTTTCATTGTAAATCAAGAGTTTATATTTGCATCATTAGGTAGACATCTTGTGTAGAGCACTGCCTCAACTGGTTCGTTTTGAAGGGGTGGGGCTCATTTACTTATTAGTAAATCCAGTTCCCCAGATTTATAGCATACCTCTGTAAATGAGTGGTAAGATCCAACACACTTAAAACAAGGAAAGGGGGCTATATCTCTGGCTTTCACGTTGTACCCTAGCTGCCTGTTCCCTGGTTCTTTTGTTTCTTCTGCTCTGCATACATCTAATGTGGCTGTTTCTTCTTTTCTGCAGCTGTTCTTATCCATCCTCTCCGCAGATGTCCTTATCTAGTCCTGTGTTTTTAAACACTACCCTTAAGTTGATGGTTCTTTCAAGTCTGAACTGTCATCATCTCTTTCCTGCAGTGACCTCTGAACTGGCCTTCCTGCTTTCGTCTGTGCACCTCTTCAAATTTTTCTTAATGTAGGCAGGATCTTCACATGCTCCTTATATCTTTTTTTCTTTCAAAATTTCATCATGGAAAATTTCAAACATATTCAAAAGTACAGAGACTAGTACAGTGAATCCCTATGTGCCCATCACCTGGACTGAATAATTTTTAATTGTTTTAACTGTCATGCACCCTTACCCAAACACATGCTGAAATATTTTGAGGTAAATTCTATATATCATATCAATTTATCTGTGAAGCTTTCAGTATATATTGCTAAAAGATAAGGACTCTTCTTTTGAACAATCCTATCATAGCAATCGTCTGTTCAGTGTTCAAATTTCCATGACTGTCTTAAGATATTATTTCATAGCTCCAAATAAGTTGCACACATACGTTTGGTTGATTATTTCTTGTCTGTTTTTAATTTTTATATCCCCCCTTTTTTCTCTCTCTTCCCCCCCCCAACATATCTATTGAAGAGACCTGCTGTTTTATCTGTAGACTATTCGTCATTCTGTATTTTTAGAATTGCATGGCCACTAACACAGTGTCTTTTTACATTTTTCTCTGACTCTTGTTTTCTGAAACCTAGTAGATACATTAGGGGCTAGGTGAGATTAATTTTCATATTATGGCAATAGTTCTTAGGTGATATTTGTATTTACTAGTGTAACACATCAAAAGTCACATAATCTCTGATTATCACTATTTTTGAAATGGTAAAACTGATAATAAGTTAAGGTGTAATTATCAGCCTGGTACATTCATAATAATGTTCCCCACCCGTAATTCAGTTGGCGGTTTTACATGTCATTGATGTTTATACCCTAAATCCATTATTTTGTTGAAGGTTGCAAAATGGTTCTATTCTAATTCTACATTATTTCTTCATTTATTTGCTGGAATATGTCTATAGATGAAAACTTTCTTTCATCATCTAATTGTTAAAACTGGGGTGAATTTGTATAGGAAATTCGGGATAAATGAGATATTTTGCCCTTATTCATGTATTTTAGAAGAATGGATTGTTTCCCTAGCATCCTTCAAAGTGATTAATATGTCTTTTTATTATTGGGTATAATTATGAAATCCTAGATCTTAAAATATTTAGAGCATTTTAAACATGTATCTTGTACAATTATTATTGTTGTTGTGCAAATGGTCCATTTTTCAGCCAGCTGAATTACTTCAAATTGGCTCCTGAGCTTTGTCAGCATGTCCCAAATGCTATCACTCTTTCTGTTAAGATCTATGCTCTTCTCTTATATATTTTGCCAAACACCTAGAACCAACCAATTTTCCAAAAACTCTGGTTCCTTTAAGTGGAAAATGCTATTTAAGGACCTTAATTTAAGTGCTAGAAATGCTCATGGCTATTGTGTTCGTCAATTCTCCTTTGCTTTTTCATTGGACAGAGTTTGGGAAAAAACTGAAGTTAAAAACACCATGAGTTTATGTTTGATTTTCCAATTCCAATATTAATTTGACTGTTTAAATCTTATATTTCCACATCTTTTCTCTTATGGTAAAAATCTTGAATTTTCACCACAGTAGTATAAAGTACTTTTTGCTCATCATAATGTGTGTGTGTGTGTGCATACAAATGATTTGCTTGCCAAATATAGACATACCCAGAAAATATAATTATAGAATTACACTATGATTACTAGAAAAAGTTTGAGGTCATTCCAGTATTTTTGTCCTTAGGCTATATCCTACTGAAGATGTACAAATCCCTATGTTTTAAAATCACTTGTTACAATGCTTGTTTGTGTGGGTTAACGCCCTGATAGGCAGCTCATTTCATTTGTTGTATTTTGCTTTTAATTCTTAAAGATTTCTTTCTACTTACATTTTATTTGGTTTTGTGGTATGATCATAAAAATATTTACATGATTCCAAAACCAAAGCTGCAAAACCGGTGCAGTTAGAGAAGTCTCGATTCCAACCCAATCCCCTTCACGTTAAGCTCGTCCCCTTTGAGGTAACCTATTTTTTAAATTAGCTTTTGGCTTATCCTCCTTTTTCAATATAAACATATTTGTGTACATGAGTGTGCATTTGTGATGCTCTCCCTTGTTGTAGATGAATGCTAGCACACTGTTTCTCCGCCTTACTTTTTTTACTTCAAAGTATATATCACTTGATATAGCACAGTATATATCACCTGATAGCAGTTACAGAAAGCCTTCTCCTTCCTTTCTATAGCTACATAGTACCTACCCCATTTTATGGATATACCATAATTAATTGAACCAGTCACCTATGTATGGGCCTTTGGATCTTTTCCAGTCTTTTACTTTATAAATATTGTTGTCTTCCTCTTTGAAATCTTGCAATGGCTTCCCATTGCATTCAGATAAAAATCCAAACAACTTTCCATAGCCTGCAAGGCATATTGGGTTTCTATCTTAATTCTCCAACATCCACTCATACCATTCTCTTCCTGCCTAGTTATATTCCATCTTCATTGGATTTCTTTGCATTTGTCAAATACTCCAGGTGTTATCTATCTGTAGAGTTTGGCATTTGAGGCATTTGCTACTCCCACCTAAGAAGACCTTCTCTGCACCATTTTCATGGTTGACAATTTCATCCTTTTGAATAGAGAAATTCAAATCCCATGAGCTCAGAAAGATCTCCCTAAACAGCCCTACCTAAAGTGAATCTATCAGTTACTCACTAGCATTTATTTTCTTTACAACATGTACCGGAGTCTGTAGCAGCATGTAAAGTATTATGTTATTACTCTATAACATCATAGTATGTTAGATTATTTGTTCTTTGATGTTTGTTTTCCTCACCCAAATGTCTTTCTGACCATTGGATCTTTCACATCCTGTATAGAGTCTGACACATAGTGTGAGCTCCAAAAGCATTCGTTGAACTAATAATTTGAATAGACAATTAATATCAAACATAAACTATGCTACTATGGATAAATATTTATAAAGTCTTGGAAGATTAAAAATCCAACTAAGTAATATCCTGACTCTCTTTGTACATTACTACAATATATCAAAATCTGTATGTCTTCCACGGTACGCCAAGTGTCGTGGATTAATGTGATTGCGACCTCACTTGAGTGTTATCACACCAAACTGTAGTATCTAATTTTAATTTTTTATTGCTTTAAGAACCAATGTAATAACATTGATCTGTGATGTGTACTTACATTAATCTGTGACATGTACTTAGTCTCATTTTGAGACTCCAGCCCAAGTTTTAACCATAATTCTCAGATTGTTTTCTACAAGTGAGAGAAGAAATGAGACATGTAGTTGTCCTAACAAGAGCTGTACTGTCATTTCCATTTTAAACATGAGGAAACTAGACCTCAGAATTGGTAAGCAATCTGACAAATGTTACACATTAAGTGGCTTTGCTGGAACTCAATTCTACATCTTCTTAATGCTGAATCTCATGTTTTGTGTCTGGATACTCCGAATATGAAGACATAACAGTACAGGATTTTTATGACTTCTAGCCATTTATAAATCTATAACTTAATAAGAAATGTTTAAAACTTTTATAAAAACTTAATTGTATAGAGAGTGTTCTGTCTATTTTGGTGTATCTTCATCTACCTCTATTTACTCAGCCAGGAATTTTCTCAGGCTCTGTGACTCAGACACCTAAGATTTAATTATGTGATAAATTTCTGACACTCTCTACAGTGTTAAAAGTATTCATAAATACTCATAAGTTTGGGGCCTAGTTAGGTCACATACCTAACTTAACTAGTTTTGAGATGTTCTATGTTTTTCTGTTAAAAAATCGCTAACTCAGCATTACATCGTTCTCACACTTGCCACATCTGTCAATTTTCTTCCACAGTTTCCTGCCAGAACACCATTTCCCACCACTTCCCACCACATCCTCTGTTAGACTCTTCCTTGTACCACACACAAATGTCCTAAAATTCAAACTGACAGAACCTTTAAATGGTCAGGTACATACAGATTTCCATCATTGTAGCCATAGCAAAAATGCCCATAGCATAAAACTTCTTTTAACAAGAGACTATAAATTTACATCAACTTGTTTTTTTGTCATAGTATCCTTGATTTCTGCATAAGAAAACAATATATCCACAATTATTTATTTAAAAACTTAAGCTGCCCACCTTTGGGGTTTAAGTGGCATGTGTTCTGTAAGTCTGACAACTACAAAAGGAAAATTTAAAATTTTATTTTTCACTTGCATTTTCATTTAAGACAGAGGTTTTGAATCCTGTGGAATCACCTTGGATCTTTATAGGAGTAAGAATTATTGCTGGTTCTTCTTTACTTTGAATTTAGATTCAAGTTTCTAGGAATGTGCTTTTTAATATATATATATTTTTAGACTATGGTTATTATCATGGCTCTTCTTTTCCATGTCATTGGTAGGTGAGTAATGGGGCAGACACCTGGGAGGTAGATCCTCACTATTTATTTTACGTGACTATCATATATGGAATGCCCGTGAATTGCTTTTACTTGAGTTGCTATTCATGGTCCTGCTGCCATAACTCACTTGTTTTCCTCAAATTTATCCTTAGAAGTTGTCAAAAGCTTTCTTACCTTATTGGCTCTTCCTGCATTCCCCTCTTCTTCTTGTGAAGGAAGAGATGATTATATTGTATATCCTCTTTTCTTTTCTTTTTCTTGTGGATATTATCTTAAAAGTACCAAAAGAGAGAGAGAGAGAGAGCCAGAACAGTCATAAAGGACATCACGAAGGGTTGATTAGAGTGAAAACGAAATAGTGCTATCATTTCTCCCTAAGAGCAGAACGTTTCATTATCTGGAAATTTGTAACAACACCAGTAACTTTCAGTATCTCACTGTGTATTTTTTTTTATATGATCATTCATAAGCTATTAATATTTTTAAAGCTGCCACTATTTAGCATTTTTATTCAGAAAATTGCTGTTTTTTCTTTTCTGCTCAAAAATGAGTTCTCAGGAAACAATTCAGAGTTTTATTTATTTATTGATTTATTTTTGCCATGAAAGTCCTGGACATGTCCTGAGTGTCCTCAAACAACTAGAAAACTAAAATATAAGAAAGCCACCTAACCAAATAATTATTAAAAACAGAGAATAAAATGTTTCATTTGCGTTTTATTTTACATAATGCATACATTAAAATGTAGACATTAAAGCATAAAAGGATTTTTTAAAGAATCAAAGCAGATAAAAAAAAATTGGAAGAGGGTGATCACAGGATACATAATTACAGTTAGGTAAAAAGTAATAAATTCAAGACATCTATTGTACAGCATGGTGACTATAGTTAATGACTATATATTGTATTCTTGAAAAATGCAAAGAGAGTGGAGGTTAAGTGTTCTCACCACAAAAATGACAACTATGTGAGGTAACACCTTTGTTTATTAACTAGATTCAACCAGCTCACAATGTATATATACTTTAAAACATCATGTTGTACGCAATAAACACATACAATTTAATCTGTCAAAAAATTAAAAATTTTAAAAACTTATAAGTTTATTTTACTTTATTTTATTTTAACTTCTCAATGTACATTGTAGTTGATTTTCGTGTCCCTTTACCCATTCCTCTTTCTCTGCTCCCTCTCTCCCCTCCCCCCAACTACATCATATCTGTTCATTTGTCTTAACAAGTTCAAGGAATTGTTGTGATTGTTGCTTCTTCTTTCCTGCCCCACCCTTTATTTGTTGGTATTTTTATTTATCTATTTTTAGCTCTCACAAATAAGTGAGAACATGTGGTATTTCTCTTTCTGTGCCTGACTTGTTTCACTTAATATAATTTTCTCTGAGTCCATCCATGTTGTTGTGAATGGTAGTATTTTACTCTTTTTTATAGCAGAGTAGTATTCCATTGTGTAGATATACCACAGTTTCCTTATCCACTCATCTGATGATGGCTGTTTGGGCTGGTTCCAACTCTTGTCTATTGTAAATAGTTCTGCAATAAACATTGGAGTACAGATATACCTTTGGCATGATGATTTCTATTCCTCTGGGTATATTCCCGAAAGTAGAATATCTGGGTCATATGGTAGATCTTCCTGTAATTGTTTGAAGAACCTCCATACCATTTTCCATAAAGGCTGCAACATTTTGCAGTCCCACCAACAGCGTATAAGAGTTTCTTTTTCTCCATAACCTAGGCAGCATTTTTCATTCTCAGTCTTTTGGATATTAGCCACCCTAACTGGAGTGAAATGATATCTCAAAGTGGTTTTGATTTGCATCTCCTGAATGCTGAGTGATGTTGAGCATTTTTTCATGTGTCTGTTGGCCATTCATATACTTTCCTTTGAGAAATGCTTATTCAACTCCTTTGCCCATTTTTTAATTGGGTTATTTGTTTTTTGCTGTAAAGTTGTTTGAGTTCCTTGTATATTCTGAATATTAATCCTTTGTCAGATGTATATTTTGCAAATATTTTCTCCCAGTCTGTTGGTTGTCTTTTCACTCTGTTGATTGTTTCTTTTACTGTGCAGAAGCTTTTTAGTTTGATATAATCCCATTTGTTTATTTTTCCTTTGGTTGCTTGTGCTTTTGGGGTCATACTCATGAAGTCTGTACCCACTCCTATGTCCTGGAGTGTTTCCTCTATGTTTTCTTTAAGGAGTTTTATTGTTTCAGGATGTATATTTAAATCTTTAATCCATCTTGAGTTGATTTTGGTATGTGGTGAGAGGTACAGGTCTAGTTTCATTCTTCTACATATGAATATCCCATTTTCCCAGTACCGTTTGCTGAAGAGGCAGTCTCTTCCCCAGTGTCAAATATCAGATGGCTGTAAGTGTATGGGTTGATTTCTAGGTTCTCTATTCTGTTCCATTTATCCGTGTGTCTGTTTTATGTCTCTGTACCATGCTGTTTTGGTAATTATAGCTTTGTAGTATAGTTTAAAGTCAGGTAGTGTTATGCCTCCTGATTTATATATTTTGTTCAGGATTGCTTTGGCCATGCATGGTCTTTTGTTATTCCTTATAAATATCTGGATAGTTTTTTCCATTTCTGAGAAAAATGTCATTGGAATTTTTATGGGGATTGCATTGAATCTGTAGATCACTTTGGGTGATGTGGACATTTTCACAATGTTAATTCTTCTGATCCAAGAGCATGAGATATCTTTCTATCTACTTGTGTCTTCTTTAATTTCTGTCAACAGTTGTTTGTAGTTCTCTTCATAGAGATTTTTCACATCCTTGGTTAACTTTATTCCTAAGCATTTTATTTTTTGGTGGCTAAGATCAATGACACAAAAAGTTGGTTTTTTGAAAAGATAAATAAAATTGACATACTTTTAGCAAGGCTAACTAAGAAAAGAAGAGAGAAGAGCCAAATAACAAAAATTAGAAATGAAAAGGGTGATATTACAACTGATATCTCAGAAATACAAGGAATCATGAGACACTACTATAAACAATTACATACCAACACACTTGAAAATCTGGAGGAAATGGATAAATTTCTGGACACATACAAACTACCAAAACTGAGCCCAGAAGATATAGAAAAACTGAACAATCCTAAAATGAACAATAAATCTGACCTTTTAAAACAAAACAGAAAGCAAAAACAGAAAAGTTGCAGTTAACATTTTTCTGATGTATACAAAATCTATATATTGATATGTTTAACAGCACTTAGAATTTCCTTTTTGAAGAATATGTTTTTACATATTCTATTGAAAGCAAGACATTGAGTAGTTATTCACAATTATGAATGCAGAATCAAATAAAGAAAAGATTAAAGGTGAAAGTAAACACACAAAAAAATTTTAAAGTCAAATATGCCATCGTTAAGTGCTTAAATTGTAAAATGATTCCACGATTCACGAAAATTGTCAATGCTGTGAAAGAAAATTAAAATGCTTTCAATTAACTTATTGTTTTTGTTTACTGTGTCATTTTAACCAAATAAATTTTAGCCAAGTTTTATTTGTTTTTACTGTTTACTTCTGAAAATTCTCCATAATGATTATCCCTAGAGGGATCTGCTTAAATAATTTTAACTCATTTATTTTCTTAAAAAAATAAACTCTACATAAAATAAGTAACAATATATAAATCATATTACACACAAATTGTTTGGAACATGTATATTTTGGGAAAATGTCATTAAAAACTATCCATAATTTACCTAGCTATTCTTCTTTATTGAACATTTTGCTATTACAAGCAATTCCTCATTGAATCATTGTTTGTATTTCAGGTTATTTTTTGTTTTAAATAGAATTTACTGGATTCAATTTTAAGACATTTTTTAGTCAGCTTGGCACAGATTGAAAATCTGCTTTTTGAAATGTATGGACTGGCTCAGTGAGAACTCAGTTTCACCATTCTGTCTACAGAATCTCACTTTCTCAATGAATGCTGCTAGACAACTTAAGTGTAATTTCCTTTCACACAAGTAATATTATCTTTCTTTGCAGTTGACTTTATGGTTTAATTTCATGCAGAATACTTATACATTAGAAAAATTCCTTTATGAAGGTGACTTTATTGTTAAATCTTCCTAAACATGATTGACAAAATTTATAAAACTTTGCAGAAAGTGATTGATCAGAGATAATCTTTTAGAGAATGCCATCCAAGTAGGGCCAGTTTGGGTGCTAAGCACTGAGCTATTGTCCACATTTCAACTTTATATATATACATTTTGTGTATGGCTGTGTGTGTGTGTGTGTAAGAGAGAGAGACAGAGAGAGAGAGATCCATTTTGATTTTGTATGTATTTCTTCACTATACCATAATCTGCTGACATCATAACTACCCAATGAAGAAAAAGTTCAGGTTTGGTTTTATATTTCCAGTGGCCCAAGGAAGTCAACCAATATAAAATGTCACACCAGAGGACATTAAGTGCTCCTAGAAGGAGCAATTGTGTAGGAGAAATATTGAATATTTCTCAATTATTTAAAACCATTGCTGCAAATCTTCTGGATGAGAAAGAAGATAGAAGCAGATTTATTAGTTTTATTTTGAAATAATTTTAAGAAGTTTTTTGAGAGCTACCTTTATTAACATTATTAAGCTCACTCATCATATTCTTTCAAGTGCTGTTCTTCCTTCTTAATCCCCTCTTTATTTTGTACTTTATGAGTTTTGTACATGGTTGTCCTATTCTCTTGGGCCAGAATTTTTTCTTTTTAAACAGAGAAGGATAAAAGCAAACACACATGTAGAGATTGGTGATCTAAGTGTGTTATGAATGATAACTAATTTGATCATTAAAACAATAGTATGGGGTATGTCCTGATATTGATCTCATTTTACAAATATGAAAACAGAGCCAGAAAAGTTAAGTACCATCTTTAACTAGCAGAGCCAGGAATGGAATTCAGAGAGTTTGGCTCCAGAATTCACATTTATTGCTACTGTGCTGTCCAGGCTTTATGATAGTTACTGCAGTTTTTATTGCAAGAAAAGAAGTGAGGGAGGAAGAAAGGGGAAAAAAAGGAAGAGAGGAAGAAAAGAAAACAAGGAAGGGAAATAGGGAGGCCAATTAATTTACATTGGTGATGTAGAAATTGTATCCTTTTGCCCAACATCATTATTTTCTATCGCTTTCACATCACACCATGCAAATTGACTCTTCAGTTTATTAAAGTATCAATTTTTTAAAGTTCTGCCATGATTGTTTCAAAATAATATATTATTATTCAACAGCCGTCTATAGGGTAAAAAGTGGACAGCTCAACAACAAGACAGCAATAACTAACGCTGGTAAATTTGGAGGTGGACTGCAGCACCACCACAACAGTCACATTGTTTCTTTTTCTTTTTTAATAGACATTTTGCTTCAACCTGCTTATTGCAGCCTCACTAAGGAGAGGTTTTCAAAACATCAATGCTTCCAGACTTTTTTTTGTGTGTGTGGGGTTGGGGGTCTTTTCATTCTTACCTTTCTAGGAAAGAAAAGCATAGTGGGATATATATTTGGAAATAAATTTGTACACCTAGACTCAGTGAGACATAGAAGTAATAAAATTCCAACGAATTACTATGAATCAAGTTTACACAAGTTTACACAGTTGCAATTTCTAAAAGCAATGTGTATATGGAAATAATGAATGCAGTTGTCAGTGACTGACCTTCTCAACCAAGGAAGAAAACTCTAGATTTTGAAATCATAGTGAATTCCAAAGAATGGTATCTTTAATTTTATCTTAAGTATACTAATTATCCTGATTTGATCACCACTTTTTGTACACATGTATTGATATTCAAACCTGTACCCTGCAAATATATGTAATGAACTATGTCTCAAAGAAAGGAAATTATTATTTTTTTCTTTCTCTTAGAAAATATTGTCGTCTTTTTACTTTTCCAGAGGAACATTTCTTTGTCCGTCTTTAAAATTAACAAGCTTTCTATTTGATTTAAGACTCTTGCTTTACTATTATCAATGGCATTAAGTGAACATATTGCCTAATTATCACAACATATTCTTTGTTACAAGGCACACCCAATTTCTTTAAAATCTTGATCTTAGAAGCTGCTTTTTGTTGTTATTTTTCCCTTTAAAATGAAAAACTAGTCCTAGGTGAGGAACAGAATCACTAATTTTATAGAATTTTCAATATCATCATTTAATAACAATCATGTATCCTCATTGGTTATTAAGTATGTTCAAAGAGATAGAATATATGTTAATACTACTCCTCTTGAAATTTACGGTTTTCTCACTACATTGTGTGATTTATTATGCAGACCCGAATACATTGAATATACAGATTTTCTTTATTTCTGTAGTAATTTGCAAGAATTGACTTTCTTTGATAATGGTAGTGTACAGAGCGTCTGTCAAACTTTTCATTTTGATTTATAAGTATTATTCCATTAATCCTCCAAGCTTACCAATAGAGTGGGTGAGTTGGGCTAGCTACTATGAACAAGCAAAACAGAACATGTTAAAATTGGCTGTTTCCGGTTTCAGCAGCAAGCGTCAAGAATCAGTATTGAGATCTAAGCCCATAAAGCCAGTTAACATCTGCGCCTTAAAATATTTTTGAAATAATAGTATTAGAGTATTTAGGCAATAAAATTTGAGTGTAATATGAAGTAATAATAGAATAATGTTCTTCTGATTTGGGGGACCACCTTCTGCTTTTTAAATTGTTATCCAAATGAAACTTCTCCAGTCCCACCCATTTCAGTAAAGATTAAGGCATGGTTGTCATGCAAACCTAGCTGGCTCAAAGTTTTCATCATTATTCAAACCCTTGAAACAGCACTTATTGGCCATACATGTTTTAAATATACTTGACATGTTTAAAAATATACTTTGACATTGGTTATTTTCTTCTTTTACCACTGAACGTCTAACTTGTTTAAAGTCAGATTTGAGAGTTTGGAAGCAAGAGTGGGTCTACAAAATATGTGATAGGATATGACCCAGAATAACAAATTTGATGAAATTATTTTTAATCTGATTTATATATAAGAATGCTTAACCTTTATTACCATATTACCTTATATTAACCTTATTAATTACTTATAATTAATAAGTATCACAGTATGACTTGTCAGAGAATAAATTTAGGTAAGATAGATTTTACCAAAGAATAGAGAACATCTGTGACAGAACAGAAATACAAGTTGTATTTATTTCTTACTTGTTCAGATCAGTCTTTTACCATAAGGCGTATTATTTCAAAATATATTCATTCAATATATGTTGTCATAGCCTTAGAATTATAGTTATTTTGTTAAAGTAGCCAGAAAATGATTTGGGGTCAGCATTGCAGAATAGTATTTAAATGTTCTATCAGATTTTATATCTTTTTTGCAATAATTTATGGAGATTTTTCTTAGCCAGATCAAGTTAGCATTCCTAAAAACAAGAGCTGGCTTTAAAAAAAAAAAAAAGTTACCAAAACCTAACATTCAATCTTGAAACTTTATCAAGTCTTGTATTACAAATCATAATCAATCGAACAATTTTTACCACCAGCTGTAAATTGTTGCTGAGGTTTCATAGCAAGTGTTTTTATTTATTAAAGGTAGTTTACATTCATTTCTCTTGTTTATTTTAAAATGTTCATCAAATAGCAATTTAACATGTTTCCCTTTTTTGCATGAAAAGAATTCCTGTGTAATTAATAATTTTTAATAGTACAAGAACTTAGGAGAGCCACGTTCTCAGAGTTGGGGCTATTCATGGCTAGCAGACTTGTACTAACTGAATAAGTTCTCCTTCTACATTTCCAAATATGTCTTCTGAGTCTCTAATCATGCCTGTCCATTCACCCTCCCCCAATATTATTTATCTTTGCACTCCCACACGCTTTCTCGTTGGATCTTGTCCATTCTTACAGTTCCAACTGCCATCTGTTGATATCTTCCTAATCTGTATCTTCAAAATAGACTTCTATTTCAGACTTGTATAATTTAATGGGAAGCAGATGTCTCACAGACACCTAAAATTCAATGTCCTGTTCCCAACCTCTCACTATTAAAACTGCCTCTTCTTTCTGTACTCTTTTCCTTGTTTTTTTTTATAAAGTGCTATTTACCCCCACAATCTTTCAGTACCCATGTTTAATAGACATTATATGACCTTTTAATTTCTCTCATTCACCACATTTAATTATTCACTAAGTTTTGATTAATTATATACCCTAAAAGATTTCTGTTTCTACTTTTCCCATCTTTGGGTCAGCCCCTTATTTTCTTTTGCGTGAACTAATACAGAATTTCTCAACGTCAACACTATCAACATTTTGGGCCAATTTCTTGTTCTGACCGGCTATTCTGTGCATTGTAATATGTTTAGACTCTCTCTTGCCTCTACCCAATAGACACCAGTAGCATCTCCATTGCTCTCAGTTGTGAAAACAAGAATGCCTCTAGATGCTGGTAATCGTCCCCTGAGAGGCAAAATCACCCTCCAGTGAGAACTACTGAACTCTATTCATACAATTGCATCCTAACTTGTTCACATGTTTTTAACCTCAATTTTCTCCAATTTATCTTCCACCAAAGTCAACTTTTCAAACTACTTATGGCCCAAACTACCATTTAAAACTCTTCAGTGAGTCCACATTGCCTAAAGAAAAAGTAAAGAGCCTTTCAAGCCATTTTATTGCCTCACTGATCCATTTCTTTTGACCCAAAAATTTTCGTGAAAAAGTCAAGAATTGACACCCAAAGTTTTGAATTTAATATGCATATGGTGTAGACAGGCATATTTTAACATTTTTAATGCCAATGTTCAACTGTAACTTCTAGGAAGCTTTGAGTAAATTTAGAAAGATATTTAATTACCCCAACTCTTCTTGTCTTTGATTTCTTGTATTATATTTCTATATAGCTGGACCAAATAGAAAACCATAGTTCAATAAAAAGGCAGCACATTTATTTTAATTATTGTTAATGAACAAGCTTACCCAGAAGAAGAAAAATAAAACATGGGTAGCAAGATGTAAATTTCTATCTCTATTCTTTACATTGAGAAAACAGAGGAGCAAAAACAACTGCCCTCCAGAAAGTGCAGCATATATTTCAATGCACAATTCAGAAGCACCTACATTAGTCAGAAATGCCACGGCAATAACCTGACCTATTGTTAGAAACTAGCAAGTACATTTTTCATTGTTCCTAGTGGGACTTTATGCCAACCCGTATTGATTGGGAGAGTTCCCAACTTCTATTAGGCACTATTCATCTTTTAGTTGATAATTATTTCAACCCCAGTATAAGATGATTTAGAATTGTGAAAATAAATTGATGGAGGCTAGGTAGGTTGGTTCAAACTACCCAATACTTGGGCAAACCTCATCTATAGTGTTCTCAATTGATATCGAAGCATAAAATCTTCCCAATATTGATATTTCTGCAAGACTTTTACATTATTAATTTTTACTTGCTCCTGGAAATTATTGTTTTAATTTTTAAAAGAAGCATGATATGTTCAGTTTACGCTAAAGACTTAATATAACAGTACAGTTTAGAGGGATACCTAGAGCTCATATGAATGTACACATAATGTGATATAAAGCAGGATTTAAAGTAGATGGAAAAGAAGGAGCAAACATTGATGAAAAGAAGTACGGAGAGGAATGAAAATGAGACATCACTCGGTCTTGATAGTATGTAGGGTTTTAATTCTTTGAGATGGAAACTAGTATAGATATTTTGTTTTAACTTGTTTCCTCTAACGCAGCATCTGTACAAAGCACTAGCAAACCATCCATGGTTCCTCAGTTTCTGGCAACTTCATTTACAACTTTCATCAATATAGTGTTGTGGTTAAAAATATGGGCCCCGCAGTCAGACTGTTTAGATTCAAATTCCAGCTGGACAACTTGCTAGCCATGTGGTGTTGGGTAAGTCATTTATCTTCTCTGTGCCTGGTTTTTCTCATCTGAAAGATTACCCACCATCTCATCTGGTGGGTAATAACGTCACTTACCTCATGAAGCTGTGATATTGTGTTAATAGCTCAGTAAAGTGCTTAAAACACTGCCTTCTATAGAGTAGCCATTTGATAAGTGTGTATTATTTTCCAGCACAGTTTCATCAAGCTAAAAATTCAGACAAGGACAAAAGCAGGTTGACTATTGACCTCAATAGTCAATCTCAGATAGCTGAGGCAAACTCTACCTAATACAAGCTGGCATGACTTTAAAGAGCTGTTCTTCCATTTGTTTTATCTCGTTTAGGATGTCTGCTCATCTTCATGTGAAGAGTTCTAGTACAGTTTACCTTGTGGTTATGATGTCTTTAATATTTTACCTAAGTTCAGAGCCTGCAATAAGAAGAAATAAAGTCAGTTGCATCTTTTATTTGTAATTTTAAAAGGTCTTGTGAGATGGATTTTGCATATGTCTGCTTCATAATGTGTCAAAGTTTTTCCAGAAAAGTTTGTCCAAAAAAAAAAAAAAAAAACAAAACATGAATCTGTCTGCTATGTATACTAGCTATTAACAGATAATTTCTCTTTCCTTTTTCTATTTTGTCCTAAATTATCTCTTTCTCCTTATTTCCTGTCACAAGTTAACACCTTATTCTTTTTTCTCTAATTTGACATTTTGCAATGCTTATTAGATAAACGTTATTCATAGAATTTGGAAGCTGTTGCCTGATGTTCTAAAGACTTCAGGAGAAAGGTACTTTGGAGAATATTACTGTAGTTGTTATTAATAATAGCAATAATAGCACACCACAGCTGTGAAAGAATTGGGGAAAGTGCATGCAAGTGTTTTTGCAGACATTTTAAGGTTCACACAGAAAAGGCTTAGAAATGTCTCCCGTATTTTGGCCAAACCAAACCTGTCTCTGAATTTATGTTAATTGTGTCTGAAAACCCAATCCCCAAGGCCTTGATCTTTTCATCTCCTCATTTGAAATTCATTCTTTTTCACTGGCTAGTAATTACTGTCCAACGTCCAGACCACCCAGCTGTGCTCTGACAATGTTACCTAGCTTTAGTGCTCCCATCTTCTGCTGAGGTGAGCACTCTTTCCTGCTGCTTAGTGACCGTTAACTCACCCCACAAAGATGCAAATACCTTGCTCCTTAGTGCAGAAAATGCTGGCAGTATAAGTTGTCTTTTTTTTACACACAAGGCAAGTAAAATTTATATATGAATAAGAAATAAATTAAATTTCTCTGCATATTTATTTATCTAAATTGTATTGAAAGGTTCAGATCACATGGCCAGGGAAGGCACCTCTGCAACTTTCCATAAATGGTTCTGCAAAATTCTCCAAAAAAGTGCTAAATGGCTAAGGGGAGAAATTTCATGTTCCTTAAAAAAATGTATGAGGGGACATAAAAGCCAAATATATGTCACTTTAAGAATCATTTAACGTGGAGTCTGCAGTTCTATCTTTGCACTGACACCTTCCCTTCATTCCACCGTCTGCAATTTATATACAAGAAGGTGATCATCACTTTGGAGTCAACAAATCATTACACTTCAGCATCACCTATTGGTATAGTTGTAGCCCCAAAATGTGATGTTTTTAAAGCCCTTCAGTTCTCACTTAATTTATAATATCTTTTTCATCTCTGAACACTCCCCACAAGAAAAATTAGTTATCAGCTAGCCAAACAATTAGCTATTTAGATGAATGATTAAGCCCAAGATATAAATGATTAAAAATGAAGCTCAGGTATTTACGTTTTGAGATAGGTCAGTGGAACCACTTCTTCATTATGAAATAGTGTTTTGGCTCTGGTAGATATTGTCATTTTTTTACACACTTGTTGAGGAGAAATTTGGAGTAGGAAGAACTTTAGATTCTCCCCCTTAAAGAAAATCACAAAGGGACTCACCTACTTCTTATAGCTAAAGTTTGCTTTGTCCTATGGCTCTGGAAGCTTTACCTTTAATACATTAATGTTAATTATAGATATCAAAAGTAATAATATAAAAGAGAGAAAGTGAAATATCTATCTGAAAAATAAAAGTTAGATTAAGTGTAATAATTTACTTATTTTCCACAAAGTTGTTCAGCTGTTTTTTTCAGTCTGCATAAATTGTAGTCTTAATGAAAAAGGAAATTGTTTTATGATCTAACTAGGTGGAATGGGATTTTTGGCTCTTTAGAACTGCATTGTCCAGTACAGTAGCTGTATATGGCTATTGAGCAGTTGAAAAGTGGCTAGTGTGAATTGTTATCTGCTGTAAGTATAAAACAGACACTGGATTTCAAATACTAAATACAATAAAAGTAAAATATCTAATTAATAATTTTATATTAATTACATCTTTAAATAATACTTTGAATACAATAATGGGTTCAATAAATATATTGTAATTTCATGTTTCTCTTTACGTCTTCTGAGAAAAAAATTTAATATAAAATTTTAAATTGCATATATGATTCATATTATAGTTCTACTGGATTGTGCTGCTTAGGAGAATTAACTGTTTTGGGGAGAGGAATCCCAGGAGAGGGAAGAAAATAGAATGCAGAGAATAATAGGGTATGTCCCAAATCCATCCCCTTATTCTGATATCTGAGCAGTATGCAGAGAAAGCTACTGATAGCAGAAAGAAGAGTTTCCATGAAGACCTTTGAGGACATAATCACCTCTGCTTGGGAGCCACTCCCACAGAATACAATACAAAAGACAAAATGGGCGTAAAGGATTTTTTCTCACTACACGTTAGGCTATTGGCTTCTTGTGCACCTTCTGTGGCTTCTTTTAGATCTTCTGCTGTGCAACAACATTGGACATGACAGTCCCCTCAGAGTTCTGGAGGAAGATGGCCAGTGCTGGTTGGACACAAGGTCTGGTATATAATTGGCAAAGAAGTAGCAGCACCTGGTGGAAGCCAATTTTGTGCAACACCTGAGAGCCCACAGGAGAACCTCGAACTTTGTGATGAGCTGCAGAAACAATTTGGAAAGATGGTTTCAAGAGGCAAATTCCTATTGCCTTTATATTTCTCCATTTGTATCTATAAACTAGTGAAGCTTGGGAAAAATTGGCGTCCCCAGGTCTATTTTGAGTGCCCAAAGTTGGGAAGAATACTGAGATAGGAATTACAAGTTTTCTTTTAAATAATATTTTTTTTAGTTATCATTGGGTTTTGTTTTGAGCTACTACCTTGTACTTTGAAATAAAAAATTGTGTTTGAAATACCTGTCATTATTTTGCAACATCTGAAGCTTTATTTTTGTACAGAGAGTTTGGGAAAATCCATTTCTCGCTGTGGTTTTATTCTGCTCCATTTCCTTCTCCAGTGCTGGGGCTGGTTAGTGGATTTTTCTTTTATCTCTTTGGACATTTATTCTCTAAGCTCCTCCTGTAATTATGTAAAGTACAATTCTTGTAATGAATTCCTGATTCTAGAATACTCACAGCAATACTCATTTCATGATTCAACCCTAACTGATGCAAGTAGCTCAGTGAAAATCACTCCATGCTGCTCCCACGATTTGTCGTTCTGAAGTGGAGAGAGGGGATAGCAGGAGGTGACGGCTCTGTCTGTGATGTGATGGGGACGAGTCAGCACGGACATGGCCATATTTGTGTTAGACCTCTATTTCTTAGGATAGATTATTGATTTTATTTCTACTAGAAAACCTAAAACCTTCAGCTGTGGCTAAGAATTTGGAAGCCACCAAAGTAAGCTATTTTTTCAAGAGTGCAAGTAAAGATTCCAGTGAATTTACTTATCAAGGAGAAGTCAAGAGCGTAAACACTGAGAAACATAGATTATCTACTGTGTTTTTCTTACTTTTCGTGTTGGTTATTTGATCATGTTTATTTGAAAATTGACTCTAAAATGACAATCCATTCTGTTAAGCTTATTGTTAAAAGAGCAGGAATGATTAATGGCTAGTGAAATTATGGATTCCTTTTGTTACTAGGCTAAAATAGTAAGAACCAAGTAAATCTTATAATGTATGATACATGTGTGGTATTCTCTGGGATACAAATGATTGCATAAATGCTGATGCTGTGGAGTTTACTTACTGTAAACATTAGTCCAAAAACATAAATAAATAAGTTGAATATTTTGTATTTAGTTTAGACCTTTCTCCAAAAAAACCTATATAATTTTAGATAGAGCTTCTCTATAGAACTACAAGAAAAACAGGCTAATTTGCATTAAATTGAACAACACAATCTGATTTAGGGCAAAATTACTGAATTTTTAAAATAAGCACAATCATATTACTTTGATTTATTATCATCTGTTGACACGAAATAGCTACTTCACAATCTTCTAAACTTTTAAGTAGGTACTTTGTAATAAACATATTAATATAGTATGCATACATTATGTATGTTAGTCATGTATGATAATAATAACAAACAGATACATTTTCCTTACTGCATACTTGATATTGGGCTAATTACTGAGCTTGTGAAATGAGTAGTATTACTATCCTGATTTCGCAAATGAGGAAATATGTACTTTGTCCAAGGTGACATAGTTAGTACAAGAAAGAGCCAGATTTTGAACACAAGCACATTAGCTCCTAACTACTCTACTCTACTAGCAGGTTATCTTAGGCAACCACCTAGAGATTGGTAGCTCTGGTTGACATTTGTTGTTCTGGATGCCCTCTTTCCTGTTCCCAGTCATTCGGTAAGAGTCCTTTGGGAAATGACTCCTCCACTGAATGCAAACAAGGTAGGACTACCAAGCCAGGTACTTTCTGCCTTCTCTAAGAATAATAGCGGTCAAATCCTCTTTCTTTTAGGAGTAGAAATCCTAAGCAGAGTGACAAAAGGAAGGGATGTGATTGGATCTGAGGTATTTCCATGTTAGCTCACCTACAAAAACGCTCCATTAGTTCTCAGTACATATCCTCCTAGGGGTTTTCCTGGTTGTTCTTTTTTGAGGAATAATTTTCCAACTTTCTCTTTAATATTATTTTCTCTATTATCTTAATTTTATTCTTTTCTTGGCTTGTTTTTGCTTTATTAAGTTAGAGTTGCTTTCGGCCAATGAAGTATTCTAATGAGAGATATGAATTTGCAATATTGCATATCCCAGAATAGTTGTGGTCTAAACATTCTGTCCTTCTGTATCCATAAGTACTTGAAATCTAGATATTTCAGTTTCAAAAACTGGGTATCAAATTGTATTTTCAGCATCATGTTGTATATAAAGAACCAGGGCAAGCACTTGGCTAGCCCATTTGCTCTATTTGTATAGCTGCGTTGAAAAATGTGGGAATTTTGAGTAGATTGCCCTTGACTCATGAGCAGCTTGAGATGGTGTTCTTCCAATTTATTGGGATTTGTAAACTTTTTATTTATTTATTTATTTATCTATCTATTTATTTATTTATTTATTATTTATTTATTTATTTAAGTATTAAGTAAGCTTCCTTTCATGATTACAACACTAAAATCTGTTCCTGTGACCTGTACTATAGTCCTGCCCTGCACATCCAAAGATTCTGCAACCATTGACTTTTTTTCGCATATTTTTAATTGAGATGTAATTCACATTCATTTACATAAAGTTTATCTTTTATAAAATGTACAATTCAGTGTTTTTAGTATATTCAGAAGGTTGTTCAACCATCACCACTATCTAATTCCGGAATATAGTCATTACTTCAGAAAGAAACCCTATGCTTCTTAGCAGTCACTTCCCATTGTCTTTTCCCTCCAGGCTCAGTAATTAACTTTCAATCCATTTATATTATTAAAATATCTTAAAAGTAGCTGTTTTATAAGATAATTTTTCTTTGGTTCATTCAACTTATATTAAATGTTTAAACATTCTCTTTTATTTATTGACAAAAAATCAATATATATTTTTGTCCTAATAGCTAATGAGATAAAATAGCTGCAAGACATTTAACCCCATAGGTTTTTCAGACTTTTAAAATTCTCTTTTTTAAATATTAATTTATTTCTGAGTTTGAATAAATTGCCTAGTATTATGCTTAAATTTTATCTGAATCTGGTAAAATAAAAATGGCAGTAGACTGAAAGGATATTCAAAGTCAGATTTCATAGTCTTCCACATAATCATTTGTCTTTTTCCATCTTCCAATCACACATTTCCTTGACCTAAAATAGATAAGAAAACTTTCATCTTTAATTAAGCAACTTAAAAGAATTTGAAATTTTTTTGAATATATACTATTTGTTGGGGACTTTCTAAGTCCACATCTGAAATAAATGGTTTTCTTGTTGCACGTTTTGGATTAAAGTTGCACCAAGAGCTACCACATAATGATGTTTATTTACTCAAGTGCACGTGGTAAGTAATAATGAACATTTTCCCCTGTCTTATACAAGAAAAGATTTTAAGTAGCTATATTTTTAAATTTGGTAGTTTTGGCTGTAGTCCCACTGTTCTCAGACATTATATCAAGTCCTTTTTCCCCAACAACCTGCACAGGTCTTGGGAAGAAGAAAGCCTAGTAATTAAAAACTCCGGCTCTAGAATTAGACTTGCCCAGATTCAAATTCTACCTCTAATCTTACTGGTCACAGAAACACAGAAAAGTCACTTAACCTCTTTGTGTCTCTATTTCTTTCTGTGTAAAATGGGGATAACACAGCTTACCTTGAAAATTTATCAATAGATGAGAAGTAAAGTGTTTAAAATAGTGAGCAACACATTCCAAGGCCTCATTTAAAGCTATCAAGTGATATGAACTGGAGCTATCCTTCCTCCCCTCACCAACTCAGTTACTGAGACATGAACAATTTAATTAAAATACACCCAAGCAGATCCCTACATGATCCCTTAATGAAAAAACTCTATATCATTAAAATTGTGACTGTGTTAATGACAGCTCTAAGTTATAGAACGACTATTCCATGCTGAACATGTTGGTACGTCCTTTATTTTTTTTCTTTTGATTTCTCAGCAATCTTGTAAATTGGGTGATATTTATATTTTACATACAAAGAATCCATGTTTCAGAGTCACTAACTAAACTGATCATGGTTTGCATATTCTTTATATTTTCTTTATTTCCAAAAATTAAGGTAAAAAAGATAAATTTTGTGAGAACCCCAGAAGCTCAAAAAATATTCTGTTTTTTTCTGAAATGTCATTCTTAAAGTGATTTCAGATCTTGGTCCTATCATTTGACCTTGTCAGAAATATTTTCTTATTAGTGAAGCTTAATTAAGAGAGTATTGTAGGAACATGTGCAGCAAACATACAAAAAAACTGAAAAAAAAAATAATCATGGGCAGAATTCATTTGAGTAAGCAAGAACCTGTGTTTTTAGAAATTTCTCATGGCACCAATGGTATCTGAATGAAAGGTGTCTCTTTCAAAATTTTAACTCTATTTCCATTTCTACAGATGAAGAAGATACGTTTCATAAAAGAGAACGAAAACATGTCCTGTAGGTTGTATCCACCAAGTTGAAGGTCATTCTTTGAAGCTCCCATTGGAGAACCACATCCATTTCTGCGACTAGGACCACCTAGGGAACCTGATAGCCAGGGAACAAAGAATATGCTGAGGTCCAAAACCATGTGCCAGGGTAATAAAACTCTCAATATAAGCATCACACTTTATCCTAAAGTGGCAATTTTACCAAATGTAAGCAAGTTAGGACACTATTTTTATAGTAAAATATATTAATCGTTTTAAGGAGCACATACATTGAATTATATTAGGGAATACATCATCAGGGTCCCAGCAGAAAATAGATATCATACTCTAAAGTATTTAATGAAAAAGATTAATAAAGAGAAGGATGTAATACTGCAGAGAAGGATGCAGAACCACAAGTGATGGTGAAGCACCCAGGAGCTGACAACGATGGGGGAACCGTCACCAAATTCAGAAGAAGGGTTATTTCTCACTTATCTTTAAATCTCTAGTGTCTAGCATGGTGGCTGTCACATAATGCCATTGTGATCATCATAACTGCTATCATTTTATGAATGCTTCCCTTGTGCTGGCCACTAAGCTAGATGCTATACATATCATTTCAAATATTCTCAGCCACTTTGCAGTTTAGGAACTATTGACTATATTTTACAAAATGGACAGTGAAATTCAGGAGTCAATAATGGACAGAAGGTCACACAGATAATACAAGGGTTTATTGAAACCTTTGTGGAAAGATGAGTATTATCTTTTGATTCTATTTTTTCATGGCTTTTTGAAGTATCCTTGTATGTGCTGAAACAGAATTAAAATTTATACCTGACTGTCTCAGAAGTCTGCGCTATCTGACTTATAAGTGGAGGCCTGTTTTGGACATCCAATAAATGATTTCTATTCCCTTTTCTGTTAAATTTTTACTGCTCCAAGAAATGGTAGTCCAGTAGTTTTCTATCTGACCTCCAGGGAATAGTTAATAATATATAACTCTGTTATTTATCTTGGTAGTTTGTCAGAGAAATTATTTATGTTTGTCTCTCAAGCAGATTACATACTCCTCCAAGGCAGATCCCTCCTGTTATAAAGTTCTGTATCTCTCAGAGATCATGGCACTTTGCAAATTTCAGTCCTTGCTTATTGATATGGATATTCTTTCTGTACTTGTTACGTAGTTCTCAGAATGGCTACAAACCTGGTTTTTACAGGATTTTTATTGTAATTACTTTCTAATGCAGTAATTTCTACTTCCTAAATGTACAATGCAGCTTATGTTTAGTTTTTAAATTAAAATTAATTTTTTTTCCCACCATCTCTACCTTCTTCAAAACTTTTGAAAATGCTTTCTTTGCACAACTACAGTCAGAAATTATTTTTATACAGGATGAGTACTGGACCTGTCTGACTCATATATCTTTTATAATGACCACCATAATCATATAAGTACTCAGGAAGTCTTTCCGACCTTTGTAGATAAAAGCGAGAAAAGGAATCCTTAGTGTTTGCTGAGCCATGTTACTGATCTTGAAATCAGAAGCAGATTCATTCAGGACAATTTTACTAACTGCTTAGTGAAGAATTGAATCTCTGTGACTTAGACCAAATTTAGTGCGAACTTGAATTTTCCAGCCTTTCCTCCTATCACATTCTCCATCGTAGACTCTAGTTGCAGTGAATGGTCTAGGAATATGCTGTGCCCTTATGAGTGTCTCCATTTTATATTGCTGATTCCAGTTTCCTTGGAGTATTTCACCTCATGTGGGACTCTGAAGTGAACAAGGATGCAAACTCAAACCGTATTTCAGAATAGAGCCTAGTAGTTAAGAGTACTGTCTTGGAGGCTACCCTGTTTTCCTAGTTCTAGCATGTCTTTGATCTTGGAACATGCTCGGTAAGTAGGATCTACTATGATTACTATCCAGATCAAATACTGTTTCCTTTATGAAGTCTGCTTATTCTTCCTTAGTTGGAATTGCTTCCTTCTTTACTTTGTACAGCACATTTTCATCACCACCATGATAGCACTTGCTTCACTGCATTATAATTATTTATGTGCCCGTGTTCCACAATCAGAACATGGGTCTTACACTTCTTTGTATCTCCAGCATAGTTTCATGTGTGCTTGGTAGGTCCTAGAATAAAATGGATGAATGAATAAATGAATGATTAAATAGTGGATGAATGCTAAGATACAAAGTGCTCTTAGATAAAGATGCAATTATTCTAAAGTGATCAAATTGCTTGAATGTGATTAATTTGGGAAGTAGTAGACTGTCTTAGGATATACTTGATAAAATTTAGTCAATAGAAAGGCTTGACAATGTGATCTTTTCGATTCATTTAATCAATCATTCATTTTTTTCTGAAGTTGAGAAGGGGAGGTTCCTTCTCTCATCTCTATATTTCAACAATAACTGGGAAAAAAATGGTCTCTGGGATCAATGCCCAATATTGTTAGGGTGGTGTACATTTTGCAGTTCTTAATTAATTTGTGGTAAACACACAACAGTCTCCGTGGCCAGCTTCATCTGCGTTCAGCAGCATAATCATTTTTTTCCTTATGGTAAAGATTTTTTTATGAGTCATAAGTCTTCCCCAGTGGGTGTGGTTATCATCTGATAATCACACCCTCGGGAGATTAAAAACACTTATCTTTGGATCATGACTTGCAATGCCCCAGGGGTATGATTATCTCAGGAAACTCACACTCTCTGTCATGCCTAATTGCTTAATTATTATAACAGAGAGTTCACACCACCATACAGGAACTAAAGTTGTGTCAGCATTTCCACTATAAATCCCTTTTCCAAGATTCTATAACTCTATAATTCAGCCATTAAAAAAAAAAAAATCTATGTTCCATTAAAGCTGTACACTAAAGGTTTTAATCCAGGAAACATTTCTTCCATAGATTATTTTTATCTTAAAAATTGTGTCCCTGTGCCCCTAGTGAGTTGATCAAAGAAATAAATGCTAATTAAGTATCTTTGAATCATATATTTTCCAGGGAAGCTGGGAAAATAATATACATTCTAAAGACATAAATATGATCTTTTTCTATTTAAATAGCACAAATGGCTCATAGAATTTCCAGTTTCCTGGAAACATGCTTTTTAGAACCATTTCATAAAAGATTGTCTAAGTAGAACAAGCTAAACCACAGTTAGAGAACATTGTCACATATAAGTTCCAAACCTCAGCCAAATATTTTTTTAGCTCATATACTGTTGAGAAAAGTGCAGGTAGGTAGAACATGGAAACAATGGGATGTAATCAGAACATAGTAGTTGCTTATGCAAGTCTGTAATTTTTTTTTTTTATGGTGAAAAAAATGTATAATTAGAATTTGTCAGCTGGACTCAGTTTAGATGATTCCAATTTTGTTGGCAATGTCCAAAGCATCATAATCAGGAGGCTGTGGAACATATGCCGTCTTCTCTCCATCAGGCCTGATCAGGGTGTTGACCTTGGCTACTTCAAGGTCACAGAACTTCTTCTTCTTGTTGATCTGGTGCTTGTTGGCCTTGACATGCACCATGAAACCAAGTGTGCTGTTGTCTTCTGTCTTCTTCATGGTAGACTCAGTGGTCAGGAGGAACCTGATGGTGGCATGGTGGCCAAGCTTGATTCTCTTGGGAGCACTCTTCCCAGAATAATTGTGTTGTTTCATTCCCACTGTTTTGGGTCACTGAAGGTGGCTGACTGTGGATCTTTTCTCTCTTCTTTTTTTCTTTGTGTGTGTGTGTGTGGGGGAGGGGGTGAGCTCCTTTCAGCACTGCCTTCTTGGCCTTGAAAGCCTTTGCGGTGGCTTCAGCTTTGGAAGGGGTAGGAGCGTCCTTCTTCACCTTTAGCATCATCTTGTGGGAAAAAAACCATGCAATTCTACTGGCCAAAATTAAAAAGTGAAGTGGATATATATTGTTTCTGTTTTAATTTTGTATTTCCTTGATGGCTAACAATATTAAACATCTTTTCATGTATTTATTGGCCATTCGTATATTTATTTTTCATGAAGCATCTGTTCAAATGTTTTACCCATTTTAAAAATTGAAATGTATACCTTCTTTTTGAGATGTTAGAGTTCTTTATATATCCTAGGAAAATAGAATAGAAAGCTCCTTGGGAGATTTCTATATCTGTATCTACCTATATAAAATTTTCTTCCAATTTGGTACTTGCCTTTTCACATTACTAATGGTAAATTCTGAAGAGCAGTTTTTCGTTTGATTTTATTAGTTGAGAAAATCAATTAAATATTATAATTTTTCCCTTCCTACACACTTTTTGTGTCCCTCCAAGAAAGTTTAGCTTAAAGTCATAAAGATTTCTGCCTTTTGTATAATGGCTAGGATGTTACATAAGATATTTAAAGGAAGTGATGAAGGGGGACATCCTTGATCTTTTGGAAAGGATATTCTGTATTTTACCATTAAATGTGATATTAACTGTATGTATTCCATGGACGCCCTTCATTAGCTTGAGGATGTTAACTTATTTCATAGTTTGCTGAAGTTCTCTATAAGCAGTAGAGGGTTAAGTTTTTCAAATACTTTTTCTGTATCTATTGAGATTTTTTTTTTCTCAGTTCATTTAATATGATGAGTTACAGTAACCAATTTTTGAATATTAAACCAAACTTGTATTCTTGGATTAAACCCCCTTTGTTCATGGTATGCTATCCTTTTCATGTTCTGATAGTACTGATAAATTCAAGTTGCTAATATTTTGTCACACTTTTTTTTCTATGTTCAATCACAGTCTGTAGATTGTACTTTGGGTTTGGTTTGAGGTCTTTTTTTTTTTTTCCTGTGGAATTTCTTTCTGGTTTCAATATCAGCGTGTATTAGTCCACTTTCTGTTGCTTATAGCAGAATACCTGAAACTGGGTAATTTATAAGAAAATGTAATTTGTTTCTTACAGTTTTAGAGGCTGGGAAGTCCATAGTCCAAGGTGCGCATCTGGTGAGGGCCTTCTTGGTGGTGACTCTCAGTAGAGTCCTGTGATCACCAGGGTATCACATGGTGAGAATGGTATGAGAAAGAGAGCTTGAATGCACTTCCTTGCTCTCCTTATAAAACCACCAGTGCCCCTCCTGTGACAAACCACTAAACCATTAACCCATTACTCCGTAAATGGATTCATGGAGGGTATAGTCTTCAGGATCCAATCATCTCTTAAAGACCCCACCTTTCACAAACCATAATCCGATTTCCCACCCTCTTAACACTGTTACGATGGAAACTAGGTTTCTAACACATGAATTTGGGAGGGATCCATTGAATCCATAGCACAGGGTAATGCTGATCTCAAAAAAATTGGTATATGTTCTTCCCTCTTCTATTTCTAAAAGTGTTTATGTTAAGATTATTATTGTCTCTTTAAATTCATGGCAAAATTCAATAGTGAATCCACTTTCCTTTGTGGGAAGTTGTTTTGTTATGAATTTATTTTTTGAAATAGGAATATTCACATTTTGTTTCTTCATGAATTAGTTTTTGTAATTTTTGTCTTTCAAAAAATGTTCCACCTAATTTAAATTGTTGAATTTCTTGTGATAAAATACTTATAATATTTCTTTATTATTTTATTATATATAGCAAGGATCAGCAAAATTTAACAATAAAGAGCCAAATAGTATATATTTTAGGCATTACAGATCATATATTCTTCATTGCAAGTTCTCAACTTTGCCATTGTAGCATGAAATAGTCTCAATAAAACTGTATTTACAAAGTGGTTGGTGGGACAAGATTTGGGCCATGGACCACGGTTCCATGATTACTTGATCTATAGGCTCTATACTGTGATATATGCTTTAGTAGCTGACATTGATAGTTAGAGGCTTATCAATTTAATTCAATTAAAAAAGCAAACTATAAATTCCATTATTTATTTTTATTATTAATTTTATTGTATATAGTAAATTCTATTTTTTTAACTTCTGCTAGTTATTGTTCTCTACTCTCTACTTATTTTGAATTTAATTTGCTCTTCTTTATCTAGTTTTTCAAGATTGGAACTTCACAAATTACCTTGAATATTAAATATTTTCTAATATAAGCATTTACAGTTGTAAATTTTACTCTAAGCACTGCCTTACAAATCCCACAAAAATGTTTTCATTGAGATGAAATTCACATAACAACAATTTAAAAGTGAACAGTTCTATGGCATTTACTACATTCACAATGTGCAATCATTATCTCTATCCAGTTCCAAGCACTTTCCTCACAGCAATATAAACCCATATCCATTAAGCAGGCTATTCCCCATTTTTCCCTCCCCCAGAAACCTTGGAAATCACTAACCTCCTTTCTGTCTCAAAGGATTTACCTATTCTGGCTATTTTAGATAAATGTAATAATATAATACATGACTTTTTGTCTGACTTCTTTCACTTAAAATAGTTTCAAGATTTATCTAGATTGCAGCACACATCAGTAGTTCATTCCTTTTAATGTCTAAATAATACTCCATTGTAGACATGTACCACAATTTGTTTATTCAATCATCTGTTGGTGGATATTTGGGTTGTTTCCACCTTTTGACTTTTGTGAATAGAGCTGCTATTAACATGTTTGTATAAGTATTTGCCTCAGTACCTGTTTTCAGTTCTTTTGGGTATGGACTTATATGTGGAGTTACTGGTTTATATGGTAATTCTAACTTTACCTTTTTGAGAAATTGCCGAACTGTTTTCCACAGCAGTTGCACCATTTCACAGAATTGCCAGCAATGTATGAAGTGTCTAATTTGTTCACATCCTTGCCAAAACTTATTTATTGTTTGTTTTTTTAATTATAACCATTCTAGTGGGTATAAAGTGGTACCTTATGATTTTGATTTGCATTTCTCTAATGAATAATTATGTTGAGTATATTTTCGTAGCACGTTGCCCATTTTTATCTCTTTTGGAGATTTGTCTGTTTAAGTATTTGACTTTTTGTTTGAGTTGTAAGAATTCTTTAAATATTCTCAATACTAGACTGTTATCAGATATATGATTTACAAATATTTTCTCATATTTTGTAGGTTGTATATTTTACTTTCTTGATAATGTCTTTTGATGCATTGAAGTCCAATTTAACTGTTATTTTTTCTGTTGCAAGTGCTTTTGACATCATATCAAATAATTTATTGCCAATGCCCAGGCCATAAAGATTGACCGTTATGTTTTCCTTGAGTTTTACAGTTTTAGTCCATTTTGAGTCAATTTTTATATACAGTGTGAGAGATGAGCCTGAATGTATTCTTTTGTATGGGGCTATCAAGTTGTCTCAGCACCATTTTTTGAAGAGATGATTCTTCTGCCCATTGAATGGTCTTGGCATCCGTCTTGCAAATCACTTGGTCATGGATATATGGGTTCGTTTCTGGAGTGCCGATTTTTTATATGCCTATGCTTATTCCAGTATCACAGTGTTTTTATACCACACAGCAGCCTTGCAGTAAGTTTGAAACAGGGAAGTTTTAAGTATTCCAATTTTTTTTAAAGATTGTTTTGGCTATATGTGGCCCTTTACAATTCCATATGAATCTAAAGATAGGCTTTTCCATTTATGGAAAAAAAAAAACCCTCTAGGTATTGTGTTTAATCTGTAAATCGCTTTAGGTAGTACTAAAATTTTGATAATATTAAGTCTTCCAGTTCATGAACATGGGAAATCTTTTTATTTATTTAGTCTTCTTTAACATCTTCCAGTAAAGTTTAGTGCAGTTTTTAATATACTAGTCTTACACCTCCTTGTTTAAATTAACTCCTAGGCATTTTTATTCTTTGGGATGCTATTGTAAATATAACTATTTTTATAATTTCCAGTTCAGATGGCTCAGTGTTGTTGTATAGAAACACAACTGATTTTTCTTTATTGATCTTGTACTTTGCAAATTTGCTAATTTGTGTGTCTGTGTATGTGTTTATTCTTTGGAATTTGGGGGATTGTGTGTGTGTGTGTGTGTGTGTGTGTGTGTGTGTAAATAATCATATTTGAGAATCTTCATTTGTTGTAGGTCCGTTCAGATTTTCTATTTCCTCTTGAGTCAGTTTAGGTAATTTGTGTGTTTCTGGGAATTTGTTCATTTCATCTAGGAATCTAATTTTTTGGTATACAATTATTCATATTGTTCTCTTATAATTCTTTTATTTCTGTAAGGTATGTAGTAATGTCACCACTTTTATTTCTGACTTCAGTAATTTGAACCTTCTATCTTCTCGGTCAGCCAAGATAAAACTTTGTGAATTTTGTTGATTTTTTCAAATAACCAACTTTCAGTTTTGCTGATTCTCTACTGACTTTATATATTTTATTAATCTCCACATTAATATTTACTATTTCTTTTTTTTTCCTGCTAGGTTTAGTTTTAGTTTGTTACTTACTAGATCTTTAAAGAATGAAGTTAGATTGTTGATTTGAAATCTTTATTTTTTTTTCTCACCACTATACTAATGAGGATCTTTTTTAACACAAGCATTTATAGCTATAAATTTCCCTTTCAGCATTATTTTTGTCACATCCTGTAAGTCTTATAAGTTTTGGTATGTTGTAGTTTCTTTTGTCTTTACCTCAAAATGTTTTTTTTATATATATATAATTTTTTATTTGACCCACTGGTTTTTTGAGTATGTTGTTTAATTTCTACAAATGTGTAAACTTTTCCGTTTTTTTCTGTTATTGATTTTTTTAACTTCATTTTATTATGGTTGGAGAAATTGAGAAATACTTTGTATGATTTCAGCCTTTTAAAATGTGTAGCCTGACATGTAATCTATCCTGGAGAGAGTTTCAGGTGCACTTCAGAAAAGTGTGAGTCTGTTGTCATTGGGTGGAGTTATAGATCTGTCAGGTTTAAATGTTTTATCGTATTTTTCAAGTCCTTTATCTCTAACCAGTATTAAAGAACTGTCTATATTTTCCCCATTTCTGTCAAAACGTTTGCTTTGCATTTTGGACCTGTATTGCTTGTGTGTACATGTTGTGGTTATCTTTTGTTTGTTTGCGTTTGGTGGGTGGCTTCTTGCTACTGTCTAGTGACCTTTCATTTCAGCTTGAAAGATTCTCTTTATCGTTTCTTATTGGTCAGGAATACTAGCAATGAACTCCTTTGGCATTTGTCTTAATTTTTTCTTTATTATTTTTACCAGACATAAATTTATTGGCTGTTTTTTTTTTCCCCCTATCAGCACTTTGAATTTTGCTTCCCAGTAACTTCTGGCCTCTGTGGTTTCTAATAAGAAATTGGTTGTTAATCTTGTTGAGAATATCTTGTACATAATGAGTCACTCTTTGTCATAATTGTTTGATTATAATGTTTCTCAGTGAGAATCTTTTTGCATTTATATTATTTAAAGTCAATTGAACTTATTGGGCTTGTAGATTCATGTATTTCATCAAAATTGAAAAGTTTCTAGCCATTATTTCTTCATTATTTCTTCTTTTTGCCTCTTGCTTCTCCTTCTAGAACTCTCATGGTGTGTATACTGGTTTACTTGATGGTATTGCACAGGATCTTTAGGCTCTGTTCACATTTCTTCACTATTCTTCCTTTCTGTTTTTCAGACTGGGTAATTTTAATTTTCCTCTTTTCAAGTTTTCCAATTTTTAATTTTGCATGCTCAAATCTACTGTTCAACACAACTAGCATTTTTTTTTCATTTTAGTTATGATTTTTAGTTCTTGAATTTCAGTTTGCTTCCTTTTAATGATTTCTGTCTCTTTACTGATTTTCCCTATTTGTCTATGCATCATTCTCCTGATTTTCTTTAATTCTTTGAGCATATTTAAAATAGTTGATTTAAATTACTTGCCCAGTTGGTCTACTGTCTGAACTTCCCCAGAGAAGATTTTTGTCAATTTTTTGTCCTGTGAGTGTGCCACATTTTTGTGTTTTTTTTGTTTTTTGTTTTTAATGCCTGCTAATTTTTGTTGGAAACTAAATATTATTTGGACATTGTAATGTGATAACTCTGGAAATCAGATTCTTCTCATTCCCCAGAATTTGCTATTATTGATTGTTGAGGGCTGCATTCATTCATTTGCTTCTTCATGCAAAAACTGTATTTCTTATTATATTGAATCACTGAAAGGTCTTTTCATTTATCTCAGCATTCACTCAGTGACCTGATAGAATTTTTTTTTAAATGCCTGAAGCAAAAAAGAAAAAAAAAAATAAAGAAAACACTCTCCCATTCTTTGAAGATTGGCTGTAAACTGGAGAAATTCTTCAACATTAAGCTAGTCTGCCTTCAACTCTCCCTTAGCTTTTGCTTCCTGCTTGTGTGGACTCCAAAGTTCATCCAGAGGTGCAAGCTTCGAGTTCTCTCAGTTCTCTTTGAGCATGCATATTGCAATCCAAGTTCCCCAGTATATGTGGTGGCTCTTCCCAGCTCTTATTCCCCTGAGACTCTTCCCCCTCATCCTCTTCCTTTCCATGTTTCAGGCCTGTCTGCTGCTTACCTTGCCCACCATTCTTTTCCCTGACTTGTTATGCATAGTGTATTTCTTCAAATTTTTCTAACAGATATCACTCAGGAAGTTGCTCCTGATGGAAGTGAAAGAAAGGCCAGACTCTATGCTTATCTAACAGGGAACCACCAGATAGGTCAAAACACACAACCACAGTTTATTGAGTGCAAGGTCTATATTGCACACCCATGGCACGAGCAAGTCACACCATGAATAAAAGTCACATTTTCCATAGCCACCACAGCACTGGGAAATTGGAACTGTAAGCAGCTAAGCAAAAACAGAATAATGTGATCTTACCAAAAATTAGTAACTTCTTTCTTCTTTAAGTACTCCTCTGGTTGATATAAGTTTTAAATCGGATTTCAAAGTTCCAAAAAAGGTGATATGATAAGTTCCTGCTAGTTTGATGGTTACTTCAGTGGAGTGATAATACTTGGAGCATCCTGTTCTACCATTTGTATGACATCATTCCTTCTGAACCACAAATTTTGGTTCTATCCAATTCAAAATATTTTCTAATTTTCTTTATAATTACTATTTTTATCCATGGTTTATTTAGAATTGTTCTGTTTACATTTCAAATACTTTTTCCAGATTTTTATTAATTACTGGTTTCTAGTTTAATTGTGTTTTGGTAAAAGAGAATACTCTATATGAGCCAATATTTTAAATTTATTGAGACTTGTTTTATGGCCCTGCATATGGTTTATTTCAGTGAATATTTTCTGTGCATTTGAAAAGAATGTGTATTCTGCTGTTGTTGGGCCTTGTGTTTAATTAATGCCAATTAGTTCAAGTGAGTTGAATGGGTTTTGGTTTATTTACTCCCAGGTTTTCTATTTGTCTCATCAATTATTGAGAGGTGAGTATTGAATTCTCCAAGTATAATTGTGGATTTGTCTATTTCTCTTTTCAGTATGTTTTTGCTTCATGTATTCTGAAGCTCTCTAACCAGATGCAGATACCTTTAAGATTGTTATGTCTTCTTTAGAAATTGATCCTTTTGTCATTATAAATTGCCCTTCATTTTTGTAATAATCCTTGTACTGCTGTTTACATTGTCTACTACTAGGGGATATTAAATTTAGCCCTTTTATAATTAGTATTTAAATGGTATGGTCTTTTCCATACTTTTACTATTAATATAGTCTGTGTCTTTATATTTAAAGTTTGATTTCATAGACAATATATTAGATCTTTTAAATAGGATGTTATAGTTTACATTTAATGTAATTATTTAAATGTTTGAGTGAAGTTTACTAACTTGCTAGTTGTTTTCTATTTATTTAATCTGTTTCCCCTTTCTTTTTAAAATGTCTCCCTTTGTATTAACTGAGTAATGTATAGGGTGCCATTTTATTTCTATTGTTGAGTATGGCATAGGCAGTGAGAAATAGATAATTTGAATTCTTTCTAGAATTACTTGTAAGCTTGTTTAGGGCAGGTATAGAGTACTGTTTATTCTAGTGATAGTTTAGTTCCATTACTAAGTCATGGCCCCTCTTGAGTCTCTACTGAGGGAAACTGACTCATCAGCGAGAACTTTTTATTCTTGTTTGTTAGAACTCAGATGACTCCAGTGTGAATTTTTGAAACCATTCAGCTCACAATTTTAGTTACTGTTTGTTAGATCATTTGGACTTTCATCTTATACACACACACACCGCTTAATATTCAGCAAAAAGTCAGAGTTCTTAGTAGGTATTTCTGTTACTTATTTTTTATATGACTTCGTTTTTTGTAATATGTATAACCTTCAGTTACCTGTCTCCCTGTATTCTGATCTCTATTCCCTCAGATCAGTGAAACTCGCACCCTTTCCTTAGGATCTCCCCCTGTATTCTCATTGTCCATAACATTCCTCCAGGGAAAAAGTCAATCGATCCTAGGGCTTATCTTATTTGTTTGCCTGTTTCTGTGATTCCAGGGCTCACAGGCCTATGTTGCCTATTTTTTAATGTTTCAAAGAGTTTGATTTATTTTTCCAATGTTCTTGTTTGTGGCAGGATGGTAAGATTGGTCCCTTTTACTCTATCAAGGTTTGTTTTTGTTTGCTAAGGTCGCTATAAAAAAGTGACCACAAACTAAGTGGCTGAAACAATATATTGTTTCATAGTTCTGAAGACTGGAAGTCCAAGCTCAAGGTGTTAGCAGGGCTGTGTTCTCTTCAAATGTACTAGGGAAGGATTTATTCTAAGCCTTTTTCCTGTTTTCTGGTAGTTCTTTGGCTTGTGGCTGCATAACTCCAATCTTCACATGGCATTCTCCCTTCACACACATCTCTATGTCCAAATTTCCCCTTTTTATAAGGATACCAGTCATATCAGATTGATAATGGGCCCACCCTACTGCAGTATAACCTTATCTTAATAAATTTAATTAATTAATTAATCTGTAATGTAATTAGTTACATTAGTTAATCCTATTTCCAAATAAAGTTACTTTCTAAGGTACTGAGGGTTAGGACTTCAACATATAAATTTTGAGAGACACAATTCAACCCATAACAAGGATAGAACCAGAATCTCCCACGTGTTATTTCTGACATAAATAAAAAATTCTGTCATTCTCGAATTAAGAAACATTTATAAAGATTTCTATTGGATAAAACATGATTTTGACTTGGAATTATTCATAATAGAAAAATATATTACATAGAAAACATAGACATTCTCTTGATTGGTCTGACAGTATATCCTTAAACATGTAAATTTCTTTAGTTACTATTGGGTGGTTGTAAATCTGTGCTGCAGTTTGTTTTGATTTTGTGTTTTGTTTTATTTCCCTATTGTACTTTTATTATCATAACATGCCCTTATGGTAAAAATGTTTGCAAAAATTATTTAATCTGACCAAGACTTACATATTGTTAAAATTCTCTCAGTGGATTTAAATGTTATTTTTCCCATTTTTATACAAATTATTCCTGGTATGCAGTTCAAACCTTGTATATTTAAAATTATTTTATACTAAATTTTGCTTAAAAGTAATTAAAAGGAGTGTGAAGTTCTCTAGTCTCTAAACGATTTTCTCCCTTTGAAACATCTCACTTATATGTAACAAATTTTTGATTGTCACGATATAAACCATATACAACAAATCTACTGCCAATATTATCTTGAAAGGGGAAAAACTGAAATCTTTTCTTTTAAGAACAGGAACAAGACTAGGATGCCCAACTTAACATAGTATTGGATGTACTTACCAGAGCAATCAGACAAGAGAAAAAAATAAAGGACATCTAAAGAGGAAAACATAAAGTCAAATTCTCCCTGTTGGCAGATGACATGATCATATACATAGAAAAACTTAAAGACTCTACCAAAAGACACTTAGATCTGATAAATAAATTCAGCAAAATTGCAGGATACAAAATCAATATACAAAAATCAGTAGAATTTTAATACTCCAACAATAACTAGTAGAAAAAGAAATAAAGAAAGTAAGCCATTTACCATAGCTACCAAAAGAAAAAGAAAAACAAAAAAACAAAACAAAACAAAACAAAAAACTAGGAATAAATTTAACAAAGGAGTGAAAGATCTCTACAATGAGAACAGCAAATCACTGCTGAAAAAATTAAAGAGGACACCAAAAGATGGAAAGACATTCCATGTTCATGGATTGGAAGAATTAGTGTATTGAAAATGTCCATACTACTGAAAGCCATCTACAGATTCAATGCACTTCCCATCAAAATACCAATAACTTTTTCACAGAAATAGAAACAACAATGTTAGCATTCTTATGGAACAACAAGATTCCAAATAGCCAAAGCAATCCTGAGCAAAAAGAATAAAGCCAGAGTTACATTACCTAACTTCAAATTATACTTCAGGATATAGCAACCAAAACAGCATGGTACTGGCATAAAAATAGGTACAGAGACCAATGGAACAGAATTGAGAACCCATAAATCAACCCACATACTTACAGATATCTGATCTTTGACAAAGGCTCCAAGAACATACATTTGGGAAAGGACAGCCTCTTCAATAAATAACAGTGGGAAAACTGAATAACCATATGTAGAAGAATGAAACTAGACCCGTACCTTTCACCATATACCGAATTCAAATCAAAATGGATTAAAGACTTAAATATAAGACCTGAAAATAAAAAAGTCCTACAAAAAAACACAGAGGAAAGACTCCAGGATGAAGGGCTGGGCAAAGACTTAATGAATAAGATCTCAAAAGTGCAGGCAACAAAAGAAAAAATAAACAAATGGGGTTATATCAAAGTAAAAAGCTTCTACACATCAAAGGAAACAATCAACAGAATGAAAAGAGGATCTACCGAATTGAAGAAAATATTTGAAAATCATATATCTGACAAGAGTTTAATCCAGAATATACAAGGAATTCAAGCAGCTATATAGTTAAAAAATAATAATAATCCAATTAAAAAATTGACAAAGGAGCTGAATAGATATCTCTCAAATGAAGATAAACAAATGGCCAAGAAGAACATGAAAGAATGCTCAACATCACTCAGCATCAGGGAAATGCAAGTCAAAACCACTTTGAGATATCATCTCACTCCAGTTAAGCTGGCTATTATCAAAAGAGAGTAACAAATTCTGGTGAGAATGCAGAGAAAGAGGAACTCTTTTGCACTGATGGTGGGACTGTAAATTAGTACAGCCATTATGGAAAACTGTATGGAGGTTCCTCAAACAACTCCAGATAGAAACTACCATATGATCCAGCAATGCCACTACAGGGTATATAACCAAAGGAATGGAAATCATTGTGCCGAAGGGATACCTGCACTCCCATGTTAATCACAGCTCTGTTTACAATAGCCAAATTATGGAACCAACCTCATCATTTGGTTCCAAATTATGGAACCAAATGCTCATCAATGGATGACTGGATAAGGAAAATGTGGTATTATATATACAATGAAATACTACTCAGTCATAAAAAAGAAAGAAATTCTGCTATTTGCATAACATGAATGAGCTTGGAGAAAATTACATCAAGTGACACCTGCCAGTCACAGAAAGAAAAATACCACATGTCCTCTTTCATAAGTGGGAGCTAATAAATAAATAAGCAAATAAACAAGGAAGGAAGGAAGGATTAACTTTGGATCTAAAATAATAATAACAATAATAAACACATTATGACTATTAACTCATACTAACCATGACCCTAAAGGTAGCTATTATAATTATTTCCTGGAAACTGACTCACTGTTACATTAAGTGTCTTGCCTATCATTTCCCTCTTGATTTTCCCTCAGAGTCTGATGGCTGCTCTGCAATTTACATAGCAGATAGGTTCACCATCTCTCAGGCCTCCACGCCTTCATTCAGGTTGGTTCATGGTGAATGATTGGCTCACTCAGGTGAGGTTCATGGTGTTATCCAATGCTGCAGAGTGTGTTCCTGTATCTTTTACATTCTCTTTGCCTCTATTCTGTTTTCTATCAGTCCAATACTACTATTACCTATACTCAACATTTCCCCAAACATTCTGTTCCAGGGATTGCTCCTTTTCTTGTTCATAGAACTAACATGGTTTTGTTCTTTTAATTTTTAAAAGTGTATATTTTCTATAATTAAAAAAAAAAAAACTTTTGGTAGAAGATTAGGAATCTGACTATGTTCACTCTTTTATCCTGTGTCCTGTGGTAGAAACCTCTAGAAACATTTTAAACAGGGTTGTATAGAGTCCTAATTGACAAACAAAACTGTTAGTTTTCCTTTCCCTTCCCTTCCCTTCCCTTCCTTCCTTCTTATTTTAGCTAGAGTTAAATCAGATATTTTTAACAATGTTCTTGTAAAAATGCTGTGTCTATAACTGACAGATTTTCTTCTCAGTTATAGATTAAGACAAAAAAGTCTATTTTCCTTGATGACCACTCCAAAATCCACCTCCTTCAAATCAAGAATAAAAACAATTTATCAAAAACCTATGTTCATACTTGTTAAATGAGATCTCATTTATGAGACCTCACATATTAAAATGCTTAAAATTATATAGAACAAAATAGCCACTAACTGCTTGGTTTTTAAGAAAAAACATCTAAGACTATGAAACAGTTTAATTCCTCCTGTGATTTATTTATTTTTTCTTTTGTTGGGGGGGGTGTAACAACATCTATTCCTTTAATCTTATAGATTCTTCCTCTTTAGTTTATGATTCAGTCCTGGTTTAATTACTAGAATTTTGTTCTCCTCCAGACATTCTTGGGTACCTTTAAAATAACGGGACCACAGATAAAAATAAAGTCATCATACTATCAGTGCCCACAGGTACTGATCACTAAGTTTAGGGAACACTGACACACTTTTTACATTATGTGTTAAGAAGAGGAACTAAATTTTAAGGGGATAAAGTAATAGGGACTGTGAAGAGATCTCATGTTTATTGAGTGCTTGCTCTTATTACTAACAACTTTTAACCCTTTTAAAGAAATTACTATGTGTTAAATACCATACTAAGCATATTACATTTATTAGCTCATTTGATTTTTATAGTAATCCTAAAATGAGTTTTCTCATTTTAGAGGTCACGAGACCAAGACTCATAAAATGAAGAACTGAAGGGCTCAAAAAACTGTCTAGTCATAGAATGTATGAGAGTTAGAGGGTAAATTACCTAGAAATGACAAAAATCAAGCAAGATATCACCTCTTTCAATTTATTGAATTTCCCCACACTTATTTTTTTCTTACAATGCCAATGTCAAAATAGCAATCATGTGAGCTTACTCTCCCAGTCATATAATTTTGGTAATTCTTCTGGAAAACAGCAAACTGCAGATAGGATTTGGAGCTTTGTTAAGAAACTAGCTAAAGTAGAATTAGAATATACAATTACTGATTCTTATGGGACTTTGTCATCACTTGACCACATATGTTCATGTTCCAATTTTAAAAACTTGGCCAATTCAAGTGAAAATATTCCAATTTGCTAATCATCCTCCAGGAACAACTGCCCAAGAGATGCAAGAACATATGTTGGTAAGCAATTCAGCCTTATCTTGCTTCCACTGCATTTTGTTATAAACAGAATAATTTTTGTGTGACAGTCACATTGATTCCACCCATTATTTTCAGAACAGTTTCCCATGCACATACTATGCAGAACTTAATTGCTTACTTTGTCAACATTTCATGCCACTGGTACGGAGACAATTTTCCTTCATGAACTCACTTGTCAGACGTTTTTCAGGTTTGATATGTGCTGAGTGTAGACTGTGAAACCGAATGAACTAATTTACATTTTAAAATGTACTTTTTGCTTATTTTCATTTTCTTCTTGTTAATAATACTGTATCTCATTATGGCTGATGTACCACAGGCAGTATAGAAATTACTGATTTTTTGTGAAATTTTAACACATGAATATCTCTTCTTGGATGATGGAGCCTCTTTTAATACAATAAGTAAAGAATTACATTTGTGGAACACTTTCTTTTGACATGTAAAGTTTTAGATGGATGTTTTATACCAATTTAAGCATCTTTAATTCTTAAGGGGATCTTAGGAGAATCCAGGCCTCTTTGGAATAAAAATGACATCTGTCCCATTTTAGAATGAGAGTGCTAAGTATTACAAGGGTCAGATGACTAGTCCAAAGATACCCAAGAAGTGTAAGTGAATGTGGGGAAATAAGAATGCAGGTTTTTTGTTTGTTTGTTTTGGGGTCTTCATAAAGTTCATGGAAAGATTTGTATTATCTTTTAATTCCACTTTCCACAAACTTTTGAAAGTAACCTAGTATTAATTTCTTATGTTTAAAAAAATCTGATAAACCTTAGTCCCAAGTATCTGCAGCTAGTATTTTTACTTAAGATTAAATGGAAGGAAGAGGTAGCTGATGATTTCTAGATCATTTTTACCTACTGGCAGATGCTACATACTACATATTTAATTTTGAGAATGAATTGATGAACATTGAATGGTTAATACAGTGTTATAGTACTTACCTGAATATCATATTTCAAATACTGAACATTTGGCAGAACAAGGAAAGACATTATTTCTGTATGCCAGATTAAAGTACTGGATCTCCATATACATCAAAATATCTTTTAGGAACAAACATGATTTTATCTAAAAATTACAATTATAATTCCATGTGTCTCTAAGGCGCATACAGAGGTTTTGTACACTACTCTTCAATAAATTCTATTTGAAATTTTCTATGTCAGGCATTTACACAAACATTTGGTCCTTACAATATTGCTATGATTAGATAGAGTAGGTATTATCACTATTTTTGTTTCAGTAGTTAAAAGAAAAACAGAGCGATTTAGCTTAAATCACTTCCCCAAATTTGCATGCATTGAAAGTGATAGATTTGGAACTTCTTCAGGTCTTAATTCAGATTATGTTTATAATTTACCATATTCTTACACTAAGACTGTTGTTATACAAAGGCCTGCTTGCAAGTCAGCACTCTCTGATTACGCTTCACTACCTCTGGCAGTGAAACAGGGGGAAATGAACTCACCCTCAAAAACACTGAGGCTGGAACTGACTAACACATTGTTACTTCCAGTAGTGAACCACTTGACTTCAAGCACACGTAATATTCAAGTAATTGTGATCACTTATACTAAGACTGTGTTAATTAAAAGCAAAACAAAGAAATCATAAATAAGCAGAACAAATAAGTGAATGGATAAATGCATACATAAATAGAGATACAGTGCACTCAGCATTATTTAAGAAAGAATTGATAAATACCATAATTAATTCATTTTCTTGGTAAAGAAAATGGTGGCTTTAAAGAATGTTTGAAAACCTCTAAAGAGTTTTGATTTAAAACAATGTTGCTTGAAATAGCATAACTATTTGATATAATTTTAAAAGACAGTTATTTTTCTAGAATGTCATTTCACATTTTATAAAAGTAAAAATGTCAATTTTGCTTTTAAATAAGAATTTTGAATTTTTATTCATATGTAGTGTCACTTCAAAATACCAAGTAGTTTTTTTCTCATTGTTTTCAACTTTTGCTTTAGTTGTTTGGAAGTTAAGAGATTCTGGGAGGTTAGAATAATATTTATTTCAAAAATAACTTGTTACTCTGGCATGCAAGTGATTTATACACTGGCTCACATTTTTTCACTGCAATATCAATAAAGATTTAATGTCTGTGTTTCATGAAGCTTTGAAAGTATTTTATTCTAAATTAAATAAGAGGAAAATTATTGCTATAATCTCACTCAGTGCCTAGAATCTATTCTTCCAAATGTAAACTAAATATCTCCATAGATAAAAGATTCCTTCGTACATGTTTGCTTTAGAAAAGTAAAGAATATATTGTGTATCACTATTAAAATGCCATTGGTTGAGTGAAGCTAGTCATTTCATTCACAAAAGCTTGATTTTCACAAACTTGGACACTGGATAAATCCTATTAATTTAATACCAGACTCTGGAAATTACTATGCCCACACAGCAGAGGTGACCATTTTAAGGAGGGTCTGTGACTATCTCTTAGTGACATATCTCTCTCATTCCCTATTTTCCAATCCATACTGTTATGGACCAAATACTGTCTCCTGCAAAATTCTTATGTTGAATCCATAACCCCCCAATTGTGACTGTATTTGAAGATAGGGATTTTAAGGAGGTAATTAAAGTGAAATGTAGTCTTAAGGATTGGCATCTAATCCCACAGGACTGATGTCCTCATAAGAAGAGGAAAAGATGCCACACAACTCTCTCTTCTCTAGCACAGAAGAAAGGTCCCTTAAGGACCCGGAGAGATGGTGGTCATCTGAAAACCAGAAAAAGGGGCCTCACGAGAAACCGAAACTGAGAGCACCTTGCTCTTGGACTTCTAGCTTCCTAAACTGTAAGAAAATAAATTTCTGTTAAGTCATCTAGTCTATGGTATCTTATGTCAACTGAAACAGACATGTCTATTCACTTTTTCATGCCTCTTGTGACTTGTAGGCTAAACCTTTTATTTTTCTGTCTGTGCTGTCGTTCTCAGATGCACTAGTTCTTGCTGCCTGGAAGTGTCTTTAGCATTCTGCCTCCATCAGAGAGATAACATGAAACCTAATAAAATTAGAAATGACTCTAAATTTTAGAGACTATTAGAAATAAAGAATAGAATAACTATTTATCAAATAATAAATTATGTGATCCTTCTCAAAATCCCAATGTTGTGTTTCTTTTTTGGCCTTTTTTGAAACAAAACAATCCATGCTAAAATTAGTATGAAATCTCAAGAATCCTTGATAAACCAAAACAATCCTGAAAAAAAGGACAAAATTGGAGATTTCACATTTCCTGTTTTCAGCACTTATTATAAAGAAAAGTAATCAAAACAGTGTGGTACTGTCATAAAGACAGACATAATCAGTGAAATAGGGTCGAGAGTTCAGAAATAAATCTTCACTATATGGTCAAATGATTTTCGACAAGGATGTCAAGAGCATTCAATGGGAAGGGACAGTCTTTCAGAAATGGTGCTGGGAAAGCTGATTGTACACATGCAAAAGAATGAAGGTGAACGCTTACACCACGTTCAAAAATTAACTCAAACGTAAAATAGGGAAAAAAGTTTAAAAAGTTTCATGATATTGAATTTGGCAATGTCTTTTTTTTTTTTTAAATTTGACACAGAAAACAGGCAACAGAAGTTAAAATAAATATATTGAACTATATCAATTTTTAAAAAAATTGTACATCAAGGAACACAATCAACACAGTAAAAGGCAGCCTACCAAATGGGAAAGAAAATATTTTCTGATATCATATATCCAAAACAGGGTTAATATCCAGAATATATAAAGAACACCTGCAACCCAACAACCAAAAAACATACAATGCTTTCAAAAAATGGGCAAAGGACTTGAATAAACATTTCTGTAAAAAAGATATGCTAATGGCTAACAAGCATTTGAAAAGATGCTTAATATCACTACTCATTAGGGAAATGCAAATCAAAACCACAATGAGATACCACCTCACACCCTATTTAATGGCTACTATTAAATTTTTTTAAAAAAGAAAGTTACAAATGTTGACAAGGATATGAGAAATTCAAATATTCATGCACTGTTGGTGGGAATGTAAAATGATGAAGCTGCTACGAAAAATAGTATAGTGGTTCCCCTAAAAACAGAATTACCATAAGATACAGCAATTTCATTTCTGGGTATATGTCTGTTATGGACTAATTGTATTCCCACAAAATTTGTATGTTGAAACGTTAACCTCCAAAGCTCAAAATGTGATTTTATTTAGACATAGGGTCTTTATAGAAGTAAAATTGTATTCCCACAAAATTTATATGTTGAAACATTAACCTCCAAAAGGTCAAAATATGATTGTATTTAGACATACGGTCTTTATAGAAGTAATTAAGTTAGAATAAGATAATTAGTTTGGGCCATAATTTAATAGTACTTTTGTCCTCTTTTTTTTTTTTCTTTTTTTCTTTTGGAAGTTTTTATTTTTTTTAATTTTTAAAATAGACTTATCATTACATGATGTTAATACTTTTTGTAGCCCTTTACCAATTTCTTGTTCTTTTAATAAGAGGTAATTAGGACTCAGACCTACACAGAAGGAAGAACTTGTGGAGAAACAGGGAGAAGATAGTCATCTATAAGCCTCAGAAGAAACCAGATCACTAACATCTTGATCCTGGACTTCTAGCCTCAAGAACTGTGAGAAAATAAATTACTGTTGCTTATGCCACCCAGTGTTTTTGTCATGGCAGCCACAGCAAACTAATACAATAGCCATGAGAATTGAAAGCAGGCTTTTGTAGAGATATTAGCACACTGATGTTCATAGCAGCACTATGCACAATAACCAAAATGGGGAAGCATCAACAAAGTGTCAATCAGCAAATGAACAAATAAATAAAATGTGGTATGTACATAAGATGAATATTCAGCTTTAAAAAGGAAGAGAATTTCGACATAAATTACACAACGGATGAATGTTGACTACATTATCTTTACTGAAATAAGCCAAACATAAAAAGACAAATATTGTATAAATCCACTTAATGAAGTACCTAGAGTAGTCAAATTCATAGTATAGAAAGTAGAATTGTGATTGCCAGGGCCTGGAGGAAGGGAGGAATGGGAAGTTGTTGTTTAATGGGTACAGAATTTCAGTTTTGCAAGAAAGAAAGTGTCCTGGAAATTGGTTGTACAACAATGTGAATGCAATTAATACTACTAAGCTATACTTGTAGAATTGTTCAAGATGGTAAATTTTATGTGTTTTTTACCATGGTTTAAAAAATGGGTTTATACAGTGTGGTAATCCTGTTTAGCTGTTAGTGGCTGCTTTTTTTTGAACATACACGAGCATTGAGTGGCTGTAGTATTAGATATAAAAATTGGAGTTATCAGTAAACTACAGGACACCCAGTTAAATTTGAATTTCAGATAAGCAATGAGTAATTGCTAGTACAGCATGTCTCAAATATTGCACGACACATAATTATACTAAAATAATATTTAACGTTGATCTGAAACTTAAATTTGACTGGGCATCCTGTATTTTTATTTGCTAACTATAGCAACTCTTATAAAAATATATGTGTATTTCATACTTATATTTTATATTTTTTATTATGCTTTGCCCTGGAAGAATGTATGTTATTCTGTGTAAAAGAAGTAAAGTATCTTATATTTGAGTATTTGTAATTGTACAGAGAGGAAATACCTGGAATGTCAAATTTACCAAGACCACTGATATTTTGAATGCCATAGGTGGCCCTGATAAAGAAGTACTGTCCACAAATAACTCTTATTACCTCCAGTTCTTACTCTAGTTTTTTATTCACTATCCTTTGGCACTAAATATTTTTACATTTAAACCTATCTCACCTCTTTTACAAATACGACTTTTTGGTAGGAGTAAAATCTTAAAAGAGTTTCCTGGTATATATAGTAATTGCTTTACACGCGCACACACACACACACACACACACACACACACACGTTAATTGTTGAGACCTTATAAATCTATCAAATATTGAATTAAATTGTGGAAAAGTCTCCTTTAATTGATTGCTAATTACTGTCATTTTAACTCAAATTAGTTAATCAGAAAAAATTGTCATATACCAATAAGGTGGCTGTGGAAAGCACATGTAACTTGTAATAAGCAAGTCTGTGTTTGAATCCTGGCTATGCTATTACATTGTTCCGGTGATCATGGACAAGTCACGTAGTCTCGTTAGTAGCATTGGTATTATAATAATAATTATTAATAAGGATTATTGTGAAAATGAAAAATGAGGGTAAAAGCTATGTATCAACCTATCTGATGATACAAAAACATGCAGAAAGTTAGTACGTGAGGAACTTGGGAGGGATGAATGAGGACGGGCTTGATCAGAGTGTGAAATGCTGCCATTAGGGGGTGGAAAGAGAGACATTAAAAAGTAGAAAAGTATTAATGTAACAAGACAAATCACAAACTTTCTATATATTTCTTGGTCTTTCTCACTTTGGATATGAGAAGTTAACAGAGTCACAGAGTCAGCTTTTAGTGCAGAGGATAACAGAAGAGGAGGCAGGAATTAAAGTACAGAAGAGATTTTGGATTATTTCCATCTTCTCATTTTACACGTGAACATAGTGAATATATTCTGGAACAGAAAAGAGAAAAAAGAAATATTATATATTGAACAACTAATAGGAGCCAGATATTTTATTAAATTTTTCACACACAAACACTTATTCCATACTAGAAACAAGATGACTATTGTTATCTCTCTTTTACAGATGAGGAGATTCAGGTGTGATATGGTTAACAAGCCTAAGATTACACAGATCATTAAGTGACGTAATATTAATCCAAACACAGACTATTTAAATTCGAAGTCTATGTTTTTTGTACATGACATATATAGTCTTCCCGAATATTCTTTCTTTCTGTTGTATGCAATGAAATAGCAGGTGTGCACATCGCACATGAGCCTAAAATGTCACAAAGCTCATTTGTGTCTAACCCTGGGAGACATAGAAGTATATTATACACTCCTCCACACATACATATAAATCTATCTATATATGCATACAATACAAATATGACTATAAAAACATATATATTCTCATACATACACATATTTGTGTGTATACATATATGGCAAAGAAAAATTAAAATTCTTGTGAAAATAAATGACTTCATGGTTGACAAGGGCTCTTTTGAAATTCAGATGAGTGTGTTTGTCACACATATCAAACTCAGAAAAACTATACTCATTTAACAAGAAGATAGAATTTATAAATCCCATCTTCACACGTACAAATTTGCATTTGTACATTGGAGGACAAGCAATTTTAAATGAACAAATACTTTTTTTTGAAAGTTTTAAAGAATTTTCTAACAATGTGTTTTTGAATGCTATATTACTTTGAGTACTTTATCAAAATAATGAAGTTAATACAAGAATTGTGAAAGATGCAGTCAATGAGAAAAGTATGGGCTATTTAATAAGGGTGGTGGAAACAGGAGTACGTTACCTGGAAAGAATTAAAAATGTATTCCTATCTTACAGTATTTTTTAAAAAATTAATACCAATTTTGGGGCATTTATTTTGTATCCTGCAACATTACTGAAATTATTAACCAGCTCTAAGAGGTTTTTGATAGAATCTTTAGGTTTTTCTATACATAGTATCATGTCATCTGCAAATAGGGACAGTTTGGCTTCATCTTTTCCAATCTGGATGCCTTTTGTTTCTTTCTCTTGCCTGATTGCTCCAGTACTATGTTAAATAGAAGCAGTGAGAGTGGGCATCCTTATCTTGTTTCTGCTCTTATGGGAAAAGCCTTCAGTTTTTTCCCATTCAGAATGATATTAGTGGTGGACTTGTCACAGACGACTTTTATTGTTTTTAGAAACTTTCCTTCTGTACCTAATTTGTTGAGAGTCTTTATCATGAAGGGATGTTGAATTTTGAAAATGCTTTTTCTGCACTGATTGAAATAATCATATGGTTTTTGTCCCTGATTTTGGTGATGTGATGTATCACATTTATTGACATTCGTAGGTGGAACCATCCTTGCACCCCTGGGATGAACCCCACTTGACCACAGTGTATAATTTTTCTGATGTGTTGCTGTATTCTGATTACTAATATCTTGTTGAGGATTTTTGCATCTATGTTCATCAAGAATATTGGCCTGTAATTTTCTTTTTTTGTTGTATCTTTATCTGGTTTTGGTATCAGAGATATGCTGGCCTCATAAAATGAGTTTGGAAGAATGGCTTCTTTTTCAAATTTTTCGAATAGTTTGAGGAGAATTGGTATTTATATTCTCCAATAATGAGCTAACAGAAAGAGAAATCAAGAAAGTAAGCCCATTTACAACAGTCATGGGAAAAGAAAAGCAAAAAACAAAAACCCTAGGAATCAATTTAACCAAGGAGGTGAAAGATCTCTACAATGAGAACTACAGACCACTACTTAAAGATATTAAAGAAGATACAAAAAGATGGAAGGACATTCCATGCTCTTGGATTAGAAAAATTAACATTGTGTGTTGGTGGGACTGTAAATTAGTATAACCACTATGGAAAACAGTACGGAGGTTTCTCAAACAACTACAGATAGATCTTCCGTACAATCCAGCAATCCCACTTCTGGGTATATACCCAAAGGAATGGAAATCATCATGTTGAAGGGATACCTGCACTCCCATGTTCATCACAGCTCTGTTTACAATAGCCAGGATATGTAATCAATCTACATGTCCATTAGTGGATGACTGGATAAGGAAAATGTGGTATATATACACCATGGAGTACCACTTTGCCATAAAAAGAATGAAATTCTGCCATTTGTAACAACGTGGATGAACTTGGAGAAACTTATGTTGCGAGAAATAAGCAAAGCACAGAGGAAAAAATACCACATGTACTCACTCATAAGTGGGAGCTAAGAGAGAATGAAGGAAGGAAAGAAAGACCACAGTGGTGCATTGGACTTGCAGAGGGAGAGAGCATACCCAGGGATACAAAGTAGGGTGAGGAGAAGAAAGGCAGGGAAGTCAGGGATTAATTGGGTGGACGACATGGAGTATAATCACAATTTATGGTAATAGGCATGCTACCAGCATTGATATGGCCATAGCATCTTTGGCATAAGTGGTGACGGTCAGCTTTGTACCCCATGAATATTCATAATCAATAAAAAATAATGCCAGTGAAATTAAAGAATTGATTATTCTCTTGCAATACTGTGAGAAAATCTAGATAGTTAATGTAGAATACTGGAAACCTTTAGTATCTGGATCTAGAAACTCAGAGTTTGCTAAATAAAATTTAAATCATTTGTATGACAAAGAAATAATAATAAACAAGTTTAATAGACGTGATATATCTGAAAAATATGACAATGCAAAAAAGCAGGCAATCAGTGCATTTAAGTAATACACAAATGCTCTTATAAATGAATAAGAAAAAAATACAACAAAACGCAGAATATAAAAATGGACAACAGCTATGAATACATAATGCACAAAAAGCAAATCCAAATGACTAACACACTTTAGAAATGGAAATTCACCAGTAATAAGGAAAACAGAAGTCAATATAATAGTGATTTAATCTGAAAACATGTATAAAATGATCTAAAACCTAATATGGTATGGGTATAAGGTGAGAGGATAGTTTTAGATTGCTGGTTGAACTGTAAATTGATTTAGCCTTGTTTAGCATCTGAGAATCTGGCAATGTCTTTTAAAATTAAAAAAAAAAGCCTGGTCAGTTACCTCAGTTGGTTGTAGTGCTGTGTTATAACATCAATGTCAAGGGTTCAGATCCCTGTACCTGCCAGCTGCCAAAATAGATAGATAGATAGATAGATAGATAGATAGATAGATAGATAGATAGATAGATAGATAGATAGATAGATAGATAGATAAAATTAAATAATTTCTCTCCTAGAAAGCTATCCTATAGAAGCAAATGTTCTAATTTGTATGAGCTTGTATATAAAGATACCTATTGTGGAGTTGTTCAGAGTAATGAAAAACAAACATAAAAACAGTAACAAATTACTGAAATATGGAGAAAAATCTGCACAGAAACACGCTAAATTGTTAAGATTGAGTAATCTGAGGGCGGTAAGGGTTGGGATCGGCTGCTGTAATCAAGGAAGCCAATATGTCAGTATTTAGAAGATTTTTATTTATGATGTAAAAGCTAACTAAAAATCAAATTAATGAAACCACATCATAAAGCTGTTTTTTACTACAGTTGCATGTAGAGGCAATAGGCTCTTTTTAATCAAAATTCACTTGAAATAAGTCTAATAACATTAAGTGAAATTGATAAAATAATGGTTTTAGAAATTAAGTTATTCATATGTTCTCGTAATGGAACCTTTACATTATTTGAAATAGGATGAAAACCAGGAAGTTCTTTCTAGCCAAAAATCAGCTAATCGATAGTGGATGATCTAGAAATCTGTTTATTTAAAATAAGCTCTAATAAGTCTTAAAAAGGCAAACTAGAAATTTTGAGTAAAATTGCTTCTAAAGTTAAATTGCCTTTTTTTTTTTTTTTTCTGGTAGTATGCTTGAGTTGACTTTAAACTGCTTGCAGCTAATCCTTTTCATGGCCATGTTTAAGAAAGTGCTGAAGGTTGGATCACTCAAAGCCAACACCAGCAGACATCCTACCAAGATAATCTCTAAATGGGTCAGAGGTGAGAATGGCACATGGAAGAGGCAAACTTTATCAGTCCAGTTCATGGAATTTTTCACTCTTTTTATATGGGAACTCTCTTTGATAGAAACAAAAGGGTTTCACTAAGATGACAATGGAATTCCCTTCATTTTATATAGATTTTTTTTCATGAGATAAAAATAATAAAGCATCTATTTTCTCACTGTTTTAAGGAAGAATATAATGTTTTGTTGAAGATACATAATTTATATGGGGATTATTAGTGCTGTGGACTAAACTGTGGCCACCAAACTTTATATGCTCAAGCCCTAGCCCCCAATGTGACTGTATTCGCAGATAGATCCTGTAAGGAGGTGACAAAGGTTAAAAGAATTTATAGGGATTGGGCCCTAAACTAATAGAACTGGTGGCCTTATAAGAATAGGAAGAGAGCCAGAACTTTCTTTCTCTCTGCCATGTGAGGACACGGTGAGAAGGTGGCTGTCTGCAAGCCAGGAAGAGAGCACTCACTAGAAACCAAACCCTGCTGGAACTTTCATTTTGGACTTACCAGCCTTCAGAACTATGAGAAAATAAATTTCTGTTTTTTAAGCCACTCAGTTATGGTTTTTTGCTATGGCAGCCTGCACCGACTAAGACAACTTGTAAAACAAAGTGTCAGTGTGTTTTCTTTTTCATTTATAGTGGCCTCCATTCTTCTGCTATCTAATGAGTATGATAAATGTTTGAGTCAATATTTTCATAGTTGTCATTATTTTTCTAATTTAACAAGAGTACATTTAATGTTAAATTCACCATGTCTGAAAACTTCTATGATTTTATATTGAAATTTCTTTTCTTATTTTTAGTGAGTATTTAGAGAATTAGAATTTGGCAATCTCTGCTTTTTCTAATTAAAAATCACATTTATATACTTTTTCCAACATAGAATTTGAGATGATGATAGTTAAAGCCTTCTTGATATAGAATTCATTTCTCCTTTATGTTTAAAGGCAGATGTTTAAGGGTTAGCTTCTGGGATTCAGTATTTCAAACTTAGATGTATAAGGAGTCTGTTGAAATCAATTCCAAGATTTTTATTTTACAAATGGAAGAATTGGCTCAAAGGAAGTTAAGTGACTTACCCTCAAGTGTTCATTTTGTCAGTGATGAAAAAGTGGAAAATTTGCTAGCAGAGAGGCTGTGAAAGAATAAATGAGAATTCAAACAGAAACCACGACTTGCAAAGTGTACCCTGAATCACAAAGGGATAAATAGTACCAGAGAAAATCATGACGTTTATCACAGACCGTCTAATCTCTCATTCTTTTAGCACCAGTTTATTTAGACTCATGTGGTTTTGATAAGACCACACACAAACTAATCAACAGTAATTCCACATGAACTCATAAATACTAAAGATAAAGACCTCTGACAGCTCTAGCAACTTCCTAGTTTACAAAATCTGACCAATCCCTGCCAAGATTCCTATGACTTCAGCACTCAAAGTCCTATAAGAACCCTTTCTCCCATTTCAGCTTTCTTCTCCTGATATATCCCATGATTCCTCATGCTATGTGGTTTCTTTTGATGCAACAAGTACTAACTTACCTTTAGAATTGACCACAGGTGTGTTCATGGTGGTCTTTGGGTGAAGGGAATAGAAAATGTCCAAACCAGTGATTAGAAAATACAGAATTCTGTGGATTCTGTTCCAGAAAGACTCTCCATACCCCTAGATTTTATCCTGCCAAAAGTCTAAGACCTCTTCTCAAATCTGATTTCTGGTTAAAATGAATCCTATCTTTCCGCTTTGGTCTTAATATTATTTATTTTCCATTTTGAAGATTACTAAGTATGTCCATTACAATGGGAGAATATCTTAAAAATTATTAGTTTCTGATTTCAGCACCCTTGGCAAAAATTGTATATGATCAAAATACCCTAGAAAAGTTATCTTAAACCCTTGATTAAAAATAGTATACGTTGTTTTGTGTAAGCATGTTTATTTAAAATAAGAAATTTATAACTGATATAATTATGTACCAAAAATGTGTTATATATTGGATATATGCACATTTTAATTTGATACCTCAATTTAAAGTATTATTGTTATTTTTCTATTTGTTTTTCATGAGCTTGCATAGATGTGTTCCTGTTAAGGGAAATTTACAAGTGATATAGTTATATATTGTAATACTGACAGACTGGAGTCTGGTAAATTAATTTCAATACATGCTTTTGCTTTATTTGCATGCATAAAATCTCCTATGCAATTTATTGCACCATTATACCCTAAAAAGCTGCATTAGAAACAATTTGAATTATTTATTAAAAGGCTTTTTTGAGTGTAAATGTGGAAGATCTATACAAGCTACAATGCTGGATAAGTCAAGCTACTACTATCAACTGACCAACAAGTTAGCATCAAAGAACTATAAACATGCATTTTCAAATTTTCTTAAAATCATATAAAAAATAGAAATATTTAAAATAAAATAGATGTTTCTCATAATGTAAATATCAGAAGAGTGTTTTGATACAGGCTAGATTATCCAAAGAAAATATACAACAGTATAGTAGAATAACATCTGATATTTGAATCTAAAAACAGAATTTAAATTTGCCTATTCAGGATAATTACAGTATTATCTTGAGCTAGCCACTTAAACCCTCTGAGATAATTTGTGTTCATCATATTAATAGATGTCCTGTCTTCCTTTCAAGGTCATTATGAACTTCAATGGGTATGATACAGACATGGAGTTATTTTGTAAGGTTTAATATATTAGAAACCTATGTATATATTCAATTAAAATTAGAGGTTCTAAAATCATAGCGCAAAGTAAGAAACACAGTTTTAAAAGTTAAATATTTTATGATAGAAGTATCTTTTTCATAAAAATAAATATTTTAGATGTTAACTGTCATGTCAGATTAAATATTACTTGGAAAAATATAGTGGAAAGCATAGCTCTATCACGTATTATCTAAATGATGTTAGTAAAATCACTTAGCTTTTTTTCCTCATTTGCAAGTTAGGGATAGAGAAGAGAAAAGTGGAAAAAGAAATGCAATCAGATTGTACTATTGGATATAGCAACCGATATGGAAAAACAGTACCTGGTCTCTTCTACTCTGTCTTCAAGTCCCTATTCTGTTTCTGAGCCCCCGTCTTCTTCCCATGAATTGCTCCCTATTTGTCATGCCAAGGCTAGAAAACAAAACAAAATAAAACATCAAGTGACTTTCCAGTTCTCCCAGGAAATTCCCATCACTCTTTCAATATAGTTCAGCCTTGGCACACTTATGTTCCCTTATGACAGATCTGTTCCACCTGATGAAGAATTATCCTCAGTCTTTCCTTGCTATGCAAACAAATTAAAGGTATAAAGAAAGAGAACATAAAGAGATGGGTTAATTTTAAAAAATACAATCTTTCCTAGACTTTTAATATGTGCTTTCTTACCAAATGTTCTTGTTTACTATTTGGAAGATTATAAGACACTGCAACTATATATTTTCATGATACACTTGTTATCCATTTTCATTCCAATGAGACTTCCTTAAACTCAATGTGATACTGACTTTCAGAAGCCAACCATGAGCAATAAACCAGGGTTAGCACATAGTATGCTGTTCTCTAACCTGAGAGTCAAATGAATCTTCTGCATCACTGTTGATATAATAAATTTCCTTCACTGGGCTTCACTCAGAAATCTGATACATTATTATCACACATGACAAAATATTCTTTGGTACACTTCAACATTCAGTATAAACTTAAAAATTATGGAAACATGTTTTTATTTTTCTCTTTTTCTTTCTTTCCTCTATTTTTTTGTGGTTGGCCACTACAGGGATCAAAACCTGGACCTTGGTGTTATCAACACCACACTGTAACCAACTGAGCTAACCAGCCATCTCCAAAACACTCTTTTTAGGGGGATATAACCCTATTTTGAATTACTTTTGCGTTTTATTTAATAAACTTTGATAGGAAAGCCTTAGAAAAGAAGTCTTAATAGCTTATGGGTTGTAATAAATAGGAAAAATATATCCAATTAAACAAGAGCCAAGAAGAAGCATAGCATTGAGTTGATATAACTAAAGCCAAAAATATTTAATTACAAGATGCATTCAGATTATAAAGGCAATATAGGTAATTATGTGAGAGAAATCCCAAAATATTTTTCACCTTTTTGTGGCAGAATTTTTAAGTAGTAAATTAATGAGATTGTGTTTTTAGCTTTCTACTTCAAATTGTCTTATTTTAAATCTCCATAAATCATATCTAATTTTTTAGCCAATAAAATGAAAAACAGAAGCAATAATTCATAAAGCAGGAAAAAAAGCTCCTAGAATTGTATTCAGCTAGCAAAGCAGAAAGTCTATGGATTATTTTTTAGGTCTATATCCACATTTTGATGGTAATTATAAAACAAAACATATGTCAAGTTTGCATGGATTATTTGGCTTCAAGCATTTACAGAGACTCTGATTTTGTGCAGACAGTAGAACTACAATTCATATTTTATTGGGAAAAATCTAATATACAAATTTTGATTGGGATGAGTGCTTGAGTTTAAATAAATGTGGTTTATTTACTTATTTATATTTATATTCTACAACAAATAAATATTTCTTTAAGATTCATTTACTCCTTGGTCTCAAATGAAATTCCATAAATATTGGTATAATTATTATTTTTGAATCTTAACAATAGGATATGACATATTTAGCCCCAGACCTACAAGAAGGCAATCAAGGAGTGCTACCAATTTTAAGAAAAACTGCATAAAGATTTTAGCTGTAACTTTCCTAATTCAGGTTTTTGTGTCAATAGCTTCCTAATTCTAACTGAATTAATTCCTAAATCCTCAGCCTGCATTGCATTTTCTTTCCACTTTGGGGACTGCTATGGTCTGAACTGTGCCCCCACCAACGTCATATAGTGAAGCCCTAATCTTCCATGTGACTTTTTGGAGAGAGGGCCTTTAAGGAAGTAATTATGGTTGAATAAGGCCATAGCACTGATGTCCTTATAGGAAGAGGAAGAGACAGAGCAATCTCTCTCTCTATGCGTCCGTAGAGAAAATGCCATGTGAGGATACAGAGAGAAGGTGGTCTGTACAAACCAGGCAGAAAGCCCTTACAAGAAACCCACCAGTGACAGCACCTTGATCTAGCCACCACAACTGTGAGAAGTAAATTTCTGTTGTTTAAGCCACCTAGAATGTGGTATTTTGTTATGGCAGCCCAAGCTGACTTATGTAGGGACCTAGTCTACCTTTTGAGTTTTATTTCCTCCTTCACCTCTTGCAACTAACTACATTCATTTTAGTTTCTTTCACGTATAACCTTACTTCTTACTTATCTCTCACATTTACCTGCTACAATTCTATCTAAGCTTTAAAGGCTATGTCAAATTCACTTTTAAAATACTTTTGCTTACTTGTTCCCATAAATTTTCTTTGCCCAATAGCATATAACCTCATCTATTTGGAGCCTCTTAACACGTTTTTATCTCTCTGGTCTTGTCACCATATATAGACTCACATTTTAGCTACTTGGCATTTGTCTCATCCTGTCTATAGATTTGTCAAACAATACATTGTATTAGTTAACTCTTCCTGAGAATTTACCATGTGCCAACTTGGGATTACCTGCCAGTTCATGTGGTGGTGGTTCTTGTTTTTAGGCAAAAGTTAGAAAAAGAAAAATTATTATTATAACTATTAGGTAGAAATGAGAGAACGGAAGTTCTTTCTCACAAACATAGGTTCTAGAAGGTAAGCAATAGTATTTCACTCCACTGGAGTTTTCCACACAAGATGTAACAGATGAGGGTCTTTTATGAGGAACAATGGGAGCAGATTACCTTTATGTTTCTTTTCAATTACTGTATATAATGTTTTTGAATAAAGTATTTAAATAGTTAGTAATATTTAATTCTACTTATCTGAGTTGGTTATGTTTCGGGGTAGATAGCCAGTATAATCCACATGCAATTATCAGCAAATAGCAAAATATGAAACTAAACAAAGGTAAGCAAAACAAACCAATTTATCTCTCTCTACACTGTATGGCTTCCTTTATGTGGAACTCACGTGAGCTCACTATTGAATTTGTGGGGATAGGAATCAATTCTCTCATTTAGAAAAAAGAATCTATGTAAAAGTTTGCCCCAGATTCTTTACTTAAAATAGGTCCCAGTAGAGAACATTTTCGTTTTAATTTTTCTTTTCACTCTAGCTGCCTAAAAATCCTTTTTATCCCTTGCTATCATTCTATGAATTATTCCATGTCTGGCCTTAATATAAAATTTCATGAAACAATGGGATATATAGATATCTTCAGGGATACCTCTGTCTCTATGGATATACCTACATTCTAATGGAGATTTAGAAATGCAAAGTAAAATATTAGTTGGCTGAAAAGAACTGGCCTGAAGATAACTCTTATGATATTTATAAAAAAAAAATTAAGCTAAGTAACATAAGTTTCAGATGACCTACTTGACACCTCATTTTAAGTTAATTACTGGTTATTCTTATCTTTTATGGCATGTGTGAAAAATTTTACGAAGAATTATAGAGCCATTTTTTGCCTAGATGAGTTTTGCTTCTTCAATAGAAAATATATTCTAGCATATTTTATATTTTAGAATATTTACTAAATAAAATTGGGCTTCTTCCCTATTAATCTAGAGTTTGAAAATTTTCTGATTATTGTACAATATAAAAATTTTACATTATTTCCTCCCTTCTTTGAAAGATTACATTTCTATGCCCTTTACTGTGTAATATGTCAGCCTCCTATGGAAAGAATATACTTCTCCACACAACTGACTTTGGGCTTGGCCATCTGACTTTCTTTGGCCAATAAAATATGAGCAAAAGGGACAATATACCAGTTCTGAGCAGAAGCTTTAATAGTCATTGCACATGTCTGTTAGTTTCTTATTCCTGCTGTTGCCATGGAGAGTAGCATGTGCTTTGAGAGCCTGTTCCTTTAGCCTTAGTTCCAGAATGAGAAAACAAGTAGAACAGACCCACAGTTTCAAATCAGAAAACCTGAGTCTTACAATAGCCTTAAGTAGACCTACAGCTGACCAGAAAACAATTTAGTAAGAGTAACAGAAGTTTTCTGCTGTAAGCCTCTGAGATTTGGGATTATTTGACTAACACAAAGAATTCAGATATTCTATGGCCCGTGATTAAATATCTACCAAAGACAGTCTTCACTATTCAAGATCTGACGAGTAATTGACTGGGATTCAAGAGACATCAAAATCTAGCTTATATTGATGAGTTTGTCTGTGGTCAGAATACTTAAAAATTCAACACATTTTGTTTTTAGGCTACTATCCTTAAAATATTCCTCAGAGACTTCTACATCTTAGTAAATGAGAGTATGTATACTTTACTCTCTTTTTCCCACAACACAACCAAAATGCTGGGCATTATATGTAAAACAAGCATAAGACTGTGAATTATATACAGAAAGAAGGTAGACTACACGGGGATCTTAAGAACTGCAGAAAAACAGTGGTGAGTACTCTGGGTTTTCCTTCTAGTTCATATATCCCAAACTTGAAGCTGAAGAGACTGGCAACACAGAAATACCAATGAACATAGACAAATGCCTGCTATCTCTAGCCAAAGAAATATGAGAGGTGCAGCCTATCAGGATGAAAAGCTATTAGACAATAACCACTCTAGTCTATCCAACACCAAAGGCAAAAAAAAAATAATGTGGCCTCACTGCAACCACACCAGCAAAGGCTAAGTGGAGAATCTAAATTTCCCTTCTTGCAAGGTTGTAATGAGGCAACTGGGATAATGTCAGAGAAGGCCAAGTAGGAGCTGGGCTTTTTATCTTTTCTAGATTGAAACAAGAACACTTTGCCCCCTTTCCACTAGAATGGTTCAAAAGAGGTCTAGTGGAGAGTCACAGCATTTACCATTGCCCAGCTATAATGAGTCCACCACCATATCAGTAGAGACCACGTGAGGACCTGGAACTCCTGCCCTGACCAGCAATAAAAGTGTGCTTTCCCTACTTTTCAGTGTCAATGGAAGCTGAGTAGATTTCTACCCCTTTTTGTCGGTAATGAGCATTTCTGCTCCTCCACCCCTTTCTCTGCTGGAACAGTGTCAGAAAAAGCCAAATAAAACATAAGATTTTAAGTAAAATCTAGAATTTCATAACATAACATAAATATAAAAAGGTCTTGGTTTCAATAAAAATTTATTCATCATACCAAGAACCAGGAAGATCATAAAGAAAATGCAAAAACAAAATCAATTCATGCCAACATAGAGAAGACAAAAAAGTTAGAATTGTCTGACAAAAATTGCAATTCTGTTATGGTAAAGATGCTTCAATGAGCAACCACTATATATTTATATATATGTATATGTATATATGTATATATATGTATGTGTATATATGTATATATGTGTGTATATATATATGTATATATGTGTGTATATATATATGTATTCCCAAACAATAGAGATAAATTAGCCTAAAAATTTTTTAAATGTTAAAGGAACTTACAGGAAGTTGGGAAAAATAAAAGAATAAAATAGAAAACAAAGAGAACAAACAAAAGTCAAAGATAAAGTGGCCAACAAGCCCTAAATGTCAATAATTACACTTAATTTGAATAGTCAAAATAAACCAATTAAAACATAGATATTGTTGGAGTAAATTTTAAAATACAACCCTGCTATATGCTTTATATAAGAAACTCACTTTAAATATAACAGTATAGCCTAGTTGAAAGTAAAATCATTCAAAAAATAATATTACATGCAAACATATATTAAAGGAAAGCAGGAGGGGCTATATGAATATTAGATAAAGTAGACTTCAGAGCAAAGAAAATTACCAGAGACAGAGAGGAACACTATTTAGTGCTAAAAAGGTAAACCCATCCTTTTATGCATGAATGGACCAACAGAGCTGCAAAATTTGTGAAACAAATGCTTAGAAGACTGAAAGGAAAAAAAAATCCACAATTATATTTGGCGATTTCAACACCCCCTTCCCAACTACAACTGGAAAGAAAATCAGCAATGATTTAGAAGAACTCAGCAATAACCATTAATCAACAAGACTTAATCGACATTTATAGAACTTTTCAACTAACACCAACAGAAAACACATTTTTTTCAAGTACTCATGGAACGTATACCAAGATAGTTCTTGGGCCATAAAATGAACCTCAACAAATTTTTAAAATTTGTAATTACACAGAATGTTCTCTTTTACTATAGTGTAATTAAACTATAAATCAATAACAGGGGGAAAAAAAAAGAAAATTTCCAAACTTTTAAAATTTTACTTGAAAATTAAACCTGACACTTTTAAATAATTCATGGGTCAAAAAAAAAATCTTAAATAAGTAAAAATACATTGAACTGAATGAAAATGAAAATATAACATAAAATTTGCAGGTCACGGCCAATGCAATGCTGAGAGGTAAATTTTTAATACTAAATGCATACATTAGAAAAAAAATTAAAATCTTAATATAATAATCTAAATAACCACTTTGAGAGCCAAGAAAAAAAAAAGAGCAAAATAGATTTGGTGAAAACACTTAAAGAAAATAATAGAGATAAGAAAATTGATAAATTAAATTGAAAACAGGAAAACGATAGAGAAAATCAATGACACTTAAGAGCTAATTCTTTGTAAAGTCCAATAAAATAGACAAAACTTTAGCAATACTGGCATAGAAGAAAAGAGAGATGACACAAATGATAACATTAGAAATAAAATGGGATATTACCACAGATCCTGCATACTTCAAAAGGATAAGAACATAGCCAAAAACTCTGCTTACATAAATATAACAATTTACATAAAATGGACTAATTTCTCAAACAACACAAATTATCAAAACACACCCAATATGTAGTAAATAAACTGAATAGCTCTATAACTATTAAGGAAGTTGAAATTGCAATTTAAAAACTCCCAGAAAAGAAATCTTAAGGCCCAAATGGTTTTACTTGGAAAATTCTACTGATGTTTAAGGAACAATTAACACCAATTCTATACAATCTTTTCCAGAAAATAGAAGGGGGAACACTTCCCTATTCATTTTGTAAAGGTATTCTTAGCTTGATACCAAACCAAAGAGAGTATTCAAAACAACAACAATAAAAAAACACAACTAAAGACCAATAGCTTTCATAAATATAGACACAAAAATCCTTAACAAAATATTAGCCAACAGAATTAAGAAACACATAAAAATATTACATCCCATGACCAAGTGTGAGTTATACCTGGGATGCAAGTCTAGTTTCATTTTTGAAAAGTAATCAGTGTAATTCCCCTTACTAACAGGATAAGGAAGAAAAATCACTTGATCATACCCTTTAGTACAGAAAAAAATTGACAAAATTCAACACACATTTACGATGAAAATTCTCAGTTATAAAAAATTAAAACTTTAACAAATGTTGAAATGGGCTGGAGGGTTAAATTTTGCTGCCTCTCATCCTCTCTTTCAAAGAAATCTGTTAGCCCTTAGCTTCAAACCCTGGCAACATGACTTAGCTTCCTTTCTTTTGCCTGAAGTCATGGCATTCTCTGGAAGTTGTGTACCTGAAAGTGGGACTGGCATTCTTTTTTCAGACAAGCATTATGCTGGCCCAAAGGTATACTGTGCAAATAAAACAAGACTTTGCTTGTAACATGTAAAGATGATTTTATAAAAAACTGTTCTGCCAAATCAAAAATGTACACTTTCTTATTATTGCACATTTGTATCCAGACAGCAACTTAGGTAATTTAATGTGATTTGAATATATTTATAAGTCACATTATAAATCCTCACTGTAATTTATATTCCTATTGACTTAGTGTGAGTCTAAGCTGGGGAACAAAATTATTTAGTATGCTACATCAATTACTCATGGCAAATAAAAATATATGTTTGTGTTAGATAATAAAGCAATAGGAAAATGATAATTTGTTAACTGAAATTCCCTCGGTGTCTCAAAAAAATCTTCATTAAAGAGATATTTTGGAAGATACATTTATATATAGAGAGAGAGAGCAACAGAGACACACAGAGAGAGACAGACAGAGAGAGAGATAAAAAACTTTTTTTATGATTTGGTTGGTCATTCAGTTAATTGATGTACTTCTTTACTTATTTATTTACTTTTGCTTTTTTTCTGATTAGAAACATTTTTTCCAAAAAGTTGCTTATTGCAATATAGTTGATTGTACATATCTATGAGATACAGAGTTGAATGCCATGTGATGCTCATTTTAAATGTAAAATGTTAACATTTAAGTAACTTTGGAAAAACCTTAGTGAGTGGTATATGGAAATTCCCTTGTGCTACATTTACAACTTTTGTTTAAGTTTAAAGTTCATGTGCTCACTCATATGTGGGAGCAAAGAGAGAAAGGAAGGCAGGAAAGAAAGACCACAGCAGTCCCATAATCCAATAGAGGGAGGGAACATTCCTAGGGCTACAAATTGGAGTTGAGGGGAGGGGGGGAGGGGAGGGAGGTTGGGGGAAAATTGGGAGGGGACAAAGAGTACAAAAGTAATTTCTGGTAATGGGGATGCCCCCAGTATGAATGTAGCCCCCACATCATGGGCAGGAGGGGGGACAATCAGCTTTGTATCTCATGAATATTCATAATAAACAAACAAACAAATAAATAAATAAAAAGAAATAGCAATAACAAATTACTACCTCAAATAAATAAATAAATAAATAAATAAAATTCAAGTTTAAAATGATTTCCAAACTTTTAAGTGCTACTTTGAAAATGAAATTTCACAAAAGTTCTCCCAAATTAAAATTTATTCAGGAGCAAAGGTGATAGTTGGTATCTCCAGTGGTGTACAACTATGTAAGTATAATAATGCTTGTCTTATTAATGATTACTAATATTCAAAGATAGCTTCATGAAGATGAAAATTTCCAGCATTTTACTGGTAGAAACAGTCTTTTGTAGAGATTACAGAGAACTATAGCATTACTCAACAGAGTGGAGATAACCTCCTGCTTTACCTGTAACATAAGATGCATGTGACAAAGGCAGCACTGCATTGGCATTTCATTCTTCCTCGTCCATCCAAGAATAGAAAATACATGAATCACTTTGACATAGAAGGAAGTCTTTTTCTTCTTCATAATGAGTTCCTCACACGCACATAAGGAATACTATTTTTGAAAGGAGAAATGGATATCCCAATAAATAAAAATGGGATTACAAATGTATAGTATATAACTGACATAGACTTGAAATAACTAGATCTCTGCAACATACATTCTGACAATAAGAAAGCTCAGTTTTTAAAGCAAATCAGAAAAATTAAAAATGAAAAATAATGACTAATTCTAGTGGATATTTGCACATCTTGAAATCCAAATATAAACCAAATAGGGAAAACTAAGATGTAAGGGTTGGATTTCCTTAGTAGATTCTAGTTTTTAAGAAAAATTTACAAACTAGTAAATGAATGAATTCAGATGCTGTTTTCCCAACCTGAACATACAGCCACCAACTTTATCTGTGAATCCTAGAGAGTGATTGATTAGTTTAAGAAATGAAGAAAACGTTTTTCATTTATTTTTGTTAGTTTAGTTTTTACCACAATTCCTTACTGTATTCTGGAAATGAAACACATTAAACTCTGAGAAGTCTAAAAGTAATTAGAATTAAATGAATTAGCAGAATTAAATAAATGTTTTCCAAAGAGCAATCACTCCATTATGTAAGGTTAAGACCCTGAATGTAACAGATAGGAATTCAAACTTTAAAGTAAGAAATCTGTAAGTACGAATCATTTAATAGTGTTTTGGTCTCTCACTTACTGATTGAGTTTTGTGAACTCTGAGTAAATTTTTAACAACTTTATTCCTTTTCAAGAATTTTCCTTACCAGCTATTAAATCTTTCCTTATTTTTATCAGAAGCCATTTCTGTGTTAAACACATTAAATTATTTTCATTGCAGACTTTAACTCTAATATGTAGTTTTGTCCCAAGCTTGAAAACATTCTTAACTTAAACTGGACCACCACTCCAGCCTTGATTTATTTTCAGAGCTTTAAATAAAAACTTTGCATCTGTTACTGTTAAAGTCTGTAATTAGTAGTTGAAACACACAAAGAATCAACATGATGTCATGTCTAGACTACATGTAAATTAATATGAAAGCAATTGATTTACAAACTCTATACTAATACAAATTAATCTGAATTAAGTTTAATCCCCAGTTACTAACTGATTAAGTGTGACTGTTGATAGCTACAGGGTGGTGATTTCCATCTGTGATTTTTTAGGGGACAACTTAATCATTGATTCTGTATGGAAACATAGTTAAAACACATACCATATACAGTGATGGTCCATGTCTGTTTCCTGCACAGATGAGCTAAAGATACAAAACTGAAATATACAGGTTAAAAACATATATGATGATCTTAGGACGATCTTCTTAAGTGCCATAATTAACTTTTGGCAAAGGGGTTGTCTCAGGCATGTTGACTCTGGCTGTGACTGGCATACCATCCCTCTTAGAAAGTGCATTCATCTGTTCAGAAGGAGAACTTGCTCTTCTCTGAGCAAACATGAATCAAAATTACCAATATGTTCTCTCTTTTTAAGCAAATTATTACAATTTAGTGTGGACAGAAAAACACATTGCTATTGAATACCAGTCCCTGTGAATGATTCTTGGTCTTTGAACTAAAAACACTCCCATGTCTTCAGAGCCAATCAACAGGTACGTGCTATCAAACCAGAGTAGGTTATTATTACACCATCTTTCATGTACTGGGAGCATTAGAAAAATGTTACATTTGTCCTCTCTACTAAAAATATATTTATTTGTATTTAAATATTATATTTAATTATAATTATATTTAATAATATTAAATATTAAATATTATAGGTCCCCTCCTAAGTTTTTGTTTGTTTGTTTGTTTGTTTGTTTAAGATTATTTTTGTTTGGCTTTGCTTTTTCTTTTTGTCTTTTGGAAGAATGTTTGTTCAAGTAAAATTAACTTGTACCCACTTTAGAATGCTAAAATCTCACCATGAAAATCATCAGAATAAAACAAAAATGTTTGTTTTACTTCTATTAGCCTGTTCCCATAATTGTATTAATAATATTTTTTAGATAATTGGAAGCCAAGAACAATCATACCAAGTTATGAAAAGTTTTACTTTTTTGATTTGCTGGTCATATTCAGTTAGTTTGTCAGAAAACTATAGTTTATGTTGGAACAAAATTAAGGAGTGTTTTATGAACATAATATGCATAGGTTTGATCATTAAAAAGCAACTATGTGCTATCAAAACGAGGGTCATTATATTTATATAGACTCTTTTATAGACATCCTACTCATTGTCATAATAACTGAGGCTGTCATGACCATGGTCTGTGCCTTGCATGAAGCCCTAAACAATTCTGACAGGCTGCAGCTCATTAAGGGACAGTCATTTTGTTGAAATGTCTATCAGCTCACAGGGATGCACCAAGATGAATAGGCCCAAAACAATAGGCCCATTTGTTAGAGCAGTAGCTTCTCTAATACATGATGAGACAATCAAGCCAAGCTGCCTTCGGCACAAAGACATAATTAATCAAATGGACAAATGGTTCAAAAATTGCTCTAGTATATTCTGTAGTGGACAGAAGTTTCCATGGAAACATTGGCGTTTGCATCACAGTTAATGACCATTCTGTACAATGAAGTCTCCCCCTTAATACACACTTCTTTACTCTCTCTCCATTATGCCTGTTCTCCCCACTCTTCCAATCATTAAAAAACACAACCTGGAAAAAAACAAATAAAATAGGGGGAATGAAGAAATATAAAAAAGAACCTGGAGTATCTGTACTCCCTACGAGAAAATCTAATAGTTCTATTTCAGCATTTATTAAACTAATTGTGATTTTTTTCTTGCTTTTACAATACTTAAAAAATTATTTAAGAAAAACATTTAGAAAACCAGCCTGAAGCTGTGCATTTTAATCCAATTAAATAATTGCAGCAACTTCATCCAAGTATTTACAGATGTTGCTGAGGTTACTGTAAAGATTTAAAATGATATTGAAAAAAAATTAATTGCAACATCTCTAAACTATTAAGTGAAAATTTAGTAAAGTCTTGTAAGAAAGGGAGACTAAATTTAACTTCGGTTTTTGGAAAAGAATATGTAAATATTTCTTAATTATGACTGCTTTTTTACTTTGTGGATATAAAGTAATTAATATTTAATCAAGCCAAAAGCAACCTTTACTCTGACACCTAATAAAACATATTCTCTATAGGTAACTGAACCTGTACTTCTTTGAAGGTAGTTCCTTGTTACTATACAGTAGCATATGAGATTTTAATTATTGCCTTACACCTTCTCCCCAAAATGTAGCTCATTGAAGTATTTTTTCCAATCACAAAAAAGGTCCTGATAAATGCAATATTCTCTATCTTGATAGTTTAAGGACCATAAGAATCGCTAAGTTTGATGCCTAGTTAGGGGTCTTGTGTAATACTTGAAACAAATAGTTTGATCTTTGGAAAATATGTGGAAAGGTAATTATATATATATATATATATATATATATTTGGATTTTTTTTCTCTATGTGTATCTTCCCATTCCACTTCCTTTGAAACTCTTATGCGTCTGTATAGGAAGCTGATTGCATTGTAGTGTTCCTTGAAGACATCTTCCCTTCCTAATATTTATGACCTTATTTTTAAAAGCTTGTGTCAATAGAGTCTTTTGCTGGTGGAATGTGAGAGATGGGGAAGAGAATTAGGAGGCTTTGGGGTGAGGGTAGGTTGGGGACCAAAGCAGCGAAGAAGCTGATGGTATTTTCCAAGATTGAAAAGGAAGAAGAGGTCTACTAGTCCTGCACAAAAGAAAGGTCCAGGCCGCCACCCTGGGCAACACAGAGAAAATACTCCAAACTCAGGCAAAATGAACTACATGGTGCACTTAGGGAGAGGGAAACTGAGGCTTTCAGTCTCAGCAGAGTTCTTTGCCCAAGTTCATCTTGGGAGCCTACTTTTATTTTATTTATTTATTTTTTTTCACAATTCTTTTTTTTTTTTTATATATATTTTATTTTATTTTATTTTTTTTAAAATTTTATTTTGTCGATATACATTGTAGCTGATTATTGCTCCCCATCACCAAAACCTCCCTCCCTTCTCCCTCCCCCCCTCCCCCCCAACAATGTCCTTTCTGTTTGCTTGTTGTATCAACTTCAAATAATTGTGGTTGTTATATCTTCTTCCCCCCCCCCGGTTTGTGTGTGTGTGTGTGTGTATGAGTGTGTGTGAATTTATATATTAATTTTTAGCTCCCTCCAATAAGTGAGAACATGTGGTATTTCTCTTTCTGTGCCTGACTTGTTTCACTTAATATAATTCTCTCAAGGTCCATCCATGTTGTTGCAAATGGCAGTATTTCATTCGTTTTTATAGCTGAGTAGTATTCCATTGTGTAGAAGTACCACATTTTCCGTATCCACTCATCTGATGATGGGCATTTGGGCTGGTTCCAACTCTTGGCTATTGTAAAGAGTGCTGCGATGAACATTGGGGAACAGGTATACCTTTGACTTGATGATTTCCATTCCTCTGGGTATATTCCCAACAGTGGGATGGCTGGGTCGTATGGTAGATCTATTTGCAATTGTTTAAGGAACCTCCATACCATTTTCCATAGAGGCTGCACCATTTTGCAGTCCCACCAACAATGTATGAGAGTTCCTTTTTCTCCGCAGCCTCGCCAGCATTTATCGTTCATAGTCTTTTGGATTTTAGCCATCCTAACTGGGGTTAGATGGTATCTCAATGTGGTTTTGATTTGCATTTCCCGGATGCTGAGTGATGTTGAGCATTTTTTCATATGTCTGTTGGCCATTTGGATATCTTCCTTAGAGAAATGCCTATTTAGCTCTTTTGCCCATTTTTTAATTGGGTTGCTTGTTTTCTTCTTGTAAAGTTGTTTGAGTTCCTTATATATTCTGGATATTAATCCTTTGTCAGATGTATATTTTGCAAATATTTTCTCCCACTCTGTTGGTTGTCTTTTAACTCTTTTAATTGTTTCTTTTGCTGTGCAGAAGCTTTTTAGTTTGATATAATCCCATTTGTTTATTTTTCCTTTGGTTGCCCGTGCTTTTGGGGTCGTATTCATGAAGTCTGTGCCCAGTCCTATTTCCTGAAGTGTTTCCCCTATGTTTTCTTTAAGAAGTTTTATTGTCTCAGGGTGTATATTTAAATCCTTAATCCATTTTGAGTTGATTTTAGTATACGGTGAGAGGTATGGATCTAGTTTCATTCTCCTGCATATCGATATCCAGTTATCCCAGCACCACTTGCTGAAGAGGCAGTCCCTTCCCCAGTGAATAGGCTTGGTGCCTTTGTCAAAGATCAGATGGCAGTAAGTGTGTGGGTTGATTTCTGGATTCTCTATTCTATTCCATTGGTCAGTATGTCTGTTTTTATTCCAGTACCATACTGTTTTGGTTATTATAGCTTTGTAGTATAGCTTAAAGTCAGGTAGTGTTATGCCTCCAGCTTTATTTTTTTTGCTGAGCATTGCTTTGGCTATTCGTGGTCTTTTATTGTTCCATATAAATGTCTGAATAGTTTTTTCCATTTCTGAGAAAAATGTCTTTGGAATTTTGATGGGGATTGCATTGAATTTGTATATCACTTTGGGTAGTATGGACATTTTCACTATGTTGATTCTTCCAATCCAAGAGCATGGAATATCTTTCCATCTTCTTGTATCCTCTCTAATTTCTCTCAGCAGTGGTTTGTAGTTCTCATGATAGAGATTTTTCACCTCCTTGGTTAACTCAATTCCTAAGTATTTTATTTTTTTGGTGGCTATTGTAAATGGGCAGGCTTTCTTGATTTCTCCTTCTGCATGTTCACTATTGGAGAAAAGAAATGCTACTGATTTTTGTGTGTTGATTTTGTATCCTGCTACTGTGCTGAAATCATTTATCAATTCCAACAGTTTTTTTGTAGAGGTTTTAGGCTGTTCGATATATAGGATCATGTCATCTGCAAACAGGGACAGTTTGACTTCATCTTTTCCAATCTGGATGCCCTTTATTTCCTTCTCTTCTCTGATTGCTCTGGCTAGTACTTCCAACACTATGTTGAATAGGAGTGGTGAGAGTGGGCATCCTTGTCTAGTGCCTGTTCTTAAAGGAAAAGCTTTCAGCTTTTCCCCATTCAGGATGATATTGGCAGTGGGTTTGGCATATATGGCTTTAATTATGTTGAGATACTTTCCCTGTATACCTAACTTATAGAGGGTCTTTGTCATGAATGAGTGCTGAACTTTATCAAATGCTTTTTCAGCATCTATAGAGATGATCATATGGTCCTTGTGTTTGAGTTTATTAATATGGTGTATCACATTTATTGATTTGCGTATGTTGAACCAACCTTGCATCCCTGGGATGAATCCCACTTGATCGTGATGAATAATTTTTCGTATGTGTTGCTGTATTCTGTTTGCTAGTATTTTAGTGAGGATTTTTGCATCTATATTCATCAAGGATATCGGCCTGTAGTTTTCTTTTTTGGTTATATCTTTACCTGGTTTTGGTATCAGGATGATGTTTGCTTCATAGAATGAGTTTGGGAGATTTGTGTCCGTTTCAATCTTTTGGAATAGTTTGTAAAGAATCGGTGTCAATTTCTCTTTGAATGTTTGGTAAAATTCTGCTGTGAATCCATCTGGTCCTGGGCTTTTCTTTGTTGGGAGCCTTCTGATAACAGCTTCAATCTCCTTTATTGTTATTGGTCTGTTCAAATTTTCTACGTCTTCATGGTTCAGTTTTGGGAGCTTGTGTGTGTCCAGAAATTTATCCATTTCCTCCAGATTTTCAAATTTGTTGGCGTATAGTTGTTTATAGTAGTCTCGAATGATTCCTTGTATTTCAGATGAATCAGTTGTAATATCGCCTTTTTCATTTCTAATTTTTGTTATTTGAGTCTTCTCTCTTCTTTTTTTTGTTAGCCATGCTAATGGTTTGTCAATTTTATTTATCTTTTCAAAAAACCAACTTTTTGATTCGTTGATCTTTTGAATTGTTTTTTGGTTTTCAATTTCATTCAGTTCTGCTCTGATCTTAATGATTTCTTTCCGTCTGCTAACTTTGGGATTGGATTGTTCTTGTTTTTCTAGTTCTTTAAGGTGAAGTGTTAGGTTGTTCACTTGCCATCTTTCCATTCTTCTGAAGTGAGCATTTAATGCAATAAATTTTCCCCTCAATACTGCTTTTGCAGTATCCCACAGGTTTTGGTATGATGTATCATTGTTTTCATTAGTTTCAATAAACTTTTTGATTTCCTGCTTGATTTTTTCTTGGACCCATATGTCATTAAGTAGAATGCTGTTTAATTTCCATGTGTTTGTATAGTTTCCAGAGTTTTGTTTGTTATTAATTTCTAGTTTTAATCCGTTGTGGTCTGAGAAGATACATGGGATAATTCCAATTTTTTTGAATTTGCTGAGACTTGATTTGTGACCTAATATGTGATCTATCCTGGAGAATGATCCATGTGCTGATGAGAAGAATGAATATTCTGAGGTTGTTGGGTGGAATGTTCTGTAGATATCTGCCAATTCCAATTGGTCTAGAGTCTTGTTTAGATCTTGTGTTTCTCTACTGATTCTTTGCCTAGATGATCTGTCTAATATTGACAGTGGAGTGTTCAGGTCCCCTGCTATTATGGTATTAGTGTCTATTTCCTTCTTTAGGTCTAATAGAGTTTGTTTTATAAATCTGGCTGCTCCAACATTGGGTGCGTACATATTTATGATTGTTATGTCTTCTTGATGGATCAGTCCTTTTATCATTAAGTAGTGTCCCTCATTGTCTCTTTTTATGGTTTTTAGTTTAAAGTCTATTTTGTCAGATATAAGAATAGCCACTCCAGCTCGTTTTTCTTTTCTGTTTGCATGGTAAATCTTTTTCCATCTTTTCACTCTTAGTCTGTGTGAATCTTTATGGGTGAGGTGGGTCTCTTGTAGGCAGCATATAGTTGGGTCCTGCTTTTTGATCCAGTCAGCCAGTCTGTGTCTTTTAATTGGGGAATTTAAGCCTTTAACATTAAGCGTTGTTATTGAAAGGTGTTGATTTATTCCTAGCACTTTATTGGTTGTTTGGTTGTCTTAGGTGTCTTTTGTTCCTTGCTTTCTGATTTACTGTTTGGTTTCTTTGTTTGTTGGTTCCTTAGGTCGTAGATAGTGTTTTTGTTAGCTTGTTTTCTCTTCATGAATGCCATTTTTATTGTACTAGCGGGTTTAGATTTTTCTTAGGTTTTTATGGCAGTGGTAGTTATTTTTCAGGAACCAAACCCAGTACTCCCTTGAGGATTTCTTGTAAGGGTGGTCTTGTGGTAGTGAACTCCCGCAGTTTTTGTTTGTCTGAGAAATATACTATTTGCCCCTCATTTCGGAAGGATAGCCTTGCAGGGTAGAGTATTCTTGGCTGGCAATCTTTGTCTTTTAGTATTTTGAAAATATCATCCCATTCCTTTCTAGCTTTTAGGGTTTGTGACGAAAAGTCTGATGTTAACCTGATTGGGGCTCCCTTATAGGTGATTTGACGCTTCTCTCTTGCAGCTTTTAAGATTCTCTCTTTGTCTCTGAGTTTTGCCAATTTGACTATGACATGTCTTGGAGAAGGCCTTTTTGGGTTGAATATGTTTGGAGATCGTTGAGCTTCCTGGATCTGAAGATCTGTGATTTTTCCTATACCTGGGAAGTTTTCTGCCACTATTTTGTTGAATATGTTTTCAATGGAATCTCCATTTTCCTCCCCTTCTGGAATACCCATGACTCGGATATTTGAGCGCTTGAGGTTGTCTGATATCTCTCTCAGATTTTCTTCCATGTCCTTGATTCTTTTTTCTTTCTTTTTGTCTGCTTGTGTTATTTCAAACAGCCCATCTTCAAGTTCAGAGGTTCTCTCTTCAACTTCGACAAGCCTGCTGGTTAAACTCTCTGTTGTGTTTTTTATTTCGCTGAATAACTTCTTCAGTTCAGCAAGTTCTGCTACATTTTTTTTTCAGGACATTGATTTCCTTGTATATTTCCTCTTTCAGATCCTGTATACTTTTCCTCATTTCATCATGATATCTAGCTGTGTTTTCTTGTATCTCATTCAGTTTCCTTAGAATTATCACTCGAAATTCCTTGTCAGTTATTTCAAGGGCTTCTTGTTCTATAGGATCTAGAGCATGAGATTTATTAACTTTTGGTGGTGTACTTTCTTGATTTTTTGTATTTCTGATGTCTTTTTTTTGGTGTTTATTCATTGTGGCAGGGGGTTTCACAGTCCACCGGTTTGAGACTAATGACTAACTAGGATGTTGCTGTGGTTGCCAATTTGGTATGGCTCCCGCCGTGACTGCTCAGTTGGCCTCTAGTGTCTTGTGTGTGTGGTTGCCTCAGGTCTTGGGCTTCTCCGGGGATCCACCTTTCTGGTCAGCTTGTACTCTGCTGGGCTGGTGGATCACGTACCACAGGGTGTGTGATCTCTGTTGAGCTTTCACTTTCTGTATAGGACTTCTCCCCGTTCCGTGTGCTCTGGCCCAGGCTGTTAGATCGTGCAGTGGCGACCCCACCGGGTGTGTGGTTTCTGTCGAGTCTCCGCCTCCCTGGCTGCACGTCTCCCCCCTCTGTGCACACTGTGCTGAGCTGGGGTGTGTCTTCTGCACCCCTCGCTTATCAGCTGGGCCTTCAAGACCCTGCTCAGCACCGCCTTGCCCACGAAGTCTACCAGGTTTCTGCTAGGCACAGACGACCGGTCTCTCTGGGTGCCTTTGTAGCACTGTGTAGATCTTTCTCGGGTCTTGTTCACCTTTGAATCCCCCCGGTATAAACCGAGTCTAGTGCCCGCCTGCAGCCTGCTCTCCGGCAGGTTCAAGCAGACCTGGGAACTCTCCTACCACACTATTCCCAACCAGAAATTCGTTAGGCTTTTTTCCAAACTGGTGGTCGCAGAGATGGTATCTGCCTCCCAGTAACAGGAAGTTTACTGGGGCCGGAGTCCAGGGTGTGGTGGAGTGACAGTCGGCCTGCCCGTACTTCCTAGCCCTCCCAACACTGGTCGGGACGCCCCACACCCCCAGCCCAGCCAGAGAACCGCGGAGGGAGTGGGAGAGGAGGCCGGCCGCAGGGTCCGGAAAGCCCCGCGCCAGGCCAAGCAAATGGGCTCAGTGATGGCCGAGCAGGGCGGAGCTGCCCGCACCTGGGAAAATGGAGGCAGCACCAGGGCAGTGAGTGGCCTGGTGGTGCAGGCGGGAGCCGCGTGGGCATCCACCCCCCGAACAGAGCTGTGCTAGGGATCACTCACAGTGCTGTGCCAGGTCGGTTGCTCACTCTGTCTCTGGTTTGTTGCCTTCCGTGTTCTTGGCGCTGCCGCCTTGGGCTGTTCAGTCGCGGCGCCGCTCGGGCGCTCCCAGGAATCTTCTTTAATGCCGGCCTGAAACCTCGAATCCTGAATAGGGCAGCTGGCCGCCTTCAGTGCGGCCCCAGCCTCCGGGATCCTGGCTGCATCCACAGCAGCCCTGGCGCCGTGTTCCCTGTTTCAAGACTCACTTTTGCAGCTAAGAATCAGTTCTTTTCCTGCTCCACACTTCAAAGCTGTTGCCTGTAAATGAGGCAGCCTCTCCTGCCGGGGGCAAAGTGGCGTTGAGCTTCCACGACCGGCCAGCAGCAGCAGTCCTCCCTTAAGAGATGGCCAGAGGAAGGTCCACAAGCTTCCCGGCTGCCTGAGGCCCAGTGGCCACCTTTTCCACCTCAGCTACTCCGCGCCAGCCGCGGCAGCCGCCGCCATCTTGAAACTCCTTGGGGAGCCTACTTTTAAAGAGGTATGCGAGGTTGACCCATGAGCATGTCTGCAGTTACCAAGATGGATGGAGGCCCATGAGCCACTACATCATTTCCTGCATCTAATTGGTAATCTACATTTTTATACCATCCTAAATCCAACTGAGATTAAATTTCATTATTTAATTTTTTTAAAAGATATTTCCTGCATACTTGGATATGTAGAGTAAACTTTATCCTTGTCCCAAATTTTGACTATAGAGAAGAATGAATGAAAACACCCATTCATCACTAAGATAGAGGGAAGAACATGGACACAAACTAATGTTCTATTAGACTTTATGATAGGGGCTTAAACCACGAAAATTTTTGGTAAATATTTTATTGAAGTAGAATAGGCATAGAAGAAATAGACAGCGCATAAAAATAACCCATGACCAACATCCAGCTCACATAACACAAAACAGAACAGTACCAGCATTTCAGAAGCCTAATTCATTCTGCTAATTTTTACTCTATCAAGGATAACCACTATCTATATTTCCAATACTGGAGTTTAATATTGCCTGTTTTAAGTTCTGGATTATAAATTTTGTGATGGTATTGCTCTTAGTATACATTCAGACTAGAGTAACTATATCAATACAAAATTAAGACATTGATAACAGAAATAAAGAATAAAGGAAATAAGAAAAATAAGTAAGAATGATTATTTGATACCAGATGGGACAGTTTCTTTTTATTTAGCAACCTGATATGAACATCTGCCTGGTTTGCCTCCATGAAGCACCGGCCTGGTTCAACTTATTACACTGGAGCAGGAGTACCTCTAAATGGATTCATCTCTCAATGATGTAAGTTTGAAGAAGATACAGTCTCTTTGGAAATCAATTTTCTCAGTTGTAGGAGTAATGATCACATCATGATGTTGTTATAAAATTAATAAAAGAACTCATAGAATTAAAGTATTTTGAAAATTTTAAAAGCCTCAAAGTGACGCTGTGAGGAAATAGATATTTTATTATATTATTGGTGGTGATAAAAAATAATCTCATCATTTATCTAGGGAAGGTAGAAATATCTAACATAATTATAGATTTATTTTCTCTTTGACTCAGCAGCCTTAAATCTGGAAATCCGTCGCACAGAAATACTTTCCCATGTATGAGATCATTTATGTATAATAAATAAAATTATCCACATCATATTATTTGTATTAATGAAGGATTAGAAGCACCTAAGAGTGCAAATATAGAGGTCTGCTTGAATTAACTTGTATATCCACACAGTGGAATTCTATGCAATTGTGAGAATGAATGAGGAAGACATCAATGAAAAAATTTCTAGAATATATTTTAAGTAAATAAATCAATGTGCAGGATAGTATAGATAGTATGCTACTGGCATGTAAGAAAAGGAATACTACCCAGAGCAGTCAGGCAAGAGAAAGAAATAAAGAGCATCCAGATGGGAAAAGATGAAGAAAAATGTCCCTATTTGCAGATAACAGGTTCCTCTCTAGAGAGAAACTTAAAGACTCCACCAAAAAACTCTTAGAATTGATAAAAAAAATTCAATACAGTTGCAGGATACAAAATCAATACACAAAAGTCAGTAGTGTTTCTATACTCCAACAAACAACTAGCATAGAAAGAAATCAAGAAAGTAATCCATTTAAATAGCTACCAAAAAAATAAAACACCTGTGAATAAATTTATTCAAGGAGGCAACAGATCTCTACAATGAGAACTGCAAAACACTGAGGAAAGAAAATAAGGAGGACACAAAAAAATGGAAAGACATTCCATGTTCATGGATTGGAAGAATTAATGTGAAAATGTCCATACTACCCAAAGCGATCTACAAATTCCATGCAATCCCTATCAAAATACCAATGACGCTTTTTACAGAAATGGAAAAACAATGCTAACATTCACATGGAACAACAAAAGAACTCAAGTAGCCAAAGCAATACTGAGCAAAAAAATAAAGCTGGAGGAATTACACTATTTGACCTCAAATTATATTATAAAGCTATGATAACCAAAACACCATGGTACTGGCATATAAACAGACACATGGACCAATGGAACAGAATTGTAAACCCAGAAACAATCCACGTACTTACAGCCAACTGATCTTTGACAAAGGCACCAAGAACATACAGTGGGGAAAGGACAGCCTCTTCAATAAATGATTCGGGATGAACTGGGATTCAATGTGTAAAAAAATAAAAGCAGACCTATACTTCTCTCCATACACTAAAATTAACTCAAAATGGATTAAAGACTTAAAGACCTGAAACTATAAAACTCCTAGAAGAAAACACGGGGGAAATACTTCAGGATGCAGAGTTGGGCAATGATTTTATGAATAAGGCCTCAAAAGCACAGGCAAAAAAAGAAAAATAAATAAACAAATGGGATTATATCAATCGAAAATGCTTCTGAACAGCAAAGGAAACAATGAACAGAGTGAAAACACAACCTACAGAATGGGAGAAAATATTTGCAAACTATGCATCTGACAAGGGATTAATATCCAGAATATACAAGGAATTTAAACAAGTAATTAGTAAAAAAAAAAAAAAAAAAAAAAAACAAACAGGAAAACAAATAATCTGATTAAAAATGGGCAAAGGAGTTGGGTAGACATTTCTCAAAAGGAATCATACAAATGGCCAACAGCTACATGAGAAAATGCTCAATGTTGCTAAGCATCAGGGAAATGCAAATTAAAACTATGTTGAGATATCATCTTACCCCAGTTAGACTGGCTATTATCAGAAAGACAGAGAATAACATATGCTGGCAAGGATGCAGAGAAAGGAAAAATCTTATATGCTGTTAGTGGGACTGTAAATTAGTACAGCCGTTATGGAAAACAGTATGGAGGTTTCTCAAGCAACTACAGATGGAATTACAATATGATCCAGCAACCCTCCTACTGGATATATACCCAAAGGAATGGAAATCATCATGTTGAAGAGATACCTGTGCTTCTGTGTTTACTGCAGCTCTATTTACTATAGCCAAGATATGGAAACAACCTAAATGTCCATCAACAGATGACTGGATAAGAAAAATGTGGTATATATACACAATGGAATACTACCCAGCTAGAAAAAAGAATGAAATTCTGCCATTTACAGCAGCATGGATGAGCTTGGAGAAAATTATGTTAAGTAAAATGAGCCAGACACAGAAAGAGAAATACCATATGTCCTCATTCATAAATGGGAACAAAACAACGAGGGAGGGAGGGGGAGGGGGGAGAGAGAGAGAGAGAGAGAGAGAGAGAGAGAGAGAGAGAGAGAAGAAAAAAAGAACAATCACAATGATATGTTGAACTTCCAGGAGATAACAAAACTAGTTTAACTGGAGAGGGGAAGGGGGATAGCAAGAAATTGGTTAATGGACGCAAAATAGCTAGCTAGTTAGGAAAAATAAGTTCCATTGATGTAGGGTTGAGCTGGGTAGCTATAACTCACATTAACTTACCACATGTTATCAAATGGCTAGAAGAGAGGAGATGAAATGTCCTCAATACAAAGAAATGATTATGTTTTGTGCTGATGAATATGCTAATTATCCTGATTTGATCATCTCACATTACACAAAGGTATTGATATTCAACTCTATACCCCACAAATATGTATAATCAATTATGTTTCAATAAAAACGAGTTATTCACATCCCTTGTATTTGTCTAGAGAATGACTGAAAGAAGAAACATGAAGGTAAAAAACAAGAGAGGAGAATAGAGTTGATGGAAATAGAGCTGGTATGGAATTTTCAGGGTATACTTTTCAAAAAATAATTATTTTGAAATAATTAGGTTTACAGAAAAGTTACAAAGCTAATAGAGTCCCATATACTTTTCATCAAGCTTTCCCCAATCTTAACATCTTACGTAACTGAAAAATTAACATTGGTAAATACTACTAATTAAACTACAGGTTTTATTCAGATAACCCCAGATTTTCCAAAATATTCATTTTCTGATTTAGAATTCCATCAAGGATTCTCCTGCATTACTTTTAATGACCCCTTGGTCTTCTCTGATCTGTGACAGTTTCTCATTTTCTCCCTGATTTTGTGACTGTGGCACTTTGAAGCATACTGATAGGTATTTTGAAGAATGTACCTGACACTGAATTTGTCTTATACTTTCTCACAGTTAGCTTTGAGGGTATGAATTTTTGGTAAGAACGCCCAGACATGATGTGCCCTTCTCAGTGCATCATATTAGGGGCACATGATCAGGATGGGTTTTTTTTTTACTAGTGATGTGAATCTTAACCACTAAGCTAAGGTGGTGTCTGCAGGTTTATATGTAAAGTTACCATTTCCTCTTTGTAAATGCTAAGTGTATTAAGGGAGATAATGAGAAACAAAACTGGAAAAATCTGTTTTTTCTTTTACTTTGCCAACCAAATTTAGCATTCACCAATGGGTCTATACTACTGCAGTTATTGCTGTGGTGTTCTGATGGTGATTTCCTATTTTCTTCAATCATTCTACATTTAATTTTTTTGTTAGGAAGAGTTTTCCCTTCTCAATCTTTAATTTGTTTATATGATTACTAATTTATGTCACTATGGACATATGGGTATTTTATATCATTCTATTTTACTTCCTCTCTGCTCACATTATTTCTTTTTTTTTTTACTAGATCACTAAAAGCGATTTTCCTGCTGTTTACAATATTTATTTGAAAATTATTTTATGTTTTCAAGTAATAAATTGCTTTATGTTGATGCAAGTTCTTTATAACCTGCTGTCCCAATTCTTGTCTTTCTCTGTGACATTGCTGCTATTTATTTTACTTATCCATATGCTATGAACACCCAAAATGTAACTATTATTGCTCCAACCAGACAGTTAATCTAAGACAACTATCTGGTTTTTGATCAACTAAGGGTAGGAAAAATAAAATAATTTACTTTACCTTTATGCATTCCTTCTCTTTTGCTCTCCTTTTTAAAATGTAGATTCAAGTGTCCAACCGATATCATTTTTCTTCTGCCTGAAGACTTTCTTTTAACATTTCTTGCACAGCAAGTCTGCTGACTGGGAATTCTCTTAGTTTTTGTCTGAGAAATCCTTTACTTCTTCACTTTTGAAGGATAATTTAATTGGATATGGAATTCATGATTACAGTCCTTTTTGTTTAGCATTTAAAAAATTTCATTCCACTCTATTCTGGCTTATGTGATATTTGATGAGAGCTCTCCTGTAATTTTTATCCTTGTTCCTCCATAGGGAAAAAGTTTCCCCACCCTTGATTCCCTCAAGTTTTTTTCTTTATCTTTGGTTATTTGCAGTTTGAATATGATGTGTCTATGTGCAGTGTTTTGGGTATTTATCCTGTTTCTATTCTCTCAGCTGTCTGGTTCTACGATTTCATGTCTGTGCTTCATTTGGAAAATTTCCAAGCCATTATTTCTGCAATTTTTTCTTCTGCTCCATTCTCTCTCTTCTTTCTGATATTCCAATTACATGCACATTGCAACTTTTCATATTGCTCCACAGTTCTTGGATGTTCTATTCTGTTCTATTCTATTCTATTCTTTCCCTCTTTTCTCTCTTTCCATTTCATTTTGAGAAGTTTGTATTTAGCTATGTTCAAACTCACTGGTTCTTTCCTCAGCCATGTCAAATCGACTCATGAAATCATCAACAGAAGTCTTTATGTCTGACATCGTGTTTTTCATTTCTAGCCTTTCCTTTGAATCTCTCTTACAATTTTTATCTCTTTGCTGACATCTCATCTTGTCTTGCATGTTGTCTCCTTTTTTCCATGGGAGTTTTTACCATAATAATCATATTATTTTAAATTTCTTGTGAGAAAATTTCAACATCTTTTTTATATCTGAGTCTGATTCTGCTGCTTGCTTATTTCTTCAGACAGTATTTTTTCTTGCTTTTGGGTATGCATTGCAAATTTTGCAGAAACGGGTATGTTGTACAGGGTGATAGCGAAGTAAGTTGCCCTTTAGTGTGAAGATTTATGTTAATCTGGTAGGAGCTGTAGTACAGTTAATGTTTACTTTAGCTATAGACAGGGAGGCTTCAAATTACTGGGTGAGCTTTTTCTTTTTCTCCCCACTTTGTTTTCAGTTTCCCTTTGCTTTGCTCTTTAGAGAGAGCTTGTGACTTGCAGCTCTTTAAATTGTAATCCACTATTATTATTTATTCCTGGAGGCTTGTAAGTGCTGTGATGGGTAATGGAAGAGAGGGAGCATACTCTAATTTTCTCATTAAGTCTCAGTGTTTTAATGGGCCATTGTCTTGAGGGTGTGACCTATGAATTGTTTCTGTTTCTCCTCCAGGAATAGAACTTTTGCTTCTCCTGTCCCCTAGTCCCTTTCTCCAGAACCTTCTCAAACCAGTGTTTCTAGTATATTTCCTTGAAGCCCTTTTCCCTGTTGATTATGTTCCTCTCCCCACTTAGATGAGATGGGAAGGCAGAAGGAGGTGAAGATGGAGTGGATATTTTTCCCCAAACTGATAGAGGTTGAGGTTTCAAAATTTCCCTCTGATGATGTCCTTTATCCTGGATGTCCTTTTTCCTGCTGTAGGGAAGGGCCCAAAGTGTTTCCTAATGGCTATTGATGGCTATTCTTCCCCGCCCCCATTGGGGCCCCTTGGGAGCTTTGTCAAATCCTCCACTACAACCTTGATGGCATTCCTGGAGGCAAAAACCTGTGAAAACGTGGGGATCCCTTCTGACGGCTGCTCCTAGGAGCTTCTCGTCCTCCAGCAATTCATAATCCTTACAAGTTAAGTGGTCCTTGACCAGGGTTTCTGCTCCAGGTAAGCAACTCTCAGGTGCTTTATCCTTATGGTTGTGCCTGACTCTCCAGATTTTGGGAATACAGTTTGTCCCATGGCCTCAGTTCTCTGATGGGTCCAAGAAAAGTCATTTAGACTCAGTTTGTTAAGCTTTTTTATTGTTGGAAGGACAAGAGTAATGACTTCCAACCACTTCATATATTGAAGCTGAAACCTGAAGGCTTCAGACATGTGGATATTTATTTTATTCTTTGGGCTACAATCCAAGACTATTATCGTTTATTTTGTTGGTCAAACAGTTTTAGCCTTGGTCATTGAGAGCACTTTGTAAATTTCGCTCTGTGTTGAATGGACATGCCCCGCTACTTTCTCTAATAGTGAGAAACCTGACTCTCCTTATTTACAATTTATTTATTTGTTTAATTCTAGTATACATATAAAGCAGTTTGAGAATATCTATTTTATACATGCTTCCCATACGTGTATAAAATAAATTTACTAATTAGACTACATGGTTTTTCCATTGTTCTTTTTCTACTAAGCCTTTCATTTTCCAGTCAAAATGCTGTTTTCCAGAGATACTTAAGAAAACTTTTTTCTTTCTCACTTTCATGTGTTTCTGTTCTTCTGTTGGCTTTCTCAGTACAGTCTGCATCCCATCCTGGGTGATTTCTATAGACCTGTCTTTAGGCATACTGATTCTTCCTTGGCTGTAAGCAGCTTACTATTAAGCACATGGAAGTCATTCTTTGTCTCTGTCACTGTGTTTTGCATTTTTAGTGTTTCTATTTAAATATTTCCTATAGTTTCCAAATATCTGCTTAATTTAACCACTTGCTTTGCATGTTGCCTTTTTTTCTTTAGAGCCTTTTACATATTAATCATAGTTGTTTTAAACTCTCTCAGATAATCCCAACACTGTATTTTATTTGAGTTTGGATCTGATGTTTGCTCTCTTTCTTAGGATTGTGCTTTTTTTTTTTTTCTTGACTTTTTGTGTGCTTCCTAATTTACTCTTGAAAGGTGAATATCTTGTGTAGTATCTATGATATAAGGTAAATAGTTTCTATTCCTGGAAATTGATATGACTTTCTTGTATGAGATTGGGGCAATCTATTTAATCCATTAAACCTGGTTTTCAGGTTTGTTGTTACTATGAGTACCTTCAGTTCACCATGGTTTCAAATTATTCTAGGATGCTTTGTGTTCAGAGTAAGAGCTCCAGAGGGCTTTATGTTTCAATGCCTGCTCCTTCCTTGTCTTTTGGTCTTCCCTCTTTGCAGGGCTTAAGAGAGGATCTGTATTTAGAAAATTACTGGTTACTTGATGCTTCTTATCCTGGGGTGGGGGTGGGGGCAGAAAAAGAGAGAGAGAAAAAATAGTGGGGGTAGGGAGATGGGAGATATGGTTGCTCTCAAGTGTTCTAAGTCTGTGTTTAGGCTGTATGTCTCTGGTTCTCAGTGGTGTAACTTGCTCAGTAATTCTGAGAAGTCCATACTTATGTCCTTCATCCAGAACTTAAGGTTTCTTTTTTCTGCTTCCTTCTTCTGGAGGCAATGTGTTTTCACCAGTATCCTAAGTGCCCTGGTATGTACTGACCTTCTCCTTACAAGTTAAGGTTTTAACTTGGTAGGAAAAATAGAGAACTACCTCAGTTAAGTTTTGTGACCCTCTAATAGCAGCTCCTGGTTCCTTCCCCCAGTTTTGCACCATAAGGGAAATTCTCAGGAATCTGCTGAAATTTTCTGAGTTTTCAGTTGTCAGACTCCCCCAATATTTGTGGTTGCCAGGGACTTAACTTTCTCTTTACAAGGCATGTACAATATCCACCAGCTTGCCAGTAACCCCAGCTGAACCCTCTTCTCAAGCTGCATCCTGTCCTGGTAAGCCACTGCTCACATCTTGTGTTTCCCTGCAAGCTCTAGTCCTTTCTTAGATTTTTGAACCAGGTGGCTCCTCTGTAACCTAAGCACCAAGAGTTCAAGAAAAATTGTGAACTTGCTGTTGTGAGTATACCTTTTTATGTCACTGTGAGTTTTGAACCATGTAAATGTATTACCTGTTCACAAATTTTTAAAAGAAAGAAAGGCAGGACAAACTGGTACCTACTCAAAACTCTTGCATGTGAGAAGTAATCTCTTCAAAAAGGTATAGAAATACTAGGTCTCAAGAGGAGGATGTGCAAGATCCTAGGCAATAGCCAAGAGTGGCTCCCACTAGTTTACAGAAGGCAAGAGCGTGCCAAAAACACCACTTCCATGGGATGGCTCAGAACACTCACCACCATAACCACAGCTTCAGCAAAAGCAGTTTGACACCACAGCAGCAGCCACAGCCATTGTGCTGGTGTCACACCAGTCCACTCAACTGCATTGACACAAGGAGAGTCATCAGTGGAGACTGGAAAAAGAAGAGGAAGTCTCTGTCCTCAAAGCCCACTCCAGAATAATAGGAAAAGCAACTGCTCTACCAGATGACCAGACATCAATGTAGAGATACCAGAAATAAAAAAAATCCAAGAAAATATGACACCACCAAAAAGACACCACCAAAAAAAAAAAAAAAAAACCCAGTAATTCTCAAATACCAGACCCTATAGAGTAGGAAAACCTTGAAATGACTGAAAAGGTTTTCCTAGCAACTATCTTAAGGGAAATCAATGGGATATGAGAAGACCCAGTTAGACAACATACTGAAATTAGAAAATAAACAACTAAGTAGAAATCCAGGATATGAAGGAGGAAATTTACAAAGAGATTAATATCTTAAAAGAAAATGCAGCACAGGTCATGGAACTGTAAAATTAATTCAATGAAGTAAAAACCACAACCAAGAGCTTAAGCAGCAAGCTAGAACAAGCAGAAGAAAGGAATTCTGATTATGAAAATAGTCTTTTCAAATAATCCAAGTAGAAAAAAAAGGAAACATAAGAATTTTAAAAAATGAAGAAAATCTAAAAGACAGACAACCTTAAGTGCACAAACACTCAAATCATTGGTGTTGCTTTGCCTCCCACAGATGTGTCACCCCTTTTCCCCTGGGTGATGGAGCTGCCAAAGATTTCTCAAAGCCCATCTCTTCTGAGCAGTGAGAAGCCCCCCCAAAGGGGTTAAACTCCTCAAACCCTCAAGAGCAAGGCATTCCTTCCATTTGGGAAATTAACCACTAATTGGGGTTCTCTTCCTGCATTTATTCTCCAGACCAAGTAGTTACAGGAAGAGACATAGGTGGGGATATAGTTTTAACAAGTTTAATGATAGAAGCTGGTAACATTCAGTAAAAACAAGTCAGATAACATTCCATTAGGTAATTAAGTGATCCACTAACAAAAGCTTGATTTTAGCAAACATTCTCTTCTTAACAGCAGTTCCCATTATCTTTACATATCAATCAGTAACCTGTCTGTCTTTGAGCCAGTGACCTTGCTGTGTTACAATTCTTTATCTCACAAAAGAGATAAATAGCCTAGGGAAAATTTCCTGTTTTTTGTAAGAAAAAACTTACAATTTAAAACTGCAAGGCTTTGGAAAACCAGGCCCTGTGAAGTACATTTGCTTCTTGCATACTTCGCAATGGGTGTTCTAGAAGGAGGAGAAAGGAAAAGACCAGCTTAAGTACACAACTTTAAGTGCATATAGTCTTAAGTGCAGACGACTTTAAATGCACAAACATTAAACTAGCAGACCTCCTTAAGTGAACAAACATTCAAATTGTGGGTGTTCCAGGAGAGGAGAAAGGAAATGGCATGGAAAATGTATTCAACAAAATAATAATGGAAAACTTTCCAAATATAGGGACAGACATGGACCTTCAGATCCAGGAGGCTCAAAGATCCCCCATAAAGAATCAGTCCAAAAATATTCTCTCCAAGACACTTTATAGTCAAACTGGCAAAGCTCAAAGACAAAGAGAGAATCCTAAAAGCAACAAGAAATAAATGTCAAGTCACCTATAAGAGAGCCCCTGTTAGACTAACAACAGACTTCTCAACAGAAATTCTACAGGCCAGAAGAAAATATGGTGATATATTCAAAATATTAACAGAAACAAACAAACAAACATAAAAACTGCCAGCAAAGAATACTATACCCAGAAAGTCTATCCTTCAGAAAGAGGTATAAATAGTACATTTTCCAGAAAAACAAAAGCTGTGGTAGTTCACCACCACACAACCAGCCTACAAGAAATCCTCAAGGAAGTCCTGCATCTGGAATCTGTAAAATGATAACCACTACCACAAATACATTGGAAAGAACAAAACCCACTGGTAGAACAAAAATATAAATGAGAAAATGAAAGAAACTAAATCTTACACCTCAAAACCCAACAAATATCAAAGACAAACAATAAAAGGGGACAAAAGGTATAAAAGATATTTAGAACATCCAAACGAAACTTGATAAAGTGTCAGGAGTAAGACAATGACTTTCAATAAAACCCTAAATAGAAATGAATTAAACTACCCACTCAAAAGACACAGACTGACTGTTTGGATTAAAAAGCTACATCCAACTATATGGTGTCTTCAAGAGACTCACCTCACCCATCAGGGCACACACAGACTAACAGAAAAGGAATGGGAAAAGTTATACCACACAAATGGAAACCAAAAATGAGCAGGAGTAGCTATCCTTATATCAGAGAAAACAGACTTTAAACCAAAAACCATAAGAAGAGACAAAGAAAGCCAATATATAATGATAAAGGGATCTATCCACCAAGAAGAAATAACAATCATAAATATATATGCACCCAACATTGGAGCACACAGATATATAAAGCAATTACTATTAGGCCTAAAGAAAGAGATAGAGCCCAAAACAATAAGAGTGGGGATTTGAACAGCCCTTTCTCATCACTTAGATGATCTAAGCAACAAATCAACAGAGAAACATAGGATTTAAACTGCACTTCAGACAAAGAGGACTTGGCAGATAGCTACAGAACACCCTACCCAGCAACTAAAGGACATACATTCTTCTCATCAGCACCTGGAACATTCTGCAGGATAGGATATATGTTAGGTCATAGATCAAGTCTCAAAAAATTTTTTAAAAATGGAATAATTTCAAGCATCTCTTCACACCATGACAGATGAAAACTACAACTCAATAACAACTGAAGTTCAGGAAATTATGCAAATACACAGAAATTAAACAGCATGCTCCTGAACAACTTAAAGGTCCAAGAAGGATATAAACAGGAAATCAAAAAATTGCTTGAAAGTAATGAAAATAAGACACACCATACCAAAACCTGTGGGGTACTGCAAAAATGTACTAAGAGGGAAGTTTATTGCAATAAATGCTTACATCAAAAGGACAGAAAGTTTTCAAATAAACAACCTAATACTATACCTCAAAAAATGGGGAAAAACAAGAGCAATCCAATCCCAAAATTAGTAGAGGTAAAGAAATAATTAAGATCAGAGAAGAACTAAATGAAATAGAGACCCCAAAAAACAAGACAAAAGATCAATGAAACAAGAACATGTTTTTTTTTTTTTTGAGAAGATAAACAAAACAGACAAAGTAGACAATCCATTAGATAGGATAACTAAAGAAAAAAAAAAAAAAGAAGATCCATTTAACAAAAATCAGAAATAAAAAAGGAGACATTATGGGCCAGCCCTGTGGCTCACTCAGGAGAATGCGGCGCTGGTAGCACCAAGGCCATGGGTTCGGATCCTATATAGGCATGACAGGTGCGCTCACTGGCTGAGCGTGGTACAGACAACACCGAGCCGAGGGTTGCAATCCCCTTACCAGTCACAAAAAAAAAAAAAAGGAGACATTACATTACAACCAATACCACAGGGAAAAAAAAGAATCATTAGAGACTATTATAAAAAACTGTATGCCAACAAATTTGAAAAACTGGAAGAAATGGATGAATTTCTGGACAAATATAAACTACCAAGATTGAACAAAGAAGAAATACAAAACCTGAACAGACCAATAACAAGCAAAAGGTTAATGTATTTATCAGCAGTCTCCCAACAAAGAAAAGCCCAGGACTGGATAGATTTACTGCTAAATTCTACCAGATGTTTAAAGAGGAAATAATACCAATTCTCTTCAAACTATTCCAAAAAACTGAAACAGAGGCTACTCTCTCAAACTCATTCTATAAGGCCAACATCACCTTGATACTAAAACTAGACAAAGGTACAACAAAAACAGAGTACTACAGGCCAACATCTCTGGTGAACATAGACACAAAAATCCTCAACAAAATGTTAATTGGAATACGGCAACACATCAAAAAAATTATACACCATAATCAAGTGTGATTCAACCCAGGAATGCAAGGAAGATTCAACATATGCCATTCAATAAATGTGATACACCACATCAACAAAATAAAGGACAAAAAACCATATGATTATCTCAATAGATGCAGAAAAAACACTCAACAAAATTCAACATCCCTTCATAATAAAGACTATCAGATAATTAGGTGTAGAATAAAAGTAAATCAACACAATAAAAGCCATATATGACAAACCCACTGCTAATATCATCCTGAATAGGGAAAAGCTTTCAGAACAGGGACAAGACAAGGATGCCCATTCTCACACCTCCTATTTAACATAGTATTGTAAGTCCTAGCTAGAACAATCAGGCAAGAGAAAGAAATAAAGGGCATCCAGATAGGAAAGGACAAAGTCAAACTTCTCTGTTTACAGATGACATGATCCTATGCAAAGAAACAACGTACAGACTCTACCAAAAAACTCTTAAGAGTTGATAAACAATTTCAGTAATGTTGTAGGATACAAAATCAACATGCAAAAATCAGTGGTTTTTTATGCTCCAATAACAAACTAGTAGAAAAAGAAATCAAGCCCATTTACAATAGTCACTAAAAAAATAAAATATCTAGGAATCAATTTAACCAAGCAGGTGAAAGTTCTCCACAATGAGAACTACAAACCACTGCTGAAAGAAGTTAAAGAGTACACAAATATATGAAAAGTCATTCCATACTCTTCAATTGGAAGAATTAACATCGTAAAAATGTCCATACTACCCAAAGCGACCTACAGATTCAAAGCAATCCCCTTCAAAAAACCAATGACATTCTTCACAGAAATAGGAAAAACAATCCTAATATTCATATGGAATAACAAAAGACCCTAAGTAGCCAAAGCAATCCTGAGCAAAAGAAATAAAATAAAGCTGGAGGCATAACAGTATATGACTTCAAATTATGCTTCAAAGTTTTGGTTGTTTTTACTAACAAAACAGCATGGTACTGTCATAATAACAGACATTCAGACCAATGGAACAGAATAGAGAAATCGGAAATCAATCCCCATACTTATATCCAACTGATATTTGACAAGGGCAATAGGAGTATACATTGGGGAAAAGATTGCCTCTCTCATAAGTGGTTCTGGATAAACTGGCCATCTATATGTAGAAGAATGAAACTAGACCTGTACCTCTCTCCATATACCAAAATCAACTCAAGATGGATTAAAGGCACATATAAGACCTGAAACTATAAAACTACTAAACACTTCAGGAAGGGGAAACAATTCTGGAAGTGAGACTTTATGAACGAGATTCCAAAAACATAGGCAACAAAAGAAAAAATAAATGAATAGGATTATACCAAACTAAAAAGCTTCTGGACAGCAAAAGAAACAATTAACAGAGCAAAAAGAGGACCTATGGAATGGGAGAAATATTCCAAACTGTGCATCTGACAAGAGATTAATATCCGGAATATCTAAGGAACTCAAACAACTTAACAGTAAAAATACCCCAAACGACTTGATTAAAAAAATATGCAAAGGAGCTGAATAGGCATTTCTCAAATGAAGATATGCAAAGGGCCAATAGACACATGAAAAATGCTCAACATCACTCAGCATGAGGCAAGTGTAAATCAAAACCACACTGAGATATTATCTCACTCCAGTTAGATTAGTCAGTATTAAAAAGACAGAGAATAATAAATGCTGGCAAAAATGCAGAGAAAGTGGAACCCTCATACCCTGTTGGTGGGACTGTAAATTAGTACAGCCATTACGGAAAATGGTATGGAGGTTCCTTGAACAGATAGAACTGCCATATGATGCAGCAATCCCACTGCTGGGTATATTCCCAAAGGAATGGAAATCATCATGTCAAAGGGATACCTGCACTCCTATGTTTATTGCAGCTCTATTTACAATAGCCAAGAGTTGGAACCAACTCATATGTCCATTGATGGATGACTGGATAAGGAAAATGTGTTATAAAATACAGAATGGAATAATACTTTACCATGAAAAGGAATGAAATTCTTCCATTCACAGCAACATGGATGGACTTAGAGAAAATTATGTTTAGTGATATAAGCAAGATACAGAAAGAGAAATACCACATGACTTCACTCATAAGTGGGAGATGAAAAATAAATAAACAAACAAAAAAGAAAGATAAAGCAATCACAATAATTCCTTGAACTTTCAAAAGGAGAAAGTGGAAGTGAGACCACCAGACATGGGAAAGGAGGCGGTGGATGGGGACTAGAGAGAAATTGGTAAGGGGCCACAAAAAATGTTTACATAGTGTAATGATAAAATAAATAAATAAATAAAATAAATGCAAAAATAATAATAATAGATCCTGATAGATTATTAATATATGTGCCTTTTCACTTAACTGTATAGCAAAAGCTAACAGTAGAACTGTAGAATTTCCAGTGCATTTAATCTAACGTGTAAAAACCTCCCTTTTGCTAAAAATAAGAACAACTAATAATCAGCTGAGTGCACATTCAGATGAAAAGGGAGGCAATAATGCAATTGTTTCCATGTGTTAATGGAATCTTATGATGTCCTTTGTTTTCACGATTTGAATGAAGCCGCACTTCTATGCTGAAACTTCATCTTTTATTTATGACATAGTTATTTAGCCTTCCTATCTGTGGAGTTACTCTTTTTCATTTGATTATATAAATTATTATGTTTATTTTTTATTTTTATTACTTTACAGATTCTTTTATAAAGCTTGTAACTATTTTATTTACAACAAAATTGTTCTTTCTCTAGGAATTTATTCCTCTCTATATACATTCACACACATTTGCTGACATTTTTATTGAAGCCTGTTAGTATGTATGTATATATAATATTTATATGTGTAAAATATATTACATATTTTTCCTGCTGTGCTGTGATACATTTTAGCTGCTCTGAAATTATCACACATTAGAGATATCTCATATATCATGCATATTATATATGTGCATATCTCATATGTATTTTTTATACATATATATATTCTTTAAGAAAATTTATCATATGTGCAATCTCATAGTAGATGTTAAAATTTGACAGATTCTCTTGTTTTACAAATGAAAATGTAACTAAACAAAGCCAGTCATAGAAGAAGTGCTTTGTTCCACATTTACTCATTGGACTAGTTGAGAACTAAAATAGAATGTAAATATTTGATGTAAACATTCCAATGTAAAAATATGAACATTTCTGCAGCTTTCCTTTTGACAGGGACCAAGTGATGTGTATCTTGAAAAGCACCCTCCTCTCAGCTCTACCTATCACCTTCTGTTTTAGACTAAAGTATTTAATTTAGAAGAAAAGAAATTTTGTTATCATTTGCAACATTCAGGATACCATTCAGTTACTGAAAGAAATAAACAAATGCACAGGACAGAATAATAAACAGTCCCTGCCTGCCATGACCTTACAATCAGGTGAGCCAATTCATAATAGCAACACCCTGTAAATCAGACCTGTTTGTGATTTCTTGTGATTTCCTGAATCCAAACATTGACTAGAGTAGGGCAAAATTCCTTTCAATGGGCAGAAGACACTGTATTCTCAGGCAGGTTAAGTGTTGGTGTTGGTGAAATTTACATTGTTGTCATAAAGAAGGGAAGCCTATGTATTTCCAGATGCTGTAGATTATTCGATGGTCTCCCTCGCCCTGGCTCCGAGACATCAGCATACACATCACAGCACTCCCCAGCAGATGAAAAAATAGCCTTCTAGAGACATTTGAGATGGGGTCCCTTTGCCTCCAAGCCAGGAAATGATAGTTAAGCATTACTGAGAGATGGTGTAAAGAGAAAATTAAAGAAATATGATCATTTGGCTTTATTAAATATTTACATTTTTTGATATATAGTAGAACGACAACAGCAGAGGTAATATTCACAGGTGGATAGAAAGAGGACAAAATCAGCTCAGAGATGTCACGAAAGAAGGATTTCAATTAGAAAACAGTATTCAATACCGCAAATAGAGCAGAATGATTGGGACAGACAAAAATGAGGGATATGGAAGGGCCTTCATATTTTAGTGAGATGGTATAGATGCCAAACTTTAAATGACAGTATAGAATTATTTTTCAATTTAATGGAAAGGGTGAAGGTGCAGTTATCATAGGGTGAGTAGGGTGAGCAGAGAGTCTTTTTTTTTCACAGTGAAAGAACAGTGAGAAGCAGTACTGGTTACAAACAAGGCTTTAGATGCAGGCTCTCTGGGTTACAGATCTACTAGTTGTGTGACCTACTAGTTTATTTAACCTCTCTGACACTCACTTTTCCCATTTATTGCCTAAGGACAATAAAAATACCTAAGTGGAACTGCCCAGGATAGAGAAAACAGCTATTATTTTTTAAGGTAGAAACCATACCTACACAAAAAGAGGGTAGGTGTAAACCAAACACTAAATTGCCCTCAAAGGAATTTAAAAAGATGCTTTAAAATAGAGATTTTCTAAATAAATCAAAAAGAGAAAATGGACTAGTCGTGGTGCAGAGGAGATATAGTTCAGTTCAACAGACAGTAACTGCAGGTTTACTTGTGCATGCACACTATAGGGATTCAAAGTGGAATAAAGAAATGGTTCCTGCCCCTAAACAAACAGGAATAGAAGTGAGACTGCGAAGTTCAATAATTTGTTTAAGGTTGATCAGGGAGTAAGAGGCTGAATCAGTTTGAGGACAGACTTCTCTGGTTCCAAAGTCCTTTCCAGAGCTCCCACAGTTCTCTGGGACCAGACAGGACTCTCCCAGGACTCTGGAACTACTGAGCACCCATCTAAGCAACTAGACAGTCAAGGGAGGTCTACAAGGTCTCTATAAAGGGAAACAATGCATCAGTAATTCATCAGGTGCTTGGAGGGTGTGAAATATGTATATGTATAAAGCAGAGGTAGCGAGATGTTTCAAAAGTCTTTTTATTAGAAACCACAGTAAGAAAAGAAAATCCTCTTTTTAAAGCTGAATTACTCTTATGGTAGAATTCTAACTTAAAAACGTAGGAGAAATGATGGAATTAGAAAAATCACCACTTAACAACTGAATGACATAATTATTTCAGGAAAAATCATCAAGGGATGTTAAAACTAGCAGGTAAAAATATGAAGAGAAACAGTATTTACACAGGTCTCCCCCACAAGATACTAATAATGATAGTGGAGTAACTTGGTAGACATCACTTTATTCAAGTGATTACAATTGAAATCACCAGTAACATCATAAATAGACACCATGATATGATGCACTAAAAAGAACATGACATCACTTCTGTGGTTTTCCTGCCACAAATGCATGAGTGTAATTTTGAGAAACAACGGACAAACCTTAACGTAGAGACATTCTACAAAATAATACACCTATATTTTCAAAAATGTCATGAGACAAAGAAGAACTGAGGAATTGTTCTAGATTAAAGGAGACTAAAGTAACATGACAAATAAGTGCAAATTGTGACCTAGGATTGAATTCTGGATAAGGAAAACCTTTTCTTCCCTCCGTTTTTTTTTTCTTTCTTTTTTTTTTTTTTCCCCGCTACAAAGGACATTGACAGGAAAATTGACAAAATTAGAATAAAGTTTATAAGTGAGGGAAAGAAGTAGGTATAATAATAGTATCTATCTCATAGTACTGTTGTGAGGGTTATGTAATATTTTATCAAAAAGTGTTTACTTTAACAGGTCACCTATATGAAACCCTCAGAGTCATATGCACCACAGAATTTAGAGTTTGAGGTAATAAATATCTTTTACCATATGCCACATAATGTCTTTTGTGGACTTTAGGGAAGCCCATTTGAATATCAAGCAAAATATATGAACACTCATATATTAATAATGGAATAAAGAATATACATAACTTTACGTGAGTTTCATTTCAGGTGTTAGTGACAAATAAAACCGGGTTAGGAGAGGATTTTACCACTAATTGAAGAAGTGAAGTTTCAAATAAATATTGTTTTCAGAACTTTAAAGATTTGTTTATAAAGGATGATGAAGATGATGATGAGGGTGGTAGTTAAATTAGACCAAGGGGATGATACATGTATTAAGTTTACTCTTGACAAGGAGAAGAGGCACTTCTTAGACAACTGAAAGCATTTTGAGCAGTCACAATAATGCACAGTCACCTTGTTTTCATGAGTATTTTTTTTATTCTATAATGCTAACCAAGGCCTCTCATATAAGGTTAATAGTTATTTGTAATAAGAACATCTTTGTCTTATTACAGATCTTAAAAAGAATGTGTTTAAATTTCTTTATGAAACATGTACGTATAGTATAGCAAAGTAATTTCCCTGGTTAAAGCACCAGAAAACTTGATGGAAATTCAGTGTATTGGTAATATGCCTTATATGACTCACAAAATATTTATTCAAGTACCTTTTTCTGAGTAGTGGCTCTATATAATTTTGATGAACTTTCAGACGATTTCTTTGTTTTCTGAAGTATTCTACACAAGAATCTAATCAATTATTTATAGCAGTTCTTTAATGAAATGCACACAGAAATGTGAACAAACACATTTATGTATGCATGTATATGTATATATTTGTATCCCTCCCTGATTTCATTAAATTTTCAGCCTCCATAAAATTGAGCAAGTGCAGAAAGACATTCATTATTTATTTGTTTATTTGCTTATTCACTCAACAAACATTTATTGTGCACCCACTATGTGCCAGTCATCTTTTGGGTGTTGATGATATAGAAGCAAAGAGACACAGTTCCTGTCCTCATAAACCTTATAGTCTAGTGTAGAAGATATACAGCAAGTAAGTAAACAGACAAATGAATTACGTAATTTTAGGTGTGACAAAAGTCAAAATTACAACAAATTAAAGATCCAATTGGCTTTTATTCACGATTCATGAATAGGGGTGGCCTCTACACTACCAAATAGAATAATAGCTGCCACTGGGGAATGGCAGAACACTGGCTTTTGTAAGATGGGAACAAAAAAGCAGAACAACAGGAAAAAAGCTGGTTGCCTAACGTCATGTTACTTCAGGTAATTTCAGGTCACTTTTCCCATAAGGGATAATAAAAAGGGACTTCCTTATTATGCTGACTCAGGTAGACTGAGCTCTTTCTGATTACTTGCTTTGAATCTCCTATTTTCAGAAAAAGAAAAAAATTGATCTGTTTAGGTATCCATCTGCTTCCTTGAAGTTTCGAGGAAGTTTGATTATGTGGCATTTAGCACAAGTGAGTGACATTTTAGTTTGGTCTAATCTGTTAGGGTCCAGTGCAGGAGCTCAGTTCAAAACAATGGCCTTCCATAAATTTTATTTACAGGTATTAATTTTCTGAGAAAAAAAAAACAGTTTTTCTCTATATACTCACACCATTCTCAGAGCTTTATCTTGGGCCACCAAAACGTGTGTTTTTTCCCCCACACTAACTAGTTCTCTGACACAACTGATGTCCTACAATAATTCTATTCTGACACTATTTTCCTGCAGTTAGCATCAGATCCCACAAGTTAAAGGGCTCAGTTCCACAAGACAGGCCCCATTTCAGATGCCAGTCTCAAGTTTGGGCCTCTCCATGCTTCTGACCAACTGGACAAAAGTTGGAGGTTTCCAACACTTCTCCCACCTCCTGGAGTTCAATAACCTGCTAGAACGGCTCACGGAACTCAGAGAAACACTTGATTTACATTTAGTGGTTTATTATAAAGGAGACAGATTATCAGTCAGATTCTAAGAGGTCCATAGGATGAGGTCTAGAAGGGCATAGAGTGCAAGAGTGTCAGTTTCTGTGGAGTTGGGGAGCATTAACTCCCTTAGAATGTAGATGTATTCAACAACCCAAAGGTTCCTCAAATCTCTGTTATGGGGTTATTATAGCTTAATCTCCAGCAATTCCCCTCACCCCCATCTTTTTGGAAGGTCAGCGGGTGGGGCTAAAAGTTCCAGCCTTCTGATCACTAGGTTTTTCTAGTGAGCCATCCTTCCTGAGGCTATCTAGGGCCACCCTCAGTCTTCGAATTAGTGTAAACTCAAGTGTTTTCAAAAGGTCCTCATTGTGAATAACAAAATACACTCTCATAACACAGGAAATTCCAAGGGTAATGACAGGAACTGAGGAAAAGGCCAAATATATTTCTTATTATACCACAAATTTCAATGAAGAAAAATAAATTAAGTTAAAAACAATCATGTATGAAATGAATTGTCATGAAGTTTTCCCTTTATAAAGTGAACTGTGTTCATGATATTTGGAAATGAAACTGCAAAAAGGAAAAATTCCATGTTGAGACCCAAAATATGAAGTGATTAAGGAAAAACAAGACCTTGAAATGAATAAGCTGTTGGAGTAGACTGTGTTAATATCTGGTTTTGCTGTTTAGATGCCTTACTGGGAGGAATTGAAGTGAAATTACTTAGTGTTTGCATTGAAATCTTAGAAAGTTTTATAGTGCCCTTAAGGGCCAGGTCCTCAGACATACGATATTAAGACGCAAGAAGAGAATATGCTAAGTCAAGTATATGGGCATGGTGATGAAAAAAATCTGAGTTCCCTTATCCTTTAACACACACTCAGACACACACATGATGAATTTTTATGAATCACATGTATGTACCAATAAAAATAAACTAATGATGAGATTCAATGAGATTTGTTGTAGAGATTTGGAAAGTTTTGTGTGTGATAAATATGAGGTCTGCTTTTTAACTATATTGAATAGAATTTTTAAGTTAATATCTTTTCAGAGTATAAAGGAAAAAAATAAATGAATTGATGAAAAAATGTAATCTGTAAAAAAATGAATGAACATATTTTTGAGCAACTAATTTATTTTTGGCACTGGGTAAACCACATTTGTATATATTACCTCAGTTAATTGTTGCAAATAGAAAAAAAAAGAAAACAATGGCACATATCAGTAACAAATATGCATTTTTTTGTGAATCTAAGCATTTATTCCATTTTGTGTTTTCCAAGAATGATATACAAAGCCTGATTATTTGTAAGTGATCTTTGTTTCTACAAGGATGTACTGATAGTAGAGAGAGGAATGGCTGTTTTGAGTTCTTACAAATTTCTCCTTTGTATTAAATCTTCTATTTCATTGAATAAAAACAGATTTTATCTTGAAAACCCGGAAGTTAAAAAAGCAGATAACATATGGTATCAATTGGAAGGGTAGAGAATAATGAAAACATTCATTGAAAATCTTTACTATTAACTTGGATACATCTTTATAATCATTTAAATCCCTGAGATAGACTATAAAGGCTAGATCAGATCTGAATATAATGTGCTAAATTTTGGTTGCAGAAATGAGGGGTGAAATATTTGTCTCCATAGGGACAGATCTATTACTGCACTTTTCAAAATGCCAAGGTTACATTTGAAAAGTAGCTGCAATTTTCTCCCATTTTATAAAGATAATTCCTGTTTCTAGTTCACACATAAAAATCTGTGACTTAATGAAAATTTGTCTTCACAGTTTTAGGATAATAATCCCATCCTAACATCTTAATATGGCTTAGAGTATAGTGCCTTTTTTTCTTTCTTTCTTTCTTCTCTCTCTCTCTCTCTCTCTCTAGGTTCCAGGAAAGCAAAGATACAGTGTCATGAATGATTTGGTAATATTTTGTCATTTTGACCACTTCCTCATTTTGTAGGTTTAGGAAGTTATAATTTGTTTCAGAAACATTGTCAAATAAGAAATATCTTTTGGAAATGTTAATCCATAGAAAAAGCAAAGCACATTCCCATATATTTGCCTTTAATATCACAGAAAACATTTTTTGTTTGTTTTCCATGTTAAAATATAACAAAAAATGGTATCAATCTACCTTTACTAAGTTTAACTCTACTAGACAAAAATTATACAATATTTTGATATGCTTTCAGTAAATTCTGATTTAATGAGAGTAGAGCTAAACATTGTAATATATGTTTAAAACTATTAAGGCAACAAATTTTATTGTGGTACAAATGTTAAAAATAGTAGGTGTTTGAAGGTAGATATTAGATAATGATATTCTATGAGTTGAAATGGTAAACACTAAATAAAATTCTCATGTATGAAGAAAATTATTTAATTTTAATTTATTTATTAAAAATCTTAATATAACACATATTTTAAAAAATTTGTCCATTTAAGGAAAGTCTAGCAGATGGCCAGCTGTAAAAATTCAACAACTGGAAGCATTAAACAAAAATTTCCATCACCATGCTAGGGATAAAGAGGTATTTAGACAAGATTTTGCAGATGTCAACAACCTATTTGCCTTTACATTGGTCAGTTCTTTTTTTTTTTTTTCTTTTTTGGTGGCTGGCAGGTATGAGGATCAGCACCCTTGACCTTGGTATTATGTAGCACAGCACTTTAACCAACTGACCTAACAAGCCAGCCACCTGAGCAATTCTTTATAGTTCATACACCTTATGTATATAAAAATAGCACATCCAATACGGCCTTCTCTTGCAGAAGTTAAACAGTATATCTTTACGAAGAAACACTACATGAAATCTCATGAAGGACAGCTAGATTCAAGTAAATATTGCAATATATTTTCTACATGTCAAAACTCAGGCATTTTCACATGGTTCATTTTATGTAATCTTCACAATAAACTGTTGGAGGCTTAATAACCTGTTTGAGGCTTACAGAGACTGAGAAACTTACTTAGAATCATTCAGCTAGTTGATAGTAGATGTGTACTTTAAATTAAGCTCTTTTATTCCAAGTCTAGTGCTGTTTATAAAACCTATGCTGACTCAACAAATCGGTTTTGCTTTGCTTGGAGATCTCAATAAGTCTTCTATTTATTCAGGAAATATTTACGAAGTACCTAATATGTCTTAAGTTCTTGTGTTACATTGTAAAGATATAACTGTTATCTTAAATGACCTCAGACAAATTTTGTTCTTCTGTAGGTACCATGTTTTACTTTGGCTGCTTTCAAGGCTTTCTATTTATCATTGGTTTTCAGTAATTTGACTGCAGGTGACTACATGTGCAGCTTCAGTGAACTTATTGAATCTATAAATTTATGTCTTTCACCAAATTAGAGAAATTTTAGGCCATGATTCTTTGCATATTTATTTGTCCCTTTATGTTTTTCTCTCCTGGGACTTCAATTATACTTGCATTAGACTATTTTATATTGTTGCACAAGTGCCTGGGTCTCTATTCCTTTTCTATTTTATTATCTCTGTTATCCAGTATAAGTAATTTCTATTGATATATTTTTAAGTTTATTCTCTGTATCTTTGGTCATCTCTAGTATGTTATTAATCTCATTTGGCAAAATTTTTGTTTCAGATATTGTATTTTTCACTTTTTGAATTCTTTTTTTGTTCTTTTTCTAGTTTCTATTCCTCTGCTAAGATTTCATATCTTTTCATTTATTATCAACATATTTCTATAGATCCTTGAAGATAATTACTACAGCTTCTTTGAAATCTGTATCGCTAATTCCAACATCTTGATCACCTCTAGTTTTTTTCTTGTGTGGCATTTTCATGTTTCTTTAAAAATTGATTAATTTATATTTGTATCTTAGACATTTTCAGTTATACATTGTAGAGATTCTGGATTCTGTTATATGAGAGTACTTCAAAAATTCATGGAAAAATAGAATTAAAAAGTAATAAAAATCTTTCCATGAACTTTTTGAAAGTATCTTCATTTCTCCAAGGGGAGTTTTTAAAGCAGTAGTCTTCTTGGATGAGCTAAAACTGCAAATTTGTTCTGTGTGTTGCATGGCATCTGATTATCTCAATTCACTCCTTAGAGTCTTTGCTTATTGGCTTGCGGTCTTATCCATGTATTTTGGTTAGAGTTCAGCCAGATATTAAGTGTCTTAGTTTGTTTTGTGCTGAAATAACAGAATATCACAGACTGAGTAATTTATAATGAACAGAAATTTATTGCTCACAGTTCTGGCGGCTGGGAAGCCTAAAATCAAGGGGCTGGCTCCTGGTGCGGACCATCTTGCTGCATTATCCCAGCATGGAAAGCAACAGAGGGTGAGAGAGAGAGTCAAAGAAGGATGAACTCCCCATTTTGTAACAAACCCACTCCTGCAATGATAGCATTAATTCATTCGCTTTGTCCTCATGGTCTAATCACTTCTCATTAGTCCCCACCTCTCAACACTCTTGCATTTTAGCTTCCCTGGTGGTCTAGTGGTTAGGATTCGGCGCTCTCAACACTCTTGCATTTGAGATTAAGTTTCCAACACATGTTTATACCTTTTTTATTTTTTTATTTTTTTTGACTTTTTGGAGATTCCCTTCCTCTCCTTCCCCCTTATAACTTTTCATCTGTGAGGTTGTCTCACACTTTCTCTCCTCTGGCTCATCAATTTAATAAAAAAAATTCTCATTTCCATATTTTAGCTGCACTGGTACCTGCCCTTGGACTAAATGTGGTGAAACCAAGGAGCTTACTTGATTCAATTTCCTTCTACCAAGTGTTGACTCACCTATAACATCTGCCTGCTTTGGGTCAGTCTTCAGTGCCTTCCAATAGTTGTTTCTTTTACATTTTCCTCTGTAGTTTATATTTGTTTTCTGTGCAATGATTGGTTCAATACAATGAATTGAATTAGCCCTTACCAAAAGAGAAATCCAAGAACATTAATTTTAGAAACTATGTTTCCCCGTAAAGACTGCCTTAGCTACATCACACACATTTTGGTTTGATGAGTTTTTATATTTATTTATTTAAAAACATGTCATGTGATTTCTTCTTGATCATTCTTAAGTTATTTAAAAGTATTTTGTTTAATTTCAAATATTTGGAGATTTTCCAAATATATTTATATTGTTGTTTTCAAATTTAATTGCATTGTGGTCAAATAACACATTCCGACTTCAATTTATTAAAATGTATTCCCAGTATGCCATGTCTTAGTAAACATTTTATGTCCAGTCAATAGAATGTGTATTTTGTTGTTGAGCATAATGCTTTAAAATGTTGATTTAGTTAATTGTGTTGCTCAAGTCTTCAATATTTTAAGTAATTTTTACTAAATATTTCCAAAAATTTAAAGAGGTATGTTGAAATCTCATAATTTTAAATTTATCTATTTTTTTTCAACTGTCAGCAGGTGCTTCATAACTTTTGAGTATCTTATAAGATGCAAACATTTTTGGATTGTCACCTATGCTTGCCAAATTTTCCCTTTTTCATTTTGAAATATCTCTGTAGTATTCTTTGTACCAAAGTATCTTGTTTGATGTTAACATAACCACCTCAATTTTTATTATCGTTTACACAGTATCTGTTTATATTCTTTAGATTTTAATTTATATTTGCCTCTTCAAAAAGAGTATATAGTTGTAAATAGCATACTGTCAAGTTTTGTTTTTTATTGAATAACAATCTTTGCCTTTTAATGGACAAGTTTTGATAATTTATATTTAATTATCAATAAGGTTAACATTAAGTATATCATTGTGTTGTTTGTTTTTTATTTACCCTGTCTGTACTGTTCCTTATTTCTCTTTCCCAGCTATGGTTTGTGCTGAGAATTTTTTTTTTTTTTAGTTTTGCATTTTATCTCCACTCTTGGCACTAGTGGCAGTTATAGCCCTTACAAAAAATATCATTTATTTATCACAGGCTACCTTTAAGTAATATTATAACAGAATAATAAATATAAGAACCTTATCAGAATATACTTTCATTTTCCTGTTCCATCTATTCTTTTATTGTTATGCATTTTACTTCTTCATGTGTTATAATCTGCAAGAAAATAGCTATTATCTTTGCTTCAAAAAATCAAAAATCTTTAAAAGAAGGAAAAAAAATGGAAAAGTATTTTATATCTGTACATACATTTACTATTTCTGTTTACCTTCATTCTTATGTGTAGATCTGAGTGTTTATTTGATGTCGTTTTTATTTTACCTGAAAAGAGTTCCTTTAACATTTTTCATAGTGCAGTTCTGCAGAATAGCTCAGCTATTGTTTTTCAGAAAACATCTGTATTTTTTATTTGGGAACTGGGGGAAGCTAGCTTTATTGAAGTATAACTTACATACAATAAACTTCACCAATTTTCAATGTATAATATGATGAGTTGTGACAGGTGTATACAGTTGTGTAATCACCACCACAAATATAACAATTTATATTCCTATCACCCCCCAAAATTATTTTGTGCCTCCTTGTAGTCAATCCCTTCTTCCCACCTGCTTCTCCCTGGCAAAAATTAATCTGCTTTTTATCACTAAAGTTTTTTTTTTTTCCTAGAATGTCATGTAAATGAAATAATATATTATGTAGCCTTTTGCACCTGTCTTCCTTTCCTTAGCATAATGCTTTGAAATTTATTTGTGATATTGTGTTTATCAGTAGTTCACTATTAAATTTCTTTACTCCTTTATTATTCACTGAATAAATGGATTATAATCCATTGAATAAAGTTGCCATAATTTGTTTACCCATTAACCAATTGACGAACATTTGTGTTACTTCCTGTTTGGGGTTATTACAAATAAAATTCTTTGAAAATTCAAGCACAAGACATTGGCTGGACATATGTTTTTATATTTCTTAAGATTGCTTGATTATATGGTAGATTTTTACGTAACTTAAACTGTCAAAATATTTTCCAAAGTGGTAGAACTCTTTTACATTCCCACCAACATTGTTTGAGTTGTTGTAGACCCACACTCTCACTGGAACTTGGTATTGCCAGTCTTTTTAACCCTAGTCATTCTAGCAATTATGTAGTGTTATCACATTATGATTTTAATTTCCATTTTCCTAATGACTTATGCTGTCAAAGTTTTTATTTGATTATTTCTCATCTGTATATCTTTTCAGTGAAGTGCCTTTTAAATGTTTTGACCATTCAATTTTTTTTTTTAATCTTACTATTGTACTGAAAGGATTCTTTATATGTTATATGTTCTAAATATAGATCTTTTTTGGATATATGTTTTTCAATTTTTTTTCCATACTATAGGCTCCTTTTATTTTCTTATCAGTTTATTTTTTAGGAGGAAAGTTTCTGACTTTGAAAATAGTTAAATTTGTCATTTTTTAAATGTTTGTGCTGTTTTTCACCCAATTAAAAATTTCTTTACCCAACAGAGAATCAATGATTTTCCTGTTTTCTTCTAAAAGTGTTATAGTTATGGCATTTACACTTTGAGTTAGTTTTTGTGTATAAAAACAAGGCAAAGATTGAGGTTTATTTTATTATTTGCATGTGGTTATCGCATATTTCCAGCACAATTTGTTCAAAAGATTGTCTTTATCCTTGGCAACTGTATCAAAGTCAGTTAGCTATATGACTGTGTTTCTATTTCTGAACTCTTCATTCTGTTTTGTTTACTTATTTATCTATCTTTATGCCAGTGCTACACTACCATATTATTGACCTTAATAATACATGTTGAAATTGAGTAGTGCAAATCCTCCAAATGTGCTCTTTGTTTTTAAAGTTATTTTTGCTATTTGAAGTCCTTGCATTTCCACATGTATTTAGAATGTACTTTTCAGTTTCTGCATGATGCCTTCTAGAAATTGGGTTGATCTTAATTTGATCTACAGAGTTTGGGAATAAAGTACATTTTAACCTTGAATACCATAATGCATTTGACACTTCTTTTTAAGCTTGTTAGGGCAGTTCGAAACTATCCCTATGGAGATTATTGATGCTCATTCTCTGCTTAATTTCATTCTCTGCAGCACTCTGCCTTGCATATACCAGCTGATTTAGGATCCCCAACAACAATTTCTGTTTCCTCAATCCAAGGACCTCAAATTCTGCTAATTTTTTTCCCATTTGTAGCTTCCTCTTCTCTAAATTATTCTATAGGGATATATCAGATCACAGTCAAAGATCAATATTCTACATCAGAAATATCTTATAGAATTTGTATTCTTAACACCTCCAATAACATTTGTGCAATAAAACTAAAACAACATAATTTTCTCGAGGTCCATCCATGTTGTTGCAAATGGCAGTATTTCATTCGTTTTTATAGCTGAGTAGTATTCCATTGTGTGAAACAAGTCAGGCGCAGAAAGAAAAATACCACATGTTCTCACTTATTGGTGGGAGCTAAAAATTAATATATAAATACACACATACAAAACCGGGGGTGGGGGAAGAAGATATAACAACCACAATTACTTGAAGTTGATACGACAAGCAAACAGAAAGGACATTGTTGGGGGGGAGGGGGGAGGGAGAAGGGAGGGAGGTTTTGGTGATGGGGAGCAATAATCAGCCACAATGTATATCGACAAAATAAAATTTAAAAAAAAAATGAAAAAAAAAAAACCCCAAAAAACTAAAACAACATACTTGTAAATGTCATTTGAGAATCATATAAATTTAACACTGAGCAATGTCTTTCTAGGTATTTTCTTATGTACATAAGTGCGTACATATGCACCAAGTATTCATATTCTTATTAAAACAAGAATATAAAATTCATATGCAAATTGAGCAGCAAACCATGAAGATAATTAACAAACAAGAAGTTAATTGTATTAACCAACTAAAACTTCAAATTTTTATAAATTTGGCCCACTAGCAAATTAGTATTTTTGGTTGGCTAATTATCTCCTTAGAAGGTGTATTAGTCCATTTCTGTTGCTTATGACAGAATTTATTTCTTACAGTTTTAGAGACTGGGAAGTCCAAAGTCCAGGGAACACATCTGTTGAGGGCCTTTTTCTAGGTACAACTCCCTGCAGGGTCCCATGGTGACCAGGGCATCACATGGTGAGAATGGCTTGAGCAAGAGAGAGCTAACCTGCTCACTGGCTCTCCTTATAAAGCCATAAGAATCATGTCCATTACCACCCATTAAACCATCAACTTATTACTCCATGAATGGATCAATCCATTCACTAGGGTATGGTCTTCACAATCTTGTCACCTCTTAAGGATCTTACCTTTCAATTACCATAAGAGGATTTCCCACCCTCAGCACTGGGGATTAATACATGAACAGTGGGATTAATACATGAACCTTTGGAAGACACAATTCAACCTGTAGTGGAAGGCATATAAAGACTAGCCTCAAAAAGATACAGACATTACCAAAAGAAGGAATATTATTGGTTAGGTGGTGTCAATAAGCCTAAGTCCAAAGCTTGGAAAACCAAACTAGAGAAAATGTCCCGGATGTAAATCCCCTGAAAACCCAGGAAGCAAGTAAAACAAAAGAAGAATTGGCAAGGGATGGAATGTTCTAAAATTTCTTCATTACATATGATGTCTTTAATACGAAGGCTTTATTGTGTTAAATAAAGTCCTTCTATGCCTAAAGTTTTTAAAGTTTATAATTATAAAAAGTACTGAACTTTATAAAATGCTTCTATGACTTCTATCAATGTACTTATATATTTTTTCTTTCATGCAGTAACATCATGCAGTAACACTTGTGCATTGCCTGATATTTTAATGAAAATTGATTCTCCAATGTTTGGATTAAATCATTTTTTAGTATAATGTATTACTGTCATGTGTTTTACGCAGTAAACGTACTATTAAGTTTTTATTATTTAACTAATGATACTTTTCCTTAATTCTGATTTCTTTAGGCTACCTTTGTTTTGTTGGACTGAATTCATTGCAGAAGCACTTCAAATCATTTTTCAGAATCAGATAGGATGTAAGTAACCATACACTTGCAGCACTGAAATATAAAAACAGAAAAGAAGTATTGATTATTGTGCTTCCCTCATCCAGATGATAGTTAACATTTGAATCCAAGTGAGATATTACTATCACTATACTGAACTGTGATTCTCAACCACTCCTTCAGACATGCATCCCTGTTTAATTGATGAGAGTAATGTATACATACTAAGCACATGAAAGGCAAGGGGGCGTAAAACAAAGCTGATAAGCATTGACGTAAAGGAAATTGCTCTTCAGGATTAATATGAGTATCAAAAAGACATCTGGATTGTGCAAAGGAGGTAGAAGTTGGCTAGGCTCTTCAGTTCTCTCTAATGATATTGCAATTGAGTTTAGTATATTTTCTAGTTCAGATTTAGTTTTGAAAGCTGTGTATTAAAATATCAAATAATCAGGGTAATACAAAATGTTTTTGAAAAGCCTAGGTAACCAGCTGTGCCTCACACTTTTATACATGCATATTTCTGCTATTGAAGGCTCTAGGATATATTCCTTCAGTATATGAGGGCGGATAGACCAAGCCTCAGGAACATGAACTGTGACATCAGAATCAGACAGTAGCAATACTACTAAATAGAAAGGTGGAGGAATAATCTTAGTTGGGACTATCTTCCAGTCTTCTGCTGCTGGGAGCCATGACTCTCAGTCTAGAGTCTTATGCACTGAAACATCACATGAGGTCAAATAATTTTGGTGATTGTATAATTTTTCTATCTTTAGTGGCTGTCGATTGGAAAATGCTTCCCTAGTCTACCTGTACATCTTAAGACAGATTAAATATCTGGCCTGGGCAAAGTAAATGATTGGCCCAACTGACTCAAGAGTAGTATCAGTTTTTATATCAATATCCATAAATTCTGTGTGTGGGGGAGGGTGGGTGGGTGTGTCTACTTAAATTATTTTGTACCCTTTGTTATGAATTGAATTCCCTTACCATGTGTTATTTATGATTTTCAATACCCATGGATTGTGACCCTATTTAGCAGTAGGGTCTTTACAGAGGTAATCAAGTTAAAATGAGATTGTTAGAATGGTCCCTAATCCAATATAACTAGTGTTCTTATAAAGAGAAAAAAATTAGATGCAGAAACAGACGGGCATAGAAAAAAGATGATTTGACTAGATAGGCCCAGGGGGGGAAGATGGCCATCTACAAGCCAAGGAGAGAGGCCTGGAACAGATTCTTCCCTCACAGCCCTCAAAAGAAACCAATCCTGTTGATATCTTGTTTTCAGACATCTAGCTTCCAAAACTTGAAACAATAAATTTTTCTTTCTTAAGCCATGCAATATGTGGTATATTGTTATGGCAACCACAGCAAACTAATACCCGCTGTGTTAAAGTAAAGCAGAGTTATTTGGAAATTCAAAGTGAGTCCTCCCGGTCTTTTCTATTCCTCTTTAATACCTGGTAAATATACACTCATGACCCTTGATAAGTGCAATGTGGTGGCTTTGGTTGTGGATAGTAGGCATAGTCCAGAAAATTCTGTGTGTACTCTCAGTCACTGAGGTAGCTTGGTTGTGTACTTCTTAATTGTCTAAACACTTGCCAATCAAGTAGTCTGTGCCAGGGTGTAGGTTCTATGCTGGACAGAGTAAGATGATCTACTTGAGGCAGTTAGGACTAGCAAAGGCAGAAGTCTCTGCATATTTTAATCTGAGAATTAAGCCACTAGAAAGGCCAAGTCTGAATAGTAAACCCAGAAAGCAGATCTCTGAGTATTGGCAACCCCGTGTACATTTCTGCATTTGTGACGAGGGGGTGGGATTTGAGTAGCTGTAGAGAATGGTCCTGGAGCACAGTGACTGATCCATCTCATCTCCCTGGCTGAAGTTTGTTAATGAAATACATCTTTTGTATCAGGTTAACATTTGAAAAGCATATGAAAGGTAAGACATCCCACCTCTAATAAAACTCTTGAGAAGTATAAAAATAATAAGGAGTCTGTTGCAGAGGACATCAACATGAGAATTGAGAGCCCTGAGATTAAAATTTATATGACTTGGTCACTGCCAATTTAGGTGGCACCTAGATGCAAGCCTGTAGACGAAGGAAAAGCATTCTATCTGTATTATAACCATCAGAAGAAGAGTGACAATGAGAAAGGCTAAGTATTATTCAGGCTTAAAACACTAGATATATTTTTTTCAATAGGCAACCAATAGAAAAAATATATATATATATACATATTGTGACACTTCAAGCTTGAGATGTCATATATGCCAAAGCAGTTCTGCAACAGACTCATTCTAAGGTGATCACCAGAATCCACTGAATGGGATCCAGAGAGGCTACAGTCTAAAGGCTGATGAATATCTATACAACTATCCAGGACTTCTTATTCTTTTTTGTGTTGCTATAACAGAATACCTGAAACTGGATATATTACAAAGAGCAGAGATTTATTTCTTACAGTTCTGGAGGCTGGAAAGTCTAAGTCTAAGGTTGAGGAGCCCACATCTGATGAGGGCCTTCTTGCTATGTCATCCTATGGCAAAAGTTGGCAGGGCAAGAGAACGTGTGTGTGTGTGTGTGTGTGTGTGTGTGTGTGTGTGTGTGTGTGTGAGAGAGAGAGAGAGAGAGGGCTGGCAGGGCAAGAGAACGTGTGTGTGTGTGTGTGTGTGTGTGTGTGTGTGTGTGTGTGTGTGTGTGTGTGTGTGTGAGAGAGAGAGAGAGAGAGAGAGGGCTGGCAGGGCAAGAGAACGTGTGTGTGTGTGTGTGTGTGTGTGTGTGTGTGTGTGTGTGTGTGTGTGAGAGAGAGAGAGAGAGAGAGAGAGGGCTGCATTAGCTTTCATAACAACCCCCACTTTTGCATTAATGGACCCACTCCTGTGATAATGACATCAATCCATTCATTTATGGGACAGAGTCCTCGTGACCTAATTACTTCTTAAGGCTTCCACCTCTCAACAATGTTGCATTGGGGATTAACACATGAACTTTGGGGGACACATTTAAGCCATAGCAAGGGCACTCTAAAATGTTTCTCTCAGAGCAGCTAATATAATGAAACAACTCATGGCTCACATTCTGGCTAAATTGTGATATAGGGAGAGCATTTATCAACTAGTTTTATTTTATTTTTATTATTTTTTAATATGATGCTTTTATTTTGTTTTATTTTATTTATTTTTATTTTATTTTACAGGAGTTTAGTAGAATATTACAACCATTGTCATCACAGAAAAAATCAGCAGTCCTTTTCACGTTTGTAAATTTCATTTGTAAATGAAAAATGTTTCATGTATCTTTAAGTTGGGCAAACTAAGTATTTTGCTACTCTATATCTAACACCCAGAACAATGTTGTGCACTTACTAACACTTGTTAAATAAATAAATATATTATATATTCAGTAAGCAACTCTTCTGCTCTGGTGGAGTGTGACAGCATACTGTTAAACATAGTAGATAGATATAGGTTCTTTTTATTTTTTCTTCTTCTTTAAAAAGATAAACAAAACTTGCAAACCCTTTTCTACACCAACCAAGAAAAAAAGAGAGAAGGCTGAAATTACTAAAATCAAAAATAAAGTAGGGGCATTATTACATTGTCATTATTGTTTTTTGTGGTTGTAAGATTTAATTTCTTTCTCTTTTGTGTTTACATTTTTGTTCTACCAGTGGGTTTTTGTTCTTTACTGTGTATTTGTGGTGGTGATTGTCATTTTTCGGATACCAGATGCAGGACCCCCTTGAGGATCTCTTGTAGGGTTGCTCGTGTGGTGGGGAACTCCCACAGTTACTGTTTGTGTGAAAAATAGACTAGTTGTCCCTCATTTCTGAAGGATAGCCTTGCTGGGTATAGTATTCTTGCCTGGAAGATTTTTTTTTCTTTTTTCCTTCTAGTATTTTGACTGTATCATTCCATTTTCTTCTGGCTTTAGAGTTTCTGTTGAGAAGATTGCTGTTAATCTGATAGGGCTCCCTTATAAGTGACTTGACACTTTCTCTTGCTTATTTTAAGATTCTATCTTTGTCATTGAGCTTTTGCCAGTCTGACTATAATATGTCTTAGAGAGGACTATTTGGGTTGAATCTTTTGGGGAATCTTTGAGCCTCCTGAATCTGAAGGCCCATGTCTCTCCCTATACCTGGTAAGCTTTACGTTATTACTTCATTGAATAGGTTTTTCATGCCTTTTCCTTTCTCTTCCCCTTCTGAAACACCGATGATTAAGGTTGTCTGCTAGCTCTCTTAGATTTTTTTCATTTTTTTAAATTCTTTTTTTCCTTTTTTGTATGCCTGAGTTATTTCAAAAGGACTCTCTTCAAGATCAGAAATTATGGGAAGCCAAACCCAGCCACAACTACGCAAGTTGCTGCTACCACCCTGGGGTCCTGCTAGGGTGCTGAGGTACGGAGTCAAGAGAAGCTGAACCCAGCCACAGCCAGGTAAAGAGCACACCAAAAATACCACCACAGCTATTGCAAGTGCCATGGCTGCCACAAAACTGGCTAGTCTCTATAGCAGCAGTCACAGACACCGTGCAGAAGGCACACCAGACTCTCAACTGCATTGTAAAAAGGAGAGGCACCAGTGGAGACAAAAAAAAAGAAAAGAAAAAAAGAGGTCCTCTCTCTGCACAAAGCATATTTTTTTTTTTTTTTTTTTTAAATTTTATTTTGTCGTTATACATTGTAGCTGATTAATGCTCCCCATCACCAAAACCTCCCTCCCTTCTCCCTCCCCCCCCTCCCCCCCAACAATGTCCTTTCTGTTTGTTTGTTGTATCAACTTCAAATAATTGTGGTTGTTATATCTTCTTCCTCCCCGCCCCCCGGTTTGTGTGTGTATGTGTGTATGTGTGTGTGTGAATTTATATATTAATTTTTAGCTCCCTCCAATAAGTGAGAACATGTGGTATTTCTCTTTCTGTGCCTGACTTGTTTCACTTAATATAATTCTCTCAAGGTCCATCCATGTTGTTGCAAATGGCAGTATTTCATTCGTTTTTATAGCTGAGTAGTATTCCATTGTGTAGATGTACCACATTTTCCGTATCCACTCATCTGATGATGGGCATTTGGGCTGGTTCCAACTCTTGGCTATTGTAAAGAGTGCTGCGATGAACATTGGGGAACAGGTATACCTTCGACTTGATGATTTCCATTCCTCTGGGTATATTCCCAACAGTGGGATGGCTGGGTCGTATGGTAGATCTATTTGCAATTGTTTAAGGAACCTCCATACCATTTTCCATAGAGGCTGCACCATTTTGCAGTCCCACCAACAATGTATGAGAGTTCCTTTTTCTCCGCAGCCTCGCCAGCATTTATCGTTCATAGTCTTTTGGATTTTAGCCATCCTAACTGGGGTTAGATGGTATCTCAATGTGGTTTTGATTTGCATTTCCCGGATGCTGAGTGATGTTGAGCATTTTTTCATATGTCTGTTGGCCATTTGTATATCTTCCTTAGAGAAATGCCTACTTAGCTCTTTTGCCCATTTTTTAATTGGGTTGCTTGTTTTCTTCTTGTAAAGTTGTTTGAGTTCCTTATATATTCTGGATATTAATCCTTTGTCAGATGTATATTTTGCAAATATTTTCTCCCACTCTGTTGGTTGTCTTTTAACTCTTTTAATTGTTTCTTTTGCTGTGCAGAAGCTTTTTAGTTTGATATAATCCCATTTGTTTATTTTTCCTTTGGTTGCCCGTGCTTTTGGGGTCGTATTCATGAAGTCTGTGCCCAGTCCTATTTCCTGAAGTGTTTCCCCTATGTTTTCTTTAAGAAGTTTTATTGTCTCAGGGTGTATATTTAAATCCTTAATCCATTTTGAGTTGATTTTAGTATACGGTGAGAGGTATGGATCTAGTTTCATTCTCCTGCATATCGATATCCAGTTATCCCAGCACCACTTGCTGAAGAGGCAGTCCCTTCCCCAGTGAATAGGTTTGGTGCCTTTGTCAAAGATCAGATGGCAGTAAGTGTGTGGGTTGATTTCTCTATTCTATTCCATTGGTCAGTGTGTCTGTTTTTATGCCAGTACCATACTGTTTTGGTTATTATAGCTTTGTAGTATAGCTTAAAGTCAGGTAGTGTTATGCCTCCAGCTTTATTTTTTTTGCTGAGCATTGCTTTGGCTATTCGTGGTCTTTTATTGTTCCATATAAATGTCTGAATAGTTTTTTCCATTTCTGAGAAAAATGTCTTTGGAATTTTGATGGGGATTGCATTGAATTTGTATATCACTTTGGGTAGTATGGACATTTTCACTATGTTGATTCTTCCAATCCAAGAGCATGGAATATCTTTCCATCTTCTTGTATCCTCTCTAATTTCTCTCAGCAGTGGTTTGTAGTTCTCATTATAGAGATTTTTTACCTCCTTGGTTAACTCAATTCCTAAGTATTTTATTTTTTTGGTGGCTATTGTAAATGGGCAGGCTTTCTTGATTTCTCCTTCTGCATGTTCACTATTGGAGAAAATAAATGCTACTGATTTTTGTGTGTTGATTTTGTATCCTGCTACTGTGCTGAAATCATTTATCACATCCAAGAGTTTTTTGGTAGAGGTTTTAGGCTGTTCGATATATAGGATCATGTCATCTGCAAACAGGGACAGTTTGACTTCATCTTTTCCAATCTGGATGCCCTTTATTTCCTTCTCTTCTCTGATTGCTCTGGCTAGTACTTCCAACACTATGTTGAATAGGAGTGGTGAGAGTGGGCATCCTTGTCTAGTGCCTGTTCTTAAAGGAAAAGCTTTCAGCTTTTCCCCATTCAGGATGATATTGGCAGTGGGTTTGTCATATATGGCTTTAATTATGTTGAGATACTTTCCCTCTATACCTAACTTATAGAGGGTCTTTGTCATGAATGAGTGCTGAACTTTATCAAATGCTTTTTCAGCATCTATAGAGATGATCATATGGTCCTTGTGTTTGAGTTTATTAATATGGTGTATCACATTTATTGATTTGCGTATGTTGAACCAACCTTGCATCCCTGGGATGAATCCCACTTGATCGTGATGAATAATTTTTCGTATGTGTTGCTGTATTCTGTTTGCTAGTATTTTAGTGAGGATTTTTGCATCTATATTCATCAAGGATATCGGCCTGTAGTTTTCTTTTTTGGTTATATCTTTACCTGGTTTTGGTATCAGGATGATGTTTGCTTCATAGAATGAGTTTGGGAGATTTGCGTCCGTTTCAATCTTTTGGAATAGTTTGTAAAGAATCGGTGTCAATTCCTCTTTGAATGTTTGGTAAAATTCTGCTGTGAATCCATCTGGTCCTGGGCTTTTCTTTGTTGGGAGCCTTCTGATAACAGCTTCAATCTCCTTTATTGTTATTGGTCTGTTCAGATTTTCTACGTCTTCACGGTTCAGTTTTGGGAGCTTGTGTGTGTCCAGAAATTTATCCATTTCCTCCAGATTTTCAAATTTGTTGGCGTACAGTTGTTTATAGTAGTCTCGAATGATTCCTTGTATTTCAGATGAATCAGTTGTAATATCGCCTTTTTCATTTCTAATTTTTGTTATTTGAGTCTTCTCTCTTCTTTTTTTTGTTAGCCATGCTAATGGTTTGTCAATTTTATTTATCTTTTCAAAAAACCAACTTTTTGATTCGTTGATCTTTTGAATTGTTTTTTGGTTTTCAATTTCATTCAGTTCTGCTCTGATCTTAATGATTTCTTTCCGTCTGCTAACTTTAGGATTGGATTGTTCTTGTTTTTCTAGTTCTTTAAGGTGAAGTGTTAGGTTGTTCACTTGCCATCTTTCCATTCTTCTGAAGTGAGCATTTAATGCAATAAATTTTCCCCTCAATACTGCTTTTGCAGTATCCCACAGGTTTTGGTATGATGTATCATTGTTTTCATTAGTTTCAATAAACTTTTTGATTTCCTGCTTGATTTCTTCTTGGACCCATATGTCATTAAGTAGAATGCTGTTTAATTTCCATGTGTTTGTATAGTTTCCAGAGTTTTGTTTGTTATTAATTTCTAGTTTTAATCCATTGTGGTCTGAGAAGATACATGGGATAATTCCAATTTTTTTGAATTTGCTGAGACTTGATTTGTGACCTAATATGTGATCTATCCTGGAGAATGATCCATGTGCTGATGAGAAGAATGAATATTCTGAGGTTGTTGGGTGGAATGTTCTGTAGATATCTGCCAATTCCAATTGGTCTAGAGTCTTGTTTAGATCTTGTGTTTCTCTACTGATTCTTTGCCTAGATGATCTGTCTAATATTGACAGTGGAGTGTTCAGGTCCCCTGCTATTATGGTATTAGTGTCTATTTCCTTCTTTAGGTCTAATAGAGTTTGTTTTATAAATCTGGCTGCTCCAACATTGGGTGCGTACATATTTATGATTGTTATGTCTTCTTGATGGATCAGTCCTTTTATCATTAAGTAGTGTCCCTCATTGTCTCTTTTTATGGTTTTTAGTTTAAAGTCTATTTTGTCAGATATAAGAATAGCCACTCCAGCTCGTTTTTCTTTTCTGTTTGCATGGTAAATCTTTTTCCATCCTTTCACTCTTAGTCTGTGTGAATCTTTATGGGTGAGGTGGGTCTCTTGTAGGCAGCATATAGTTGGGTCCTGCTTTTTGATCCAGTCAGCCAGTCTGTGTCTTTTAATTGGGGAATTTAAGCCTTTAACATTAAGAGTTGTTATTGAAAGGTGTTGATTTATTCCTAGCATTTTATTGGTTGTTTGGTTGTCTTAGGTGTCTTTTGTTCCTTGCTTTCTGATTTACTGTTTGGTTTCTTTGTTTGTTGGTTCCTTAGGTTGTAGATAGTGTTTTTGTTAGCTTGTTTTCTCTTCATGAATGCCATTTTTATTGTACTAGCGGGTTTAGATTTTTCTTAGGTTTTTATGGCAGTGGTAGTTATTTTTCAGGAACCAAACCCAGTACTCCCTTGAGGATTTCTTGTAAGGGTGGTCTTGTGGTAGTGAACTCCCGCAGTTTTTGTTTGTCTGAGAAATATACTATTTGCCCCTCATTTCGGAAGGATAGCCTTGCAGGGTAGAGTATTCTTGGCTGGCAATCTTTGTCTTTTAGTATTTTGAAAATATCATCCCATTCCTTTCTAGCTTTTAGGGTTTGTGATGAAAAGTCTGATGTTAACCTGATTGGGGCTCCCTTATAGGTGATTTGACGCTTCTCTCTTGCAGCTTTTAAGATTCTCTCTTTGTCTCTGAGTTTTGCCAATTTGACTATGACATGTCTTGGAGAAGGCCTTTTTGGGTTGAATACGTTTGCCCCCGGCAGGAGAGGCTGCCTCATTTACAGGCAACAGCTTTGAAGTGTGGAGCAGGAAAAGAACTGATTCTTAGCTGCAAAAGTGAGTCTTGAAACAGGGAACACGGCGCCAGGGCTGCTGTGGATGCAGCCAGGATCCCGGAGGCTGGGGCCGCACTGAAGGCGGCCAGCTGCCCTATTCAGGATTCGAGGTTTCAGGCCGGCATTAAAGAAGATTCCTGGGAGCGCCCGAGCGGCGCCGCGACTGAACAGCCCGAGGCGGCAGCGCCGAGAACACGGAAGGCAACAAACCAGAGACAGAGCGAGCGCCCGACCTGGCACAGCACTGTGAGTGATCCCTGGCACAGCTCTGTTCGGGGGGTGAATGCCCACGCGGCTTCCGCCTGCACCACCAGGCCACTCACTGCCCCGGTGCTGCCTCCATTTTCCCAGGTGCGGGCAGCTCCGCCCTGCTCGGCCATCACTGAGCCCATTTGCTTGGCCTGGCGCGGGGCTTTCCGGACCCTGCGGGCCGACCTCCTCTCCCACTCCCTCCGCGGTTCTCTGGCAGGACTGGGGGTGTGGGGCGTCCGACAAGTTTTGGGAGGGCTAGGAAGTACGGGCGGGCCGACTGTCACTCCACCACACCCTGGACTCCGGCCCCGGTAAACTTCCTGTTACTGGGAGGCAGATACCATCTCTGCGACCACCAGTTTGGAAAAAAGCCTAACGAATTTCTGGTTGGGAATAGTGTGTGGTAGGAGAGTTCCCAGGTCCGCTTGAACCTGCCGGAGAGCAGGCTGCAGGCGGGCACTAGACTCGGTTTATACCGGGGGGATACAAAGGTGAACAAGACCCGAGAAAGATCTACACAGTGCTACAAAGGCACCCAGAGAGACCGGTCGTCTGTGCCTAGCAGAAACCTGGTAGACTTCCTGGGCGAGGCGGTGCTGAGCAGGGTCTTGAAGGCCCAGCTGATAGACGAGGGGTGCAGAAGACACGCCCCAGCCCAGCACAGTGTGCACAGAGGGGGGAGACGTGCGGCCAGGGAGGCGGAGTCTCGACAGAAACCACACACCCGGTGGGGTCGCCACTGCACGATCTAACAGCCTGGGCCAGAGCACACGGAACGGGGAGAAGTCCTGTACAGAAAGTGAAAGCTCAACAGAGATCACACACCCTGTGGTACGTGATCCACCAGCCCAGCAGAGTACAAGCTGACCAGAAAGGTGGATCCCCGGAGAAGCCCAAGACCCGAGGCAACCACACACACAAGACACTAGAGGCCAACTGAGCAGTCACGGTGGGAGCCATACCAAATTGGCAACCACAGCAACATCCTAGTTAGCCATTAGTCTTAAACCGGTGGACTGTGAAACCCCCTGCCACAATGAATAAACACCAAAAAAAAGACACCAGAAATACAAAAAATCAAGAAAGTACACCACCAAAAGTTAATAAATCTCATACTCTAGATCCTATAGAACAAGAAGCCCTTGAAATAACTGACAAGGAATTTCGAGTGATAATTCTAAGGAAACTGAATGAGATACAAGAAAACTCAGCTAGACATCATGATGAAATGAGGAAAAGTATACAGGATCTGAAAGAGGAAATATACAAGGAAATCAATGTCCTGAAAAAAACTGTAGCAGAACTTGCTGAACTGAAGAAGTTATTCAGCGAAATAAAAAACACAACGGAGAGTTTAACCAGCAGGCTTGTCGAAGTTGAAGAGAGAACCTCTGAACTTGAAGATGGGCTGTTTGAAATAACACAAGCAGACAAAAAGAAAGAAAAAAGAATCAAGGACATGGAAGAAAATCTGAGAGAGATATCAGACAACCTCAAGCGCTCAAATATCCGAGTCATGGGTATTCCAGAAGGGGAGGAAAATGGAGATTCCATTGAAAACATATTCAACAAAATAGTGGCAGAAAACTTCCCAGGTATAGGAAAAATCACAGATCTTCAGATCCAGGAAGCTCAACGATCTGCACAAAGCATATTCCAGAGTAATAGAAGCATCAGATTTACAATAATAGGGGAGGACTTGATCATACCTGTCTCAATACTGGACCGATCATCTAGGCAACAAGCCAACAGAGGAACAGTTAATCTATCAGATGGAGAAAACAAATCTATGGATATTAGAGGGGGGAGGGGAATGAGAAGGAGTGGAAGGGGGAAGGGGAGGGGAGATTGGCTAAAGGGCATAAGAATAAGTATGATTTTTAACAATGAATATGGTACTAAAAAATTAATTTAAAAAAAGATCAAAAATTCTTTCTTCTGTGTTCTAGACTGCTGTTTAAGCTATCAGTTGTGTTTTTTATTTCATTGAGTGAATCTTTAAGTTCCACGAGTTCTGCTACTTTCTTTTATAAAACATTAATCTCTTTGTATATTTCCTCCTTCATATCCTGGATTTTTTTTTTTCTCATTTCATTATCTCATCTAACTGAGTCTTCTTGTAGCTCAGTGAGTTTCCTTAAGCATGTTGCTTGGAATTCCTTTTCAGTTATTTCAAGGGTTTCTTGCTCTATAGGGTCTGATATTTGAGAATTACTGTATTTTTTTTGGTGGTGTTATTTTCTGGATTTTCGTACTTCTAGTACCTCTGTGTTGATGTCTGTTCATCTTGTAGAACAATTGTTTCTTCTGTTACTCTGGAGTGGGATTTGAGGAGCGAGAAATCCTCTTCTTTTTTTGGTCTCTGCTGGTGATTCCACTTGTGTCAGTGTAGTTGAGGATCTGGTGGGCCATCTGCATGGTAGCTGTAGCAACTGCTATGGCACTGAGTTGCTTTTGTGGCAGCTGTGGTTGTGGCTGTGGGTATGGTGTGTCACCTGCACAAAAATGGTGTTTTAGGCATGTTCTCTTGCCTGCTTCTGGGCAGAGGGGGCTGCCCTCAGCTCCTACCTATCAGCTAGTTTTAAATTTTAGGATATAAAAGTGAAGAAGAGAGTGTAATGGTGGTTAATGATCTAAATTTTCTTCCATTCCTACAGTTTCTTGCACAATATCAGATGCCATTGTAAGCTGTAAAAGGACTGTAGTGGTAGTAAATCTACAGGACCAGAGCGGACTTGAGGTCAATGGTGCACACAAGATTCTGGAATAGAGTTACAATTGTTTGGAAATAAGAGCAAACAGAAACGGTACAGAGAAACTGAGACAGGTCTTGGGATTGTTGTAAGCAACTGGGAACATTCACCTTTTACTTCTCTGCTTCATTGACTGCCCAGATATTTTGAGTTTGCTTAAAGAATCAGAGAAAGGACAGACATTTAGAGGGGATACAATTTCATTTTGTCTGCAGTTTTTTTTTAATTATTACCAACTGTTGTGGTTGTATGAAAAGTAGTTGAAAAGCTTTGCTAAAGAGTTAAGTTCGGGTGGGGTAGGGTAGTTAATAAATGCTCTTTTCCATGTATCCACTACCAGAAATAAGAAGCTAGGAGTTTTTGTACAAGGCATAGAAGTGTAGCGCAGGATGTGGTCTTCCAAAACTGAGTCAGTTGATTCTGTCTGGTTGCCAGTCTTTAGGAGATGGACAGAGGTTAGTTGAAGGCATGTAAGAAAGGTTTTGTATAATGCTCTTTAGAATCAGGATATGAATTCAGGATGCATTCAGAGACTTAGCAGACATGTGAGCACTTTTATGCTTAGAAGGAGAACTTTATAATAGAGGGTATGTGTAGTTGATGGACATAACAATAGAGCAGAATTAAAGGATGCCTTCTTGAAATTATGACATTAGGTTGCAAGAACGTACCTCTGTGACTTCGGACTTTGATCTAAAGTCTTCACCTAATTTCTCTGATTCTCAATTCACAGCCATGGCTTTGTCTGTCATCACTTCTCTAACTTGACTCTTTTTTTTTTCAAACAAGCTTATCTTGATGGCGAAATCCTTGCCTGTGTTGCTGATATTTGAATGCTCATCTGATCAAGTCTCACTTGACTCTAAGTTTCTTCCTTCATTTCTTTTTTTTTTCTTTAATGCTAGCTCCTGATGCAGTCTTTATGGGGTTCTATGTAATTTAAAAATCACATCACCTTTTTTATTGTGATTGGGTGTTTTTGTTTTGTTCTATTTTTAACTGTGGCCTGGCTAGAATCTGAATTCTTCAAGTCCTGGACCACAACTAATTCATTTTAATATTCCAGTGCTAGGTAGGCAGAATGCATGAAACACAGTGGGTAATAAATACTGCTCAGTGAATACATGAATAATTGAACTAATACATTAATTTGTATTAACTATGTCTATCGTTGAAGTATTTAAGATGTTTTTTGTTCATTATAATCAAACAATTATTTTGTTGGTTTCATATTTTCTTTTTCTGCTGTATGTAGGTCCTGCTATTTTATCATTATTTTTAAAAAATATTTCTGTCGATTAGATATTGGTATGATTGTATGGATGGCGAGGTTTTAGTACTAAGGTATGCATTTTTTTAGAAAATCTTGCATAAGATAAAATAATTTTTTTAGCTTCATAGTGTATTGCCTAGGCTGAACTTTATTGCACCTTCTCACTCATTCAGGTATTGGTTTTCAGTCATTTGCTTTATTTCAACTGTCTAAGCTCTTTTTATTGTATATGTTACCAAGGTTTCTATACATGATTTAGATACAGAAGACATAAACGTTCATTTTCAATTGAACTCACCCATGTATTTATATTAGTTAAGATCTCTCAGAATTGTTATCAGGGGTAGATATGAAATTGACTGGAGTATGCATTAAGTTCTTTCACCTGTCCAGAGTCTCAAATAGGAGGAAAAAAAAAAAAGTGAAAGTCTCAAATTAACTAAAAATGTACAAATAACTAATCCGATGTCTCCTGCTAGATATAAAGATAGTAAATGAATAAACAAACAATTATTGAATGGGCAAAAACCCAATGGTTATGTAATCAAGCATATGGGAAAAAAAGCTAAAATCTTTATTTTGTTATTACTTTCAGAATGAATCAATGTCTTTGCTGATACAAAAGTTTAGGGCAAAGAAATACTCTAAACTCAGTCTTTCTGTAAAGAATACTAAATGCCTTAATTGAAAAAAACATGCATCTTTAACATTTGCTTTTGAAAGTGTGACAGTTTAATTTAATTTTTGTCCCTTAAGGACACATTTATGAGTTTAATGTCATTTTATATTAATTTGAAGACTGATAAGGTTTTTTTCTGTGCTTGTAGATTGTTTTTTATTTCTTCAAGCATTATTTTGACATCTATAAATGCCACAAGATTTGGGGAAAAAAGCACTTTCACACAATTTGTTGGAAAAAAGTGGATCCAATAACACATGAAGCAAGTTCTAAACTTTATGTTTTCAAGTCTCCTCACAGATATGTGCCTTGATTTCTTATTTGCCTCTTCAAATTACTGATAATGCTCCCTATCTGCCAGCTCCACGAGATTGTTCTATCACTTAGGTGAGATGGGTATGAAAGCCCTTTGAAAAATGTAAGAGTTTTGAAGTTAAGAACTTTCATGCCAAAGAGTACTCTAAGAGTCTTTCAAGAGTTTATATAATTAAACAAAGTGCTTAATTTTCTAAGTCATGGCAATACCCCTATGAAGAATAAGCACAGCAGGGAACCTGCAGAGCTGAACTTCTGCAGAGCTGAGCTTCTGCAGGGCAATTGGGATAATAAGTGGCAGTTTTGTATTCTAGAGGTTTCCATTCATTGTGTGTTAAAACTAATCAGTACTTACATATTGTTTTAATGGGGTTTTTCTTTGGTTTGGAGAAGTTTCTGGCTTGTCTGTGATAAGTATTTGTTTATTTGTAATTTGAGAAATGCCCCTTTATCAACTTTAAGAATAGTTTAGGAAACAAAGGTGATCGTTCTGGGTGGAATATAGTTCACTTAAAAAGTAATTTTTCCTTTTCAAAATGCATTTTGGTTAAACTATGTGTACCTCAAAATTTGAGATCCACTGTTCTAAGAGTCATAAAGCTAATTCAGGAGGTATTGATTAATATATGAGGCATACAAATGTATATCTACATGTATTGTGTGGATAGATACAGAGAGACAGATACAATTATATGCATACATGTCCAGAGACTTCTACTTGTTACCATAGTGTCAAAAAACTGTGTGAAAAAAATTTAAAGCTGCCTCAATGAAATGTATTCTTAAAACTACACTGATCATTCATGGCCAATAAAATAAGGACTCATGTGTTTCTCTTATTTTTCAGAGCCATGGAAATATTGACCTTGCATAGACTTTTATCATTTGGCTGAGTCTTTGCCTGCTAATCTTCTATCATTTTTTTTAGCATGAATAGCTAAACACGCATTTTTCTTGCCTGGAGTTATGCCTCTGAAGGCACATTAGTGGGCTCTCAGGTGTATGTAAAAGGCATGTAATATAAAGACTGCTCTCAGAATATTAAAGAGAATCAATTACTTAAGATAATAATATTCCATATTCTTTCTCCTTTCTTTTCCTTGAGATTATGAGAGTAACATGGTATAAGAGGAGTAGGAAATACACACACACGCGTGCGCGCACGCACACACACACACACACACACACACACACATGCCAGCTTCTTTATCTGTATAAATTGAGATTACAAGTACCTATCCAAAATGACAAGTGATAAGACTATCCAGAATCCCTATTCTCAAGATGTGTTATGTTTTGACAACAAATGATATTGGCTTGGAGGAGTCAGGGTGCAGTGACTTACCACTTATCTCTTGACTAAACAGGTGAATTTGTGAGCTTCCAGCTAAAAATATATGTTGGCCATATATGCTTCTGAGTGTCTGAGATTCCACCATGATATCAATGCAGTCTCACAGGGTTTGAGACTTTTCATTTCTTTCAACACCCCATATTCCCATTAATTTTTACAAATCTCTATGTAATTTGGTTGTGAGTCATTCCCATTTTAGTGAAAATTTTCTCAATAATTATGTAATTAATAACTTTTAATCCTAGGCACTAGGTGACAGAAGGTATCCTGGAAATACATTGAAAAAATCTTGAGCTTTATCTTTTTAGGTTTGAGACTGGTCTTAAGAAGGAGGAAGCAGGATAAGGAGTATATTCATACAGATCTTTTAGGCAGTACTGTTCACCTTTTCACCACTGCTGGGCAACAAACTTTGTTGACAAATTTCTGAGCCATCCCCGAAAATGACACTCCTCTGTAAGTCTTCTATTTTTCCATGTCTTCTCCGTAATTCTATTACCATTTCCTCCTCTTTAATCCATGTTTTGTCTTCAAATTTGATGCACATCATTGCCTTCCCATTTTTGACTTTGAGTTTTTCTTGACTAATTTTGCTTCCTTATAGGCAGTGCCTCCTGAATCACTTGAGGAAAACCTCTTCTAGCTCTGACCTTACACTTAGGGATTTATAGTGAGACTTACTAATCCTCTTCCCTCCTTTGAATTCACAAGTACCGTTCACATTGCCAAGAAAAGGCTACAGAAGGTGGAGGCTGGGGTGGCCAGGTTTGGGGTTTTCAAGCAAAGAAAATTGGTCTGCTTTACTTGTACCATCATGAAGCCATTTTATAGAGAACTCAAGGGCCCTATCTTTTAAACAGGGTAGGTACAGGGACTATAGCATATATATTCTACTTTTCAATTTTATATTGCCTTTTTATAACAGAAAGATTTCAGAATACTCAAAAAAGTAGATTTTACACACGGCAATCTTTCTGATTCTAAAATTAAAATTTTTTAAAAAAGGGATTGCTTGGTGCCTTGGATTGTATGTCCCCCCAAAACTTAATCCCCACAGTTACTGGTGAGGGTGGGAAATCCTATTATGGTAATTGAAAGGTGGGTCCTGAAAGAGGGGATTAAGTTGATGGCTTAATGGTGGTCATGGGCATGGTTCTTAGGGCTTTAAGAGGAGAGCACATGAGGAGCTAGCTCTCTCTGTCTCTTTGCACTGCCATTTTTTGCCAAGTGACACCTGGCATTGCTGCAGAGTCACCTCACCAGATGTGATCCCTGGACTGTGGACTTCCTAGCCTTTGAAACTGTAAGCAATAAATTTCATTTTCTTTATAAATTACCCAGTTCCAGGTTTTTTTTTTATAAGCATCAGAAATGGACTAATACAGAAAATTGGCACCAGGAATGGGGTGTTGCTTATAACAAATATTTGAAAATGTTAAAGTGGCTTTGAATCTGGGGGTTGAAGAGAGGCTGAAAGAATTTGGAGGTATAGACTAAGAAAAACCTAGATATTGGTGAGGAAGTTTGGAACTTCTTAGAGACTGATTAAGTTGTGGCAACCAGAATGCTGAGAGAAATATGGACTGTAGACCATTCTAAGGAAGTCTTATATGTATGAGAAGGGACTTATTGGAAAATGAGGCAAAGATCACCCTTGCTATGTACTGACAAGGAACTTGGCTGCATTCTGTTCATGCCAAAAAGTTTTAAGGAACATGGAAATTCAAGGTGCTGGCCCAGGGTATTTGGTGGAAGAAATTTTTAAGCAGCAAAGCATTCAGGAAGCTGCATGGCTACTTGTAACAGCCTACACTGAGTTATGGCAGCATGCAGAATCTTATCCATGATATAACAGTTCTTGTCTCAAGTTATAATGCTAAGTTTACATCTGGGAAGATGTATATCTACAAATTTAAAACTTCTTCTATTTAACTCTTTTATTTATTTATTTATTTATTTATTTGACTGGTAAGGGGATCGCAACCCTCGGCATGGTGTGGTCCACACCACACTCAGCCAGTGAGCGCACCAGCCATCCCTATACAGGATCCGAACCTGCGGCCTTGGTGCAATAGGCACCGCACTCTCCCGAATGAGCCACGGGGCAGGCCCTAACTCTTTTTTTTTTAAAAAACAAACAAACAAACAAACAAAAAACCTTTCATGTTACTTTCCCAAGCCTTAAATGTAATGTTCTTATTCTCCATTCCTTGGGTTAGGCACTTTCTGATTATCCAAGATTATTTTGGTTTTGTTTTTTATCCCAATGGTAACACACTTCTCTAATTTTAAAATGATATTTCGTAAAAATTATTTTTACTGTCTGCAAAATAATAATTAGAGAAAGAGAAGATATAAATGATATTTATAAAACCTTACACTGGATATCAATAGTGTAAAAAGTACAGATCTTGGTGAATAAAATTATAACTTTTGCAAGCCAAAGCAAATGTTTGCAATGCAAAGAACATCCTCTGGGCCAGACACCTCCTGAGAGATGATTCAAAGCTAGATCAAAGAAGAGGGAAAAATCTTGACTCTCCCAAGGAGAGCATCTGGTTTCTACTTTACTCTAGGGGAGTTGAAACCCATAGACCATCACTGAAACTAGATTATTCCATGTAAGTCATTTTACAACTTTAAACATGCCATACCCACACTTTCAACTGTACATTGGATTAATTAAATCATAATGAAGATTTAAATTTCAAACTTAGAAGCTGAAAAACCCACTACACTGATCAGAACTTGTGTCACATGGTTTAGTATTCAAAGAAAGAAATATTGTTCAATGATGTTTAATTCCACTTTTTGGCCTTTTAGATTTATAATCCTTGACCATACTCATACGACATTGCATTTTTCTTGGAATGAGACTAGCTACGAATAAATAAAAAGGATTTTGTAAACGAATTTTGAGCTGATATGTGCACCTGTTAACTTAGTAGCAATAGTGAGAGTCTACGATGACCCTGGATATAGACATAGTAAAGTTGTCTCCCCAAAATTAAGCTATCAGTTCACTGTTTTGGAGCAAAGATGTGCAAAATCATCTTAAAGACATAGAACAGCTGCAAAGGAACTAGTCTTGTCTATGAAGTGATTGATTCGTGTGAATCAGTGAGAATGTATTAGATGATATGGGTCAGAAATGGGCATGGGTATATGGATAAAAAATGAACATTAGAAAAATAGAAGCCTAAGAGTTCCACCAGGAGTTTCCAGGATAGAGGATATCTTTGCAGAGGAAGAAAACAGATACTCTTAGATAAATCTGTTGTACAGATAACAATACTGATGCTGTTAAACATCATACTCCTCTAGTAAATCTTGCTTCATTCGGTTATCACAAAACAAATTCTACCTATGGCTCCATTTAGCTTTAGAGTTTCTCTACAAAGAGAGAAATCACTTGTCATGTCAGACATTATGGTGGATTCACATAACAGTCACATGTTTCACTGGAAATTCAAAAATTATAACACCAGTTCTGAGCAATGATTAAATCAGACTTCTCAACCTGTAAAACTTTTGAGCTAGGTGCTTGATGATACCCAATAATCTCTTATTGACCGGCTGGTGAAGTTATGGCAGGGGCACTGCAGACTTTGGGTAAATTTTCTTTAAGTTCCTGTAACATGCAATTGTATTTCCTCATGAAGCAAGTATGAATTGTATACCTAAACTCAGCTTTAAAATAAATATTATTTTCCAAAGATCAAACAGAATCCAAGTTTGGGTTTGCACCTTGTTGAGCTGATAGGAGATTTAATCTTAGCCTTTATTAAGATTTGCTCCCACTCTCTCAGTTGTGCAAAGATCCAAGGGACTTTATGCAGGTTAGAACATGTGGTAAGGTTCTCCAATCTCTACGATTATGACCGTTGTCCAAGCCTGGGTGGTCCCTGAAGGTGGATAACTCCATTTCTTCTGTGTCTCACCATGGTATGAGGATTTTGTTGGGGCTGACAGCCCCAAGTGCCTAGACTCAAATCTCCCTAGGAGTGTCATGCAGCAGTCTCATCCTTTAAGTTACTGTGCTCTCTATAAAGTTTTGCCAAGGAGTAGGAGTTTAAAGGGATTCAAGACTTTTTATGCTTCTGCTGACCTATTTCTTCGCAGTAGCCATTCCTTCCAGGAAAAAAAAAATAAAAAAGCCATAAACTTCCAAAGGCAATTTCTAGTTTCATCCATGGAGCAAAAGTCAAGTGCATGTAAGAAAACAAAGCCTTATCACATCTGGGAAATTAAATTAGGAGGGAAATAAAAGTTCAATTGATGAACAAAACCAATGTTGACATCACAAAGTATAATCCTCTCACAATTCTTTTCTGTGTCATTAAGAGTTGTTAAAATGCTTTAGTACATATTATTTTCAATATCCATTATAGGTAATGTTATATTGCTCATTTTCATAAACAAAAAAATGAAAAAATGACTAAGCATTAAATAACATTGAAGTTCCAGTAAAGTTTGGGGTATATATGAGATTCAAAATTACTCCTTCTTGCTTCAAATCCATTTTTCCTTTCAACTAACTTTCATGTAGAAATATCAATTTTGATTTTATCCAAAAGTAGTGTAGTATTTTGAAAAAAAAAAAGATCTTCTTTCCTAGTTTGTTAACCTACAGCTGCTCTTGCTCCCCACAGTTGTGATCATCTATATGGGGACTTGAATTACTGTTCTCAGTTTTCAAGTCTTGCCTCTGCCAAGTGACCTTGAAGTAAACTATAGTGGGAAGAACATATCTTTCTGCTCCACTGATGTTGTCCTTGGTCATCTGACTTGTATTAACCAGTGAAATAGACATGCAGGGTAGAGGTTTTAAATGTGCTTATACAGTTTGACTTTGTCTCTTTCAAGCCTGTGATCCTCCATGAGAAGAGCAGCTCCTCTGTACCTTTGGGCCCTTCAGCCAGGGTCCCAGAACAAACATAAATGGAGCAGACCTGAACTCAACCCACAATCTGGAGCCAAACTCGAGCAACCTGAAGCATTGCCACCAGATCAATGAGTATGGGAATAATGCTTGTTGTAACCCACTGAATTATGTGACATTTTGTCATCTAGCATTGTTGTGCAATAGCTGATTAGTATACTACGGATATGGTCTAGAAGCAAAAAGAAAAAAAAAATTAACTTCATACTCATAGGTAGTTATGGTTTGTATGTATGATAGTAACTGAATTTTTGTAAAGAGAATAAGGTGGATTATATATTATGTATATGAAAAGGTCTCTAAACCACACTATCATTAGTAAACAAGAAATGAGACACAGTAAATGTATTATATACTATAACACCATTTATGTAAATAAAATGTAATTTTATACACACAAGTTTCTCCAGAGAAACAGAACAAATAGGAGATGCGCACATACCCGCATGTGCGTGCGTGCACATACACACAGACACAGATTTTAAGGAATTGGCTCACATAATTGTGGGACCTGGCAAGTCCAAGATCCAGAGAGTTAACACATAAAAATTAACCATCACTATATATACACTCTCTCTCTCTCTCTCTCTCTCTCTCTCTCACACACACACACACACACATTTGCTGTACACATTTTCCCCCCGTGGTGTTCCCGTGGTGTTATTACCTACAGCACTGGATCACTGTTTAGAAAAGATTATTCATTGGTGTGGCCCAACCATTGGGGAAGAAGACTTTGGGAGAAGGGAACCATTCCTTTCTATTGTGTAACTTTCTATATTTTTTTGAATTTCCTAACCATATTAATAAAAAAAAACTGTTTTCTATGTTAAAAAGTAGTATTAAAATTAATAAACACTTATGGATTCTATCCATAAAAATATCCATTCTGTGTTGGAAGGCGTATTATTATTTTTTAATTGCTGCGTAGCAAATTGCCACAAACTTAGCTCGTGTCAAGACATTATCTCATGGTTACTGTGGGTCAGGAGTCCAGGCACAGCTTAGGTTGGTCATCTTCTCAGGGTTTTACAAGGCTGCAGTCAAGGTGAGAGCCAGGTTGCATTTTCATCTAGAGGCTCAACTGGAGAAAAATTCACTTCCCCACTCATTCAGATTATTGGTAGAAGATATGACAATGTGATTGAGGGCCCTGTCTCCGCTGGTTGTTAGCTGGGGGACACTCTGTGGTTGTGGAAGCTGCCCACTGTTTCTAGACACCACTGAAATTACTTGCCATGTGGGGCTCCTCAACATGATCTCTAATTTATCAAGGCTGCAATGAAAGACTAGTTCTAGTCTGCTGAGACAGAAACCTGCATAATACAACATAACCACAGGAATAATACCCCTATCACCTTTCCCATATTCTATCATTTAGAATCAAGCCACAGTTTCCTCCCACTCTTGAGCATAACGTATTAGTCATGGTTCTCCAGAGGAATAGAACCAGTAGGCATATATGAGATTTATTTTAAGAAATTAGCTTACATAATTGCAGGGGTTGGCAAGTCTGAAGTTCATAGGGCAGGTTGGTAAGCTGGAAACTCAGGCAGGATTTGAAGCTTCAGGTAGCATTTACTCAGGTTTTGGTTCTCAGCACTTTCAACTGATTGAGACCCACCTACATTGTATAGATTAGTCTCCTATACTCAAAGCCAACTAGATTATAGACCTTAAGCACATCTACAAAACACCTCTACAGCAACACTTAGGTTAATGTTTGATTAAACCATGAGGTGCTATAGCCTAGGCAAGTCACCACATTAATCTGACCATCACAGGAAGGGAATTACACAAAGGAGTGAACAGTGGGATCTCCTTGGAGTCTGTCCACCAGAAAACATGTTTTATTGTTTGTTTATTTGGTTTTAAATTATTTTTCACTAGATAAGAAATGTGTGGAATCTGCTGATGGGCAACATTTCTTCACAGTCAATTTCTAGTAAAAAATTAGGATGCAATGATTCTGGAAAATAAACTGGTAACCCTGAAAAGAAATTAAAAATTCCTAAGTAAGCTCTTTTTTCATTTTAACATTCAGATTTTGAATCATAATGTTAGAAGTAGTCTAGAAGTAGTCTATTTTTATACGACCATCTCTCAAACCAAAGATTAAAAACACAAAAGTAAACAATGAAGATTGTTTTATGTGCACCCATTTCCCAAGGATTTTATTCATTCTATGCTAAGAATTATTTGTGTGTGTGTGCATGCTTATGACAAAAAGAAACTTGTAACAGCAGCAGGTGAAATGATTCACAGTGGTTGTGCCAGCCTAAAGTCGTAGTTGGTGAAGGAATTCTCAAATCCTTGGTTTTTAGTCCAATGTCAGAGCTTGTAGCCCAAGGTCATAGCACATGAGTAGGACTGCAAGATCACAGAAAAGTCTTTCTTGAGATTAATGGCAGGGCTAAGCCAAAGATGACTGAAAGGGCATCCTCTGGCATGCTCATTTATCAAGGATTTACTTGTTGGCTAATGATAGCAATAACAGTTTGTATCTGACAGACACAACTGGATATGTGCATTGAGAAAGTCTGTATTTGGAGTTGTATTATACTGGATCTATATAATTTCCTCTTCTATTGCTCGGGCTGTCATCACAGCCTCTACTAGTAAGGTTTCTGCTTTTATTTTTTAAAGGAAAAACAACTTTTGAAGAAAAAAATGATAACACAATGGAAAACCATACCAAATTAATTGTTTTAACTTTGCATCCTCTAGAAGATATTTTTCACATGTATATGCAATTTTTAGATTGCTGCAGTAACAGCAGAGTCTTTTTAAATTTTTTAATTTTTTAATTTTTATTTTTTCATTTAAGCTCATTGCTAACACTATTTTGCTCTGGATTTCCTAATATTTTGTTAATTTCCTAATATTATTTCCTGATTGTTTTCATTACCACAAAAATATATTCTTATAGAAAATTTATGAAATACTGACAAACAAAATAAGCTTTGTTTCTCTTAACCTCATCTCCATGCTATAACTATTAGCAGTATTAACAATATTTTTCATATGATATTTATATTACAAGCACATATACACACACATATATATTTACATATGCATATATAAACACGTGTATGTATATACATTCAATGAAATTTCATTGAGTTTTTCCTTTCCTTTTTTTTCCTTTTTTCTTTTTTAATTATGAAAATAGTTGTTTCATTAATTATCATTTTTAAAATATTATTTTAAAAGACTTCAGATGACTTCACTGCATAACTTTATTTAATCAATTAGCACTTGATTGATCTGATATTGATCTGATATTGCATATTTAAGTTTTTTTAAAAAATTTTTCAGCCTATTGAAGAGTATTGTGTTAACTATCTAATTGTATCTTTGCTCTTTAATCCTGGAAATACATAATCAATAGTAATATTGCTGTGTCAAAGCATATGTACATTTAATAATTTAATTATGTAGATTGCAATTTCAAGGATAAACACTAAAATAAAAGTTACAAATTATATCAATTTCAAACAATAGAAGGAAAATGGAATGATGACAAAACCATAAAAGTTAAGAATGAAGAGAAAAGCAAACTAAAGCACGTGTACCGACACACAAACACATGAGGCAGATCTCTGAGTCTGAATATATTGAAAAATATATTGAATGTAAAAGGCTTAAATTCTCCAGCTCATTGACAAGCTTAGCAGATTGAAGAAGAAAAAAAAAAAACAACTGCATATATGCTATTTATGTAAGACATTTAAAACAGAATGGTTGAAAGTAAAAGAAAAGAATACTATGTACTATGTAAACATTAATAAAGTAAAGCTAGTGCAGCTATTTTAATATCAAACAAAAAGACTTTTTAAAAAATATTATTTACCAATTATCGATTGGATGGTTTTATTGGGGTACATATTTCAAACCATTTTAGTTAACTGGCTTTTATTTTTAAGCCTAAATGGATTCATATATTCTCTGCGGGATATTTCAAAAAGAGTGCAACAGTAAGGCACTAGTAAAAATAACAGTGTAATAAAAACAGATTTTGCATTTGAGATAAGGTAATTTATAAAATATCTTACTCACTTTCAAAAAGAGAACCTACTTGTTGTACTGTTAACATACATGGTACCGAGAATTGGACCTTTCAACAATTTTTTTTCTATAGAAAAAAAATCATCTAGCTGTAAGCAACGTCTTTTCAACAAGAAAGCAAAACAAAACAAATCCCTCCAGGCAAAACTGTCTGTCTGTACAGAATAAATAAGCAAATATAGCACTTCATAGTGTACTTTTGCCTAAATTTTAAAATAAAAATGTCTGCACTCTTTTGTTAAAATGTTAAGTATCTGTCAAATTGTTTTTCTTATTTTAGGGTACAGGACTGAAGAACAAGATGATACTTCCAAGTGAAGAAAATTTACAAGAAAAACTTGACTAAAGTTTCTCAATTAGAGTATAGTAACATTCAGACTGGACTTAAAACATAACAAAAGAAACAAGATGGCAAACAAAAATGTACAAATAACAAACCCAAGCTTTGGACTGCACGAATTTAATAATCATTGCCATTTTTCTTACTTCCAAAATAAAGCTTTGATTAAACCACTCATACTCTATATTACTCTTACTTCAGATTGAGAAACTATATACAACAAATGTATTTATTTTCACCATAGAGACAACACATTGTATATCTCTGCCAATGTTACTTGAGCACCTTCCATGTCAAAACAATCTGACAGCAGATATAAACAATTAAATAAACATGCAATGATCTTTCATTTACAGTCCTTTAAAGACACATTTTAATTCATGCTGTTAACCTTAGGATCACCATACAGAATCTAAACATTAACAGTTGGGGTGATTTTCAAGATAATGTTGGATCCCTCACTTTATTCATAACCCCACTATAGCTAAGTTCATTGCATAGGCCCTATCATGCATTAATCATCAAGTGGCCGGAGTTATTGAAAACTTGTCTTGTTACAACATTCATTACTGGTATTGAATGTCCCAAAACTGCCAAGGAATTCATTATTATTGCAAAAATACATGAGGACCTGGAACATTCCCAAAAGCTTAAAAAAATAAAAATAAAAAATGGAATTATACTTGACATTTCCTAACATCTGCATTCATACTATATGGCAAATAAAAGCATGTCAGTTTCTTAGACTGAACCACTGATCAACATAAGCCCAGAATGCACATGAGTAAAATGCAGTAAAAGGAAGCAATCTTCATTGCCTATATGTCACTTCCAGTCAATGGTTAAATTTCAAAGACTGAATGATCAGAGAGCTCATTTTCTCAGCAGGAATATATTCTGTTAGGAGGATGGTAACAGTGGCATTAACAAGTGTCATTGTCATACCACCATTTTGTTTTCTTTGGATTCTTGGTACATGTTCACACATAAAAAGAATTATCTGATGATCATCTCTTTTCTTTGAAGCTGGAAAGCATGCTAATAATGCTAAGGCAAACTGATTGGACTGAGAGCACTGGGGACTAGTCTTCTGTTAGAATGGATAAACAAATACGACCATTGCTATAACCATGACAATGAACAGGAATATTTTCACCAGTAAACATGACCTGAGGAGATTCAAAAGGATATTGACTACTAAAATAGAAGTTGAAAATTTCCTCTTTCATATCAGTAACTAATAGAAAGAGGCAACATAAACAACAACAACTAAATCAATAAAAACATTAATCAACATAATTTTAAATATTTATCTAATGAAATGTCTAAATCTTTGCATTAAACATTTACAGATACACATTTTTTTTTATTTTCACAGATTATTTGAAACTATTGATAATATACTGGCCATAAAACAAGTCTCCATCAATTCTAATGAACTGATTTCATGATAAAATATGTCCTTTGGTCATAATTCAATTAAGCCATCAAAAAAATAGAAAACTAAAAGCATCCCAATATATTTGAGAATTGACAAATATTTTAATTATATTTCTTAAATCTTCATCACGCCCCCCAAAATCTCCCTTGAACTATGTGGGAATGCAGGCCATACTGATTCTATCTTTGGGTCTCTCCACTTTTATTCACCCTTTCTGTGAACCCCCTTTGTAAGCTTTTTAGTAGAAAGTTATCCATTAATTTGAAGCAAGGCAAGAATAGATAACACAATGACTGAAAAGCTAGGCTAACAAGATAAAGATCAAATCTTTCTCGTTGACAACAGTGCTACCCTTGAGCTAAACACTCACTGATCGTAAGACATCAGGAAGTTGGCCATGTCAACAAGCTTTACACAAACTTTTCCCTAGCTCATTTCTGTTTTTATCCCATGTGATTTTATAACCCCCCTATTTTCCCCTAAGCAGCATGGAGAACAGCTGTGCAAACATTTGGATTGCTACCTACCTGATCCTTCCGGTAGGTAAGTTACCCATTAATAAACTCTTTGTCAAACTTTATGGAGTTGCCTGCTTTGGTTTTCATTCTCAAAGGTCCTTTTCCATTCGGAGGCTATTTTACCTTAGTCCTGTCCTTGGACAAACACTTTATTTTTAAGGTTATACCCTCCCCTTTCTCATAGCCCTTGTTAGTCACTTACTGCTTCTTCATCCCTGTAGATTTGACTTTTCAAGATGTTATATTGAAAGACTCCCAAAGTGGGTAGTCAGTCAGTTCAGGGAGACCCTCCCAAGGAACAGCGAGACCACGAAGACGGATGCAAACAGCAAGGGGTTTATTTGAACACACGGGTACCCGGGCGACACAGTCTTTTGGAAGACTGGCGCGCCGAGTGAAGCTCCTGGGTCCTTTTTATAGCAAAAAGCGCGGGTACAGAAGCGAGAAGCGAGTTTAATTGGTCAGTTCAAATAAGCGCGGGTACAGAAGCGAGAAGCGAGTTTAATTGGTCAGTTCAAATAAGGCCTGGGGTGAGCTTCGGTTATGTGGGAGTCCTTGAAACAGCTGAGGGGCACCCTGGAAACTGGTGGGAGTCCTTGAAACAGCTGAGGGGCACCCTGGAAACTGTTGGGAGTCCTTGAAACAGCTGAGGGGCACCCTGGAAACTGTTGGGAGTCCTTGAAACAGCTGAGGGGCACCCTGGAAACTGTTGGGAGTCCTTGAAACAGCTGAGGGGCACTCTTGAAACTTTAACTGACTTGTCTATTTCTGGGAACTATCCGCCCTTTGCCTCGGGCCGGGGCCCAGGTGCATAACCACAGATATCCTGTTCGTTATCTGGTCTCAACCTCAGGCTGTACTTTTCCTATGCTAGGGACTTTTAACCAGGGTAATGTTTTGTGCCTTGCAAAATGGCGTTACTACGGCTAGCTTAAAAAGTTCTTTCTTCATTCCCCCATTTCTTTTGTGGATAGCTCTAATCTTAGAGCGGAGTTAAAAGTTATTTTCATTATCTATAGTCTGATATTTTTGTCTAAGAACCAGGACTTTAATTGTACTTATTCTATCATTGATGAATTGGACTAACCTGTTGATGACACAGGGCCCCAGAATGAGCAACAGAAGAAGGAGTACTAGGGGCCCGGCGATGGTTGATAGTAGGGTAGTGAACCAAGGGGAGCTATTGAACCAACCTTCAAACCAGTTTTGATCTTTTTGGCGCTCTAACTGTCTTTTATCTAGTCTTTGTTTGAGTTTGGCCATGGTGTCTCGTATCACACCTGAATGGTCTACATAAAAACAGCACTCCTCTCTGAGGGCCGCGCAGAGGCCTCCCTCTCTTAAAAACAGTAAGTCAAGGCCTCGCCTATTTTGGAGTACTACCTCAGATAGAGAAGTCAATGAGTCCTCTAACTTGCTGACTGAATCCTGGAGGGCCCGGAGGTCAGTGTCCATGGCAGTCTGGAGCTCGGTTAGGCCCCGCTGGAGGTCTATAGGTCCTTTAATCAGAGCAGCCGAGCCGGTACCTATACCTGCCACAATTCCCAGTAGGACAGCTAGGGTAAGTGTGAGAGGTTCTCTCTTAAACCTGGGATGAGGGTTGTCATAGGCCTGCAACAAAGTTTCTTCAGGATGATAATAGATGCGAGGAATCAGCTGAACCTGGACACAGAAATCCTTAGACTGATTAAAAACTGAGAGGGAAACGCAAGGGGTGAGACCGGTGCTGCAAGCCCACCAGCTATGGTTGGAGGGGAGAAGGTACTGATGGTCCCCGGAGGAATTGATGGATAGGGTCTGGTTGCAAAGATGTTGATGTTTTTTCCTTCGGCTAGGCGTAATGCCTGCGTCAAGGCTATTAGCTCGGCCTTCTGGGCTGATGTCCCTTCTGGCAGGCTGCTTGCCCATACCGTCCGTTTGCCATCTACGATGGCGGCCCCTGCTTTCTTCTTACCTTCCGCAATGAAGCTGCTACCGTCTGTATACCAGGCAGGCACTCCGGGCAATGGCTGGTCCTTCAGGTCCCGTCGAGTCCCAGCTTCTTCAGCAAGGATTTCTGAGCATTGGTGTACTGGGGTGGATTCTGACTCGACTGGTAGTAGGGTAGCTGGGTTCAGGACAGCAGGGGGCGCGAAAGATATTCTTTCGTTTAGCAGCAAACTCTGGTAATGAGTCATTCTGGCATTGGTCATCCACCGATTGGGGGGCTGCCGCACGATACTTTCGAGGCTGTGGGAAGCAATCACAGTCACATTTTGCCCCAAGGTTAACTTATCAGCGTCTTTGAGGAGGAGTGCCACTGCAGCAACCGCTTTTAGGCAGGTTGGCCACCCACTGGCCACTGGATCCAGTTTTTTTGATAGATAAGCTACTGGCCGTCGCCATGGTCCTAGGGTCTGAGTAAGCACTCCTCGGGCTACACCGGCTCTTTCATCTACGTACAGAGTAAATGATTTGGTGAGGTCTGGGAGAGCCAAGGCGGGGGCAGACAGCAAGGCTTTTTTTATGTGGTCAAAAGCCTTTTGATGCTCCTCAGTCCAGGTAAAAGGAATGTTTTCCCTTGTCAGGGGGTACAAGGGTGCAGCCAGGGAAGCAAACCCAGGAATCCAGAGCCTGCAGAATCCGGCAGTACCCAGAAATTCGCGGACCTGCCTGGGGGTTGTGGGAGTAGGGATCTTCATAACTGTAGCTTTCCGGGCCGGGGTCAGCCATCTTTTTCCCCCTTTGAGCAGGTACCCCAAATAGGTGACCTCTTTCTGGCATAACTGGGCCTTTTTAGCTGATACCCGGTACCCCAACTTACTCAGTTCCTGCAAGAGCTTTTGTGTCCCTCTTTTGCAGCCTTCATATGTGGGAGCTGCCACTAGGAGGTCGTCCACATATTGGAGTAATATGACCTGGGGGTTGAGAGCCCTAAAAGGAGCTAAATCTCGGTGGAGGGCCTCGTCGAAGAGAGTGGGAGAATTTTTGAACCCCTGTGGCAGCCGTGTCCAGGTCAGCTGACCTGTGTTACCTTTTTCTGGGTCTCTCCACTCGAACGCGAACAGTGGCTGGCTGTTGGGGTGTAGTCTGAGGCAAAAAAAGGCATCCTTGAGATCCAGGACTGAGTACCAAGTGTGACTAGGCGGAAGGGAACTCAGGAGGCTGTATGGATTTGGGACCGTGGGATGAATGTCTTGCACCCTTTTGTTAATTTCTCTCAAGTCTTGGACTGGCCGATAGTCATTGGTCCCTGGCTTTTTTACTGGTAGCAGAGGGGTGTTCCAGGGCGATTGGCAGGGCACTAAGACCCCTAGGTCTAAGAACCTTTGGATGTGGGGTCTGATGCCTTCCCGGGCTTCTTTAGTCATTGGATACTGTCGGACGGCCACCGGTGAGGCACCTGATTTCAGCTCTACTACTACTGGTGGGACGTTATTGGCCAGTCCCATACCTGTCTTTTCTGCCCATACGGTGGGAAAAAGTTGGAGCCAGGATGGGTCGATGGAGGGAGAGGCCGGCTTTTCATACAGCCGGTATTCTTCTTCTAGGTTTAGGACCAGGCACATGGTAGAGTGATCTCCCCATGTTACTTGTGGGCCCTCTGTGGAAAACTGGATTTGAGCCTTTAGTTTGGTCAGGATGTCCCGGCCCAACAGAGGAGCAGGGCACTCAGGTATGACCAAAAAGGAATGGGTCACTTGCCTATGTCCGACCCTTAAAAGTCTCTGAGTGGTCCAGGGGTAGACTTTGCTGCCGGTCGCTCCTACTACGACTGTCCGCCTGGACCCTACCTTCCCCATGGGTTGGGTCAGCACCGAATGTTCAGCCCCGGTATCGACCAGAAACTCGATGGGGGTCCCCTCCACTGTCAATGTTACCCTAGGTTCGGGGAGGGGGTCCGAACCCCGACTCCCCTAGTCATCTAGGGATAGAACCTTGGCTTCTCTGATGTTCTTTTTCCGGGGACATTCTCTTGCCCAGTGACCCTTCTCTTTACAGTACGCGCATTGGTCTTTGTCTAGAGGGGGTCTTCCATCCCTAGGTGTTTTCTTTGCCCGGTTGCTCAGGTTCCCTGTCTGCCTATCTCTAGACCCTCTTTCACCTACCACTGCGGCCAAAATCCTAGTTAAATTTTTTTTTTTTTTTTTTTTTGGCGTTTATCACGCCGCCTCTCTCTCTCTTCTGTCTCTTTTTTTTCTCTTTCCTGTCTTTCTTCTTCTGTTTCTCTCTTGTGGTACACCTTTTCTGCCTCCTTTACTAAGTCTTGTAAGGAAAGGTCTTGGAGCCCCTCTAGTCTTTGTAACCTTTTTTTAATGTCTGGGGCTGACTGGCCGATGAAGGCCATTGTGACCGCAGCCTGCTGCCCCTCAGAAGAGGGTTCAAACGGAGTGTACCTTCTATAGGCCTCCATTAGGTGTTCTAAGAAAACCGAAGGGGGTTCTGCCGGTCCCTGCAAGACCTCTCTTACCTTGGCCAAATTGGTGGGGCGCCGGGCTGCCCCTTTGAGACCTGCCACTAGAGTCCGGCGGTAGACCAGAAGACGCTCCCTACCTTCGGCCGTGTTGTAATCCCATTGAGGTCGATTGAGGGGGAAAGCCTCATTAATGAGGTTCTCGAGTTGTGTAGGGGCCCCGTTATCCCCGAGAACGTTCTTGCGGGCCTCCAGAAGAATCCTTTCTCGCTCTTCAGTGGTGAAGAGGATCTGGAGTAGCTGTTGGCAATCGTCCCAAGTGGGCTGGTGAGAGAACATAAGGGACTCAAGAAGTCCCGTGAGACCTGCTGGTTTTTCAGAAAAAGAAGGATGGTTAGACTTCCAATTGTAAAGATCTGCTGAGGAAAAAGGCCAATACTGCAAAGGGACCAAGCCATTTGGCTCAGCTGGGGGCCCTATGGCTCGGAGGGGCAAAGCTACGGTGGAGTCAGGACCGGAGCCGTCTCTCGGACTGCGAGGTTGGCGGCTCCTAGTCCCCGCAGCCGGTCCCTCAGGGCTAGGATCACCGGGCGCTCGGCCTGGTGCCGATCTGTTTCCCTGAGGGGCCAGAGGGGGCAGCGGAGCCGCCGGGTAAGGTGGGGGTTCAGAGAGAGAAAATAGGTCATCTGGTGTCGGGAGGACGGGGGGTTGGGGAGGGGCGGAAGGCTTCCTTGTAGGTGGCCTTTGAGTATTTTCTGATCCCGAAACAACAGCGACTTTGCTGGAGGGTGGCACCCAGGGAGGGGGATTCTGGGCGAGGTCTTGCCATACCACGACATAGGCAACCTGGTCCGGGTGTCCTCCGGTCTCCTGAAAAACAATCTTTTTAACTGCAAAAATGACAGAAAGGTCAAAGGTTCCCTCTGGCGGCCAACCTACGCCGAATGTGGGCCACTCAGACGAACAGAAAGTCTGCCATTTTCCTTTTTTGATCTCCATGGACAGATTGTGAGCCCTGGCTTTGACATCTTTCCAATGATCTAGAGTAAGGGAGAGAGGCGTAAGGGCACCTTGCCCCATCTCGAAAATTTCCAATAGGGGAACGACGACGCAAAGACCTATCACAACTAAGACAAAAAGAAACCAGAAACGGCGACGAGACCGAGTGCCGTAGAAATAGAAGAAAGAGTCCGATGGCAGAGCGCGCCTCCCGAGACGCGGTGAGACCAAAACACAATAATCCTCTGCCAAGGGGTCCACCAGGCGTCCCTGGTCCTCCCCTGATCCTGGGACGTCTCCCAGGATTGCCGGGTGGCGAGCCCCCGAACACGTCTGTTCGCTACCCGCACTTCGCTCCCAGAGCGACTAACCCGGAACAAACTGAAACCAAAATGCGCGCACTCAGAAAGACAGTCAGAGTCACAGGATTAGACACAGAAACGAGACACAGAAACGAGACACAGAACGACTGCTGGCCAGCTTACCTCCCGTTGGTGGGTCGGTGGTCCCTGGGTGGGGGTCTCCGATCCCGGACGAGCCCCCAAATGAAAGACTCCCAAAGTGGGTAGTCAGTCAGTTCAGGGAGACCCTCCCAAGGAACAGCGAGACCACGAAGACGGATGCAAACAGCAAGGGGTTTATTTGAACACACGGGTACCCGGGCGACACAGTCTTTTGGAAGACTGGCGCGCCGAGTGAAGCTCCTGGGTCCTTTTTATAGCAAAAAGCGCGGGTACAGAAGCGAGAAGCGAGTTTAATTGGTCAGTTCAAATAAGCGCGGGTACAGAAGCGAGAAGCGAGTTTAATTGGTCAGTTCAAATAAGGCCTGGGGTGAGCTTCGGTTATGTGGGAGTCCTTGAAACAGCTGAGGGGCACCCTGGAAACTGGTGGGAGTCCTTGAAACAGCTGAGGGGCACCCTGGAAACTGTTGGGAGTCCTTGAAACAGCTGAGGGGCACCCTGGAAACTGTTGGGAGTCCTTGAAACAGCTGAGGGGCACCCTGGAAACTGTTGGGAGTCCTTGAAACAGCTGAGGGGCACTCTTGAAACTTTAACTGACTTGTCTATTTCTGGGAACTATCCGCCCTTTGCCTCGGGCCGGGGCCCAGGTGCATAACCACAGATATCCTGTTCGTTATCTGGTCTCAACCTCAGGCTGTACTTTTCCTATGCTAGGGACTTTTAACCAGGGTAATGTTTTGTGCCTTGCAAAATGGCGTTACTACGGCTAGCTTAAAAAGTTCTTTCTTCAATATAAATGGAATCACATAGTACATAATTTTTTGAGACTGACTTCTTTATGTATTTGAGATTTATACAAAGTCTTGTGTATTCTAAAAGTTCGTTCATTTTTCTTGTTGAGTAGACCATTGTATTGTAGAGCTAGGGCTAGGGCCTGGAGCTCACAGACCCCTTGAGCCCATTCACAAACCCTTCACACACAGGTCTATGTGCTAGGTAACTGGACAAAAGGTCCTTGGAGTCTTGGTTGAAGAAAGAATAGCCTTTATTCAGCACACGCACATCTAGGAGCTAGGTAGTACAAAGGAAAAACTCACAAACTCAACTGCTACTGGCAAAGTCCAAAGAAAAACTGAGCAGCTGCCAGCAGAGTAAACATGCTCTACTTTTAGACTTGAGCTCTCCCCACCAGCTTATGCTTCACAAACTGAAGAACACACAATAGGAACAAAACTAAAATGATACATTGGTGCACATGTGCACTAACTCCACCCACACAGAACTTGTTTACAAAGAAATGTGCTGCTCCACCCTCAACCGGACCCAGGTCAAGGGAGCCTGACTAAATTATCCTATTTTCCCCACAGTATGAACACACAAACATACTTTATCTATCCTTGGAGGACATTTGAGTTGTTTCTAGTTTTTGGCAGTGATGAATAAAGCCAGTGTGAAAATTTGGGTAGATTATTAAGTAAACATAATTTTTCAGTTTGTAGGAGAGATTTCCAGGAGAGGGATTGCTGGGTCATAGTAAGTATATGTTATTACTCTAAGAAACTGCCAAACCTTTTCCAGAAGGACTGCATATTTTGGATTTTTACCAGCAATATTATGAGAGTTCTAGTTGTTCTGCATTTATGCCAGCACTTTATGCTTTTAGAATTTATTTACTTATTTTAATTTAAGACATTCTAATGATTGTACAGAGGAATCTCAACATGGTTTCATTTTGCATTTCTCTAATGGCCATTAATATTGAACATCTTGTTTGTCATCCTTATATCTTTTTTGATGAAGTGTCTGTTCAAGTCTTTTGCTAAGTTTTAAATTATGTTATGTGTTTTCTTATTTTGGAGTTTTGAGTGTTATACATACTGGATACCAGTTCTTTGTGGATAAGTACGATAAAAATATTTTCCCCTATTCTCTGTCTTGCCACTTTATTCTTTTAGCAATGTTTTTCACAGTACAAAAGTTTTTTTTTTTCTTTTTAAATTTGATGAGATCCTACTTAGCATTTTTTAAATATATATAAATTATGCTTTTGGTATTATATCTAAGAACTCATCAGTGAACCCAAGGTCATATACATTTTCTCCTGTGTTCTTTTCAAAAGTTTTATTTATATTTTTACATTTTACTCTACGTTTTGTTCTAATTTCTTTTAGATTTTTTGAGTTAATTTCTGTATAAGGTGTACATTCTAGATCAAGGTTCATTTTCTTTACTTGTAGACGTCTAGTTGTTCCAATAAAATTTGTTGAAAAAGACCAGCCTTTATTAATTGAATTGCTCTTATAACTTTGCCAAAGATCAATTGGCCATATTTGAGTGGGTGTATTTCTGTAATCTCCATTCTATTCCTTTTATCTATGTGTCTATGCCTTCATTATTACCACACTGATTTGATTATTGCAGATTTATAGTAAATCTTAAAATGGGCAGTGTAATTCCCTAATACTTTCATCTTTGAGAATTATTTGAGCTATGTTAGTTTTTTTGCTTTTTTGTTAATAAATTTTATGATCAGCTTGTCTATATCTGAAAAAAGATTGTGCTTGGATTTTGATAGGCATTGCATTAAATCTATAGCACAATTTGAAGAAAATTGGCATCTTTAACAAGTCATGTCTTTTAATCAACAAAAATGATAGGGATTTTCCTGTTTAGATTTTCATTTATTTTTTCATAAGTATTTTGTAATTTGCATCATCTAGATACTATACTATATATGTTTGGTTAGAATTATAACTGCATATTTCATTTTTAGAAGGTTATTGTATTTTTATGGTATTTTATTGATCTTTTTATTTAAATAATTTTTATTTTTTATTTAATTTATTTATTTTGATTGAAGCATAATTGACTATGCATATTTGGGGGGTACAGTATTGACTAGCATTATTTGTGTACAATATGTGATGATCAAATCATTATTATTAACATATTCATTATTACAAATCATAATGAATCTTTGTGCTCCTTATCCAATTTCTCCCTAATCCCTTTCTCCCTCCCCCTTTCTCACCTCTAGTAACCACACATTAATTCTCTCCTTCTGAAAGTCTAATGTATTATTGTGATCTTTCTCTCTTTTTCTTTCTTTTGGTCTTTCTTTTTCTTTTCCTTCTTTCTTAGCACCCACTTAGAGTGAGGACATAAAGTATTTCTGTTTTTGTGTCCAGTTTATTTCACTTGACATAATTTTCTCCAAGCTCATATATGTTTCTGCAAATGACAGAATTTCATTCTTTTATATGGCTGAATAGTATTCCATTGTGTATATATACCACATTTTCCTCATCCAGTCACCCATCGATGGGCATTTAGGCTGGTTTCATATCTTAGCTATTGTAAAAAGAGCTGCAATGAACATGGGAGTGTGGGTATCCCTTCGGCATGATTTCCATTCCTGTGGGTATATAATCAGCAGTGGCATTGTGGATCACATGGTAGTTCTATTTGTAGTTGTTTGAGAAACCTCCATATTGTTTTCCATACTGGCTGTACTAATTTACAGTCCCACCAACAGTGTAGAAATTTCCCCTTTCTCCATATCCTCACCAGCATTTGTTATTCTCAGTCTTTAATGCCAGTCCAACTGGGGTGAGATGATATCTCAGTGGGGTTTTGATTCACATTTCCCTGATAACTAGTGATGTTGATGTTGAGCATTTTTTCATGTACCTGTTGGCCATCTGTATGTCTTCCTTTTAGATTCTAAGTTTACATAGCTAATGTATAGAGATGAGATTGGTTTTCAAGTGCTGACCTTGTGTATTAGTCCATTTCATTTTGCCATAACAGAACACCATATACTGGGTAATTTACAAAGAAAAAAAAATTATCACAATTCTAGAGGCTGAGAAGTACAGTATCAAGGTGCTGCCATGTGATGATGTCTGTTGGTGGATACATACAAATCATAGCACCTTGTATTTTAGCACCTTTCTAAACTCATTAGTCCTAGAAATTACTTTTTATTTATTTATTTTTATTGAAATGTGTTGATTTTACATATTTATGAGACATAGAGTTATTTTCAATACATGTGTACGATGTATGATGATCTAATCAGAGTAATTAGCATATTCATCATTGCAAAGCAGTCATTTCTTTGTGATGTGAACATTTGATCTCCTCTCTTCTAGTCATTCGTTAAATCATTGTTAATTAGAGATTCCTGGGTCAACTATTTAGAACTTATTTTTTCTATCTAGCTATTATTTTGTGTCCATTAACCAGCCTCTCACTATTCCCCATCCCCTTTCCCTTTCCTTCCCTTTCCTGCCTCTATTTTCTTAACTGTTCTTTGGAATTTTCTATATAGATAATGACGTTGTCTGTGAATAGTGGCAGTATTATTTCTTCCTTTTTTCCCCCAACATACATGCTTTTTACATCTTTTCTAGGCTTATTGCCCTAGCTGAGGCAAGAAATATATTTTATAAACCAATGCATCTGAATTTCTAGTTCTAGGACAAACTATAGTAAATACTTTTCCTATTTTTCCCACTTATTCAAACTAAGAACCATAGACATTATATATAAAACAAACATAAGGAGACTCTGACAGAAGAAAGCAGACGAGTTAAATGCCTTGGAACCTGAAGAATGACATGAAGATGAATTTTCTAGGCTTTCTTTTTTGTCTAATATACTGCAGACTACATGCTGGAGAAGGTGGAAACCTGCAAATGCAAATGAGTACAAAAGAAGCCCCAAGGAAAGTCTGCTTTCTAGCCAAAGGGCCAGGAAAAGGGAAACCCTAAAAGGAAAGACAACTTTTAGACAGTAATTGTCTTATTCTAGCCAAACACTATGGACTCCACCTAGGCTCCCCTCACCCCCATCAGCAACGGCCAAGCATGGGCCTTGATTTATACCATTATCCCACTACAATGTGGCACCCCTCATTTTTCTTTAAGGTGACCATAAAAGTCCCAGTGGAAGCAGAACATTCATCCTGGCCTGGAGGTAAGAAGTCTGCTTTCCCCCACACCATCACGCACAATCTGTGGTATCAGTGGAGACTGGGAAACAGAAACGAGGTGCCCTTCCAAGCTAGGGTGGCTTAAGCAGGATTCTCAAAGGGCTCCTGACCTTCCACCTTTGCTCCTTTCTCCCCAGGAGACTCAAAGGAGGCTAAGTGAGGAAGCTGAACTTCCACCCCACCTGGTATTAAGGGGGTCACACCACCCCCTTTCTTCACTTCTATGGTGTCAGAGAAGACCTGTGCAGTGGATCGAATGTCCCCCCCTAAACTCACTGAAGCTTGAATTGTGTCCCCCAAGTTTCATGTATTAGAAACTTGGCCTCCACCGTGACTGTTAAGAGGATGGGAAATCCTATTATGGTTATTGAAAGGTGGAGCCTTGAAGAGGTGATTAGATTGTAGGACCATGCAGAAATGAACGGATTAAAAATGGTGGTCATGGCATGGTTCTGAGGGCTTTAAAAGAAGAGCATATGAGAGATTAGACTCTCTCTGCTCCACCATTTTCACAATGTGATACTCTACCATCACTGTCACCACCACCAAGACCTCACCAGATGTGTTCCCTGAACTGTGGACTTCTCAGCCTTCAAAACTGTAAGCAGTAAAGTCTCATTTTCTTTGCAAATCACCCAGTTTTAGGTATTCTGTTATAAGCAACAGAAACAGACTAATACAATCTCCTAAACAGAAGATTTAAATCAGATTCAGACAGAGTTTCATAACACAATATTCAAACTGTCCTGGAAACAGTTTTCAACAGGGGAATGGTTAAACAAACTGTGATACATCTATACCATGGAATACTACTTGTCAACAAAAATAGCAAACTATTGGTAATGCAACAACTTAGATGGATCTCAGGGCATAATTCTGAGTAAAAATATGCCAGTTTCAAAAGGTCACCTAATGCGTATGATTCCATTAATGTGACATTCTCAAAATGACAAAAATTATACAAAAGGAAAACAGATCAGAGTTTGCCAGGGTTATGGAAGGTGAGGGACATGGGAGTGTGTGTCTATAAAGGGGTAGCCCCAGGGTTATCTTTTCTATGATGGAACAGTTCTACAACTTGATCTCATTGGTGGTTGCACAAATATACATATGGGATTAGAAGGCATAGAAGTAATCACACATACTGTATCAACATCAATGTCTTCATTTTCACATGCTACTGCAGTTAGTTACATTAGGTTATTAAAAGAAATTGTGTGAAGGGTGTATAACACCTCTTCCAACTATCTTTGCAATTTCCTGAATATAAAAGCATTTCAAAAAAAGAAAGTTTGAAAAGTCAAACAAAGAAAAAAATGTATTTAGGAGGAAATAATAATAGAATAAAAAATAATTTGAAGTGAACAATAATAAAAACTATCTTTAATTGTGTAGTGCAAGTAAATCAACATACACAGGGAAATCTACAGCGTGAAATGCATACGAAAGGAAAGAAGAATGATTGAACAAAATGAGCTAAGAATTTATCTTCTCAGGATGTTAGAAAAAGATAAGCAAGATAAGTCCAATAACAAATTGAAGATAACAATAAAGATGACAATAAAACAGTGAAATAAAGAAACAAACATAGTAAAAAAGTATTAATGATGCCAAAAATTGGTACTTCTAAACAAATATCACAATTGAGGAAATTCTGAGAGGATGAAAGGAAAAAAGAAAGAGGAAGAGAAAAGGAGGGAAAAAAAGAAGAAAGAAAAAAGAAAAAAGAAAGGAAAGAAAGAAATATAGAAGCAGAAAACCAGAGAATCAGAAGAAATTTTTAAAAATCATATTACTACAGATATTACAGATTTGCTAGATATTAAACAGGTAATGAAACATTATTATAAACAAGGTTTTATTAAAATTTTTGAAGATTTACATAAAATGAATAGGTTTTCACAAACCTATAATTTGCCAAATTTGATTCTAGAAAATCAGAAAGTCTGAGTAGTTAAAAGTCATTTTCTAAAAATGCAATACAGTAAGTACAATGATATTTTAATGGTAGGAGGGTAGACGCTGTAAAAGTTTTCAACTTTGTATGATTGAAATTTATAATAATGTCAGGCTAAAATTTTTTGTATGCAAGCATACACTCACATATGCACACATACACTTATCCTAAAGTCACTTTTTAGAGCAATTAACTGAGTACTAAAGAAAAATATTTCTGTTCTTACTCAGAGTTTCAAAGTTTTCAAAGAATAGAAATCCAGAGCATACTTTAAACTCATTTTTTTTTACATCTGCATATCCTTGATACAAAATCAGTAAAAGATAATACCTAAAATTAAAATTGTTGGCCAAATTCATTCATTCATGAGTTTAGATGCACAATCTTTGAGCAATATATTAGTTAACTGAATCTGAATTGTGTGTGTTTTCAAGCTTGGTTTGACAAAAAATTAACCAGTATATTTCACCGCCTTAATACACTGAACTATAAAAATCATATGATTATCTTAATAGGTACAAATACAGGCACAAAAGAAGTTAGGTAAAATTCAATAATTCATAGTTTAAAAAAGTGGATTGAAAACCAAAACTGAAATGCACTTCTTCAATTCAGAATAAAAGCTATCTACAAACAAACAAAACTCCTATTACAAACATCATAGTTAAAGTGAAATATGGATTTATAAATCAAGTAATTATTTTTCTACATACCAGAAACAAACAGAAAATCAAATTTAAAAGATCACACCATTTACAATAGTATTAAAAATGTCAGCTATTTAGGAATAAATCTAACAAAAGGTACACAACATAATTACAGAATTCATCATGGCACTTTAAAGATGACCTAAATAAATGAGGCCTCAATTGTATAAGAGAGTAGCTTTCACAAAATCAGCATTACCAGGAAACGTGTTAGAAATACCAATTCTTGGGCCTCCCTCCAGAGCTACTGAAACAGAAATTGTGAGAATAGGAGCCAGCAATTAGTTAAATCCTCCAGGTGATTCTGATATACCCTGGAATTTGAGAGCCACTGATCTAGAGTTGTGAATACTCATGTGAACCAGAGCCACTGATTTAGAGGTGTGAATACTCATGTACACCAGCCCACTGATTTATAGGTGTGAATATCCATGTGCACGAGAGCCACTGATATAGAGGTGTGAATACCTATGTGCACCAGAACCACTGATTTCGAGATGTGAATACTCATGTGCACCAAGACACAGGCGGCACTGCTTGTCATTCAGATTAAAAACCATGCAGTTGCCAGTCAACAGTACCTTGTAGCCTGCAATGGTAAGCAATAAGGAAATACAAATAAATTAATAACAGATACACACAATATGGATGAATATTACGTACACATTATTAAGTATATAAAGGAAAGCACAAAATAATATATTCAGTTTGTTACTATTTACACAAAGTTTAAGAAGGGGCCAACCTAAGCTATGTTGTCTAGGGATGCTATATTGTTTAGGGATGATAGAACTAAAAACAAAAGCAAAGACGTAAGTTTTTTCTACTTTTTCCTATACGCTATATTTAATAATAAAAATGTTTATAATATATACGGAAATTAAAATAAGGTAATTCTGATATCGAAACGATATTCTAAAAGAAGAGAATAAAACAAATGGAGGAGAGACAATTTTAAGAGAAATAGACAATATAGCAGAATGAAAGAAAGAAACCTGAATTCTCATACAGAAACTAGTCACTAAGAGCTAAACATGATAAAAGGTGTCATTGATAGAAAAATAATAGTGAAAACTAAGGTTAAAAACAAAAAACAAAAAACTAGAAAATACTAACAGCTTCCAGAAAAGGGGAGAAAAGTAGCTGTAAATGGAGAAGAATCAGATTGACATGTCAATCTTGTTATTGACAATCCAGATGCATGAAGCAAATGGAACAATTTTCTCAGTGTTTTGAGGAAAAATAACTTTGAGTCTGGATATTTCAAAAGTGTCATCTAAATTTGAATGAGAAATAAGATGGTGTCAGACACGCAAGGACACAAATTATTCACTGCCCACAGACCTTCTCTTTTAGAATCGTTACAGGATGTATGCCAGCAACAGGGAAGATGCCTGAAATAAGGACTAAGACTTCCTCTTAAAAAAAAGAAAAAGCATAGAAACCCGGAATGCATACATGAATGAATAATGCTCAGAGTTTCAGCCTTAACCATTAGCTGTGTGCACTCTCAGAAAGAGGGTTACAAACAGTGCATTTGTTTGAAATGAGGTTTCTAATGAATTTCTGCAATGTTTGTTTTTGAGCACTCCGTTCATTGTATTTATTTACTATGAGTTTTGTGTTTTTATCTGTACGGTTCATTTCTGCATGTTTTTGGCTATGATATTTTCTGGTCTGATGTCTCCATGTGTTTTCTACCTTATGAGAAGTACTTTAGGTTTCCAGTATGCTGTAGTTGCTTTTGGTATTTTCTGTTACTCTTGGTGTATATTTACATTTTCATATTTTTTTCTAGGAATTTAAGAGGGAAAGGAATTAGATTTCGTGGACTTGGCCCATCATCTCATGCACTGTCCTAACAGCACACAGTGGGAGGATTTTATCCAAAAACTCAATTCAGCTGTTCATCCAAATTTGTTCAATGTAAAGATGAAGAAATTGGAGGTCAGAGTCGATAAATGGTTAGACCTGATGGATGCAGTAAGTTGGAACAGAATCAGTATGAAACTTTAATTCTTGCTGGTCAAAAACTTTCCACTGGATTATACTGGATATTTGGTTAAATTAATACTACATATGTGTGTGTGTGTGTGTGTGTGTGTGTGTGTGTGTGTGTGTGTGTGTAAAAATGGTTTATACAAGGTAAAGATAGCTATAAGAGTTAAACATTACAAAAGCAAATGTCAGTTTTCTGCAAGTATAAAAACACTACTTTCTGTAAGTTTCTCAGAGTGGAACTGACTTCTCCCTCTATTTTGGATGCTAAGGCATAACAATTCTCTATAAAGCAATGATTAAATTATGAACAACCGAATTTGCTTATTTTGTCAATCTCTCTTGAACATAAAACTAAATCCATCACAGTCCATTCTATAACTCATTTCTCCATCTTATGGTTGATAGAGATTATGGTTAGCATTGACTGGTCCCTTTATATTCTCAACCAAACACAATGTTAAGTACTAAAATATATAAACTATTTACAGATGAAGAAAGTGAACTCACTAAAGGTTTTAAAACAAATGAACAAGAGCACACATACTCAAAGGCCCGTGTTGTGAGCCACTAGGCTACATGTACTCCACATTCAGAGAGCATCAGAGATGTACTGATAAATGTTTAGCAACAGAAACTAGGAGAAAGGGGTAGGGGACACAGAAAACCTGCATTGTAGCCATAACTGATCTTGCTGCTGTAGATATCTTCACCGTGGTTGATTTTAAGGAACCAACTGGGGTCCATGAAGGAGGTGTTGGGAAGATTGTGCAGTAGCATACCATTATATAGTGTGTCCATCATGCAGGGGAATAGAAAGCAACAACCTCAAGCACTTATGTAATAGTAGTTTAGAAAATTATGAATTTTGAGTATTTATTACCTTTGTTTTTATATGTAATTTAATTGTAAGTTTCTAAATTTTGACTTTTAATAATGGCTATGTTTAACAAACAGCTCTCAATAAATTTCTGAGAATTTAACCACCTTTTGTAAACTTGTATGAGTTGGCTCTAGTGCACTACAGGAGTTAATCATGAGTGGTTTTGTTCCTGTAGTTTTGGGGTGCAAAAAATACTTCGAGGTATAAATTGGTTTTGCTTATCTAAATACCTGCACATCTATTGCTATATCAGTTGGGGAGGTTGCTGTGTAGTTATTGTTGTATTTTTTAATTTTCTTGTTTTGTGGTATGATGAATTACTCTAGTAATTGAAAAAGACCAGAACCATAGTTCATTGTAAGGCATAGTATAGTATAGTGAATTCATATAGAAGTGGTCTGTATCATCACATATACACAAGCACACACACATATGAAAAGGGCATTTCTATCAATCAGTATATATAGGTGTACTCACATCTAGACATAAAAAACAATTTGGGAGGAATAAGTTAAAAGTAAAAAACAATATTCCTATAAAGAGTATTAATAGAAAGTACTTGAAGACTTTGTATTTATGATACGGTATGTAGCAGTATTAACTAAAGAGTGAAATCTGATTTACTAAAAGTTAAATCTGACTCCTTATCCATGGAAAGTTTATCAGTGACAATAGACAAGCGATAGTCTCTGGTTGAAGTCTTTGCTAAGAACATTTCTCTTTCAGACACAGAATTCAAGACAAGGCCATTGATTGTGTTCTGTAAACCTCCTTTTCTATTATGCATGGCTTCTGCATTTTTGCCTTGAGATGTTTTTCATTCACGCTAACACATTACTTTTTCTTCTGTACCTTCTGTAGAATATCTTATTTTATTATTGAGCAGTTCAAGATAAATGACTGCTTTACAGAAGGTAAATAAGACTCTTGAATTTTTCTTATATTAAAGTAATTATTATTTGGTTCAAAGCCATTAAAGGTTAGTGACATAGTGTCAGGAAAGAAACCTTAGCTTTAGCTTCACATTCTACTGATGCTATAAAATGCTTAGTTAATTTGAATATATATATATGTTTCAAGGCTATCATGCAAGACTAATAGAGTGTCTGATGGAATTGCCATACTTAACATTTTTTGGGTTTGCATGTTTCATCATAAAGGATAGTAAATTCTTTGTTCTTATATCTGATTCTGATATATCTTTATATTATAGAAAGAGTAAAAAAAAAGTCTAGATATCAAGTGGTTATCTTCATTTCACCATGTAATCTACAAGTCGCTCGCTTCAAGGAAAGAACTTGCAAGGAAATTGATTTGGGTTAAGTCAGATGGAAATACGTGTCTGCGAAATATTAAGTTCTCCATCACCAGAGGTATTTAAGTATCACTTGCATGACTACCTATTAATTCACTGTAGAGGGGATTCAAGTGCCAGATGAGTGCGGAACAAGAGATAGGGGAGCTGAATGATGTAAGGGTAATATCTCTTAGCTTATTGGTGATTAGAACTGCCTCCTCTTCTCTTTCTCCCTTTCATACATTAAAACAGCTTAGGGGCCGACACTGTGGCGCACTCGGGAGAGTGCGGCGCTCTCCCGCCGCTGGTTTGGATCCTATATAGGGATGGCCAGGTGCGCTCACTGGCTGAGCGCGGTGCGGCTGGTCACAAAAAAAAAAAAAAAAAAAAAAAAAAAAAAAAAACAACAACAGAAAAACAGCTTAATCACTCAGTATCCCTCTTGCATAACAAAGTATGCCATGTGTTCCTTTGTCAATTATATATTTGAAATATCTGCCTTAATTATATTAGATTAGGGTCTGAAAGAAAAGAACTTAGTGTAGTGGGAAACACATTGGAATGGCAATTGAAACACCTGAGTTGTTTCAACTCTACTATCAGAAAATCTACGGTGCTAATAGCCTATCAGCATTCACTGTCCTCTGTACAATGAGAGGACCGGTCTTGAGATCTCTACATTTGCTAGGAGTTCTAAAAGCATATGATTCTAATACTGCTCTTTATCTCAATTATCTCCAAGATGTAAGGTGGGCTATAATTTATCAACTTTACTCTTGCCACTTAATATTAAATTTCACCTAAAGAAAAGTGTTTCCTATATGAACCTCATTTGCTGAATTTTAGGTTGAAGTTAAAAATCTATGTTTGTTGATTTGGTGCACCAATTTGAGGACTAGAATCACCCTCCTAGAAAAGATTACCAAGAAAAGCTTAAAACCAAGTATGTCCAGCTAATTTGTTTTACAAAGTATTGGAAATGCAGTTGCAAGGAAAATGTTTTGTGGATTGTGCTATCCATCCTTTCTATTTTGCTGATGTCACACTGAAGTGTCAATTAAAGATGATATGTGCAAATCATTTAAAGCCCTAAAGGGAAAAAGGAAAAGGTTACAAAATATAAGGTCATGCTCAGGCAATTAAGGAAGCAATAAATGGAAATTATAAATGATAGGCAAACCAAACCCCTAAGAAGTGGTATGGCCTTCGAATCTCAGAGATTCTTCTTTAGGTGGGTTGCCTGAATGGTGGCCTTTGTGCAGACATGTCACAAATGGAGTGATGTCTTTCAGAAACATATGCATCAGATTCTGTGTGGGTATCTGGCCATGTAATTTGATGTTGACAAAGTTGATTAGTCTAGAAGTATCATCTTCAAGAATGTCTTATTATTGAAAAAAAGACTTTTCTATTTATAGACAGTTTTTTGTTTCAAGAATCAAGCATAGTGTAAGTAGGACATGCAGTAAATATAAATGGATACTCACATATAAAGCTGCAACCTTCTGAGCTATGTTATCATTGATACCAAACAGTACAAATATGAGTATATGCTTAAAGGAATAATGTCATAATATAAATTCATGTTGCTTCAAAGTGAAACATTCTCTAGCTTCACATTATAAGAATCTCAACTATTTGGAGGTTGATTTATTAGTTTTCCTGTCTCTTTATACCTATATTTGAAAAATAGACATGGGTGAAAGTACTATTTTCTGAGGGCCAGAAAAAAATCAGAATCTAGTTGATCATTGAACTATGTCTAAGTTTTACATTGTTGTCAGTAGCATAATGGAGTATTTGCTGGAGTAAAACCAAATGGTCATGACAATGTCATGACTGTTGTTTGACTATCTTCCTACACTTGTCATCTCTGCCCAAGATACAGTGTGCTACCTAAGAGGATTCAGAGCATCAGGTACATAGAGGTTGGTACTGCCTGTTGACATGGTGGTATGGTAGCAGTGGAAAACCTTAAAAGGGGAAGCAACTTGCCTTCACTGCATTTTAACAAGCAAGTCAGACTTTTAACACAGGTATAACCTAAGGGCACAAGATCAGAACACAGCTTAATAGTGGCTATGTTGAAGGCTGTATGTTTTGGGGGGACTTAAGTGTGCCAAACATTTTTCTTTCTGCCTGGAACATGTTCCCTTTCATTCTTCATAGATCATTCTGTTCCAGCTTGTACATTGCTTTTGATAACTCTTCTGATTCTCTAGTCTAGGCTGACTGCTCCTCTTATCTCACAGCACCCTGTTCCTCCCTGCCATATCACTTATAACACTCTGGTTTACTGTGTATCTACTTTTTCTATTTCCTTACTAAACTCAATTTTCCAATATGGTGTGGCCTAGGTCCATGTGTATCTTCTGCTTGATCTTGTGCTTATTGCATGCATGATGCAAATATTTGTTACTGTCTCCTCCCCCAAGTCCAAATGAATAGCTGAGAATCAATGTTTGTTAGTCCATGTGGAGTGTTATCAGATAGGCTGCTATAAATAGTTAGGATAGAGATCATGGGAAATAAATAAGATCAGTATTAATATAACCTGATTTTAAATTCCAGGTTTAGAACTAAGGAAACATCAGGGATAACAGTAATAATTTCTATTTGTGCACATTTTGCAGTTTGCAAAGCACATTTACAAATGGTGAGGCTCTTAAACATGCACACATCTTGGGTGGATAGTGGTGGATGAGAGGGGTTGGGCTAGTCTCCTGACTAAAGTCAACTTTTGGGTCTCGCTGGTTCAGGCAACTACGTTTAATAACAGCTTAAATGTTTATAGTAATTCAGGGATTTAGGAAGACACAAAGGAGCTAGTTGAGATGAATTAAATTCACAATATGAGACAAAATATGTCAAATAAAATACAATTTTAAATTAAGTATAAATATGTTTCCAGCAGCAAAACCAAATTATATGATTTAATTGTGGTATTCACTTCATTCTTTGAGAGGTGTGTGTGTGTGTGTGTGTGTGTGTGTGTGTGTGTAATTTTAAAAAATTGTTATAAAGATCATTGAGGATCATTAGAAAAGGCAATAATTAATCCAAAATAATGTGTCTCTAATGTTGCTTTTTAGAATTTGTGAATCAGCATGAAAATGTCGAAGGCAGCTCTACTTATCCAATTGATTTTATAGCCATTCAGTAAACTTGCCAGTGTATATTGCTGTGATTGGCTTTTGATTCAGGTCCAGAATGGTAGGTTTCTGATTTTATTATTAACATCCAATTTTATAAATCACTTTTAACCTAGGAGGAGTCCTAGGAATTGCTTTCCATCATATGTTATAAATGAAATATACTAAGAGATTTGAGAGATTCTCGTTTGGCTATAATATAAAATCTGCACTAAGCGATTTCCCTAATTCTTTAAAATGACTTTAAAAAGAAATTTTGTAAAATTATTTTTTATATTCTTAATTTTTTTTTCTCAGTAAGTTTTTGCCCACCAGTGTTTCCAGGTGTGACTGTTCAGTGTCTATTGGGTGAGGTTAGAATTGGCCCTGGTGAACAGTACTCTTTGAATTTGCTTGAAGAAACTTGAGACTTCCATCTGGCACTATTGTACATAACTAAAAAGAGGTATGGGTTCATGTTGCTGGTGTTGTTGCTTATTTTTCTTTTAATCTCATCATGTGTATGAAGGAAGCTCAGATACTTTAGTGTGTTTCAGTCACTTCTATATTACTGTATGTCTTCAGTGGGATTAAGGAAATATGAAAGTCCTGATTTAAGCCTCAGGTGCACGAAAAGGCAGAAGTGTAGAGTCAAAATGCGAAGTGTGACCAGTCCTGGTTCTGCCACTTTCTACTCGTGACTTTCTGAGATTTTCTTCCTTTGCACAATGGGTGTAAAATGGCTGCCCCATATACATGATCAACTGCCAAACCTACTAACACATTTTGGATGTTGCAAGTATGATACACATGCAAGGCTTTTTTATTTTCATTACTACAATGAGAAAGTAGAAAACTGGCATAGGAACAAATGGAGAGAGAAAAATAAAGGAAGGGAGAGACAATGAGAGCGTAAAACATGATAGGCATACAACTTGAGAGATGGTGGAATGAAAATGTCAAAGCTTACAGCATGAGGGCTGGCTCTCCTCTCAGCTTGCCTCAGATCCTCAGTACCCTGGACAGTGACCAGGGGGGGACTCCATCACATTCAATGCGGAAAACAAAGTCTGGGGCATTTGCAGGCTCCTAATGTCACTAGCTGAATCTCTGAGTCATAGCAACCCCAGCAATAAGGCTTAAGAACAGGAAAAAATAATGGCAACAAATAAAAATAAATAAAACCAGTGGGCCACTGTTGAACGTACCAAAAGTCCCTCTCAGCACAATTAAAAATTCAAAGATTTTTGAGTCCGATCTGGTTAAATAATTTTGGACAAATAATATAATCTTACTGAGTATCAATTTCTTCAACTTTAAAATGAATCTAGCCTTACAGAATTGAGGGAGAAGTAAGTTATATAGCTAGCTTCTAGCATAGTACAGGCATAGTAAATATTCCCAGTTTTGTGTTTCTTCCTTGTCACAAAGACCCATTACTATTCTCACTATTCTCATGGCTTTTCTCTCCTTTTGCCTTTATCCCACAATCCTTCTTCTGTTTCCCTCCTACTATAGAATCCTGCATATCTTACTCCTGTCCCTCTGTTCCTGGTGAACCCTCCATTAATAGATCTTCCATATAGCTCAACTCCCTGCAAACCTAAAGTTCCTATTTACTAGTCAGTGGGAGAAGGATGTTCAGTCACAAAGAGTTGATCAAGCTTCCAACCTAGCATTCACAGTTTCTACAGAAAATTTTTAAATTTCAATTTAAAGACATAAGGAAATTCCCTATGCAACCATACCCTTCCAGATAAAAACATCCGAGGTTTTACTTGTTATTCAATTGTCATTTAAAAGTTAAATGTATACCTCTGTTTGCAAAGCTCTTTCAAACTACAAACTGTTTTAGTGGGAAGCATTTTCCCAAATCAAGAATGTCAAAAAAAAAAATGTTTAGCTTCTTCCCCAGTAGAATATTTCACTCTTTTCCACAGATAAGTTTTGCGAAATGAAAAATCAATTGTGTTAACATTGATCTTTAGTCTTTATGTATTAAGATTTTTAATCCTTTAGTCCTGTATGCTGAAGACAGTTGCTGAATAACAATAACCTGTAAACATATACGTAATCCTGGAAGACTATGATATGGACTAAGAAATGATGATCTATACTTGTTAGAAAGAAACTCCAGGGTGAAGGGATCGATTTCTTAATAAAGCACTCTAACTTGTGATTTACAATGCAATGATAGGTCACTGATTTATCTAATGTGACTGACTTTCATCACTGGAGAATGTGCAGCATTCTTGCTGCAGGGGAGGAAAACAGCTATGTATTTGCATCTCTCCACCATACTCCCATACTCCATGCCCAATAGTTATTGTTGCATTTGTTTATGATGCTTTATGAAGCCAGGATTATTAGTTTAAACCATTGCTCCCCATGTCTTATGTTCACATATTTCTTCATTCCTTGGTGATCAACATACTTATTCATAGAAGCCTGAATTCTCTGTCCAAGTTGCTCTGAGCCCCCTTCCGGGGCCTGAGTAGTTGACTCTGTCTTTCTGGGGTCTGGCAGGGCATCAGCAGTGTGCCTATCGTTAGGCCTGAGAGGTGGCCAAGTCCTAGCTGTTTGGGAGGGGTAGGTACTGTGGAAAAGCTTGGATGGGCATGCTAGGCTGTCTATAGTCCCCACATATGCAGGCAAAGGGATGAAGGATGGAGACTGAAAGGGAAAGAGAAGAGAAGCAAGGCACAGGCTCGAAACCCCCAGTTGTACTCCTATACCCCAATTCCTGCCAACACTAGGAATAGACCTGGCAACAGATTCTGGTAATATCAAGGTGGATTGAATACATTTTTCTGTGTCAGTAGATTATAACATGTGACAAATCTCACCCTTACCTTTTCATGCATTGACATTGTTGGAAAGAAGTTATATAAACGAGCTAAAGACAGCCTCTGTATTGGCCTTATGTCATTGATTTCTTCAAAGTAGGCCGAGATACTGAGACCCATTACCTCAAAAGCCTGCAGGAACCATACTCAACTTTCCATACATCCAATTGTTCAAAATATAGTCTAAACTCACAGATTTTTAGCCATTTAAAATCTTCCTGTTTTGCACACCTCTGGAAACTGTACCCAACATCTAGTTGCTCTACTAATACCAAGGAGGTATATTAAAAAAATGCTGCTGCCAGTCAGAGTTTCTTGATCCAGAAATTCCCAACTGTGCTGCTCAGTGTCATCACCTGCCACAGGTAACTCCCCTCTCCAATAGAAGCTGGCTAGATAAATAAAATATTATTAAAACTGGCTAATTTTACCTGGGGAAATTTAAGTAAATATCTAGCTCTACAGAGGATGTCTTGTAAAGTACAAGTTTAACTCCTATTTTGTCTTTTATATTCACGAACTATAGGATGCATGTATCAGGTCATATTTTGTAATAAAGTAATTTTCATTCTGTTTAATACTTCTGTGCACAAAAGTATAGATATTTGACTGGCAAAATACCTTATACTTAAAAACTTGTAAGATTTATTTTAAAAGCAAACAAACATATAAAACCTTCCCTGAGGCAAATGATACAACTACTTTAAAGCAGAGATGTTACAATCCCCTTGCATTTGTAGTATTTCCATATGAAACTTTGGTTTTGACTCACCATACAGAAGAGCAGAGGAAGCTGTTTTCAGATGCTTCAGAGTGAGCAAGCATTGTTGTTATTGTCGGGAAATCATATGGTTCATCAGATGATTCATTCATATGGTTTATCCTTTCAATTATTTATTTTGTTAATAAGCCTGGAGGGAGCCCCTATATCTGCCAAGAACTGGATAGGAGCTGAGAGTATAAGGAAACAGGGGATTATTGTGGTCCTTGAGTGTCTGGCAATTTTTCTAAAATGTTTTTGGTTTTTTTCCTCCTTGCTATAGCAGATTTCAGTTTTCCTGGAAGATGTTTGATTTCTTTCATTCTATGTTGAAAAACAAAAAGCTGATAGTAGGTTTGTAACACACTCTCCCCTTCTTTAGACACCTGAGGTCTTGACCTCCACCAGACATGCTTATAGAAGGTCACTGGTGGTTACTCATAAGAAGATAAACAGAGGAGTTCTCATGCAGAAATGTTTTATCAGAATATACTTGATCAGATTAAGATGCTTATTGTAAATAACTGGGGATTTATAGATTTATAAAATGCATCTGCCCAGGGAGTAGAAGTTAGTAATATAAGTTCTTTATGTACATAACACACGGAATGTAAAAGTGAATAAACCCCAAACATAAAGGATATCTTCTGAACTGACGCTTAACTCACACTTTGTAAGAACCCCTCTCTTACTCTAAAGCCAAAATATGCTCTAGAAGAGAAAAGGCTCTGTTGTGATCCTCTTTTATTTTATTTAATTAATCAATTGCTGTTGGCGTTTTCACTTTGTCATCTACAAGTTCTTTGTATATTTGGGATAATTATCCTTTTTCAAGTGTAAGTGTTGCAAATATCTTCTCCCAGTATGTATCCTTTAATATCACTATGTTTCATGTATTTTTGATTAACAGAAGTTCTTAGTTTTAATGTAATCAAATTAGTTAAATTAATCTCTTTTTTGTTATGTTTAGTACTTTTCTTTGTGATCCTGTAATCCTATATTTTATTCTAAGAGATTCAAAGTTTTGCTTTCCCTTCCTCTAACTTTTTATTTTCGAAATATTTATATGTACAAAAAAGCTGAAAGAATAGTACAAGGATCATTCATATATTCTTGACCTAGCAACACCAATTGACTCTCTCCTTAGATATACATGTTTGCATTTGTATGTGTATTTATATGTGTTTTGAACACGTATGCATATTTGCATAGATCTGTTTATCTATTTATTCATATCTATCTATATAGAAAAGATATGTCTATGTAGATTGATGGGTGAATGAATGGATAGATAGATGGACAGAAAAATAAATAGACAATCTTTCTATCTCTCTATATAAATCTTTCTACCTCTTCCTGAACCATATAAAGGTTTTGAACATCATTCATTTCACCTTTAAGTTCCTTAGTTGATTCTCCTAAAGAAATGATATTCTTCTGCATAGCAAAATTCTTTTGCATCCAAGAAATTACCAAAGATGCAATATTATCTTTAGATAGCCCAAATTCAAACATTCTCAACTGCCTCAAGTATGCTCTTTATAGCTTTTTTTAAATCCAAGATCTCAACAGGTTTAATGTATTGCTTATACTTATAATGTCTCTTCACTACTTCTAATCTAGAACAGGGTTCAGCAAACATTTTCTATATAGGCACAAATAGTAAATATTTAGACGATAAGGGGTCGAATGATCTCTTGCAATTACTTAGCTTTGCTAAGTAGTATGTGTTGCAGTGCTAAAGCAGTCACAGTAAATATGCAAATGAATCAGCATGACTGTGTTTAAATAAAAATCCACTCACTAATATGTTTTGCCTTAGTGTGTTGATCCCTGATCTAGAATAACCACAAAATATTGGCTTTCATTCATTGACATTTTTGAAGATTCCAGACCAGTTTTCTTACAGTATGTACCCCAAACCAAGTGTATCTCATTGAACTTTTTATGACATCATATCCAGAGACGTGTTGCCTCATTATTGAGGATGCCCAACTTTGTCATTTGGTTAAGTTGGTCTTTGCCAGATCTCTACATTGCAATGATATCTTTCCCACTTTTTAATTAATAAATAAACATGGAGTAATAATTTCAGACCACATGAATATCTTGTTTTCCAACAACATTTCACCCGATGGTTAGAACATTAATTGGTGATTCTTACCTAACTCAATTATTACACTGGTCTTAGCAAAATGTTAATTTCTAATGCTATCATTTCTTCTACATTTATTCATCAGAAATTTTCTTAAAAGAAGAGCTTTTTCTCCTTCCTCATTCCTTCTCCACTTTGTGTACTGTTATAAAAAACTGAAAGTTTTTTTTAACTCAATATTGTATAATTCATTAGAATCATTATTGGCCAAAATTGTTCCAAATTTGGCAAGGATGAGCCCTTTCAGGTTAGTTTCTGTGTCCTTTTGACAAACCTCCATTAGCCTTCCTTTTTGCCACAACAAAAGGTATATTAAGCTCTCTTTTCATTTTCCCTTCCTCAGATTTGTAACAAGCAGTTTTTCCAACAAGCTCTATTTTCCTTTACTAAGAAGTGATATTTAGAAACAAATACAAGTGAAAGAAAAGAAGAGGATGTCTCCACAAAGCCGATTTCAGAGTGACAGAAGAAGCATCTGCTCTATGATAATATTGGGGGACCTGATCACACTTCTCAGCATTGGACAGATCATCTAGACAACAAATCAACAGAGTAACCATTATTATTTCAGAAGGAGAGAAGAAATCTAGGGTAATTGAAGTGGGGGGAAGAGGTGGGGGATGGGGAGAGATTGGACAAGGGGCATAAAGAATAATTACGATTTGTAACAATAGATATGCTAGTAATATCTATTTGATATTTGATCAACATATCTCTCAAAGTTGAACCCCCAAGATATGTATAATCAATTTTGATTCAATAAAAATTTAAAAATAAATAAATAAATAAATAAATAAAATAAAACAAAAACAAATACAAATGTACTTCAAAAGTTTATGGGAATATTTGTATTATCTTTCAATTCTATTTTTCTACTAACTTTTTGAAGTTCGCTTGTATATGGGCACCAGATATACTCACTGCATTATTGTACCATTGCCTCTAAGCCCTTTTGTTGGGAAGAACAGAAAATATTTTTTAATAAAATATTTATAATGAATGTCCCTTAAGATGACCTCCAGTAATCTCTGCCTATTGATATTTGCAACTTTGTTTAGTATCAAAGGTATTAGTGATTCACTTCTAGTAAATAAAATGTGGTAGAAGTGATGGAATGTCACTTGTAGGAGTAGGCTATGAAAAACTGTGGCTTCTGTCTTGGGTGCTCTTTCTTGGTCTTTTATTGCTTTCATGAGATAAGCCAGCTGCCATGTTATGAACTACCTCTTGGGGAGGCTCACATGACAAGGAAAGAACAGAGACCTTCAGCCAATAGCCAGTAAGTAACTGATGCCTTCAGGACAATAGCCTGCGGGGAGCCACATGAGTGAGTTTTTAAGCAGATTCTCTCCTAGTCAAGCCTTCAGATGAGATTTCTTCTCTGGCTGATAGTTCCACTGTAACCTTGTGAGAGACCTTCAGCCAGAGGCAACAACTAATTGCACCTGGATTACACAGAGACTGTGAAAAAGGAGTAATTTTTTTACACTTCAATCCAACAATAAATTCAGAAACTTCTGGGTATCCATGAGATAATGGCAGCCCCTACAGTGTAATCTTCTCATACATTCTCAAAAACAACAATAAAAAAGTAAAGTCAGCATGCTAATCAACTAAGAGACTAAATAAATCCTCGCATAACCCATGCTTATAACTAAGAATCAAGGACTATTATGAACATTAAATTTCACCTAAGTAGAAATATGAACACCCAGCCAGTAAAACCAGCTCCAGAACCCACATTAGTATAGAGAGTTAGAAGGAGACGGTGCAGACAAGGAGTCAGAGAAGAAGAGAGGTTATACATGGAGTAAAGATACAAATACTTCAAGAAAGAGAAAGGATGACTCTGTTGAAAGATATTCATATGATATGAGTATGCCCCTGGTGTCGAAATTAACAGAAAAAGACTTTATGCTAATCATTAAAAACTTGTTAAAATTTCTAATGGGAAAGATGTAAATGTTGTGGTAATTTAAACAGGGAGATGAAACTCTTCTGAAAGAATTGCATGTAAATTCTAGAACTGAAAAATACAATATCTAGAATAAATAACTCATTAAAAGTACCTAGTCACAGACAAGTATTGTTTGTGCACTCAAGAAAGGGCAATGCAAATTATGTAATTTGTGGCACAGAAAGAAAATATAATAAAAATATGAAAGAAGAAAAGAGAATCTGTGACATGTAAGACAATGTCATATGGTGCAACATACAAGGAATTGGAGTAACAGAAAGAGAGTAGAAGGAAGATGTGCAGAAAAACTATTTGAAGAAATTATGGCCCACCCTTTCCTAAAAAAGATGAAAGTCATCAATGCAGAGATCCACAAGGCTCAGCAAACCCAAAGCAATCAAGGTAAATAAAAAGAAGACTGTACCTACACACATCATAGTAAAACTACTTACAGAACAGAGAAAGAGTGGGAGAGAGAAAGAAAGCATTAAAAACAATAAGAAGAAAAGACCCATTTATGGAGGAGAAAACAATTAGAATGAAATATAACATCTCATTGAAAAAACTTGGAGCACAGACAATTCAATGGCACAATTAAAATACTGAAAAAAGATAAAAGTAGAGTTCTATACTGAGTGAAAATATGCTTTAGTAATAAATATAAAATAAAGACACTTTTAATAACTGTAAATACAAGGATAATATTGTAATATCTAATTATTTAAAATTCATGGAAAGAGTCATAGCTAAAATATCACTAGAATTATAGAGTACTAAAAATACTTGACTAATTCAAAAGAAGGCAGGAAAGGGACACACAAAAAAGGGAATAATAGAAATAAATAATAATTTTATCAATAAATCAAATGATATATGGGATGGAACACTAATTAATGACAGAAATTATCAGACTAGATGTAAAAGCAACTCAATTATATGCTGCTATTTATAACAGCAACATTTTAGATATAAGTAAAAATTTGAAAGTAAAAGAACAGAATAATAATCACAAGAAAGATGAAGTGATATTAATATCAAAGTAGACTTCAAGATAATAAGTACTACTAAAGACACATGTCATAATAAAAAGGGTATTAATTTATCAAGAAGAAATAACAATCTTAACTGTACAAACCCAATAAGTAGTTACAAAATACATAAAGCAAAAACTGACAGAAGTAAAAGAACTAGATAAACTCAGAATCATAATTGGACATCTTAATGTTTCTCTTTCTGTAACTAAAATTAAAATGAAGTAAAACATCAGTAACAATATAAAATATAATATGAATAGACTATTAACTAAATTGACCAACTTTAAATTATAAACTTTATAATTATAAGACAATTTATATTTATAAAACACTGTACCAAATAAATTAAACATGTATATTATTTCAATGTTCACAAGGGATTTTTATCAAAATATATCATGTGTTTTTTCATAAAATAAATCAGTAAATTCAAAGTGATTGCAGTCATGCAAGGTATATTCTCTCATAATACATTTTATCTAGTATTCAGTAACGACAAAAAAGTTCCTAAAATTTACAAGTATTTGGAAAATAAACAGTATACCTCTACATCATTCAAGGATTAAAAAAAAAAAAAAACCTCACAGTAAATATTAGAAAATACTCAGAACTAAACATTAATAAAACATTAATAAAAACACAGTTTATCAAATTATGTTAGATACATTTAAAACAGTGCTGAGAGAAATATATATTATAGATACATATATCTCAAAAGAGAATAGATGTAAAATCAGCAAGCTAAGCTTTCACCTCAGAAGAGCATCTTAGAACAAAAATTGTAAAAGAAATAGCAATAAAAACACTGGTGGAAACCAATAAAAGAAAAAACTAATATGAAATAGAGAAAATGAACAGAGTCAAAACTTGCTGTTTCAAAAAAAGATTAATAAAATCAATAAATATCTATCAAGATTACTCAAGAAAATATTAGAGAAAGCAGAATGATATTAGCAGAAGTGGAAAAAGAATCATTACAGTTAATGCATTTATTAAAAGAAAAAAGTCAATATAATAAACAACATTTCCTCCCCAAATTCAATAAATTATAGAAAATGCATAAATGCTTTGAGACATACTACTTTTTAAAACTGAACAAAATGTAATAGAAAATCTCAAGAGTCTTACACCTTTTAAAAATATCAATCTGTGTTTTAAAATCCTATATACAAAATTCTATTCCCAGATTGCTTTAATGATGCATTATCCCAAACTTTCAAAGAGAAAAAAATAGAAGTAAATTCACACAAATGCTTTCAAAGGATATATAGAGAGTAAACATTT